>NC_090646.1:18277901-18877901 GCF_040937935.1 Hyperolius riggenbachi | reverse complement strand
TCTGAACTGCTTTGAAATCTCTGCAAGCAATTGCTTAATTTCAGCCTGCATCTGCTGTATGTCTAATCTCTGAATCTGAACTGCTTTGAAATCTCTGCAAGCAAACGCTTAATTTCAGCCTGCATCTGCTGTATGTCTAATCTCTGAATCTGAACTGCTTTGAAATCTCTGCAAGCAAACGCTTAATTTCAGCCTGCATCTGCTGTATGTCTAATCTCTGAATCTGAACTGCTTTGAAATCTCTGCAAGCAAACGCTTAATTTCAGCCTGCATCTGCTGTATGTCTAATCTCTGAATCTGAACTGCTTTGAAATCTCTGCAAGCAAACGCTTAATTTCAGCCTGCATCTGCTGTATGTCTAATCTCTGAATCTGAACTGCTTTGAAATCTCTGCAAGCAATTGCTTAATTTCAGCCTGCATCTGCTGTATGTCTAATCTCTGAATCTGAACTGCTTTGAAATCTCTGCAAGCAAACGCTTAATTTCAGCCTGCATCTGCTGTATGTCTAATCTCTGAATCTGAACTGCTTTGAAATCTCTGCAAGCAAACGCTTAATTTCAGCCTGCATCTGCTGTATGTCTAATCTCTGAATCTGAACTGCTTTGAAATCTCTGCAAGCAAACGCTTAATTTCAGCCTGCATCTGCTGTATGTCTAATCTCTGAATCTGAACTGCTTTGAAATCTCTGCAAGCAAACGCTTAATTTCAGCCTGCATCTGCTGTATGTCTAATCTCTGAATCTGAACTGCTTTGAAATCTCTGCAAGCAAACGCTTAATTTCAGCCTGCATCTGCTGTATGTCTAATCTCTGAATCTGAACTGCTTTGAAATCTCTGCAAGCAAACGCTTAATTTCAGCCTGCATCTGCTGTATGTCTAATCTCTGAATCTGAACTGCTTTGAAATCTCTGCAAGCAAACGCTTAATTTCAGCCTGCATCTGCTGTATGTCTAATCTCTGAATCTGAACTGCTTTGAAATCTCTGCAAGCAAACGCTTAATTTCAGCCTGCATCTGCTGTATGTCTAATCTCTGAATCTGAACTGCTTTGAAATCTCTGCAAGCAATTGCTTAATTTCAGCCTGCATCTGCTGTATGTCTAATCTCTGAATCTGAACTGCTTTGAAATCTCTGCAAGCAAACGCTTAATTTCAGCCTGCATCTGCTGTATGTCTAATCTCTGAATCTGAACTGCTTTGAAATCTCTGCAAGCAAACACTTAATTTCAGCCTGCATCTGCTGTATGTCTAATCTCTGAATCTGAACTGCTTTGAAATCTCTGCAAGCAATTGCTTAATTTCAGCCTGCATCTGCTGTATGTCTAATCTCTGAATCTGAACTGCTTTGAAATCTCTGCAAGCAAACGCTTAATTTCAGCCTGCATCTGCTGTATGTCTAATCTCTGAATCTGAACTGCTTTGAAATCTCTGCAAGCAAACGCTTAATTTCAGCCTGCATCTGCTGTATGTCTAATCTCTGCTATCTTTTGTATCTTTTCACCTTTGCTTTCTTGATCTTAATAGTGATCTGCAATAGTGTTAGCACCTGAGTTACATTACAGACAGTATTGTAATTGCTATTGAATTCTGGCTGTTTGTTCACACTTTGTTTTCTGGTGGCTGTCTGCAATTTCCATCATAGCCTGTATCACATACAGATCTGTTTGAAGTTGCAGGAAATAAGACCACCCCTATTACTTAATTAGCATATTGTCTGCCAGCTGACTAGGCCTTCCTTCCTGATTACACATTGCTAAGGCTATAGCTATGTGTATATGAGGAGAAGCACCTTGTCGGTTCGACAAGTCGGTTCGCTTTCTAAGGGCAGTTTTCAAAGGGCACAAACGAATTTACCAGAATTCAACAGAAATAAGCACCACATTAAGGTAACATTAACTTTGTTGTAACTTTCCTGTACTGCTGCTCACTATTGCTGTCTAACTAGATCATCTCTGCCCTTAATTCTGAACTGCACAGCCTACAAGCCACCCCACCAAATAAAAACAAACTGCACTGATAAACGACTAAACGTTGCTCCATTGCCCTAGGTAAGCCCACCACCAAGTATCCTCCAACCTCTGCTACACCATTTTCCCTACCTATTTTCACCACCACTCCCAGTGCAACAGTATGTATCCCCAACACATCATTATGCGTACCCCCCTCATACCTCCTCCTCTTTCCCTTAATCACCTGCCCTATTGGTGCCTCATGTTCTGGCTCCATCTGCTCCTCCCCCTGGTCCCTTGTCCACTGCTCACCACACATCCTAACCCCAGGCCCACTCCGGTCTCCCAACCCCCCCCGTTCCCCTCCTCATACTTCCCACCTCACCCACCACAACCAAATTTACCCACCTAGCCCCTCTCCCCGCCGCACCTCCCACCCTCCCCATACCCACGAACATTCTCGCCCCAATCTCATTCCCATCCGCCCCATACTCAGACAATCTCTCCCTCTATCTGGCGCTCTCTGGAATGCCAGATCTATCCGCAACAAGCTTACAACTATCCATGACCTCTTTATCTCAAAAACTCTCACCTTTCTTGCCCTTACTGAGACCTGGCTCACCCCCTCTGACCTGCCTGCAGCTGCAGCCCTATCCTACGGGGGTCTACACCTCAGCCATACCCCAAGACCAGATAACAGGCCTGGGGGAGGGGTGGGCCTACTCCTCTCCCCATCCTGCACCTTCCGTGTCCTTACCCCTCCCCCTTCTCTTTACTTTACCTCCTTTGAGGCCCATGTTATCCGCCTCTACCATCCCCTCCCAGCCATTATTGCAGTCCTATACCACCCCCCCCTCCAGTACTATATCGCACTTCCTAGAAAACCTTGCCTCCTGGCTCCCACACATCCTGTCCTCCGACCTCCCAACAATCATCCTCGGAGACTTTAACATTCCAATTGATGAGCCTACCACCTCTGCTGCCACTCAGCTTCTTTCGCTCACCAACTCCCTTGGTCTCACTCAGCATACTAACGCCACAACCCACAGTGCTGGTAATACCTTGGACCTAACTTTCTCCAAAGCCATCGCACTTACCAACCTGGACATTACACCATTCCCCATCTCCGACCACCACCTCATCACCTTCACCCTCACTCCATCCTGCACCCCCTGTCCCCCTCCCCAAACTGGACATTACACCATTCCCCATCTCCGACCACCACCTCATCACCTTCACCCTCACTCCATCCAGCACCCCCTGTCCCCTCCCCAAACTGGACGTTGGCAGAGAGATCTGCGCAACCTTGACCCCAATGTACTAGCCACACCCCTCCACTCTCTCTCCTCCTCCCTCCCCAGCCTAACCTGCCCCAACGAAGCGGCAGCTCAATACAACAGTAACCTCTCTGCAGCCTTAGACCATGCGGCTCCCCTGACCTTTCGTACCAACAGTCGCCCCAACCCCCAACCTTGGCACACTGCCCTCACAAGAAAACTACAAAATGAGACACGAGCTGCAGAACGCAAATGGAGGAAATCCCGCAACAACAATGATTTCCTGGGATACAAGACCAAGTTGCAGACGTACCATGCTGCCCTCGCTGATAGTAAACAGATATACTTCACTCACTTGATCGCTACCCAAGCCTCCAACCCACGTCGTCTTTTTGCCACCTTCAATGCCCTACTTAACCCCACACCTCCCCCCCCAACCTTCACCCTCTCAGCCACTTTCCTATTAAATTACTTTATCAACAAAATTACAACCATCCGGAGGGATATTTCTCTCCTCCACTCTATCGCCCCCGCCTCCCCACCACATCCGACTCCTTCCTCTTTCTCCTCCCTTACCTCCTTCAATCCTGTCACGGTGGAGGAAGTCAACCAGCTGCTGGCAACTTCACCTGCCACTTCCTGCCCCCTAGATCCGGTCCCATCTGATTCTCTGCGCCCACATTTTTCTGATCTGGCCCCTGTCCTCACCCATCTGTTCAACCTCTCCTTCTCCACCGGCATCTTCCCCTCCGTATTCAAACAGGCCACTGTGCTTCCCCTACTAAAGAAATCTTCACTTGACCCTGCTCTGCCATCCAACTACCGCCTAATCTCTCTCCTCCCTTTTGCCTCAAAAATTCTTGACCACTAACGCCTGACCAACTTCCTTAACTCCAACTCCCTTCTCGATCCCCTGCAATCTGGTTTTCGCACAGCCCATTCTACAGAAACCGCCCTCACCAAAGTGGTAAATGACCTCGCCCTTGCCAAAGCCGAAGGTAAATACTCCATCCTGCTCCTCCTTGACCTCTCCTCGGCATTTGACACTGTCGACCACTCCCTCCTCCTCCACTCCCTGCAGCTAATGGGCATTCAGGACCTAGCCTTAGCCTGGATCTCCTCCTACCTCTCCAACCGCTCCTTTACAACATTTTTCAATGGCTCCTCATCCACTCCTACACCCCTCTCAGTTGGTGTTCCTCAAGGTTCCGTCCTAGGACCCCTACTGTTCTCACTCTATACTGCCTCAATTGGCAAAATCATCTCCTCCATGGGCTTCAATTACCACCTGTATGCCGACGACACCCAGATATATCTCCACACCCCAGACCTCTCCTCCTCTACCATGGACAAAGTCTCTGCCTGCCTCAAATCCATTTCCTCCTGGATGGCTGCCAGGTACCTGAAGCTTAATTTGGACAAGACTGAGCTTTTAATATTCCCACCCCGCACAGCTGCACCCCTCCCAGATCTGCACGTCACTATTGAAAATACTATAATCCACCCTACCTCCTAAGCCCGCTGTCTAGGCGTTACTCTGGACTCTGAACTTTCCTTTACCGCCCACATCCAAGGTATTGTCAGATCCTGCAACTTCCACCTCTGCAACATCTCCAAGATCCGCTCCTACCTGTCCCCGGACACCACTAAACTCCTTATCCACGCCCTTGTCATCTCCCGCCTAGACTACTGCAATTCTCTTTTATCTGGCCTCCCCTCTAACCATACTGACCCACTTAAATTGGTAATGAATGCGGCAGCCAGACTGATACATTCTTCTCACCGCAGCGCCTCTACAACTCCGCTCTGTAAAGCACTACACTGGCTCCCCATCAGCTTTAGGATCAATTTCAAAATCCTGTGCTTTGCCTACAAATCAGTGCACAAGACCTGCCCAACCTACATCTCTGATCTGGTCCACAGGCACATACCAGCCCGCCCCCTCCGATCCTCCAATGACCTGCGCCTAGTCGCACCACGCATAACTCAGTCACACGCACGATTGCAGGACTTCACCAGGGCCGCCCCTACTCTCTGGAACTCTCTCCCACCAGCCGTCAGACTCGCCCCCACCTTTAATTCCTTCAAACAAGCTCTCAAGACTCACCTCTTCACGCTCGCATACCCCCCTCTACCAGCACCATAATATGTTCTGTTAGACCCCCTCTCAAAAGACGCACCTATTGTCTCCACCCCACCCTTTAGATTGTAAGCCTCCGGCAGGGCCCTCCTCCCTACCGTATCCAGCTTGATTATGCAATCTTACTCGCAACCACCCCTCTTGTAGACTCGAACAGTCTCTATTTTGACCTATGATACTGTATTGTTATCAAATCATTTGCATGATCTTGTTTTGTTGTGAGTTTCCGTATGTTCTACCTGTATGTTAACCCATTTATCTATTGTGCAGCGCTGCGTAAGATGTTGGCGCTTTATAAATACAATAAATAATAATAATAATAATACTAGCACTGACTGCAGTACTACAGTACTAACTACACAATAACACAGTAATCCTATTCCCTAATCACTAACCTAACCTATACCGTAGCTAGCTAAGGCTAATAGCTGGCCAGGGTTTCTTTCTGTGATTGGGTGCCAGGGCTTAGGCTGGGAGGCCTCTGATTGGCTCAATGAGGTCAGGTGGGGCTGGCCAGTGTTCCCCTCTGTGATTGATTGCCAGGGCTTCTGCTGGGAGCCCTCTGATTGGCTCAATGACGTCATCTCCTTAGTTACAGTATTCGGATCAGGATATCCGGGTATGCGACCAAATATCCACAGATAGATATCCGGATTTGGGCCCAGGTATCCTGAATTTGAATCCGGGCGGATAGCTGAAAAAAGGTCGGATATCCGGGTTACCCGGATATCCGGAATCTGGATGAGCAGCACTGATAATGGACTAGTAAGTAGATAATGCACAAACACTCCCAAATACTTCACCCTTTATATTGTAAGTGAATGAACATTAGAGATGGGCCGAACCTCCGATTTTCGGTTCGCGAACCTACCGCGAAAGTTCGGTTCACTCGAACTTATGCGAACTGCAATAGACTTCAATAGAGAAGCGAACTTTGGAGAAGCGAACAATTACCTAGTTACTTAATGACCAAGTTTGTGAGCTTTGCGATTTTTGGCATCATTAATTTGCATTGAAATAAAATAAATCTGATTGTCTGTGGCTCCACCCCTTTTCTGAATTTGAACCCAAATCACCCAATGGCCAAGTGTACCAGGTACAGGTGATTAACAGTGCAAGAGGCTTGTGCTATTAACAGTGCAAGAATGGCAGCAATTAAATATTCCCCTTAAAAATCAATAGGTGGATTTTGATTTGCTTTTGTACACTCCACCCACCTTTCTGAATATTAATCCCAGTCACCCAGTGACCAACTGTGCAAAGTTTGAGAACCCTACCATTAACAGTGTAAGAATGGCTGCAGTTTACACTTTCCCAATGAAATTTGTATTTTTCTCCACCCACTGATTTCCTGACATTGTTCGGGTATGTATTTGGCTGGTGTTGGCTCCGCCTACTTTTTCTATCCCTAACACACAATTACCCAGTGACCAAGTTTGTGCGCTTTGCGGTCTTTGGCATCAATAAGTTGCATTGAGATTAAACAAATCTGATTGGCTGTTTGTGGTTCCACCCCTTTGTCTAAATTTGAACTCCAGTCACCCAATGACCAACTGTACCAGGTTTAAGGCTTGTGCCATTAACAGTGCAAGAATGGCAGCAATTACATATTCCCCATGAAAATCAATAGGTGAATTTTGATTGTCTTTTGTAGGCTCCACTCACTTTTCTGAATATTAATCCCAGTCACCCAGGGACCAATTGTGCAAAGTTTGAGAACCCTACAATTAACAGTGTAAGAATCGCTGCAGTTTACATATTCTCAGTGAAATGGGTATTTTTCTCCGCCCACTGATGATGCCGTATTGGCCGATTATGTATTTGGCTGATGTTGGCTGCGCCCACTTTTCCTAACATACACAATTACTCAGTTACTCAATGACCAAGTTTATGAGCTTTGCGGTCATTGGCATCAATAACCTGCATTGAAATGAAACAAATGAGATTGTCTGTTTGTGGCTCCACCCCCTTTTATCAATTTAAACCCCAATGATCAACTGTACCAGGTTTGAGGCTTGTGCCATTAACAGTGCAAGAATGGCAGCAATGAAATATTCCCCTGAAAAATCAATAGGTAATTTTTGATTGGCTTTTGTAGGCTCAACCCACTTTTCTAAATATTAATCCCAGTCACCCAGTAATTAACTGTGCAAAGTTTGAGAACCCTACAAATAACAGTGTAAGAATGGCTGCAGTTTACATTTTCCCAGTAAAATTTGTATTTGTCTCCCCCCACTGATGACCCTGTGTTGCCCGCTTATGTATTTGGCTGGTGTTGGTTGTGCCCACTTTTCTAACCCTCACACACAATTAATCAATTACTCAATTACCAAGTTTGTGAGCTTTGCGGTGTTTGGCATCAATAATTTGCATTGGAATAAAACAAATCTAATTGGCTGTTTGTGGCTCCACCCTCCTTTCTCAAATTGAACCCCAGTCACCCAATGATCAACTGTACCAGGTTTGAGGCTTGTGCCATTAACAGTGCAAGAATGGCAGCAATGTAAATATTCCCTTTGAAAATCAATAGGTGAATTATGATTGGCTTTTGTAGGCTCCTCCCACCTTTCTGAATATTATTCCCAGTCACCCAACGACCAACTGTGCAAAGTTTGAGAACCCTACCATTAACAGTGTAAGAATGGCTGCAGTTTACATTTTCCAAGTAAAATTTGTATTTGTCTCCGCCCCCTTTTTGGTTATGGGAATAAAAAGTATCCTATACTTTATTCCAGGTAATGTACTATGTGTGTGCCAAATTTCATTCAAATCCGTTCAGCCGTTTTAGCGTGACCGAGTAACAAACATCCAAACATCCGAACATCCGAACATCCGAACTTTCCCATTTATTATACTAGCTGGACGCCCGGCGTTGCCCGGGTATGAATTTGGCTGGTGTTGTCTCCATTCACCTTTTCTAACCCTAACACACAATTACTCAGTTGCTCAATTACCTAGTTTGTGAGCTTTGTGGTCTTTGTCAACAATATTTTGCATTGGAATGAAACAAATATGATTGGCTTTGGCTCCACCCCCTTTTCTGAATTTGAGCCCCAGTCACCTAATGATCAACTGTACCAGGTTTGAGGCTTGTGCCATTAACAGTGCAATATTGGCAGCAATTAAATATTCCCCTAGAAAATCAGTAAGTAAATTTTGATTGGTTGTTGTAGGCTCCACACACTTTTATGAATATTAATTCCAGTCACCCAGTGACCAACTGTGCAAAGTTGGAGAACCCTACTATTAACAGTGTAAGAATGGCTGCATTTTCTATTTTCCCAGTGAAATTTGTATTTCTCACCACCCACTTTTTGGTAATAAAAGGTATCCTATATGTTATTCCAGGTAATGTACTATGTGTGTGCCAAATTTCATTCAAATCCATTTAGCCATTGTTGGGTGATCAAATAACAAACATCCAAACATCCAAACTTTTGATTTTGGGTCCAGAGAGAAACAAGGTAGATAAAGTAATGAGATAAAAATCTTTATCCACGGCATGTCTCAGGTGGCTATAGAGACAAAGATCATGAAGACAGAACTAAGCATAATTTTGGGAGTACCTAATTGTGAGTACATTGACAACGACCATAATCACAAAACAATAAAGAAACACAAAGTAAAGATAGCCTACCGTTAAAAAAAATACAGTGATAATGATATGGTAGATTGACATAATTTATATTGGTTTGAGTGCACATAATTTAATCTAATATACTTCTGTACACGACATTGTATGATTTATTATTTTCCGCGAGTACGTGTAAGTTTTGTGCACTCGATACTCTTGAGCAACCGACATAAAGCTGACCATGTGAGAAGCAAGGAGTGCCCAAATGTATTCCTGCCACCTTCAGCGTCTGGCCCTGGGACTTATTAATGGTCATTGCAAAAGCCAACTTTAGGGGGAATTGTAGCCTCTTAAATTGAAATGGCAAATTATTAGGGATAATTGGGATTCGAGGAATCAACACACTTTCTCCTTTAGCTACTCCGGTGAGAATAGTAGCCTTTATAATATTTCTTCCCAGCTCTGTGATGCGCAGCCTAGTGCCATTGCACAATCTCGGCGCATCAAGGTTACGCAGCAGCAGAACTGGGACGCCAACCTTTAGCTCCAGTTTGTGGGAAGGCACGCCGGGTAATTCCAAAGTGTTGAGAAATTCTATAGGGTAAGATGTACTGTCATCACTTGTCATCACTGTGTCTATTGATGTGTATATATTTGATTCACTGACTAACATGTCCAATATCTTTTTGTTTATTTTATTGACGGACTCATTTTTGGGCAACATCACTGCTCTCTCACATAACCACTCTTCGTTACTTACATTATTTTCTAAGTTTGGAAAAACATGCAAAATAAGTTCTTGCTCTGTCGTCACTGGATGGCAAAAATCATTGGTAAATTGAATTTTACCATCTATGTCAGTTTCTATTCGACCTTCTCCAATGTGCAGCAGCTTAGTTGCATAGGCACCTGATTCTAAATCATTGAAAAGTTGGACACGCATGTTGCACATAAGGTGAAGCTTTTCTACCCTGGTCCAGAGTGGTGACGCCTTGAGACATGCATTCATTTCATCTGCCGGTGTACCCCTTTCAATGACTGGTAGTGTTTGCCTGAAATCGCCTGCAAGCAAAACTACAACACCTCCCATCAGTGCCTGATTGCCCCGGATATCTTGCAGGCTGCGGTTCAACGCCTCTATTGCGCGCTTGTGTGACATAGTGCACTCGTCCCACACAATTAACTTGCACTGTTGCAAAAGAGCACCGCAGTTGCTACTCTTGCTGATGTTGCATATAGGGGCTTCTTCGTTTGCAAGATTTAGTGTCAATTTGAAAGTAGAATGTGCAGTCCGTCCACCATTAAGCAACGTTGCAGCTATTCCAGAGGAAGCTACAGCCAGGGCTATGTTATGGTCTTTGCGAATTCGGGCCAGCAGTAGGTTTAATACAAATGTCTTACCAGTACCAGTACCCCCAGGAGCATCAAGAAAGAAGAGTCCACCATCACCACTATTTATGCGCTGTATAATTGAGTCATAAACGTGTCGTTGTTCGGGAAGCAAGCGTGGCACCATTTCATTGATAAAGATCTGTAAAGCTGCAGAATCGTAATTACATTCCCTGATAACCTCCCTTGACAACTCTCCACTTTGTTGCGGTGTGGGCAAACCAAAATCCGCCATCTTCTTTCCAGATAACTCAATGATTTTGTCCTCTATTAATTTCAAAGTTTCATTTATTATTAAGTCGTCATGTGTACCTTGTAGCCTATGTGCAATATCCTCAGACAGTGAGTCTTTGTATTTATCCCACAAATGGAGAGGGTTGGAAAGCCCACATGTGCTTACTAAAAGTGCAAACAGCTCTCTGAGTTTGGCAGCTGAGCGACACAATACCGCTTCCTCCATGGTTGAGTTCCAGTGATTGTCATCTTCCAATAGACCACGTGCCTCGCATGCTTCCCTGAATGTGGCTCGCTCTAGCCCATCAACGATTTTTAGAGCCTGGAAGTTCATCGGGCCTTGCACCTGGTTGAGCAACATGCGCAAACAGTAGCATTCAAAGTTGGTGACGTGCACGGTATACATGCGACCCAGTGCGTCTCCAGCCTTCACATCTGGCCAACCATCGACAGGTGTTCCCTGTATGCGGCGCTTCCATTCTTTCCTCGATGCATTCCACGTGTAGTACCTTGGCACTTCAGCATATAATAAGGTTTTTGCAAAGTTATCATTTTCACAGAGTTGGAAAAATGCAGTCAATGTTGTCTTTGGAGGTGTTGCCACTCTTTCACGGAAATTGTGTTCCGTGAAGTAAATGCGCTAGCCATTGGGCAGGTGGACTGCTAAATGGGTGACAGTGGGGTGTCTTTTGTGCAATGGTAAGCCCAAGATTCGCCACGCTGCTTCATTGCTGCTTACGTACCGTCCCACCCTGAACGTTTGCACTTCATCTCTGGGGTTAATATTTACATCTCCAGATTGCCTTACATTGAAAATCGCCTGATCGCTGCCCTTGTTAATATATTTGCATATGTATTTTATAGCCTGCACTGAACTACAAAACTCAACATTAATATGTGCATTGAAAGTTTTGGTAAGAAGGGGAGAATATGGCACAACCCACCTGTTATCCACCACAACTTGATCCTTCCTGAGCACCGCGAATGCTGATGGTTGCTGTGTGTCCTCCATCATGAGGCGATCTTCGTCGATACAGTGGGTATCTATTATCACTGGTTTGTGTGTCCTTTAGTAGCTCTCGAGGGTACTTTTTGGTGCACTTCCCATCCTTCATGCACGGTGATGATGTATTGAGTAAACCGCACGGCCCGTGTACCATGTTTTTGACAACCGTGTCGTATAGTTTTTTGTCAATGTTGGCATCAGGAATTTCTGCACTTATTATGTCATCAATTTGGTTGGAATGCAATTTCTCTTTTAACCAGAGTAAAAATGTACATGGGGCAAGCCTCGCTTTTGCCATTCAATGGAGTACATAAAGCACTCTCCAAAGATTTTACCTTTCGTGAGCAGAGCGACTAACTTCTGGACTTTAATTTGAAAAACTCTAGCGATGAGGTCGTGTCTGTCGGTGGCTTTTTGGCCAGGCATAAGTTTGATGGTAATCTCTGGCCAAGCCGAGTTACACGTAAACGTGATGAAAAGATCAGGGCGGCCATAGTTTCTAACATATGCAAATGCATCTTGCGTGTACTCATGGAGGTATCTTGGGCTGTTTACAACAGAGGATGGGAGGATAACCATTTGCCCTACATCACTGGCATTTACTTGTGCGTCATTCCTTACAGCGTCTTGCAAATGAATATAGTTTTCCACTCGCAGCTTGCTTTGATTCATTGATATGTACCTCAAGCGTTCACTTTCTATTTTAACATACATATCTACTAAGAACTGGTGCAGAAGTTGCCTGCAGCGCAGCAGCAGATTAAAGTCATTGTTGCGCACCATGAGATGGTAAGCATAGAAGTCCATGCAGGACACTTTATTGTTGGGCAGTGGTGCTCAAATACCCCTTTTTAAAATTCGAGTTTGGTCGAATTCGAATAGTAAATTATTCGAGGTCATTCGAATATTCGAGTCGAATAATTTTTACTATTCGATTCGACCTCGGACTTCAAACTCACTTTTCGAGTCGGTATTCGAGCTAACTATTCGAGCTGACTATTCGAATTGGCCTTAAATAGCTTCCAACACTTGTTTTGAGGGTGAATGATGCAAGAAACCTCTTTTTTTCCAAATAACAACAGCAAGTGATTATGTGGGGATGTTCCTTTAAAAAAAAATGTGGAAAGAGAAGTTGTGTCCTTAATTTTGTTCAGTAGTGTTCCTCCTCCTCCTCCTCCTCCTCCTCCTCCTCCTCCTCCTCCTCCTCCTCCTCCTCCTCCTCCTCCTCCTCCTCCTCCTCCTCCTCCTCCTCCTCCTCCTCCTCCTCCTCCTCCTCCTCCTCCTCCTCCTCCTCCTCCTCCTCCTCCTCCTCCTCCTCCTCCTCCTCCTCCTCCTCCTCCTCCTCCTCCTCCTCCTCCTCCTCCTCCTCCTCCTCCTCCTCCTCCTCCTCCTCCTCCTCCTCCTCCTCCTCCTCCTCCTCCTCCTCCTCCTCCTCCTCCTCCTCCTCCTCCTCCTCCTCCTCCTCCTCCTCCTCCTCCTCCTCCTCCTCCTCCTCCTCCTCCTCCTCCTCCTCCTCCTCCTCCTCCTCCTTCCTCCTCCTCCTCCTCCTTCCTCCTCCTCCCTCCTCCTTCCTCCTCCTCCCTCCTCCTCCTTCTTCTTCTTCTTCTTCTTCTTCTTCTTCTTCCTTTTCAATATAGTCTTATTCTTCTTCACGTATTTCTCTTTTCAATTTTTTTTTAAAGAAATGCATCTATTTTTGAGCGTAACAAATAGCTGGTGGGCGCACGCATGTTGGAAGCGCCATTGTATGTGCTCCCTGGCAGTGGAAACACAAAGACAGCAGGAGGTAAATTCAGCAGCAGGAGGAGGAGGATGAGTGTGTGGCAGCAGGCAGTCAATGAGGCAGGCAGCTCGCCGTGACATAATAGCCCTGGTACCTAGCGGTGATACCAGGGCTGTAAATAAACACAACAGGAGGTCCCAGACAGCGGTCGTGCAGCCCACATTGTGTCCAATACACAACTGGGACAACACAGTTTTCAACCCGGGCACCTCAGAAAAATTAAACCTTTTTTTTTTTTTTTATGGTTTTTTGGTTTTTGGTTTTGCAACCAATATAGCTATTGTTTGACGTAATAGCTGGTGGCAGAGTGGCAGCAGAAGGTAAATCATCTGTGTACCCTGGCAGTGGGAAACACAGACAGACAGCAGCAGCAGGAGGAGGAATGGAGGAGTAGGCGAGCAGCTATTGTTTGACGTAATAGCTGGTGGCAGAGTGGCAGCAGAAGGTAAATCATCTGTGTACCCTGGCAGTGGGAAACACAGACAGACAGCAGCAGCAGCAGCAGGAGGAGGTATGGAGGAGCAGTGTGAGTGTGGCAGCAGGTAGGCAGCGTGACATAATAGCCCTGGTACCTAGCGGTGATACCAGGGCTGTAAATAAACACAACAGGAGGTCCCAGACAGCGGTCGTGCAGCCCACATTGTGTCCAATACACAACTGGGACAACACAGTTTTCAACCCGGCCACCTCAGAAAAATTAAACCTTTTTTTTTTTTTTATGGTTTTTTGGTTTTTGGTTTTGCAACCAATATAGCTATTGTTTGACGTAATAGCTGGTGGCAGAGTGGCAGCAGAAGGTAAATCATCTGTGTACCCTGGCAGTGGGAAACACAGACAGACAGCAGCAGCAGGAGGAGGAATGGAGGAGTAGGCGAGCAGCTATTGTTTGACGTAATAGCTGGTGGCAGAGTGGCAGCAGAAGGTAAATCATCTGTGTACCCTGGCAGTGGGAAACACAGACAGACAGCAGCAGCAGCAGCAGGAGGAGGTATGGAGGAGCAGTGTGAGTGTGGCAGCAGGTAGGCAGCGTGACATAATAGCCCTGGTACCTAGCGGTGATACCAGGGCTGTAAATAAACACAACAGGAGGTCCCAGACAGCGGTCGTGCAGCCCACATTGTGTCCAATACACAACTGGGACAACACAGTTTTCAACCCGGGCACCTCAGAAAAATTAAACCTTTTTTTTTTTTTATGGTTTTTTGGTTTTTGGTTTTGCAACCAATATAGCTATTGTTTGACGTAATAGCTGGTGGCAGAGTGGCAGCAGAAGGTAAATCATCTGTGTACCCTGGCAGTGGGAAACACAGACAGACAGACAGCAGCAGCAGGAGGAGGAATGGAGGAGTAGGCGAGCAGCTATTGTTTGACGTAATAGCTGGTGGCAGAGTGGCAGCAGAAGGTAAATCATCTGTGTACCCTGGCAGTGGGAAACACAGACAGACAGCAGCAGCAGCAGCAGGAGGAGGTATGGAGGAGCAGTGTGAGTGTGGCAGCAGGTAGGCAGCGTGACATAATAGCCCTGGTACCTAGCGGTGATACCAGGGCTGTAAATAAACACAACAGGAGGTCCCAGACAGCGGTCGTGCAGCCCACATTGTGTCCAATACACAACTGGGACAACACAGTTTTCAACCCGGGCACCTCAGAAAAATTAAACCTTTTTTTTTTTTTTTATGGTTTTTTGGTTTTTGGTTTTGCAACCAATATAGCTATTGTTTGACGTAATAGCTGGTGGCAGAGTGGCAGCAGAAGGTAAATCATCTGTGTACCCTGGCAGTGGGAAACACAGACAGACAGCAGAAGGGCAGTACACAGCAGCCCACTGTAGGTGTAAAATGTGTGGCTGCAGGCGACGTAATAGTCAAAGTGAACCAGGCTGGCTTAGTGAGCAGGAGCCAGGAGGTGGTAAAGGGTGGTAAGGCACATTAACGATGGTTCCGGCAGCCAGTTCATGTCCCCCTCTCGCCGACAACAGGGGCCAGGAACTCGCCTTCCACCCACGCCTGGTTCATCTTGAGAAACGTCAGTCTGTCCACAGACTTGTGAGACAGACGTGAGCGTTTCTCGGTGACCACGCCACCAGCTGCACTGAAGCAGCGCTCGGACAGCACGCTGGAAGGGGGACAGGACAGCACTTCCAGGGCGTACTGCGCCAGCTCGCTCCAGATCTCCATGCGCTTGACCCAATACTCCATGGGATCAACAGGGGCATCGCTGTCAAGCCCGCTGTACGACCCCATGTAGTCAGCCACCATGCGGGTCAGGCGCTGGCTGTGACCGGAGGAGGATGCTGCTGCATGCATCTCCTCTCTAGTCACTGCTGCCGGAGCCTCTACAGTCCTGTAGAGCTCGTGGCTGAGAGACAGCAGGTCTGTGGGGCGCTTGCTGCTGCTGGATGCAGGCACCTGCTGCTGCCTCTGTGCTGGCTGCTGGACAGTGGGGGTGGAAGGCTGGGGGAAGGCTTCCTCCAAGCGCTCAACAAGGGCCTGCTGCAAGCTCCTTATTTGTTGCGCTGGGTCTCCTCCTGCAGGCGGCAGGAACTGGCTCAACTTCCCCTTGAGGCGTGGGTCCAACATCATGCTGATCCAGATGTCCTCCCTCTGCTTCATCTGGATCACCCTGGGGTCCCTGCGCAGGCACGTCAGCATGTGCGCTGCCATTGGGAAGAGGCGGGCCACGTCTGCTGGCACATCGACGTCAGTGCTGTCCTCATCCTCCTCCTCTGCTGCCTCATCCTCTCTCCACCCCCGCACCAACTCAGCTGCGCTGTGCTGATCCCCCTCATCAGCAGCCAGGTCAGGGACCTCCACCAAGTCCTCCTCCTCCTCCCCCTCAGAGGTGGACTGCGCAGCTGGTTGCCGCTCCTGCTGGTCCAAGGCTGCCGCTCCCTGCTCCAGCAAAGCATCGAGGGCCCTGTTCAGCAGAGAAACCAGGGGCACCCACTCGCAGACCATAGCATGGTCCCTGCTCACCATGTTTGTGGCCTGCAGGAAGGGAGCCAGCACTAAGCACACCTGCTGCATGTGCCTCCAGTCATCATCGGGGACGATGGACGGGAAGTTGCTGGTCTTGTCCCTTCTCAGAGCTGCGGAAACAGTGGCCAGGGCAAGGTACTGTTTGACAGCGTGCCTCTGTTCAACCAGACGCTCCAACATCGCCAGGGTGGAGTTCCAGCGAGTCGGAACGTCAAGGATCAGCCGATGGCGTGGCAGATCCAGCTCCTTTTGCACGTCTTCCAGGCTCGCACAGGCTGCAGCCGAGCGCCGGAAGTGACGCACAACATTCCTTGCCGTTTCCAGCAGTTCGCCCATCCCCTGGTAGGTGCGCAGGAACTTCTGCACCACCAGGTTCAGCACGTGGGCAAGACAGGGGATGTGGGTCAGGTTTCCCCTGTGTATTGCGGCAACCAGATTGGCCCCATTGTCGGCCACCACCTCTCCGACTCTGAGGCCTCTGGGGGTCAGCCAAATCCTCTCCTGCTCCTGGAGTTTGGCCAACACATGGGTTGCCGTCAGCTTGGTCTTCCCAAGGCTGACCAAGTGCAGCAGCGCTTGGCAGTGGCGGGCCTTCACGCTGCTGCTGAGGCGGGGGGTTTGGCCAGGTGTGCCGGAGGATGGCAGAGGATCGGAGGAACCTGCTGCAGTTCCCCTGAGCCTGCGGGGTGGCACCACCCACTGTGTTGCTGCTGCTGCTGTGCCCGCTGCTGCTCTCCCATCCTCACCCCCTTCCACCAAGCTGACCCAGTGGACAGTGAAGGACAGGTAGCGGCCTGTCCCGAAGCGGCTGCTCCAGGAGTCCATGGTGACGTGGACCCTTTCACCAACCGCGTGCTCCAGCCCTCGCTCCACATTGGCCATCACAAAGCGGTGCAGTGCAGGAATGGCCTTGCGGGAGAAAAAGTGTCTGCTGGGGAGCTGCCAGTCTGGGGCTGCACAAGCAAGCAGCGCACGAATGTCGCTCCCCTCCTGCACGAGCGTGTACGGCAGGAGTTGGGAGCACATGGCCCGTGCCAGCAAGCCGTTCAGCTGCCGCACGCGACGGCTGCTGGGAGGCAGAGCCCTAACCACCCCCTGGAAGGACTCGCTCAAAAGGCTCTGGCGTGGCCTTTTGCTGACACGGGAATCAGCAGACACAGCGGAGGAGGCCACTGAGGACTGGCTGCCAGAACAGGCCTCAGTGTCGGCGGCAGGAGTTGCAGAGGGGGGAGGAGCAGTGCGTTTCCGCACTCCTGCTGGTGCTGCTGGAGGAGCAGGAGGGCGGGTGGCTGCTGTTGCTGCTGCTGAAGGCTGTGCAGTGATGGGTGTGGTGCCACTGCCAGCACCAGATGCCTTCAGCCTCTGGAACTCCTCATGCTGGTGGAAATGTTTAGCCGCAAGGTGGTTGATGAGCGAGCTGGTGCAGAACTTAAGGGGTCTGCACCTCTGCTCAACTTCCGCTGACAGTGGTTGCAAGTGGCGTACTTGCTGTACACAGTGGGCATGGTGAAATATCGCCAGATTGGTGACTTAAACATCCCCCTACGGCATGGAAGCGCTGCTGCCTGTCTCCCTGTGGTGGTTGGGGGGGGGGCTTGGGTGCGGCTGGTGGTGGTACTGGCTGATGCTGCTGCTGCTGAGCCTGAGACACCAGCAGGGTGTGGGACGCTGCCAATGCTTGCAATGATGCGCCTCCTTGCAAGGCCCACAAGCGCATCCTCCTCCTCCTCCTCAGAGCTGCTGAGGACGACATCCCCTGGAGGTGGTGGCACCCAGTCTCTGTCTGTCACCGGGTCATCATCATCCTCCCCCTCCTGAAACATGTCCTGCTGGGATGAGGACCCCCCAAACTCCTCTCCTGATGCATGGATGGGCTGCTTGACTGTCGCCACAGTCTTGCTGTCCAATCCCTCATCCCCCAAAGTGCCCATCAGCATCTCCTCCTCAAGATCGCCAACAACAGCAGACAATTTACTCATGATGCCTGGGGTCAAAAGACTGCTGAATGACAGGTCGGCGAGTGACGGTGAACTGGCCTCCTCCCCAGACCCTGCTGGGCGGCTGCTGCGAACAGGGGTGGTGGTGGTGGTGAGGGTGGAGGCCTCGGATGCAGAGCTGATGGCGGGCTGCTCATCCTCCGTCATGAGTTGCACCACAGTGTCTGCATCCTTTTCCTCAATGGGACGTTTCCGACCCGGCTGGAGGAAAATGGGAGCAGGTGCTACACGCTGCTGCTGCTGTGTCTCTGCAGCGTGAGTTGCAGATGCTCCTGCTGGGCGGCGCCCAAGGCGTCCACGGCCAGTGGCTATGGGAGGAATGTTAGCCACTGACGCTGCTGCTGCTGCTGCGGAACTGTGCATGGTGGCGCGCCCGCGGCCGCGGCTTGCCACAATGCTGCTCCCTCTCCTCCTGATTCCCTTGCTGCCCTTCCCCTTGCCCAAACCGCGCTGGCTGCCACTTCCAGACATCTTCAATGTTTTGGGCGTATAGACAAAAGTTTTTTAAAAGGGCGGGTGAAAAGTGGGGTACTTTAATGGAGTGGGTTGGTTGGTGAGGTGACTGAGTGAGTGTCCCCTAGTACAGTAAGTAAGTAGTAACAGTCAGGAAGTACAACTAGCAGTTACAATAATCAGTAGTAATCACAAGTAAATTTAGTGTGTGTACACTCAGACAGTGAGTGCCCGCACGCAGGAGCTAGTAGCCTATGAACACAGTGACTGAGTGTCCTAGACTCCTAGTACAGTAAGAGTAAGTAGTAACAGTAAGTAGAACTAACTAATTACAATAATCAATCAGCGATCAGAAGGAAATGGAGTGTGGGTGGTGTGTGTACACTCAGACAGTGAGTGCCCGCACGCAGGAGCTAGTAGCCTATGAACACAGTGACTGAGTGTCCTAGACTCCTAGTACAGTAAGAGTAAGTAGTAACAGTAAGTAGAACTAACTAATTACAATAATCAATCAGCGATCAGAAGGAAATGGAGTGTGGGTGGTGTGTGTACACTCAGACAGTGAGTGACCGCACGCAGGAGCTAGTAGCCTATGAACACACAGTGACTGAGTGTCCTAGACTCCTAGTACAGTAAGAGTAAGTAGTAACAGTAAGTAGAACTAACTAATTACAATAATCAATCAGCGATCAGAAGGAAATGGAGTGTGGGTGGTGTGTGTACACTCAGACAGTGAGTGCCCGCACGCAGGAGCTAGTAGCCTATGAACACACAGTGACTGAGTGTCCTAGACTCCTAGTACAGTAAGAGTAAGTAGTAACAGTAAGTAGAACTAACTAATTACAATAATCAATCAGCGATCAGAAGGAAATGGAGTGTGGGTGGTGTGTGTACACTCAGACAGTGAGTGACCGCACGCAGGAGCTAGTAGCCTATGAACACACAGTGACTGAGTGTCCTAGACTCCTAGTACAGTAAGAGTAAGTAGTAACAGTAAGTAGAACTAACTAATTACAATAATCAATCAGCGATCAGAAGGAAATGGAGTGTGGGTGGTGTGTGTACACTCAGACAGTGAGTGACCGCACGCAGGAGCTAGTAGCCTATGAACACACAGTGACTGAGTGTCCTAGACTCCTAGTACAGTAAGAGTAAGTAGTAACAGTAAGTAGAACTAACTAATTACAATAATCAATCAGCGATCAGAAGGAAATGGAGTGTGGGTGGTGTGTGTACACTCAGACAGTGAGTGCCCGCACGCAGGAGCTAGTAGCCTATGAACACAGTGACTGAGTGTCCTAGACTCCTAGTACAGTAAGAGTAAGTAGTAACAGTAAGTAGAACTAACTAATTACAATAATCAATCAGCGATCAGAAGGAAATGGAGTGTGGGTGGTGTGTGTACACTCAGACAGTGAGTGACCGCACGCAGGAGCTAGTAGCCTATGAACACACAGTGACTGAGTGTCCTAGACTCCTAGTACAGTAAGAGTAAGTAGTAACAGTAAGTAGAACTAACTAATTACAATAATCAATCAGCGATCAGAAGGAAATGGAGTGTGGGTGGTGTGTGTACACTCAGACAGTGAGTGACCGCACGCAGGAGCTAGTAGCCTATGAACACACAGTGACTGAGTGTCCTAGACTCCTAGTACAGTAAGAGTAAGTAGTAACAGTAAGTAGAACTAACTAATTACAATAATCAATCAGCGATCAGAAGGAAATGGAGTGTGGGTGGTGTGTGTACACTCAGACAGTGAGTGACCGCACGCAGGAGCTAGTAGCCTATGAACACAGTGACTGTCTGACTGAGTGTCCTAGACTCCTAGTACAGTAAGAGTAAGTAGTAACAGTAAGTACAACTAACTAACAATAATCTATCAGTAATCAGAAGGAAATAGAGTGTGTGTACACACAGACAGTGAGTGAGTGCACACACGCATGAGCTAGCTAGTAGCCTATAAACAGTGACAGTCAGTGAGTGTCCTACTCCTAGTACAGTATAACTACAATACTATTAGTAAAGGACAGCAGAAATACTGGTATAGATGAGAGAAATAAACAGAGGACAGCTGCCCACAGAGGCAAGGCCCCCCTGAGGCCTAAACCTGTAAGCTTGCAGCAGCTGCCTGTCTCTAATGTAACACACAAGCTACTAACTAAAATACAATGTCTATCTAACTAACAACAATATAGGTGTATATGGCAGGTGTAGGTGAGCAAAAACGCTAGGTAAATGATCACAATAGAGCACTTGCTAAGCCAAAGCACAAAGGAGCAACTCTCTCTCTGTACAAGTCTCAGGCAAGCATGGAGAAACGGAACATGGCGGCCGCTATTTATAGGGTAGGGGCTGGCCAGGGTCCCCCTCTGTGATTGGCTGCCGTCAGAGGGCCTGGGAGCCCTCTGATTGGCTCTAAGGACATCAATCTGGGCTATGACGCTATTCGAGCTCGGTACCGAGCTCGAATAGCGCCGTTTGCTCGAATAGCTCGAATAGTGAATGGGCTATTCGAGTGTACTCGGATAGCCCATTCGAATAGCTACAGCTATTCGGAGCTCGAATACCGAGCTCGGATAGCTGAAAATGAGCTCGAATATTCGAGCTACTCGAATATTCGAGCTCTGCTGAGCACCACTATTGTTGGGCGCTGGGTGTCTAGTTTGTGGATTCACCTGTGGTATTTCAAAATGATACCCTTCCTGGCCTTTCCAAAAAATAATGGGGTACTGGAGAGCGTCATAGAACCTATGCGTATCTGCTATGCGAGAGAGCTGTCCATCGCGTGTGCGCAGCACGATGTCCCTGCCTGTGGTATGCTCTGAGCCAGCCACAACAGCTGCCACCTCACTGGTGGTGGGTACATTGTAGCACCGATCATGCTGCCCACGTGGCACGCGGTCAGGATGGCTCACCACTTTAAAGCTTTCATCAGGCGTGTTTTCCAGAGCCATTTTGAATTCGTGCACCGAAATATTGTTATCGTGAGTACTCTTTGTATTTTTTTAACAATCTGCCTTTGAACTCCTTAAATTATGCAAGAACGTCGCTCCACTTGCGCTTCCTCATCGCCCAAAAAATAAATTTGTAAAAACTGAGGCTGCCCGTTTGAAGCGGGAAACAGAGAACCAATTCTGTGATAAACTTGCCCTTGAACAGTAAATGTTGGGAAAAATCCCGGCATGGCAATGACTCTATCTGCACCGAAGGATGTCATGTGGAAGCACCCATTGTATTTTCTGATATTATTTAGAAAGTGTTGTGATTCGTCCGTGCTGCATATAAACAATTCTTTCAATGGCTCCACTGGCTCCTCTAACCATGGGATTACTACTTTACCCCCAGAACAACACATTCCAACCGACTCTTCTTTCCACTTCAGTGAATCACAAAATCTACACATTTTTTTTCATTCTTTCCATTTTTAGGAGTTTGTGACTGCCGTAGTCGAGACTTGCATCGTACACTAATGCAGCGCTTGTGAAGACACCCCACGCATTTCGAGTGAATATTTGTCGCCGCTGTGCCATCCTTTCAGTGACAGCACGTCTGCGTGCTTCTGCTTCCTGCATTGTCTCAGCAGCCCGTTGTGATGCCATATATTCAGCGTGTTGCTGCCTGCGACGGTCAACCTGCTCTGGAGTTTCAGCTATCCTTAAGCTGGCTTGCCGGTCAGCTTGTTGCTGGTGACGTTCCTGAGATTGCTTGCATGTCTCAGCTGCTCGCTGGGATGCTAAGTAATCAGTATGTTGCTGCCGCCGATGATCAGTCTGCTCTGGAGTTTCAGCTGCTCTTAAGCTGTATTGCCGGTCAGCTTGTTCCTCGCAGCGTGCCTGAGATTGCTCGCATGTCTCAGCCGCTCGCTGGGATGCTAAGTAATCAGTATGTTGCTGCCGCCGATGATCAGTCTGCTCTGGAGTTTCAGCTGCTCTTATGCTGGCTTGCCGGTCAGCTTGTTCCTGGTGACGTGCCTGAGATTGCTCGCATGTCTCAGCCGCTCGCTGGGATGCTAAGTAATCGGCGTGTTGCTGTCGCCGATGATTAGTCTGCTCTGGAGTTTCAGCTGCTCTTAAGCTGTATTGCCGGTCAGCTTGTTCCTCGTGATGTGCCTGAGATTGCTCGCATGTCTCAGCCGCTCGCTGGGACGCTAAATAATCAGTGTGTTGCTGTCGCCGACGATCAGCCTGCCCCGGCGTTTCGGTTGATCTAAGAGCCGCTTGACGTCTCACTTGCTCAATTCTCCTCAACTCCGCTTGAGGAAAAGTCTCTTGTCTTCTGGCTACCTTCATAGCTCTCACTCTTTTAGAATTCTGTGCCAAATTAGATTTGCGTTTTCCAGGCATGTTTATTTAAAGCCTAGTAAAAACAACATAAATAAGGAAATCAATGTTAGTTGAAGAGCAATGTCAAAAACATATAATAACAAAACCAACAACAAAATATGAATTATGAACCAGATTGTTGTTGTAAACCAAACAACAAAACCAAATCTTACATCAAACAATCAAATCCAAATAACAAAGGCAAAGGCTTCAATTCATCAAGCATTACCGCATTCGGTAATTCTGAAAACAGCAGACTTTACCGAGCACTTAGCAAAATGTCAATTCATCAAAAGCTGTTACCACATAAGAAGCTGAAATTATCAAGCAGTGATGTAAATTTCCGACTTGTGTGGTAATTACCTCAACACATGTTGGTAAATGTAAATTCATCAATGTTACAGCATGCGGTAACATACAGGAATGTGCTTTACAATTACCGGCTGCTCTGAGCTTTCAATAACCAGCTTCAAAACACTTTGTGTGGATATCCCTCTGACTGATATCTGCAGAGAGCATATAGGGTCTGTTCTCTCTCTCCTGCAAGCCCCAGTCTCCTCAGCACAGGAAGTGCAGGCTTTGCAGGAAGTTCTAGTTTTCCTACCCACCAGGCTGTGAGCAGAGAGAAAAGCCAAAATATGTATTCCTGCCACCTTTCGGTAGTGTAACCCCTTAAGTGCCTCTTTCAATATGCAGTGGAGCTGGTGGGAATAAGTGGGAAACATCACCTAAGAAGGGCATGTGTAATGTTTCTTGGCAGTTCATCTAAGCTGTGACATGAATAAAATGTTAAGACTAATGGGACAGAGTCAGAGCTGATTCAGAGCGAGCAGAGGCAGTATAACATACACATCTAAAGGGATGCTGGGGATGCCTCTTTTCTATTTCATGCCCTCATTGCACAGAGAACAGCTAACAACACAGAACTGCTGTTATCGCTTTGGTAAATTACCAAGCGTGAAAATATTGATGAATTAGCACACAAAAGTCTAAAATACCGAATGCAGCATTTTAATGACTTGTTTTTTTTCTATCAAATTGCCTTTGATGAATTTAAGCCAAAGTCTGTGAAAAGAATAAAATGAAAACAAACAACCGTATCAAATCACAAAGCAAATATTAAAACCTGAATTACGAAGTCAAAATCCGTAAAAAGAATAATAATAATAAAAAAAAAAAACAAAGGTACCAAATTGCAAATCAAACCAAACTATGGCTAGATGCACACATAGCAGAAACGCTAGCAATGCGGGAAACACTGCGTTTTTGCCGCTAATGGAAGTCTATGGGCTGCAGGAAAAAATATATGTGTTTTTGATGCAACGCTGGTTTTGTTGCATAATCTTCAAAAATGCATAAAAAACGCACATAAAAAGGAAATGGGAATGGAATGGTAGGCGTTTTTCATGCATTTTTATATGCGTTTTTTCCCCCTAAAAAAAATGTTTTGTGATGTATTTCCACTTCCTGTTGTCTTCCTAGTAATTTGCATAAATGGAAACGTAAAAACGCATGAAAAATGCATACAAAACGCATATGCGTTTTGTATATGCGAACTGCAAACACATTCAAATGCAAAAAAATATACAAACGCAGCAAAAACGCACACAAAAATGCACACAACATAAAATAAAAACATGACATAAAACGCAGCCTTTCACATTATGTTATGTGTGCACCCAGCCTAAATCCAGAAAATATTGTAAGCCTAGTCATTTTTACTATTATCACACCACATAAAATGCAGAGAGTAAACACAGGTAATCCATAGATAACAAATGTTTTGCTCAGTAGAGCGGACCTAACTGAGATTGGCTATTTCTGCCTATTTCCGAGCGGAGAGCCACATCAGCGCCTAGTGTTGGGCGAACAGTGTTCGCCACTGTTCGGGTTCTGCAGAACATCACCCTGTTCGGGTGATGTTCGAGTTCGGCCGAACACCTGGTGGTGTTCGGCCAAACTGTTCGGGGTTCGCCGAACTGCTGAATGCATGGCCGAACAGGGCCCCTGTTCGGCCGAACAGGGCCCTGTTCGGCCGAATACTGCCCCCCATGGGGTCGCAGGCATAAGGGGGGAGCATGCCCCGATCGCGGGGGGGGTCGGAAATTCCCCCCACCCCCTCCGCTAGCGCTCCCCCCTCTGCCCGCTTCCCCATACAAAAAGTTTAAAGCAAGTTCAATAGTACCTGGTGGCACTGGCTGGCAGTGGAGTGAGGAGGAGGAGGAGTCCGAGTAGCAGAGTGACGTTGAGGCCGGGCAGCGGGCGGTTCAGCGCTAGTACCCTTGTGGTACTTCCGCCCTTTCTCTGACCTCACGTCCTCGTATGCGTCATCACGCAGAGGACGTGAGGTCAGAGAAAGGGCGGAAGTACCACAAGGGTACTAGCGCTGAACCGCCCGCTGCCCGGCCTCAACGTCACTCTGCTACTCGGACTCCTCCTCCTCCTCACTCCACTGCCAGCCAGTGCCACCAGCCCAGGTACTATTGAACTTGCTTTAAACTTTTTTTATGGGGAAGCGGGCGGAGGGGGGAGCGCTAGCGGAGGGGGTGGGGGGAATTTCCGACCCCCCCCGCGACCGGGGCATGCTCCCCCCTTATGCCTGCGACCCCATAGGGCCCCCAAAATGGGCATGTTCGGGGGTCCCATTGACTCCCATTGAGTTCGGCGTTCGGGCCGAACATGCCGAACATCTGGCCCATGTTCGGCCTGTTCGGCCCGAACCCGAACATCCAGGTGTTCGCCCAACACTATCAGCGCCCCGCTGGAACAGGGAAAGGTAAATATTGCACAGCCTGACAAATTATCAGCTGCGCTTTCTGTGGGCCAGAGTGAGACCACCGCAGGACAAAGGAGGACAGCGGAGGCCTCGATAGGATCCAGAGACTTAACAATCTGGAGGTGAGTACCCCCAGGGTGCTTTTTTTTTGTTTGTTTTTTGCACAGTCTCTTTAAATTTAAGCCTTATTGATAGAGTTCAAAACTAAACAATTTGTTTTGAAGTCACATAAAAATCATTAAAATGAAACAAATCTAATTGGATGTTTGTGGCTCCACCCCCTTTTCTGAATTTAACCACTTTCCCTACCACTACAGTATATCTACGTCAGCTGTGGCACTCTCCAAGCCACAGCGACGTAGATATACTGACCTGCTTTAAGCCCTTTTGTGCAGGAACAGGTGCGCTTCAGAGCGCACCCCCCGGCACTGTCGGTTGCCTTACTAATTGGCAAAAGGGAACATGTTCCCTTGTAGCCAATTAGTGACCCCCCCCGCGGATGAACGATCACCGCTGTAGCAAACAGCGGTGATCCTTCATCTCCCCCTCCTCTGTGCACAGATAGCTAAAAAAAATGTAAATAAAGCTGCCTCTCTCACCTTATGACGTCATCAAGCCGGGACCCGGGTCACCGGCAATACGCGGCTGAGATCAGAGCTGGGATCAGATGCTCGGGCTGCAGGCTCATCGCTGGAACGAGGTAAGGTGAGAGAGGTGGCTTTATTTACATATTTTTAGCATCTGTGCACGGAGGGGCTGCCTGATGGGGGGGGAGGGGTCATACATCTGGCTACCCACACTGGGGGAGGGGGGGTTGGGGGTGCAAAAAAACTGCCAGGCATCTGGGTAACTGGGGGGGATGACTTCTGACAATGGGGGATCATTTGATTATCTGGGGGGGGGGGGTAACCTAATACTGGGGGCACATCTGGCTATAATTGGTGGGGGGGGGCAATTCTGGGGATACATATGGCTATAATGGGGGAAATTTTATCCTGGGGACACAACTGCCTATAATGAGGGGTGCCAATCCTGGCGGCGTTACTGTCTCTCTGTACTGGGGGGTGGTAGATACATGGGACACATCTGACTATACCGGGGTGCCGATATTGGGGTCACATCTGGCTAAACTGGGAAGGTTGGGCTGATACTCGGGGCACATCTGACTATATTAGGGGGGACATTAACTGGTGGAATGGTTTTATCACTGTGGTACTTTTTATTTTTAAACTGGAATTGTTAAAAACTGAGAAATAATGCATTTTTTTTAATTTTTGTTCCCTTTTTTCAATTAAAATGCCTAGAAAACAAAATTGTTCTTGGGACTAAATACCCCCCATTGAAAGCCTGGTTTGTCTTGAAAAAAACGATATATAGATCATTTAGGTGTAGTGAGTAGGGATAAAGTTATTGCTGATTGAATAGGGACACCGCTAAAGCGTCAAAACTGCTCTGGTCAATAAGGGGAAAACAAGGTCTGGATGCGAAGTGGTTAAACCCCAGTCACCCAATGACCAACTGTACCAGGTTTGAGGCTTGTGCCATTAACAGTGCAAGAATGGCAGCAATTAAATATTCCCCTTGAAAATCAGTCTTGAAAATCAGTAGGTGAATTTTAATTTACTTTTGTAAGCTCCACCCACTTTTCTAAATATTAGTCATCCAGTGACCAACTGTGCAAAGTTTGAGAACCCTACCATTAACAGTGTAAGAATGGCTGCAGTTTACATTTTCCCAAGGAAATGTGTATTTGTCTCTGCCCCCTTTTTGGTTATGGGAATAAAAGTATCCTATACTTTATTCCAGGTAATGTACTATGTGTAGATTTGGAGAGAAAAAAGCACAGTACCTGGCACCAAAATGCAGCAGGGCAGACTCACCGGGCATAGGACCAAGGAGCGTGCACATCCACGAATTAGTTGTATCCAGTAGAATTGAAGACAAAAGAAGGGGCACCGCTTCTTAAAATTCCTTTATTCCGGTGGGGGAAGTAGCAGGTACACAGCAGTGGGGGTGGAAAGAGCCTGACAGCTGTTTCGCTGGTTTAAACCAGCTTCTTCAGAGGCAGAGTGTACAACAAATGACATAAAAACGCTTCTTAAATACTAACATATGAGCTGCTAAACCCTTCCCCTTCCTCCGTGCAGGCTAAGCCTACCATTGGTTCATAGGGCCTAAAGACTTCCTCCTTACCTATGCACCAGCTGGTCCTCCGGCTTACAGCCAATCGCTGTTCTTTGCCGTGACCTGCCCGGAAGGCTTTGTGTCATAGGAAGCTATGTGGTCCAATCACCTCGGAGCGGGGTTGGGTCGCAGCCCCTATGACGTCAAGAGAGTGGAGAGCATTGTAATAGCGTGGAACGCATGCAACGCGGAAAAACCTCCGCCATGGGCGGCGTCAGCCTACCTCATTGAGTCACATGGGATGCTCTAACCTATGGTGAGCAGCGAGTCTCCCCGCATCATAGATCCCAGGACTCTGACTGGTCATTGGCCATGCCTGCCCTGGAATGGGCACGCCTTCCTCCTGAAAGTAAACAATGCAAATTCACTCTCATAAAACTGACATATATTAAAAACATGATGGGAAAACTTTACTTCGTGGCTTCTAATAATACTACCAATTAGACCTATTCATATAAAAAGCGAAATGCACAAGTAAACAGTACATAATAACGCTACTCAAAATCGTGCAGCCTGGGTCATATCAGAGAATAGTAAGGGAACCTCAGTATGGACATAAATAGCAGTGGAGCTCATTCCTATCATTCAAGCCCAGTGGACCACAGGCTTTTGTTAGAGAGATGACTCTAGCCTCCTGTTGCAACAGAATCACCTCTCGATTACCTCCTCTACGTGGCGGTGGAACCGTCAAAATTCCGCAAAACTGTAAGCATCTTGCATTTCCATTATGTACCTCCCTCACATGTTTAATTAATCGCCCCGCACCTACTCCTGTTTTTATGGAATTAATATGTTCCTGGAATCGGGTGCACAATGCTCTGGTGGTTTGTCCTATATAAAAGGAACCGCACCTGCATACTATACAGTATACCACATGATTGGACCTGCAATGTAAAAAATCTCTGATGTTAAGTGTTACACCCCCCAATTGTATACTGCGTCCTGATTTAAATTGGTGACAATGATTGCAGTTGCCACACCTGTGATTTCCACTGGGAGTAAATCTCTGCAACCAATTTGAAGACTTGACTCTCCTAAATTCACTTCTGGTCACCGTGTCGCCAATCGTTTTGGCACGCCGAAATGAGATCAATGGTTTGGTTTGTGCAAAGGGCCCTAACAGGGAGTCACCCTGCACAATATGCCAATGTCTCAAAATAGTGGCTTTAATTTGATCTGCCATGGGGGTGAAATCAAAAACGCATGTGAGGGGCTGATTAGTTCTTTGTTCGTTCTGAACCTTTCTCTGATTTTTCCGTTTTAACAGATTGGTTCTCTCTAGGCTATCAGCACGACGGAAGGCCCTGTTGAGTTCAATCATATTGTATCCCCTATTGGCCATACGTATAGTCAGTTCACGACTTTGTTGGAGAAAATCCTCCCGCCTGGAGTTATTTCTCTTAAGTCTTAGGTATTGGCCATAGGGGATTGCCCTGATTGTGTGGGCGGATGGTAACTATTGTTGGAGAGCAAAGCATTGGTTGCAGTGGATTTTCTATGGCCTTTCGATAAAATTTGGCCACCCTCAATGAAAAGTTCCAAATCTAGGAATTGCAATTTATCACCACCCAATACTCCTGTAAATTGCATATTAAAATCATTTTGGTTGAGGAACCCCAAAAATTCATGGAACATAGAGTCACTACCATTCCAAACCAACAGGACGTCATCCACATAACGGTACCAACATCCTATACATGCTCTAAAAGGATTGTTGTCCGTCAGAATTATTTTCTTCTCCCACCCCCACAAGAATAGATTAGAAAAGGTGGGTGCTACTGGGGTCCCCATGGCCACTCCTGAGTTCTGCTGGTACCAGGTGTCGTTGAATAAAAAGGCATTGTGTGAAATAACAAAGAATAAACATTCACATATGAACTTAACCCAGAATGGGTCCTTGCCTTTTTCTTCTAAGAATTCACCAACGACCCTGGTACCCAGATCCTGTGGAATTCTGGTATAAAGATTGACCACGTCAATAGACGCCAGTCTGGCATGCTCCCCAAGGTTCACGTCCCCCATTCTGTTCAGGACGTCCAAGGTGTCAGCCAGGTGGGTGGTGACATGTGAAAGGAATGGTCTAAGTTTAAAGTCCAGGAATTTGGACAATGGTTCTGTCAGCGACCCCCTGGCTGACACTATCGGGCGGCCTGGTGGACAGGCCGGGTCCTTGTGAACCTTGGGGAGAAAATACCAAACCGGTTTAGTGGGATACTCTGGCAATAGACCTTCCCCCATCTTTTTACTGATGAATCCACCCTCAACACCTCTTCTAAGCAAGGATTGTAACGCTGCACTATAATGGTGGGTGGGGTCTCGTTTTAACTTTGTATAGAAGCCATCTGGGCCCTCTAATTGTCTCAATGCTTCCTGTAGGTAGTACTCGGTTGACATGATGACAAGATTCCCCCCTTTATCTGCCTTTTTCAAGACTATCTGATCATTATTTTTAAGCCACTCTAAGGCCCTTTTCTCTACTTCTGTGATATTGGGGGTATCTTTTGGGTACATCAATGCCTGTATGTCCGTTAGAACTCTATGGTTGAAGATACCCACTACTGATCCTGGTGTGGTGGCAAAGTCCCTCACAGATTTACATGGGCGAAAATCCTCTTTTGCCATTTCGGGAATAGTCTCTCGACTCAACCCAGCCTCACTCTCTTCCAATAGAGCTTGTAAGTTCATCAGGGCCTCCATATCTGTAGTCGTGTTTAAACTGGGTGCCATATATCCCAAGTTGCTAATAGTGGTGAATCTATTCACTTTTGTCTCCACAGGTTCCTGTGTAGATTCTTTTAACCGCCATGCCGTGATGTTCAACTTGCGTATGGTCTTATACCAGTCCACTTCAAATTTGAAAAAATCAAAATCGGTTGTAATTGAAAAGTTCAGACCTTTTTGCAAGACGGTTATACACCCCTCAGGTAATTCTATGCCTGCTAAATTGATGACTTGTAGCTCACTTTCGGTATTAATGCAAAACTGATTATCTACCTCCTTCTCCGATAGCCCCTCCCATATGTCCCCCTCCCCATGACACTCACCTTGTCCTCACTCGTTTGGGGGCGGGTTCGTCGCCGTCCTCCCCTACGGATTCTGTGTCTAAAGGGGCCTCGGCACATTGTGGGATTTTGATGATAGGCTTAGGACTAGGTTTGGGTTTTGATTTTCTCCTTGGGCTACCCTCGTCTGGACTTGAATTAGAACCTGAGTCGGTGGTCCAGTAATCTTTGGGTTCCTTATTAGGATTTGGATTTCTCCTCTTATTCCTTAGCCGTCTTATTGGTTGTCCCCAATCAAAGATTTTTCCCTCTTTGAAGTCCTGTTGGTCTCTCCTAAACTTGTGAAGTTTCCGCTCCTTAATTTCGTCCTGAATGGGAGTCAAACGACTCTCAATTTTATCTTCTAGTTTTTTCAACTGTACTTCAGAAGACAATTTTGAATATTCGTCTTTTTTGGTGGTGAGATCTTTCACTACAGTATGATATTCTAGCTCAGTGCGCTTCAAGACAATGGCCTGCAAACGTAAAGAGTGGCCGGGGTGTAACACTTAACATCAGAGATTTTTTACATTGCAGGTCCAATCATGTGGTATACTGTATAGTATGCAGGTGCGGTTCCTTTTATATAGGACAAACCACCAGAGCATTGTGCACCCGATTCCAGGAACATATTAATTCCATAAAAACAGGAGTAGGTGCGGGGCGATTAATTAAACATGTGAGGGAGGTACATAATGGAAATGCAAGATGCTTACAGTTTTGCGGAATTTTGACGGTTCCACCGCCACGTAGAGGAGGTAATCGAGAGGTGATTCTGTTGCAACAGGAGGCTAGAGTCATCTCTCTAACAAAAGCCTGTGGTCCACTGGGCTTGAATGATAGGAATGAGCTCCACTGCTATTTATGTCCATACTGAGGTTCCCTTACTATTCTCTGATATGACCCAGGCTGCACGATTTTGAGTAGCGTTATTATGTACTGTTTACTTGTGCATTTCGCTTTTTATATGAATAGGTCTAATTGGTAGTATTATTAGAAGCCACGAAGTAAAGTTTTCCCATCATGTTTTTAATATATGTCAGTTTTATGAGAGTGAATTTGCATTGTTTACTTTCAGGAGGAAGGCGTGCCCATTCCAGGGCAGGCATGGCCAATGACCAGTCAGAGTCCTGGGATCTATGATGCGGGGAGACTCGCTGCTCACCATAGGTTAGAGCATCCCATGTGACTCAATGAGGTAGGCTGACGCCGCCCATAGCGGAGGTTTTTCCGCGTTGCATGCGTTCCACGCTATTACAATGCTCTCCACTCTCTTCACGTCATAGGGGCTGCGACCCGACCCCGCTCCGAGGTGATTGGACCACATAGCTTCCTATGACACAAAGCCTTCCGGGCAGGTCACGGCGAAGAACAGCGATTGGCTGTAAGCCGGAGGACCAGCTGGTGGATAGGTAAGGAGGAAGTCTTTAGGCCCTATGAACCAATGGTAGGCTTAGCCTGCACGGAGGAAGGGGAAGGGTTTAGCAGCTCATATGTTAGTATTTAAGAAGCGTTTTTATGTCATTTGTTGTGCACTCTGCCTCTGAAGAAGCTGGTTTAAACCAGCGAAACAGCTGTCAGGCTCTTTCCACCCCCACTGCTGTGTACCTGCTACTTCCCCCACCGGAATAAAGGAATTTTAAGAAGCGGTGCCCCTTCTTTTGTCTTTAATTCTACTAATGTACTATGTGTGTGCCAAATTTCATTCAAATCCGTTTAGCCGTTTTTGCGTGATCGAGTAACAAACATCCAAACATCCAAACATCCAAACATCCGAACTTTCCCATTTATTATATATATTAGTAGGATTTGTAGGATGTGTTATTAGCTGCACCACATTATTGTTTAGGTAGCTGAATAAACTGTGTATTCTTTGTTGGGCAGTGCCATAAAAGATGGTGTCACTATATAAACTATCCAAAATAATAATAAAGATAATAATAACAAAATAATTGATAGGTTTCCCCCAGGCTCCATAGTTTCCTCACACACAGCAATGCGTTATGTTTAGGACAGGAAACTGGGACCACCTGTGAGGGGCAGTAAATAAAATAAATTGTGCTGTGCTTGATGTATAGCATTACTAAATGTATGTCAACATGATATAATAATGTGAAATTTATGTTTACACCTTTACAGTAATGATCCACAAGGGTTCTTTAATTTTTTGGTATTTCGTTTTGCCGTAAATAAAATTAACCAAAATCCTGACATTTTACCCAACATTACTCTGGGATATCGTGTCACTGATTCCTTTTTAACTGCTCCTCTAAGTGTGAGAAATGTTCTGAGCATTTTATCCGGACCACAGGAGACCATTCCTAATTACTCATGTTCTGGAGGAGACAATCTGGTGGGTTTTATTGGTGATCACTATTCAGTAACGACTATTCCGATGGCACAGATACTAGGCGTCTATGGATATTCACAGGTAGGTGTTTTTACTACATACCGTATATACTCGCAAGCAAGCCGAATTTTTGACCCCCCCAAAAGTGGGCCAAAAGTTGGGGGGTCGGCTTGCTTGCGAGTCATGTGTGGGTGGGTGGGTGGATAGGTGCTGTCCCTCCCCGCTCCCCCCGCGGCCACCGCTGCTATTACCTTAGGCGGCGCCGCTGCCTCTATCCCCGTCCTCCTCCGGTAACTCATTCACAGCAGCGCGCCCCCCGCTGCTGTGATGACGCAGGAAACCATAGAGAGCGGTTCCCATAGTAACGGCATCACGCTACAGGAAGCCGCTCTCTATGGTTTCCTCGTCATCACAGCAGCGAGAGGCGCGCTGCTGTGAATGAGTTACTACCGGAGGAGGACGGGGATAGAGGAAGCGGCGCCGCCTGAGGTAATAGCAGCAGCGGCGGCCGCAGGGGGAGCGGGGAGGGACAGCACCTACCCACCCATACTGGGGCATTATGCTAGCTATATGGGGCACTATACTAGCTATAATGGGGCACTATACTAGCTATACTGGGGGCACTATACTAGCTATACTGGGGGCACTATACTAGCTATACTGGGGGCACTATACTAGCTATACTGGGGGCACTATACTAGCTATAATGGGGCACTATACTAGCTATAATGGGGCACTATACTAGCTATAATGGGGCACTATACTAGCTATACTGGGGGCACTATACTAGCTATACTGGGGGCACTATACTAGCTATACTGGGGGCACTATACTAGCTATACTGGGGGCACTATACTAGCTATACTGGGGGCACTATACTAGCTATACTGGGGGCACTATACTAACTATACTGAGCACTATACTAGCTAAACTGGGGCACTTCACTAGCTATACTGAGCACTATACTAGCTATACTGAGCACTATACTAGCTATACTGAGCACTATACTAGCTATACTGGGGCATTTTACTAGCTATACTGAGTACTACCTACCTATACTGAGCACTATACTAGCTAAACTGGGGCACTTCACTAGCTATAATGAGCACTATACTAGCTATACTGAGCACTATACTAGCTATAATGAGCACTATACTAGCTATACTGGGGCATTTTACTTGCTATACTGAGCACTACCTACCTATACTGGGCACTATACTAGCTATACTGGGACATACTGGGGGGATCACGCGGCCAGCGTTTCCTACCCCGGCTTACATGAGGGTCAATCATTTTTTACTGTTTTTTGGGGTAAAAGTGGGGGGGTCGGCTTACATGCGGGTCGGCTTGCTTGCGAGTATATACGGTAAGTAAAGAATGTATGTACTTATAAAGACCAGTTACACTAAGTGCTAAGTTCAACTCCAGGACACCTCTTTGAATTTCAACTGTAGCTACTTTACTTTATTCAATAGCAATAAACATCCAAGTTATTCTGCAATAAAAACAAATTAAAACAACCCATAAAATGCTGACACTGCTACAATACAAATGTAGTAAATATGATTGTAATAGTGAATCCAGCATAGATCAACAGGATTAAATAACAACCACCTCCAGAGTCCAACTCAAAACCTTTGACAACCAGGCCCTATTACCTACTCAGTCCACATTTACAAGTACCAGAGGCCTATCATTGACTGTAGCCAGGGGGTTATTTACAGTATATACAGTGTACAGTGTAGCAATGTACTAGCAGGTACCTCTCTATTTGTAAATCTATATAAAAATTCTGTGTAAAATGTCACAATTAAAGCCACACATAATTTCAATTTTGAAATTCAATTGATTTTGCACAATACATTTGCAATTTTGCATAATTATGTGTTATTTTAAAATCCAGCTGACTCAGCCAGTTGCAGGCTACTGCTCCTGCATGGCCCCAGCTGCATGCTTCCTCAGTTGCGCTCTCTTAACCGGGAACATTTGGCCGATGCATGCACAGTGTAACCACACAAGCCAGAACACTCCTGCCGATGGGAGCGCAAGCAAAGTGTGTGGGACCTGCAGCTTTCGGGAGGGCTGAAGGGAAAAGAAAAACAGTGAGGGACCAGTCTGACTACAGGTGGCTGGGGGAAGCCCTGGTAAATTGAGCTGAGGACCTTTATGTTCCATTTAATCCCTTGCTGACCACTCCGCGCAGATTGTCATGAATGCAACGGCAGCCCCAGAACCACTCCACACCAACTGGCGTGAAGTCCTGGGGCGGGGTTTTGCAGGAGATTGCACGCGCCTCTGCGTCATCAGTCTCCTAGCTGCGATCACCAATAGGAGACTGTTAGAAGGGGAATTGTCTATTTACTGTCATTTTACTCTGTACAGAGCTGCAATATATAACAGCGCTGTACTGTGTGACATGGCTTTCCCCTGGGGAGGCATAGAAGCGATCCGCTGTCATAGGCTGAAGCCTATGACAGCCGATCACGCTGATTGGCTGGTGGAAGGAGGGATAAAAAATTGTAAAATATAGGCATATTTATTACAAAAAAATAAATATAAAAAAAAATAAAATAAACATCCAGGGAGCGATCAATATCATAGCCCACCAGCAGACAGCTCTGTTGGTGGGCAGAAAAGGGGGGGGGGGGGAAGCACTTGTGTGCTGAGTTGTGCAGCCCTGCAGCAAAGCCTTAAAACTGCAGTGGCCCTATATGGATTAAAACCTGACTCTGTGTCAACTCTGTAATTTTTGGTTGGACTTTTGGCATGGATCCCCTTCCGGCATGCCCCTGTCCAGGTGTTAGACACTTTGAAACTAGTTTTCCATCACTTTTGTGGCCAGAAAAAGTCTTTGTAGTTTGTGAAATTCCACTGCCCGTTGAAGTCTGTGAAGGTTCGCCCGGTTCACGTGAATCCAAACTTTTGCGAACCCAAAATCTGATGTTTGCAACATCTCTACTGAGCACTGTGAACTAGCCCTTAGCCTTTTATTGGGTTGTTTTCATTTGTTTTTATTATTACTGAAGAAGACATGGCAAACCTGGATGTTTAATGCTATTGAATAAAGTATTGTTAAATCTTTCTAAGACGGGAGTGGTGGTGTCTTAAAGCATTAATTTTCTTGTCATTTCTAATTACCAATTCATGTTTTTTCAAAAATTCCTAAAGCGCTCTTTTTCCTTGTCATAATTTCAAATATACCATGCACAAAAAAGCAGAAACCTGACTACAAAAAAGGTGATTTCCACTTAAAACATGCTGCAATGGTAGTGTGAGAACCAGGCAACTTGAGCCCAATCACAATGTGAGCAAAAAGGAGAACCACACAGTAGCTGTTGCAAAAAGTATCCAATCTTTTTTGAAACAGGTTAAAAAGCTGTATAGCTGACATGTTTCGGACCCACACTAGTGCTTAGTCATAGTACGAAACATGTTGGCTATACAGTTTTTTAACCTGTTTCAAAAAACATCGCATACTTTTTGCAACGGCTTTTGTGTGGAACCCCTTCTTCTTGCTCACAGAGATCTGACTAGCTATGCTCTGAATCCCAATGCCAAATTTATTGCACCAGTTATGAATAAATCATTTTTAGGGTGAAATTGCTTGAAAAGTGGGAAATAGTGCTCTTTGCATTGTTGAATTATGAACACTTTGTCATGTACTGCTTCGAATATTGCTTGGCATTAAGACATAAAAAAAAGAAAAAAAAATTTCTCTCCTAAAGATCAGTTATGGAGCTACGGATTTCTCACTGACTAATAGACGTCTTTATCCTCACGTATTCCGGACAGTCCAGAATGACCATGCTTACTACTTAATTGTAACTAAGCTGCTGAAACACTTTGGCTGGACCTGGGTTATTATAATGGCATTGAAAGATGATGTTGGAGAGAAGGAGATAGAAAGATTAACAAATTACCTGAGTAAAAATGGTATTTGTACAGAGATTCCAATATTGGTGCCACTCAATTTAAGGCATCCTGCGGCTATATTTGATATTACAAAAATAATTCTATCTATGAAAAACTCTCTAGTGGAAGTTATTGTTTTGTGTGGATCTCTTATTGGGGTTTCTACATTCTTCATTTTGAGTCTTATTCCTTCCATGGATAAATCATTTATTTTACCTCCTGTTTGGTCTTCTGGAATTCAGTTAAAAACAGTTCAAAGTGATGCATATAACGGTAGCTTGGCTGTAGAACTCTACCCCTTATCACTCCCGGATAAAGAAGACGTCTACGATGGTATGGATTTGATAAAGAGCAGATACAATTCTTCATTTTCCTCATTTCTACTGTCCATTGCAGACTGTCTGTTGGCAAACAAAGGAAACAGGACAATGCTCTGTTCATTTATGCATAATGGAGGAGTGTATTATAAAAGATTCCCAAATATTGCTTTACAGGATACTTTAGAAAAGGGTGTCTCTCCACGAATGTATTATGCAGTAGAAGCCATGGCTAAAGCTCTTCATGATCTGCATCTTTTTATGAAAAGAAAATCTAATGATCAGCATCATAATTACAAACAGGTAGGGTATATGTATCCACTAATCAGGGATGTCCAACTTTGGCTCTCAAGGGCCATATTCATGGCAGTGTTAAGGGTGAACTGAGAAATGGAGAAATGTGTTCTGTTTGATGAACCACACCTTTCCTGATTCAGTCCTATCAATTAATTTAAGTTGTGCCAAAAATATGCGAGGACCTCGGCCCTTGAATTGGACATCAGTGGTGCTCGGATACAATCCGTGATCATGGCATAGCGAGCATTTTTTCACTATCCGACGTCATGATCTGAATCCATGACCAGGAATCGATCATGGAATTCAGTGACGGATTCGGATTATTTTGCGTATTCGGCCCATGATCATGAAAAAATATCCATGATTAAACCCACCAACTTTAGTGGTTAATATCAAAGCCCCATTACATGCTATAAACACCAAATTTGCAGGATATGTTAAAGAGACTCTGAAGCGAGTATAAATTTACTTTTTTAACATGCTGTCATGTTAATCAGTATAACCGCTGCTAAAACGCCGCTATCCCACTGCAGAATGAGGGGTCTTTACCCCCCAAATCCCCCCTGCAAAATGTACGACTTTCTTGGTCGTGGATTTTGCTGCTCATGGAGGCAGAGCTATGAGCTGTAGCTCTGCCTCCATGCGTGTCAATCGCCGTGCGGATCTCCACCTCTCCCCGCCCTTCTCTGTGAAGGAAGACTGAGAGGGGCGGGGAGAGGCGGGTGATCAGCGGGGATTGACGCGCTGAGAGGCAGAGCTACAGGGCTTAGCTCTGCCTCTTCAGGAAGTGCTCCGCGGGCACCACGGAGGGAATTTGTGGGGTATAAACCCCTCGTTTTTCCATGGGATTGCGGCGTTTTAGCAGGGGTTATACTACTTAACATGAATGCCTGTTAAAAAAGTAAATTTAGACTCGCTTCAGAGTCTCTTTGAGTAGAACACAGGGAACAAGGGGATTTTTTCTTCAAAAAGACCTTATAGTTTATGAGAAAATCAATTTTAAAGGTTCAAAGGAAAATAGTATACATATAAATGCGGTAATGCCAGTCAGGGTCGGACTGGGACACTGGGGGCCCACCAAAGAAATTTCAACCTGGGGCCCACACATCCCATGATTGCGGTGAAAAAAGGGCGTGACCATGCACCGGAAGGTGGGCGTGGTCATGATGTATTATGGACAGGGCCAAATGTACATGATCTTAGCAGCATTGTAATTCAGAGACACTGCTGCCCAGCAAAACTTTGCATAGTCCCCTCCTTCAATATAAAGTAATGTCCTACTTTGCAGAGGTTGTGACCGCAGAGGTTGCGACTGCATCAGGGATCTTGGGCCAAAGGGGCCTCGAAGGGCCCTCCCTCAACTACAGTATTACCTCTCTATTGGTCTTTTGCTCATAATAATCACTTCTATAGATACTTTGAACAGTGGTAATCATTAACAAGCTATTTCCCATCCCCTTCTTGCACCTCTGACACTGTAGTTGCCATTGGCAGGTTTTGGTGCGTCGTATCAATTGTTATGTATAGAGTACTTGGGGGGCCCCATTGTAAAATTTGCATCGAGGCCCACAGCTCCTTAGCTACGCCACTGTTCTCAGCATGATTGATTACAGCACTGAGAAGAGAATTTTAGTGCTGCAGGCAGCAATTGGAGCTCTGTCAAACAAGGAGGGGGGGGCCCACCAGAGACCTGGAGGGGGGGCCCACCAGAGACCTGGAGGGGGGGCCCACCGAGGGAAAAAACTGTACTAGAGTGGCCCAGTCCAACCCTGATGCCAGTTAATGTATTTACCGCATTTACATGTATACTTTTTACCTTTGAAACATCCTTTGAACCTTTAAAATTGATTTTCTCAAAAACTATATGTTTTTGTTGAAAAAAAAATGCCCCTTGTTCCCACTGTTCTACTTAAGATATCCTGCAAATGTGGTGTTTCTAGCATGTAAGAGGTGCTTTGCTATTAACCGCTAAAGTCGGTGGATTTTGGTGGTTTTTAATCATGAATACTTTTTTTCATTTGAAATTTTAAAATCGATTTTCTCAAAAAGTATTAGGTCTTTTTGAAATTGTTTTGTTTTTTTCCGTTGTAGCCACTGATCACCTTTATAATCTATGCAAAATTGGTGATTGTAGCATGAATGGGGGCTTTGCTATTAATGTTAAAGTTTAATCCGTGATCACGGCCGTGATCACAGATTTTACAGGCAATCACGGATAAAATCCGGTTCAAATCAGCAAGTCAGTTTCAAATCCGGATCACAGTCACGGCTTATCCGGATTGTAGGACTGCCGTGGGCGGATTTATTTGAATCCACTGTTGGACATCCCTGCACTAACTCTTGACTAATATTTTTAAAGAGAAAATCTGGCACTTCTCTAATAAAATCATTTTCAATATTTGTAAGCCTGATCTTTATATTTTTTCCATAGTACCTGGGCTTTTGGAGTGTGTTCTTTTGAACATGCTTTCAAAACCACCACCCTCATTGGAGGTTTGAAAATAAATGTGTGCTATGCTCTTCACAGTTCTCCATTAGGTCTGTTCATTTTCATACATAAAAAACGATTGGTCAAACCTGGAATGTCTTTGGTGTATATTTACCTGCTCTGTTTAGGGAGGCGTTAGGATGTGTGGTATGGACAAGGGATGAGGTTCGAAATGGTGGGCTGTAGCCACATTGCTGCCCGTCTAATATCTCCATCTGTATGTGATTTTTAGCATTTGTGAATAAAGTTTATTATATTTGAGTGGTGTCCTCCAATATGCTGCGCTCACACAGACAGAAACAAAGGGCTTGATTCACAAAGCGGTGCTAACAGTTAGCACGCTGGTGAAAAGCCCTTTATCACACCTAAACTCAGTTTAGGCGTGATAAGTTTAGGTGTGATAAGTTTAGGCGTGATAACTATAGCACCAACTGGGTTAGCACCGCAGTGCACAGCTGATCAAATTTTTGCGCTAGCAAAGTCTGGTGCACTTCGCATAGAGTTTAATGGCGCTGCTTTGCGCGCGGGACTTTGCGAGCGATCTAAACTTGTCTAAACTTATCACGCCTAAACTTATCACGCCTAAACTGGCTTTTCACCAGCGTGGTGCAATGGTTATCACGCCTAAAGTCTCTACCTGGGTTAGCACCGCTTTGTGAATCAAGCCCAAAGTCTTCTTGCAGTGATGTCACTCGTATAACGTGGCTGCCAGGTCACAGACAGCAATAAAACACCTCAGATTCCACACTCTCCCTAGTGCATATAAATGTCTTTCAACAGTACACGTGGCCTCTCACCTGATCTATAGCTGTCCAAGCTCTAAGACAGCAGACTCGCTTAGATCATCCTGGTAATCGCCCACAATAAAACTTCAAGCAGATGGATCATCATAAGAGCAACAGTTCCATGCCACCTATCAACTGAAGAGCTTCTCATAGCTTAACCCATTCAGGTTCCGTCGTTTTCACGTGAGAAATGTTCACCTCCCATTCATTAGCCTATAACTTTATCACTACTTATCACAATGAACTGATCTATATCTTGTTTTTTCCGCCACCAATTAGGCTTTCTTTGGGGGGTACATTTTGCTAAGAGCCACTTTACTGTAAATGCATTTTAACAGGAAGAATAAGAAAAAAATGGAAACATTCATTATTTCTCAGTTTTCAGCCATTATAGTTTTAAAATAATACATGCCTCCATAATTAAAACTCACGTATTGTATTTGCCCATATGTCCCGGTTATTACACCGTTAAAATTATGTCCCTATCACAATGTATGGCGACAATATTTTATTTGGAAATAAAGGTGCATTTTTTCCATTTTGCATCTATCACTATTTACAAGTTTAAAATAAAAAAAATATAGAAATATTTCATCTTTACATTGATATTTAAAAAGTTTAGACCCTTAGGTAAATATTTACATGTTTTTTTTTTTTTTATTGTAATAGTTTTTTTTTTATATAGTAAACATTTTATTTGGGTAGTTTTGGGAGGGTGGGAGGTAAACAATAGATTTATAATGTATATGTGTGTTAATTTTTATTTTTTTTTACTTTCAGGTGTAGTATTACTTTTTGGCCACAAGATGGCGGCCATGAGTTTGTTTACATGACGTCACTCTAAGCGTAACACACGCTTCGAGTGACGCATCGGGGAGGGAACGGCCAGAAAAGGCGCAGCTTCCGAGAGAAGCTGTCGCTTTTTCAGCGGGGGAGAGGAATCAGTGATCGGGCACCATAGCCCGATACATTGATTCCGTGGCCACCAAATCCGCGGCCGGGAGTGCACGCGCGTGATCGGCCGCGGGAGCGCGCGGTAGCGCGCATGGTTCCTGGACGTAGATTCTACGTCCAGGAACCAAAATAGGTTAAAAATGTAAATGTATTAAAAATTTGAAAAGATAATACACTCACATGGTCCTAGTAAAAACAAGCATAGCGTAACACAAACTCTTCCACACTGACTCTGCAACGCCTGTAGCTCCGCACAGCATCTCGGAGGAGTCAGAACGTACATCTTATGCTTGATGATTGATGCTGCGATCCAAGGACTATTTAGCTAAGTAAAATGCCGATGAACTTTGGGATACGAGGTTTTGAGGGTATTTAGAATTGTTTGTGTGAGAGAGCATACACATAGGAATTGGTGAATTTGGTGTCAGATCTTCTCTGGAAAAATATTGGCTAGGGCACATTGGTACACAGGTGATATACAGTGCAAACTCCCTACACCACAGCCATTTGGGTGCTGCTCTACTCTTTTGTGCTGCTCCACTAACTCTTGGAACATTTTATGAATACACCAGCACTGGTCATAAAATACAACATTACAGTAATTTGTATTTTATTTTTACTTTTATATATGTTTTATATCTGTTTTCATGTATGTATCTGCTACCTTTGGTTGCAGGTAAATACTGATGGGTGTGTGACACAAACAGGGAAACAGGTGCAGAAATAAGAAGCGCTCAAACTCACCTTCTATTGTGGCACAAGTGCACCGAAGTGGATTGAAATGACACAGAGGCCCATATGCAATTCATTTTCTCCTGAGTTTTCTCCGAAGTGATATTTTCACACCTTGTTATAAAATGTTTTTCAAACCCCCAACAAGCAAGAACATTCTCAAAATCATTGTAATAGTACTTTTTCACCAACATGTAGGTACTTTTTCAATTGCAAAATGCTGAAAAGTTATTTTAAAGCGGACCCAAACCAAACATTTTTTTTTTATTAAAAATATTTAGTTGCACCACTCTGACACATACAAAGATAAATAAACACTCCTTCAAGCCTATGAGCATTTCAGTGCATGCTTTTCATCCTTCTCATTTCATAACTAGGGTTTTACAGGTGGCAGCCATTAGCAATTCCTCCTTTGCCGGACACCTCCTACTCCACCAGTCTGCCGGATTCTGTCCCGGCAATATGAAAGGAAGGGAGGGGTTCCTCTAATAAATGTAAAATATTTTATATTTGTCATCATGTAGCTGAAAAAAGGCTGCTATTTATTATTATAATTTAGAAAATAGATTTTATTTCTGAAATCTTGTATTTTTAATTTGGGTCCACTTTAAAGGGACTCCAAGCTCAACTTAAAAAGGAAAATAGTACTCACCCGGGGCTTTCTCCAGCCCAGTGCTGGTCGGGAGGTCCCACGACGGCGTCCTGGCTCCTCTCCTAGGACCCGCTCCAGAATGGCTGCCCGGCGGCAGCCCGGTGACACTCGGTGGAGTGTCGGGCTCCTTCTTCCGCATATGACGCGGCTGACGTCACCACGCCGGCCGCCTCGCGTCATCACGCCGGCCGGCGTGGCAGTACGGCGCATGCGCGCTTTAATCGCGCATGCGCAGTACTTTCACGCCGGCCGTCGTGATGACGCGGGGTGGCTGACGTCACCACACAGAAGAAGGAGCCCGACACTCGGCCGAGTGTCGCCGGGCTGCCGCTGGGCAGCCATTCCGGAGCGGAGCCTAGGAGAGGAGCCAGGACGCCGTCATGGGACCTCCCGACCAGCACTGGGCTGCAGAAAGCCCCGGGTGAGTACTATTTTCCTTTTTAAGTTGAGCTCGGAGTCCCTTTAAAGAGAAGATGAAAGGTATCTCCTAGTAGAAAACTCAGGAGAAAAAAAAAATAATTGCATTTGGCCCAGAGTCTTGTAAGAGAAAATAAACAGATGAGATAAACAACTTTCTCTACCCTCCTACTCCTGTAAATGTTTTTTTTTTTGTTTTTTTTTTTTAGAATCTCCCAGTTTTCTTTCCTTTTTTAAAAGTAGGTGTAATGTTATATTGTATCGTATGAATGACAGTTTTATTTTTTTTTTTTGCACAGTCTTAGTGTCCCATATAAAAATATATGAACTTTTGACCTTTTTTTAATCTACCTATGCATTCAGAAGCTGTTCTCTGCTGAAAGCATTTTCGGCTGTACATCCTGGCTTGAGAAAGAGATGTAATTTGCATATCTGAATGTTTAACTCATTCAGGCAGAAAAAGAAGAAATGAAGTACACTCTAGTTATTTGTATGCTTTGCACTATACATACTCATGTTTATTTCATCGTGTCACATGTTACCTCAGATACTCTTGAAGTCCCTTCCTGCATTAATGTACAGCTGATGGTACCTGCATTAAACAAAGTGTGGCCGTGGTTCTGATGCACAAGCTGCCATCTGTCATACTTGTGTCCCACTTAGGGCCCGGTACTTGGCTTGTGGCAGTCCTCAAGATGTAAATGTCAGGTGTAGGTACCCTTCTTATTGGTTGCTGTCTGGTTGGCATCCATAGAGCAGATGCTAGAGAGGTCCAATCAGCTAAAGAGCTGCAACAGCAGCAGGAGGCACACTATGTTGCACACAAATTAGGGTGTCTCCTCCTACAGCTGCAGCTCCTTGGAACACAAGTGTAACAGCTGGCAGCCCATACAGGTACTCCGGCATCACCAGATAGGTGAGACCTTTCCTTATAGGGCCATGCCCATCTGCTGTATAATGTGGTTACAGAGAGAGCTCCACTGTGCTGGCAATGAAACAGAATGACTGACCTAAAATGATATTACAAGAGGCTGAATAAGCAGAAATTAAATTAAATTTAGACTCAATGGGCTTGATTCACAAAGCCGTGCTAACTCATAGCATGGTCGTGCTAGCGTTTTGCACATGTTATAACGTGCGTAACGGATTTTGCACGTTAACGCTACTTTTCACGTTATCGCGCGAAAATTTGTTTGTGAGTGAAGCCCAATCTAGATATCAGGTAATGCAAATTGGTAACAATATCAGAGGCTTCAAACCCATCATTTGAAGGTAAGATTGTCATTTCCATTCATTTAAATTGGACAGAGGACTATGAGGGAATTGGTGCATAAACTCACTGCCAACTCTCTGTTTGATAGCCTCCAATCTGGCTTCCGCTCCAGTCACTTGAATGATAAATATAAAGGCAACTACTCTATTATCGTCCTTCTTGTCTTTTCTTCAGCTTTGGACACAGTGGACCACCCTCTGCTTCTGTGATGTTTCTGTCCTCTCTGGGCATTTAGGATCTTTTTCTTTACCTGATTTCCTATTGTCTTTCAAATAGGACTTTCAGAGTTGTTCAGTCAGGTTTTACCTGATCCCCCCCCCCCCCAGATATACCCCAAGTTTTAGTCTTCAGAACTGTTCTCCGTATTATCTATACAGTAGAGTCTCAGTTATCCCGCACCAATGGGAACTGGCTGATGCCAGATCAGAGTTATTTGTGGTTGCTTGAGACTTGATGTTAAAAGTAGGCCTCGCTAATAAAGTACTATACCCCACTCTATATACATACCATGAACCTTGTTCTAAATTTTAAAATGCAGTAACTAAAAGTATATTAACCTAGGGGAACCATGGAATCCAGTCTTTAAACACAGCAGAGCCCACAAACAGGATAAAAAGTTGACCTTTACCACTGTGAGTACTGATGGTGATTTGAACTGTTTAGTTGAGACTTCTGGTTAGTTGAATTATGGATAATCAGGACTTTACTGTACTTCTGTTCTTGGGGGCAGATTATTAGTGCATTTAGTAAAAGAAAAAAAAATATGCTGATGACACCCAAGTCCACCTCTTGCTCTTAATTTAACCACTTAAGGACCGCGTGTTTTTTCCTCTGATCTGTGCTGGGTGGGCTCTTCAGCCCACAGCACAGATCATGTGGCAGGCAGGGCGATCAGACTTCCCCCCTTTTTTCCCCACTAGGGGGATGTCCTGCTGGGGGGGGGGGGGGGGTCTGATCGCCGCCGCCTATTTGTGGGTAGCGAGGGGGGCTCCGGAAAGCCCCCTCCGCAGCGCTATTCCCCCTCCATCTCCTTCCCCTGCTCACCTCCTCTGCATGGGTGGTACAGGACGGCGATCCGTCTTGTACCGCCTCTGATAGGCTTCAGCCTATCAGATGGCGGCGATCCCCAGCCAATCAGAGGCCAGGGATCGCTGATCTCCTTTACGGCGCTGCTGTACATTCTGACATTTATCACATGGTGGCATTTTTACTGCTGGCAGGTGATGTAGCTCCTGCATGCTTTTTTGGCAGTTGGAAACAGCTAGAATAGAAAATACGACAAGGGGCGCTGCTATTATAATATGCTCTTAAATTAGGGGTTCAATTAACACACCTCAATCAGCCCAATCACAAAGGGTCAGTACTTCCACCCGCTGCTTCCTAATCTGGCGGGATATCCCCTGTAACCCACCTCTTTAGGCAAATCGATTATATATTTATAGTTGGAAACAGCCGTAAACCGCTATTTCCCACAATGCAACAAGGTTCACAGACAGGAAACTGCCAGGAGTACCATGGTCCTCAGAGTTTCTTGTGGGAAGGGTTTCACCACAATATCAGCCATACAGCACTCCCTGATGGTCTGTTTGTGAAAAGGAATAGATTTCTCATGTAAAAGGGGGTATCAGCTACTGATTGGAATAAAGTTCAGTTATTGGTCAGAGTTTCTCTTCAACTACACTAACAGCTCACATCTCAGAGTGTCTCAACATTATCTTCCCCTACTTCTAGCACTCATTTATGTCATTTTGCTTTCTGAAATGTAATATTGACAAAACTGAAAAGTTATTTCTCATCGAGTGATTTAATTTCCCTGTCTGACAAAGGAATTAATGTTGACAAAACTCCAATAATCTTTTTCCTCTTGGCCCACTGACTAGGGAAACTTGACTTAACTCTCGTTCAAAACATACTTCAATACACTCTCTCCTGCTGCCTCCACCCTAAGAACATTTCCCACATCCACCCCTTTCTTACCAAGGATGCAACCAAATTACTTACTTACTGTCAATACTAATTGTATTATACCTTGACTTCCTCCTATGTGGTTTACCTTCTAGCCAACTGAAACCGCTCCAGTTATTAATGAACTGTGACACAACTCTTCCATCTCTCCTTTAGCTTATGTAATGCTAGTCCTCTTCTTTTAGTCCCTCCATTGGTTTCCTATCCCACAGAGGATATAGTTCAAGATCCTAACTCACACACCTACAGAACACTCAAATGTCCAGCTCCTTAATACATGCACTGTAACTATACATGTAACTACACTTGTCTCCAGAAACTGCCCTTATTAGAAACTCCACTCCACTAACAACTAACAATGGGAACTAACATTAAAAGGGAAATAAAAACTCGAGATGCTAGCATAATATTGCCCCTGTTTAACTCTCTAGTAAGGCCACATCTGGAATATGGAATTCAGTTCTGGGCACCACATAACAAAAAAAGATATTGCAGTTTTAGAGCAGGTGCAGAGACGAGCAACAAAATTGATACGTGGGATGGAAGGTCTCACTTATCAAGAAAGGTTAGATAAACTGGGTTTATTTAGTCTAGAGAAAAGACGCCTTAGAGGGGATCTAATTAACATGTATAAATACATCAGAGGGCAATATAATAGCTTGGCGGATGAGCTTTTTGTCCCTAGGCCTTCTCTAAGGACTAGAGGACTTGATCTGTGCATGGAGGAAAAACGTTTTAGCCATTTATTTAGGAAAGGGTTCTTTACAGTAAGAGTGATTAAGATGTGGAATGCATTGCCACAGGAAGTCGTTATGGCAAACTCTATACCTGCATTTAAAGGGGGCTTAGATGCTTTCCTTGCGTTGAAAGACATCCATGGCTACAATTACTAGGTACTGCCTAATGATGTTGATCCAGGGATTTTATCCGATTGCCATCTGGAGTCGGGAAGGAATTTTTCCCTTGAGGGGCTAATTGGACCATGCCTTGTAAGGGTTTTTTCGCCTTCCTCTGGATCAACAGGGATATGTGAGGGAGCAGGCTGGTGTTGTACTTTACTGGTTGAACTCGATGGACGTATGTCTTTTTTCAACCAAAATAACTATGTAACTATGTAATGCTCTCCTGTTTCCCTCCTTCATTCTGACATAAAAGACTTCTTTGAGATCTCTGCCCTTCTTGTAAGCTATCTTCTACAATCTGTTTGTTACTCACCCACAACTAAAGACCCACCAGTTCGGGCAAGCATATAATATCACCAATGGTGCTCATCTGGATTCCGGATATCCGAACTACCCAGATAATCCGAACTTTTTCCACTAACCGAACTTTGAATATCAATTCGGATATTTTTTAAAATCCGAATTGACGAGAGAGAGAGAGATCTTCAAATGTTTTTTTTTTTTTGCCATTTTCAGGTCACTTCCGGTCTTCTTTCTGGATATCTGAATCCGGCCGGATAGTGAGGTCGGATATCCGATTAGGATCCGGATTGGAAAATGTTATACTCTGATATCCGACCCGGATCGGGTATCTGGGTGTCCGGATTCGAATTAGATCCAGATAGTGAAAAGTGGTATCCGAGCAGCACTTAAACTGTACACAACCTCCCCCTACCAATAAGGATGGTCAATGAGTCACAAATAATTATACGTTGATGTAAAATTATGCACATTTTCTGAAAATGTATGGCGCTTGAAAATCAAATGAAGCAGAGTTAGGTTTCAATTGGTCCATTTTTGAGCTGCATAATTTTCCATCAGCTCAGAATTATTTGCAATGTATTGACCATTCCTACTTACCATTTGTTCTAGAATGTAAGCTCTAATGGACAGGGTGCTCGTTCCATTTTATTTATTTTCCACCTCTATGTACGAGGCTAGAGGCTTAAGCTGACCTGTTTAATTCTGTATTATCTGTCTATATCTCATACTATGGTAGCTGTCTATACTTTGTATACTCTATTGTATGAGTGCCATAGAAGATGCTGAGGTTTTTAATCCATAATAGTAATAATTTGCACCAGCTCAGTTGTATACTATTGTCCTGTTCAAAAATTATTATTTTTTTTTTATATACATACATGTACACATGGTTAAATGTTCAAATAGGGGTATAATTTTGGTGTTGAGTCACTAAACCATGGTAATTTCAATTTGCAAACTATGGGCTTGATTCACAAAGCCGTGCTAACTGTTAGCACGCTTGTGATAAGCCCCTTATCACGTCTAAACTCCGTTTAGGCGTGATAAGTTCTGATCACGCGCAAAGTTCCGCGCGCAAAGTTTTGCGCGCCACACGATGAGCGCAAAGTGACCATTCACATCTATGCGATGTTTCGCGCGCACCGCGGGACTTTGCGCGCGATGTGATTCACAAAACGGTGCTAACCTACTTAGCACCCTGCTTATCACGCCCAAAGGTGCTAAGTAGGTTAGCACGGGCTTGTGAATCAAGCCCTAGATGTTGTTGTTTCTGAAGAAACCACATGATGTTGGCTATGTGTCAGATTATCTGTATGTGGCTCCGTCACCTTGCCAAATTTTAACCCCAGTTACCCAGTGACCCGGTGTGCCAAGTCTGGAAACTCTGGCTTTAATACAGTGAGAAGTACAGCTGTTTACATTTTCTCATTGAAGTCAATAAGGAAAATCTGATTGGTTGTTTGTGGCTCTGCCCACTTTTGGGGCCCCCAAAATGTGACAGAATGTTTCAGCTTCCCCCATGACCAAGTAACCCAATTTTGGTGAGTGTAACTTCAAAGCTGTAGGAGTGGCAAAAGTTTCACATTTTCCAGTGAACGTCTATGGGAAAAATGGGGTCTTGGGGGGTCAGCCACAGGGGCACAGAGGGTGGTATTGCTTAACAAAGCACAATCAACCTATTCGGGTATGAGCCAAACAAGTGTGCAAAGTTTCATAATTGTACTCCTTAAACTCTGGGAGGAGTAGCGTATAGAAAATTGCTAAATTTTCATTTGCCGTTGGCAGCTTCACCCACTTTGCCCCCCTCAAATACATAATTTTTTGTGGGGTAACACCAACAATATGTGGTCCGAGTATTGTGAGTGTAGCTTCAAAATTGTACGAGTGGCAGCAATTTTAAATTTTTCCCTGTCAAGGTCAATACGAAAAAAGGGGTCTTCAGGGGTCTGCCGCAGGAGCGCGGAGGGTGGGATCCGCGGAATTGTATTTTCCACAATTTTGGGCGGAAATTGGTCATTCCGTTCCGTTTAGTCGGAACGGAATTGCTTTTTCAATCCGACGGAATTCCGAAATTGCCTGTGAAATTCTGCCGGTATCCGTTGATGGTTTTAAGCTGAAAATTCAGTTCAATGGCATCAAGTCCGAGAGAGAGAGAGAGAGAGAGAGAGAGCTCATTTTTCTCTTGGGTATATCACAATGGTACATGCTAGGCTGGCTTCAGCATGTAGTATTGTAGTGTGTTGAGTTGGTGGTATAATGGTTAGGATAACAGCCTACCGATTGGTAAGCCTGGGTTCGATTCCTGGCCAATGTATGTGAGTTGGCTTTTAAAATCCTACAAATCCAAGCTACTAGACCTGGGTTCAATTCCCGGTCAATGTATGTAAGCTGGCTTTTGAAATCCTACAATTCCCTGGCAGACAAGAGCTCCTCCTCCGGGAGGAGGGAAAAGGGGAATAAGGAAGTCTGTCAAGCAGAAATACTGTTTAGTAGGCAAAAATTAGTTTGGTGGGAATACAATTTGCATACCGCAGAATTTCGTATTTTTCCGCGGAAATTCCGCCATAGTGATATAGCAATTCCGTTCCGTCATGACGGAATGGAATCTCCAAATTCCGGCCGGAATCAAGGAATTCTAAATTTTGTGGAATCCAGCGACCATCCCTAACGCTGACTGGTGGCAGTAATTTCTCTACCGAGAGCCCGTTATTAAACGGGCTTAGGTTGACTAGTAATAATAATAAGAAGAAGAAGAAGAATGAGCTGAACTCGAAGAACAATATGTTGGCTATTTCATAGGCAACATAATTACAAATACAGGGTAGACATAGACAGCACACTGCAGTTTCACCAGCGTTAATTCAAGTAACCTTTTTGCATTTAGTAATGAGCAAAAATGTTGCATAATCGTAATTTTGTATCTTAATTACCAATTACAATGAACAATCATAATGCAAAATTTGAAGGAAAAAAAAATCTGAATTAATTTCAATTATAAATGAACCTTACTGTAGGAACCGTTATTTTGCAATTTCAAATAATTTTCACCTAACTTTGTGCCAACTTTAGTGGTTAGTAGCAAAGCATCCATACGTTATTGTCATCAAAATTGCCAGGTATGTTAAGGGAATAGTGGGTGCAAATGGTTTTTAAATTGTTATTTTTCTGAGTTTAAAAAAACACTTTTCCTTTGCATTTTTAAAATTGCATTTTTATAAAAAAATATATTTTTTTAGTTGTTTCCACTATTTTTCTTAACCCTTTCCCGACCGCCTAATGCCGATAGGCGTCGGGAAGGTGGCAGCTCCAGGAACGCCTAACGCCGAAAGGCATCAAGAGCGGTGGGCAGGGATTAGCAGGGAACAAGAAAAGGGGGGCAAGAAAAGGGGGGGAGATACATTTGTGTGCTAAGTTGTATGGCCCTGCAGCACACAGTTAAAGCTGCAGTGACCAGAATTGTAAAAATTGGCCTGGTCACTAGGGTGTGGTCCTCAAGCGGTTAAAATACATAGCAATTTTGTGATGATAGCATGCATTAGGATATTAACTGCTACAGTTGGCACAACATTGCATGTAATTATGCAAAAATTATGAATAGATTACACAAAATCAATTGAATGTCCAAATCATAATTTTGCATGGCCGTGGTTGTGAAATTTTATGAAAAATTGAACATAATGATAATTATCAGATTATGGAAGCGTTTGACTGCTGTAATAGCCAATAAAGGCTTTTCTAGTGATTATTGAGAAGGGTATGACTCATTTTGGACTGGACACTTTTTAGTCAAGTGTAAATAAAAGCTGATAATTTTTTTCCACAATAATGCCTCTTGTATATTGTCTTACTATCTTTTGGGAAACACCTATGTCATTTCCTAGCCCAAATTACTTGCTGGTTGAATAAAAGTAATTTAAAGTTAAAATTTGCCAGAGGTATGAATCATTATGGGCAGCAATGTATGTACACATGATGTGTCTATTTGCATGCTGAATGGCATGGGCTAGCATAGGGACCAATTTAATGAGACTTTGTGACAAAATTTTCAGCCTTATTTCTTCTATCCTATAAGTTCCTATTCCTGTTCTAATGTGGTGTGTCTTACTGCAGCCTTTCCTAGTTGCACAGTGGCTGTGTTATCTCTGTTATATAATCTAATCTTCTTTTCTCTGTTGGCTCTGTCGGGCTCAGGCACTCAGGCTGGAATGTGCAGGTCTGCTTGTGATAGGATAGAAGCTATACACACCCTCTCCAGGCCCCCTCCAAGCTCTGTATGACTCACACACTGAGCTACTCTCAGCCTATCACATGCTGTTAGCAGCCATGTCTTTTGTTTGTAAACACTGCCTAAAACTGTCAATTACAAGCCAGGATAATTTGCAGCAGGGAGTGGCAGAAACAGCACAGAGGGGCCCAGGAGAACATAATGAATAGAATGGTATGCTTTTTATTGTAAGAATTTTAGAGTACAGATTCTCTTTAAATTGTATTGCTGGTAAATTGGCATAATGCAAAACAATGCCATTTTGTATTGCTAATGTCCTGCTTTTTAGCAAAATTGGCAATTCCCCCTTCTGCTGCATTACAGCTTTCTGTGTGCATGCATTTTGGGAGTGTATGGATCAGTATTGATACATGTCTCATTTGACAACCCCCCCCCCCAACACACATACACACACACACCACACACACACTACACACACACACACACACACACACACCACACACACACTACACACACACAGACACACACACACACACATACACACACACACACACACACACACCACACAAACACACACACACACACCACACACACACACTACACACACACACACACCACACACACACACACACACACACACACACTAACTACACACACACACACACACACACACACGCACACACCACACATACACAAATACACGCACACACACTACACACACAACACACACACCACACACACACACCACACACACACACACACACACACACACACACAAACACACACACACACACACACTACACACACACACACACACACACACACCACACACACACACACACACACACTAACTACACACACACACACACACACACACACCACACACACACTACACACACACACACACACTACACACACACATACACACCACACAAACACACACACCACACAAACACACACACACACACCACACACACACACACTACACACACACACACACACACCACACACACACTACACACACACACACACACACACACCACACACACACACACACACACACACACACCACACACACTACACACACACACACACACACCACACACACACACACAACACACACGTAATGAAGTAAACTGAGAATATTGAGTGTTAAGAATATTAAGTCCTCAGTTTGCACAATAATTTTACACCCATTAACTGCCTGGTATCCTGTAAGGGTGTCAGAGAATACCCTTCATTATATTAGATACCTTTTTACTGCTTAACACTGTATTTTCATCCTATATTTTACATCTCAAGATTCTTCACTATCTAAGGAAGATTAAATACCCATTTGATTTAGATGACCAAAAAACTTTCTTTGATGAATCTGGGGAATTTATTTACCACTACAGAATAACAAATTTAGTTCTGAAAGGTAATGATCCTAAAGCTTATGAAGTGGGGAATTTTACCCCCTGGGCTCCAGAGAATCAGCAGCTTCAAATTGACACTGAAGCCATAATATGGAAAATCAACAATGAGGTAGGATTTTCATTCATAATAAGGATAGATAGAGTTAGTCCTGCAAGCCCACCCTTGTTGTGATGCTCAGTCTTACCATTGTGTATGTTTCTCTACACTGAACACAAATTGTCAGCATTCCCTCACCTTGGAGTTGATGCAAAAACATCATTGATTCTGTAATCATATATATACCTGTAATCTTTGAAAAATGTGCTGCCTTTACTTTGTCTCATGGGTCACAAACATTTAACAGAGAAACATTTTGAGTAAATTTAGAGCTTAATTATGCACTATTATTATTGCATATGAGTGAATCATGCATTGTATAAAATATTTTTGGGATATTTTCAAATTATTTATGACAGCTTTTTCACTGCATGGTATGGCTGGCTTAAAGAACAACAGTCGTCTCCCCCCCCCTTCCAATCCCCCCCCCACACACACACAAATCATGAATGCAAAACTTGACCGATCAACCAATTTCCATCTGACATTGGTCAATTGAATCAATCGGTCCAGATTTAATATTTTGCATGAACGTTGGTAGGTCGGAGTGCCCTCTACTGCAGTAACATTGGCTTGCCACAGGACGGAACAGGAAGTGAAGAGGACACGAAGGAAGACGTCGGAAGATGTGATAGCACAGGCCTGGATGCTCCCATTTGGCAGACAGATGATATTATTGCTGCTGGCCAGGGGAGCCCAAATGGGGGGAGGCCTGTGAATGGAGAGGCAAGCGGCGTTAAGGCAGGCAGAGGCAGTGGCGGCTCCACAAGTCAACTCAAAATCTGTGTGTGGTGTATGGGCAGCCAATAGATCCCTCTATGAACAGATTCAATCAGAGAGGGATCTATCTGCTGGTCGATCTGGTGGCTATCGACCAGTGTATTTTTTTTTTTATTAAAGTATAATAAGAACAAAAAATGGGGGGTGGCCAATATAGGACCTCCTTTACTAGTGTTGCTCAGAAATTTACACCACTTTTCACAAAAATACTGAGGCCCTGTTCACAGTGGTCAGTTGCATTGCAGAACAAATCTTCATGTCAACTCACTGGCTATGGGCCTGTTCACAGTAACAGATCATGTTATTCTTACTTGCTGCATGCAGGCTTTATATATAAGTGTATGGCTTGTCTACATTGCAGTTCACAGTCATAATGTGTGCATTATGCAACTGACCACTATGAACATAGCCTCAAAATGAATATAAGAAAATTGGTGGGAAAATGCAATCTTTTGCATAAATTGCTAATTTTAGTTAGAGCATTACACATTTTAAAGGGGAAAAAAATCATGAAATGCAATATATAAAAAGTGCAACTGTAGTACACCTTTTTCTGTGAAAAATCGCAAAAAACACAAATAATAATAAAAACATAAAAAAACCAAAATTATTTTCATTTCAAAGTCAAATTGTTCTTTATTTTCACCGAAATGATAAAAAAAATCGGCATTTTCACTGCTCACTATCCTTTCTTCCAGCTATATTAGCACAGCTCTCTAGCTTCACCACTTCGTCCACAGGTCAGTAGTTATACGTCCTCTGGGACTTCATCTAAGCCACGGGTCAGTAGATACATGTCTTGTAGCAGAAGCAGTGCTGTGCAGGATTGGGATTGCTCCTGTGCACATTTCTGGCACTATCTGATGCAGGACTAATTGGTGAATGGGAATATAAGTTTCCTGAGCTAATGAGATTGATTTTTACTATTTTACTATTAAAAATACTTTTATTTTCTCATTCATAGTGAAAAACACACTCTGTAGCATTATTTCAGAATCAAATCTCTTCACCATAAATTGTGACATAAAACATTATCTAAGTTTTGTGATAAGCAGTAAGAATAGCCAAATAAAATTTGTGTTTTTTATCTATAGTAGCACTTTTTATTTTTAAACTGGAATTGGTAAAACTGAGAAATACATGTTTTTTCTATTTTTTTCTTTGTTTTCCCATTAAAATTCATAGAAAACAAAATTGTTTGAGGGAAAAAAATAGCATACAATGAAAGCCTAGTTTGTCTTGAAAAAACAATATATATTTCATTTCTGTGTCAAAAGTAGGCATAAAGTTATTTTTGATTAAATAGGGAAATAGCTTAACTGTCAAAACTGCTCTGGTCAATAAGTTGACAGCAAGGTCTGGATGCAAAGTGGTTCAGGAGCGGGTAATGAACCCAAGGACATCAGGATCCCACTTAGTTATATTACCAACTCCTACAGACAACCACCAGGGCTGGTTCTCCCATGAGGCAAGGTGAAAAATTTGCATCAGGCTGTCAAATATCTGATCGATATCTGCTTAAAATGATTACCAACTCAGTAAAGGACCAGCCTTTAAAGCGTCATAACCAAAATTAGACAGAAGTGGGTGCGTGCTCACTATAAACAGAATATTTATAGGTTAACAGTTTTACCTCTGAAAGAAATACGCAACACTCAGCTGTTGAATTTTATAAAATTATCTTGTTATTAAAAAATTGATAAAGCTTATATACAGGAATATACATCTCTCCAGTTGTTGTCAATCATCCAAGAAATACATTTTCATCCAAAAATACATTTTCAAAGTTCCTTTAGTTAAAAGAGTCCATTTCAATATAGCAAATATTCTGCTGTAGCTTTTATCCTTCATCGATAATTGTTGTCTCGAGATTTAACAGTGTATAGTACACACAATATAGCTTTATCCTTAAAAATGATTATATGAAGTTCTATCCTTATATGAAGAACTTAAAGTAGATATATCTTAATCCTTCAAAGCTTGATAATTGCTTCTAAGCTTGCAATTGCATTTGAATAGTAAAACTTACAACATAGAAAAAAGTTATCTAAAACTCAAAAAACTGCTGAAGTTTAAAAAGACAAGTCTTTAACGTTTGCATAGACTAATTGTCAAAGAATTCACCAAGAATTATTGCATATTACCTCTCTTGGGTTTCAGAATCACAATGGAAGACAGTCTCTTGCTAGGCCTCAATCATCTCAGTAGGGTTTCAGGCTTGATGCTCCAATGTGCTAGACAGCCAGGCCTTTTTATTGTAATTTTTCCAATATGGCGTCAGGGTAGGGGATTTCACATGAAGTCATTTTCTTTTTATAACATTACCTCACCCTTTATTTTTAGATAGAGATATCTAGATGCCCCTTATGGTTGTAAGTGGTAGTAGCAGGCACAAGAGATGCCTCCTATGGTTATACGTGATAATGGCCAACACAAGGCTTATGGCCTAACTGTTTAATACAATCTGAAATAAAGTGTATATTATTGATCAGCTTATTAGATATGTGTGAACACTATGTGATTAACATCTTGCGTATAAAATAGGCTTAGCTAAGCAGTGTGTATCTTGACCTAGATGGTTAAACTTACTAACACAACAATACTGCATAACATGAACATTTCTTCAATACTATCTCATTTTTAACCTTGTAGGAATAAACAGCTAACTTCCAAAAATAACACTGACAGTTACAATCTACTTTACTCACGAATCTTGAAATTCACTCAATCTGCAAACCATTTAACATTTTGTATACAGTCTTGGCAAAGGGGATGATTATTTCTCTGCATTAATATGAGATTCTGACACCCCCGGATGCAGAGAGATGATAGAATCTTGCTTGTTTTGGTAGTAGTTAACTCTTAGTATAAAGTCTATAATCCCACAGTGGTGCAATTTCTTCTCAGGCAAGTCTTTGCTCTTTAAGTGGCACTTTTTTGTGGCATTGTCAAAAGTCTTAGTCCTTGATTAATATCTTCTCCATTAGACACATTTTACTGGTACAGATAGTCTATAGTCTTTTTCATGACATCCTTGAATTTGAAGTTTTCATCACAGTGGTGGCTTGTGTAGATGTGCAAAAAAAAAAGTTCACAGTCAGTAAGTTCCCATTTAAGATCAGGTGCAAAACTTTCATAGTAGCAAAGCATTGACAGTAATTACACATTTCATGTGGCTCCTAGATTGCTTCTTTTGGAGCATGATGATTATCTTAGTATCACAGAGGTTGCTGTGACTGACTTGGATGGTCTTCTTGTACTGTCGGAGTAAGATCATCGTCAGTGGAAGGTGTTGAAGGTGTTGTTGGACTATGATATCCATTCACTAGTCCAGGTGTATCGGAACCTTCATCATCAGGATTGATAGGTCCAGATAGCCAAACCTCTTCTGTGCAGACAGGTATCTTTGTAACATTATATGTGATGGGTGGAACATCAGGTGCATTGAATATCAGATGCAGCTTATTATCAGGGGTTTCCACAGTGTAGTTGTTTCCCATTTTAAGACATGTGGTGAAACTTAAAGTCCAAAATGTATAAGCAGGGATTATACCATTGATGTGATGTGATGTGACTCCTGAATGCTTTTAGAGCACAATGCATTCAACATTTTATTGTTAGCTTATAACAGGTTAATTAGTTAGTTGGTTAGTATTATGTATTAATACAGTTAATTACACCTTTCTTATACCACAAAGTTTCTTTCACAAATGGTATGTAGCAGGACAAAGTATGTGTAGTTTACCAGCAGAACCCCATAAAATAATGTCATCTTTCTATTTGATGTAGATATCATATTGAGAGCTTAGACATTGAAAAGTTCTTGGAAATGCAATTTGCAATGTATCCAGTTGTAGTAAGCCGTTTTCAAATATGTTCTTCATGAATCACATTTACTAACTTCATATTGTTGAAGGTGCTTCTCCACTTCATGTTTCATCTTTCCAGCATTATGGAGTAATTCTTTCTCTTGAATTGATCAATATCTTTAACGCTGATTTTAAAGTCTTTTGAAAGTTCATAATGTAGACTGTAAGCATCTTTGTATGTGAATTTTGGTATGTTATATGGATGTTTTTTCCTCCAATGATGAAAATAATGGGATAGTTTATGTTCTAATTAGCTTGATAAGAACAGAGTCACTTTTCATGAACAATTTCTTCAACTAGCTAGCAAAGCTGTCTTCTCTGATACGTCTGCTAGAACATTTGTCTGAATGTCTCTCATAATATACAGCTTCTTCTGACTTAAATGGCACTCTTCTCCATTCTTATTCTGGGGTATTAGAGGTAGTGGTCATCTTATTGATGCAGCAGAAAAACAAACGAATGCCTATGTATATGGCGATTCCAACGATGATAATGCAAAGAATTGTATTTAGCATGTTTCCAATCCATCCGGAAAACCAGTTAACTGGGTTGAGAAACTCCAATGATACTATTTCTGAATTTCTCTTTCTGAAGGCGGCTTTCACTTCTTCCATATGTTTCAAGTGGCCTTTTATTATTTCACTATAGTTTTGATGTATGAAATTGCAACAAGCTGCTCCTACAATTGCACATGTTCCTCCTTGTGCTGCAGTTAAAAAGTCTAACACCAGAGTATGTTGAGCCAACATTTTAGTATGCCATTTTAACTCTTCGTTCACTATTCCAATAGTCTGAAATATTTCATCTGTAACATTATCAAATAGTCCAGCAAGCAATTCTATATTTTGCGAGTTTATTAAAGTTAGTCCTCCTGTTCCAATCAGTCCCGTAAACACACCAACTTTTGCATACCATGGTACTTGAAGGAGTCTTCCTTTCTTAGTTCCATCAGCACTTCTCTTGTACATATGATGATTGGAAATTTGCTCAATGCTTATCTTGTCTTTTTCAATAAACCAAGTGGCGGGTGCTATTTTAATGATTGTACACCTTCCTTTTCCACCTATAGGTAATAACTTGTAAGCTGTATTTCCACAAGCCCAAAACCAGTTATATGGCAGTTTGATTTGTCCCAAGATGCTTCCTTGAAATGCATAGGTGAACAGTGGTTCTCTCCAAGTTTTATTTGCAAAGAGATTTTTATATCGTTTTCCTTTTTCAGTCAACTTGTAAGTTAGTCCTTTTTCCCAGCTACAGTGTAGGTTTATGATTGTTCCTTTTGGAGTATATCCCAAATGTTGTAGGGAATCAGAGATATTTTTGCAATTTTTGGGGTTCAAGCATATGTATGACTGTCCTTTGTTTAATTGAACCCGATTGTCCACCAGGGCGCATACATCCAGGTTGTCAATTGTAGTCCATGTATGGAGTAATTGAATTTTTCTGTAGAAAATGTCCCATAACTTGCATGTGTAGTATTTACCAATTCTTCTAGTGGTACTGGAATTGCTAGGTAAGGCATGATTTTTGCGGATAGTGGAGTATGTGAACAGATCCAACAGTTGCTCTTGTTCAAGCGCTGAGCATATTGTTGATGCATCAGGATCAATTTATTTTGAAGTTTTCCTTGTAGATTATGCCGTTCCGCTTCAGTATGCAGTAGTAGCGGCAAACACAACAAATACCATAGTAGTGGCATCTTTATGGATTGTAGAGTAGGATGTCAGTTTCAGCACCTTAAAAATATAAAAAAGTAAAGAGAGGCAAAACATATATAATATGCAATATTCTTGGTGACCTTCAGCATAAAGTAACTACCTTCTCACATGTGATTCTGAAACAAAAATATGTTATTTTGATGTTACAAGGTGCAGGTTGTATTTTTACTTGTTTGGTCAAGTAGTCAAGTTATAGCAGAAAGTTCAATCTTTCCTTGCTGATGTCTATTTAAGCTTTATCGTAGTTCATCTGAAAAAATCAAAGTAGTATTTTCTTTTCCTTCTGCAGAAAAAATTACATGTTTCAAATAGTGCCTCAAAAATAGCATATCACTTATGTCTTCATATGTGTGTTTATATGTCTTGGCTTTTCTTAGCTTGACTTCTATCTTGTTGCTTGTAAGGTATGTTATCAGAAAAGATAATGTCCTTCTATTTTCATTACACCTTTTATTAGTAGATTATCTGAACACAATTCTTCCAGTGCTCCAGTGTGCTTCACTTTTTCTCCTTTGTATATCTTCTTTAAGAGATCATTGTCCATTTAGGTTTCACTTTCCACACTAGGCCTTTGCTGCTTTTCACACAAAGCATATGTTGTAGTGCAGATGTCTGCAGAACTAGCTTGGTTGCTGTATGTCTGTTTTCTAACAGTCATCTTCCTGTTTCTTGGTATCTGCTTCTTTTAGCTAGAGCATGTCCTTGTATCATCGCACAGGTAGAAAGTTCCTGGTCTTCATAGACTTCGTTGTGTATGGAATCAAAAATAAAAACATTCATCTATGTTTCAGTCATCTTCTCAAGATATTATGTAGGCAATCTTCTTTCATCACAGGATAATCTTCTTCAAGATCTTAATGTAGTGTCACCATCTCCATATCTTCAAATCTCCATCTCAAATCTTCTCATCATCTTCTAATTTGACTGCTTTTATCTGTAAAGTCAATCACCATTTTCTTCTTCTAATATTTTCAGTTTGTTCACTCACCTGATAATTTACTTTATCTTAATGCCCTTCCTCTTCTTTCTATGTTCGGTTCTTGTCTCCCAAGTGGCCTACTCCTCTTAGTGCTTTCTTGATCTGTTGTCAGGCAGTTTTTTCAAACCATTGGTCAGAGTTTTTTTTTAAAAAAGTACGAAGTCCTTTTCAGGCCTCAAACTTCTTTTGGTCACTCCACCCAATTGTATTGATGTTCAGCTGTTTCAGATCAGATCTTCTAGCTTAGCCTCATTCAGTGGCTTTCTTCATGTTGACATCTTGCTCAGTCTTCTTGCATGTAGCTGTCTTCGCTTGTCTTAGCAAGTTTCTTCAGGCCTACATGGGATGCTTGTTTGAAGTCTTGGTGGGCCAGATAAAATAATTTATCTTGTGAGACTTCTAAATCCTGGTAGCAATAGCAACCTTTTCCATTCAAAAATGACAGTCTCTTTACTGATGTGTAGGATGCCTTAATGCGTCTCTGTACAATTCTAGCCTCAAAATATATAGAATTCCCCCCTTTGAGGGTAGAAACTACATAAAAATAAAAATCTTCTTTTTATACTTTAATATATGTGTGTGACACCTAACTTTCTCAGCCCTATATCTGAGTCTTGGTCACTTGTACAAAACTTTGGCTTTTTTTTTTTTTAATAAATAAATAAATAATGAAAAATAAATAAAATAAAAATAAAAAACCTCAATCTTCATGATTGCACCTTGTATTATCTTTCTATCTTTCTATGACATAAACTGTTCCTTATATTTGTATTTAGAAAACTTGTAAAAAAACAAAGAAAAAAAAATCGCTAAAATGTTCATTTGCTGTGTTTTTACTATAAAGGAGGGGGAGCAAACTGTGGATGAGAGTTTGTTTATCAACTCCTGCAGCTTCTCGCTGACAATCTTGCTGAGCTCTGTGTAGCGTGTTCCGTTTTTTTTTTCTGGTAGATGCTTAAACACGGAGCATTTTCATCTGGCGTTGAAATTTAACTTCTTATTATGACGATGGCATGAACTTTATACATCCTAATAGCTTGGTGAAAAGTCATGTAGCTTGCGTAGTGTCAATGATCAGTGTCCTTTTTTTTTTTTTTCCTCCCAGCTTTCAGCTGAAAAAATATCTTGTCTCTACTTCGAGCTGTGAATTGGTGACAGAGTTTGTTTTGTCTTCGTAGACAGTTTTGATAATGCGCCCTCTAACACAGTAGAAGACACAGTGAAGAATGAATAACAATTCAGTTATGAAGTCCGTTGCCTTCAGTCTTGTACTTAGAGTCATTGCATTATATTTGCTTGAAGAAAAAATATGAATTTGCTTCATTATAATATATGTGCTTACTTGTCCGTTATAAAGTAGTGTACTTATCATAAAAGTGTCTTGTAAAAAAAAAACAAGCAAAACTGTCTCTCCTCTTCTTATTGAGGGATACGGCATGTCACTTTGCTAGAATCATCTGTTGCGCACAATCTTCTTTTAGTGTCGCATAGTGCAGCTGTGAACTATAAACATTGTCCGTATTTCTCTAATATTTCCTCTGTATCGTGAGATATCAACGGCATGTTGTATTAGAAAGAAAGTTGCTAGATTCATCCTGCTTGAATCTCTCGTCAGAGATATATAGGGATGTTTAGGTAGCTCTTTTCTTCTCAGATAAAAATAACTTCACCCGTTATTTATTAAAGTATTCTATTGACCGTAGCATGAGTGTGCTTGTAAAAAAAATCTCTCTGAGATTAAAAAGCATAGGAATTCTTCCTTCTTTGCTTCAGATTATGGTTGCAGTTTACATTTCTGACCATATATATATAAAAAAAAGTTTGCTAGCTTATTTCCCGGGTAAAATTCACAATGATCTATGTTTCCATCATGTGAAAATATGTATTTTCAGGGTAACTGTTAAAACATCTGGGGTGCCATCTATCAAATATCTGATCGATATCTGCTTAAAATGATTACCAACTCAGTAAAGGACCAGCCTTTAAAGCGTCATAACCAAAATTAGACAGAAGTGGGTGCGTGCTCACTATAAACAGAATATTTATAGGTTAACAGTTTTACCTCTGAAAGAAATACGCAACACTCAGCTGTTGAATTTTATAAAATTATCTTGTTATTAAAAAATTGATAAAGCTTATATACAGGAATATACATCTCTCCAGTTGTTGTCAATCATCCAAGAAATACATTTTCATCCAAAAATACATTTTCAAAGTTTCTTTAGTTAAAAGAGTCCATTTCAATATAGCAAATATTCTGCTGTAGCTTTTATCCTTCATCGATAATTGTTGTCTCGAGATTTAACAGTGTATAGTACACACAATATAGCTTTATCCTTAAAAATGATTATATGAAGTTCTATTCTTATATGAAGAACTTAAAGTAGATATATCTTAATCCTTCAAAGCTTGATAATTGCTTCTAAGCTTGCAATTGCATTTGAATAGTAAAACTTACAGCATAGAAAAAAGTTATCTAAAACTCAAAAAACTGCTGAAGTTTAAAAAGACAAGTCTTTAACGTTTGCATAGACTAATTGTCAAAGAATTCACCAAGAATTATTGCATATTACCTCTCTTGGGTTTCAGAATCACAATGGAAGGCAGTCTCTTGCTAGGCCTCAATCATCTCAGTAGAGTTTCAGGCTTGATGCTCCAATGTGCTAGACAGCCAGGCCTTTTTATTGTAATTTTTCCAATATGGCATCAGGGTAGGGGATTTCACATGAAGTCATTTTCTTTTTATAACATTACCTCACCCTTTATTTTTAGATAGAGATATCTAGATGCCCCTTATGGTTGTAAGTGGTAGTAGCAGGCACAAGAGATGCCTCCTATGGTTATAAGTGATAATGGCCAACACAAGGCTTATGGCCTAACTGTTTAATACAATCTGAAATAAAGTGTATATTATTGATCAGCTTATTAGATATGTGTGAACACTATGTGATTAACATCTTGCGTATAAAATAGGCTTAGCTAAGCAGTGTGTATCTTGACCTAGATGGTTAAACTTACTAACACAACAATACTGCATAACATGAACATTTCTTCAATACTATCTCATTTTTAACCTTGTAGGAATAAACAGCTAACTTCCAAAAATAACACTGACAGTTACAATCTACTTTACTCACGAATCTTGAAATTCACTCAATCTGCAAACCATTTAACATTTTGTATACAGTCTTGGCAAAGGGGATGATTATTTCTCTGCATTAATATGAGATTCTGACACCCCCGGATGCAGAGAGATGATAGAATCTTGCTTGTTTTGGTAGTAGTTAACTCTTAGTATAAAGTCTATAATCCCACAGTGGTGCAATTTCTTCTCAGGCAAGTCTTTGCTCTTTAAGTGGCACTTTTTTGTGGCATTGTCAAAAGTCTTAGTCCTTGATTAATATCTTCTCCATTAGACACATTTTACTGGTACAGATAGTCTATAGTCTTTTTCATGACATCCTTGAATTTGAAGTTTTCATCACAGTGGTGGCTTGTGTAGATGTGCAAAAAAAAAAGTTCACAGTCAGTAAGTTCCCATTTAAGATCAGGTGCAAAACTTTCATAGTAGCAAAGCGTTGATAGTAATTACACATTTCATGTGGCTCCTAGATTGCTTCTTTTGGAGCATGATGATTATCTTAGTATCACAGAGGTTGCTGTGACTGACTTGGATGGTCTTCTTGTACTGTCGGAGTAAGATCATCGTCAGTGGAAGGTGTTGAAGGTGTTGTTGGACTATGATATCCATTCACTAGTCCAGGTGTATCGGAACCTTCATCATCAGGATTGATAGGTCCAGATAGCCAAACCTCTTCTGTGCAGACAGGTATCTTTGTAACATTATATGTGATGGGTGGAACATCAGGTGCATTGAATATCAGATGCAGCTTATTATCAGGGGTTTCCACAGTGTAGTTGTTTCCCATTTTAAGACATGTGGTGAAACTTAAAGTTCAAAATGTATAAGCAGGGATTATACCATTGATGTGATGTGATGTGACTCCTGAATGCTTTTAGAGCACAATGCATTCAACATTTTATTGTTAGCTTATAACAGGTTAATTAGTTAGTTGGTTAGTATTATGTATTAATACAGTTAATTACACCTTTCTTATACCACAAAGTTTCTTTCACAAATGGTATGTAGCAGGACAAAGTATGTGTAGTTTGCCAGCAGAATCCCATAAAATAATGTCATCTTTCTATTTGATGTAGATATCATATTGAGAGCTTAGACATTGAAAAGTTCTTGGAAATGCAATTTGCAATGTATCCAGTTGTAGTAAGCCGTTTTCAAATATGTTCTTCATGAATCACATTTACTAACTTCATATTGTTGAAGGTGCTTCTCCACTTCATGTTTCATCTTTCCAGCATTATGGAGTAATTCTTTCTCTTGAATTGATCAATATCTTTAACGCTGATTTTAAAGTCTTTTGAAAGTTCATAATGTAGACTGTAAGCATCTTTGTATGTGAATTTTGGTATGTTATATGGATGTTTTTTCCTCCAATGATGAAAATAATGGGATAGTTTATGTTCTAATTAGCTTGATAAGAACAGAGTCACTTTTCATGAACAATTTCTTCAACTAGCTAGCAAAGCTGTCTTCTCTGATACGTCTGCTAGAACATTTGTCTGAATGTCTCTCATAATATACAGCTTCTTTTGACTTAAATGGCACTCTTCTCCATTCTTATTCTGGGGTATTAGAGGTAGTGGTCATCTTATTGATGCAGCAGAAAAACAAACGAATGCCTATGTATATGGCGATTCCAACGATGATAATGCAAAGAATTGTATTTAGCATGTTTCCAATCCATCCGGAAAACCAGTTAACTGGGTTGAGAAACTCCAATGATACTATTTCTGAATTTCTCTTTCTGAAGGCGGCTTTCACTTCTTCCATATGTTTCAAGTGGCCTTTTATTATTTCACTATAGTTTTGATGTATGAAATTGCAACAAGCTGCTCCTACAATTGCACATGTTCCTCCTTGTGCTGCAGTTAAAAAGTCTAACACCAGAGTATGTTGAGCCAACATTTTAGTATGCCATTTTAACTCTTCGTTCACTATTCCAATAGTCTGAAATATTTCATCTGTAACATTATCAAATAGTCCAGCAAGCAATTCTATATTTTGAGAGTTTATTAAAGTTAGTCCTCCTGTTCCAATCAGTCCCGTAAACACACCAACTTTTGCATACCATGGTACTTGAAGGAGTCTTCCTTTCTTAGTTCCATCAGCACTTCTCTTGTACATATGATGATTGGAAATTTGCTCAATGCTTATCTTGTCTTTTTCAACAAACCAAGTGGCGGGTGCTATTTTAATGATTGTACACCTTCCTTTTCCACCTATAGGTAATAACTTGTAAGCTGTATTTCCACAAGCCCAAAACCAGTTATATGGCAGTTTGATTTGTCCCAAGATGCTTCCTTGAAATGCATAGGTGAACAGTGGTTCTCTCCAAGTTTTATTTGCAAAGAGATTTTTATATCGTTTTCCTTTTTCAGTCAACTTGTAAGTTAGTCCTTTTTCCCAGCTACAGTGTAGGTTTATGATTGTTCCTTTTGGAGTATATCCCAAATGTTGTAGGGAATCAGAGATATTTTTGCAATTTTTGGGGTTCAAGCATATGTATGACTGTCCTTTGTTTAATTGAACCCGATTGTCCACCAGGGCGCATACATCCAGGTTGTCAATTGTAGTCCATGTATGGAGTAATTGAATTTTTCTGTAGAAAATGTCCCATAACTTGCATGTGTAGTATTTACCAATTCTTCTAGTGGTACTGGAATTGCTAGGTAAGGCATGATTTTTGCGGATAGTGGAGTATGTGAACAGATCCAACAGTTGCTCTTGTTCAAGCGCTGAGCATATTGTTGATGCATCAGGATCAATTTATTTTGAAGTTTTCCTTGTAGATTATGCCGTTCCGCTTCAGTATGCAGTAGTAGCGGCAAACACAACAAATACCATAGTAGTGGCATCTTTATGGATTGTAGAGTAGGATGTCAGTTTCAGCACCTTAAAAATATAAAAAAGTAAAGAGAGGCAAAACATATATAATATGCAATATTCTTGGTGACCTTCAGCATAAAGTAACTACCTTCTCACATGTGATTCTGAAACAAAAATATGTTATTTTGATGTTACAAGGTGCAGGTTGTATTTTTACTTGTTTGGTCAAGTAGTCAAGTTATAGCAGAAAGTTCAATCTTTCCTTGCTGATGTCTATTTAAGCTTTATCGTAGTTCATCTGAAAAAATCAAAGTAGTATTTTCTTTTCCTTCTGCAGAAAAAATTACATGTTTCAAATAGTGCCTCAAAAATAGCATATCACTTATGTCTTCATATGTGTGTTTATATGTCTTGGCTTCTCTTAGCTTGACTTCTATCTTGTTGCTTGTAAGGTATGTTATCACAAAAGATAATGTCCTTCTATTTTCATTACACCTTTTATTAGTAGATTATCTGAACACAATTCTTCCAGTGCTCCAGTGTGCTTCACTTTTTCTCCTTTGTATATCTTCTTTAAGAGATCATTGTCCATTTAGGTTTCACTTTCCACACTAGGCCTTTGCTGCTTTTCACACAGAGCATATGTTGTAGTGCATATGTCTGCAGAACTAGCTTGGTTGCTGTATGTCTGTTTTCTAACAGTCATCTTCCTGTTTCTTGGTATCTGCTTCTTTTAGCTAGAGCATGTCCTTGTATCATCGCACAGGTAGAAAGTTCCTGGTCTTCATAGACTTCGTTGTGTATGGAATCAAAAATAAAAACATTCATCTATGTTTCAGTCATCTTCTCAAGATATTATGTAGGCAATCTTCTTTCATCACAGGATAATCTTCTTCAAGATCTTAATGTAGTGTCACCATCTCCATATCTTCAAATCTCCATCTCAAATCTTCTCATCATCTTCTAATTTGACTGCTTTTATCTGTAAAGTCAATCACCATTTTCTTCTTCTAATATTTTCAGTTTGTTCACTCACCTGATAATTTACTTTATCTTAATGCCCTTCCTCTTCTTTCTATGTTCGGTTCTTGTCTCCCAAGTGGCCTACTCCTCTTAGTGCTTTCTTGATCTGTTGTCAGGCAGTTTTTTCAAACCATTGGTCAGAGTTTTTTTTTTAAAAAGTACGAAGTCCTTTTCAGGCCTCAAACTTCTTTTGGTCACTCCACCCAATTGTATTGATGTTCAGCTGTTTCAGATCAGATCTTCTAGCTTAGCCTCATTCAGTGGCTTTCTTCATGTTGACATCTTGCTCAGTCTTCTTGCATGTAGCTGTCTTCGCTTGTCTTAGCAAGTTTCTTCAGGCCTACATGGGATGCTTGTTTGAAGTCTTGGTGGGCCAGATAAAATAAATTATCTTGTGAGACTTCTAAATCCTGGTAGCAATAGCAACCTTTTCCATTCAAAAATGACAGTCTCTTTACTGATGTGTAGGATGCCTTAATGCGTCTCTGTACAATTCTAGCCTCAAAATATATAGAATTCCCCCCTTTGAGGGTAGAAACTACATAAAAATAAAAATCTTCTTTTTATACTTTAATATATGTGTGTGACACCTAACTTTCTCAGCCCTATATCTGAGTCTTGGTCACTTGTACAAAACTTTGGCTTTTTTTTTTTTTTAATAAATAAATAAATAATGAAAAATAAATAAAATAAAAATAAAAAACCTCAATCTTCATGATTGCACCTTGTATTATCTTTCTATCTTTCTATGGCATAAACTGTTCCTTATATTTGTATTTAGAAAACTTGTAAAAAAACAAAGAAAAAAAAAAAAATCGCTAAAATGTTCATTTGCTGTGTTTTTACTATAAAGGAGGGGGAGCAAACTGTGGATGAGAGTTTGTTTATCAACTCCTGCAGCTTCTCGCTGACAATCTTGCTGAGCTCTGTGTAGCGTGTTCCGTTTTTTTTTTCTGGTAGATGCTTAAACACGGAGCATTTTCATCTGGCGTTGAAATTTAACTTCTTATTATGACGATGGCATGAACTTTATACATCCTAATAGCTTGGTGAAAAGTCATGTAGCTTGCGTAGTGTCAATGATCAGTGTCCTTTTTTTTTTTTTTCCTCCCAGCTTTCAGCTGAAAAAATATCTTGTCTCTACTTCGAGCTGTGAATTGGTGACAGAGTTTGTTTTGTCTTCGTAGACAGTTTTGATAATGCGCCCTCTAACACAGTAGAAGACACGGTGAAGAATGAATAACAATTCAGTTATGAAGTCCGTTGCCTTCAGTCTTGTACTTAGAGTCATTGCATTATATTTGCTTGAAGAAAAAATATGAATTTGCTTCATTATAATATATGTGCTTACTTGTCCGTTATAAAGTAGTGTACTTATCATAAAAGTGTCTTGTAAAAAAAAAACAAGCAAAACTGTCTCTCCTCTTCTTATTGAGGGATACGGCATGTCACTTTGCTAGAATCATCTGTTGCGCACAATCTTCTTTTAGTGTCGCATAGTGCAGCTGTGAACTATAAACATTGTCCGTATTTCTCTAATATTTCCTCTGTATCGTGAGATATCAACGGCATGTTGTATTAGAAAGAAAGTTGCTAGATTCATCCTGCTTGAATCTCTTGTCAGAGATATATAGGGATGTTTAGGTAGCTCTTTTCTTCTCAGATAAAAATAACTTCACCCGTTATTTATTAAAGTGTTCTATTGACCGTAGCATGAGTGTGCTTGTAAAAAAAATCTCTCTGAGATTAAAAAGCATAGGAATTCTTCCTTCTTTGCTTCAGATTATGGTTGCAGTTTACATTTCTGACCATATATATATAAAAAACAGTTTGCTAGCTTATTTCCCGGGTAAAATTCACAATGATCTATGTTTCCATCATGTGAAAATATGTATTTTCAGGGTAACTGTTAACACATCTGGGGTGCCATCTATCAAATATCTGATCGATATCTGCTTAAAATGATTACCAACTCAGTAAAGGACCAGCCTTTAAAGCGTCATAACCAAAATTAGACAGAAGTGGGTGCGTGCTCACTATAAACAGAATATTTATAGGTTAACAGTTTTACCTCTGAAAGAAATACGCAACACTCAGCTGTTGAATTTTATAAAATTATCTTGTTATTAAAAAATTGATAAAGCTTATATACAGGAATATACATCTCTCCAGTTGTTGTCAATCATCCAAGAAATACATTTTCATCCAAAAATACATTTTCAAAGTTCCTTTAGTTAAAAGAGTCCATTTCAATATAGCAAATATTCTGCTGTAGCTTTTATCCTTCATCGATAATTGTTGTCTCGAGATTTAACAGTGTATAGTACACACAATATAGCTTTATCCTTAAAAATGATTATATGAAGTTCTATTCTTATATGAAGAACTTAAAGTAGATATATCTTAATCCGTCAAAGCTTGATAATTGCTTCTAAGCTTGCAATTGCATTTGAATAGTAAAACTTACAGCATAGAAAAAAGTTATCTAAAACTCAAAAAACTGCTGAAGTTTAAAAAGACAAGTCTTTAACGTTTATATTAGTGTTGGGCGAACATCTAGATGTTCGGGTTCGGGCCGAACAGGCCGAACATGGCCGCGATGTTCGGGTGTTCGACCCGAACTCCGAACATAATGGAAGTCAATGGGGACCCGAACTTTTGTGGGTTGTAAAGCCTCCTTACATGCTACATACCCCAAATTTACAGGGTATGTGCACCTTGGGAGTGGGTACAAGAGGAAAAAAAATTTAGCAAAAAGAGCTTATAGTTTTTGAGAAAATCGATTTTAAAGTTTCAAAGGGAAAACTGTCTTTTAAATGCGGGAAATGTCTGTTTTCTTTGCACAGGTAACATGCTTTTTGTCGGCATGCAGTCATAAATGTAATACATATAAGAGGTTCCAGGAAAAGGGACCGGTAATGCTAACCCAGCAGCAGCACACGTGATGGAACAGGAGGAGGGTGGCGCAGGAGGAGAAGGCCACGCTTTGAGACACAACAACCCAGGCCTTGCATGAGGACAAGAAGCGTGCGGATAGCATGCTTTGTACCACCATGCAGTCATAAATGTAATAAAGATAAGTGGTTCAATAAACAGGGACCACGCGGCAACGCTAACCCAGCAGCAGCACACGTGATGGAACAGGAGGAGGCGCAGGAGGAGAAGGCCACGCTTTGTGAGACACAACAACCCAGGCCTTGCATGAGGACAAAAAGCGTGCGGATAGCATGCTTTGTACCGCCATGTAGTCATAAATGTAATAAAGATAAGAGGTTCAATAAACAGGGACCACGCGGCAACGCTAACCCAGCAGCAGCAGCAGCAGCAGCACACGTGATGGAACAGGAGGAGGCGCAGGAGGAGAAGGCCACGCTTTGTGAGACACAACAACCCAGGCCTTGCATGAGGACAAAAAGCGTGCGGATAGCATGCTTTGTACCGCCATGTAGTCATAAATGTAATAAAGATAAGAGGTTCAATAAACAGGGACCACGCGGCAACGGTAACCCAGCAGCAGCAGCAGCAGCAGCAGCACACGTGATGGAACAGGAGGAGGCGCAGGAGGAGAAGGCCACGCTTTGTGAGACACAACAACCCAGGCCTTGCATGAGGACAAAAAGCGTGCGGATAGCATGCTTTGTACCGCCATGCAGTCATAAATGTAATAAAGATAAGAGGTTCCATAAACAGGGACCGGCAACGCTAACCCAGCAGCAGCAGCAGCAGCAGCAGCACACGTGATGGAACAGGAGGAGGCGCAGGAGGAGAAGGCCACGCTTTGTGAGACACAACAACCCAGGCCTTGCATGAGGACAAAAAGCGTGCGGATATAGCAGCAATGCTTTTTGCCGCCATGCAGTCATAAATGTAATACAGATGAGAGGTTCAATAAACAGGGACCGGAAACGCTAAACCATCCCAGATGTTCATCGGTCAGGTTACTTGGTTGGGGTCCAGGAGTGTTGCGTAGTCGTTTCCAATCCAGGATTGATTCATTTTAATTTGAGTCAGACGGTCTGCATTTTCTGTGGAGAGGCGGATACGCCGATCTGTGATGATGCCTCCGGCAGCACTGAAACAGCGTTCCGACATAACGCTGGCTGCCGGGCAAGCCAGCACCTCTATTGCGTACATTGCCAGTTCGTGCCAGGTGTCTAGCTTCATGCCCGGTTTCAGGTCCAGCGGTGCCAGCCACAAATCCGTCTGTTCCTTTATTCCCCTCCAAATTTCCTCCCCTGTGTGCTGCTTATCCCCAAGGCAGATCAGCTTCAGCAACGCTTGCTGACGCATGCCAACAGCTGTGCTGCACTGCTTCCACGATCCTACTGCTGCTGGTGCTGGGTTAGCATTTCCGGATGAGGTACAGCTTTGAGATGCGTTGGAGGAGAAGGAGTCAGAGAGGTAGGTGCTGCTGTTGTTATCCAGCTGTTTGCGGCGTGGGCAACACCCGCGCCGTAGCAGGTGAGGAATCGCTGCCAGGCTCCACAAGGTTCACCCAGTGCGCGGTAAGGGAGATGTATCGACCCTGGCCGAACGAACTCGTCCAGGTGTCAGTGGTGAGGTGAACCTTGCAGGCAACGGCATTCTTCAAGCTTCGGGTTATTTAGCTGACCACGTGCTCATGCAACTCAGGCACTGCAGAGCGCGCAAAGTGGTAGCGGCTGGGAACAACGTAACGTGGGATGGCCACTGACATCATGCCCTTGAAGCTGTTTGTCTCCACCACTCGATATGGCAGCATTTCGCAGGCCAGAAGCTTGGCTATGCTGGCTGGCTGTTACTGCCACGGCCCGGGGGTCATTTGCTGGCAATTTCCTCTTGTGCTCAAACATCTCAGAGACAGACAACTCAACCGTAGCGCTGCACACCGAAGGGCTGTTGGTTGTTGTGTTTGATGAACACTGGGAGACCTCAAGAGCACTAGTCCGGAAACTGACAGTGTCAGCATCGTCTGATGTTTGTGAATGTTGTGAACCACGCAATGGCTGGGCTACTGCTGCTGCTGAGGCGGGTCTGGTGGTGAGTCTGGTGAACCCAAGGGAGGCAGTGTTGCTGGTGGTACCCTGTCCTGCCGCGTTTGCCCACAGAGTGGGATGTTTGGATAGAATGTGGCGGCTCATGCTGGTGGTGGAGAGGTTGTTAATACTTTTCCCCCTGCTCAGGCGGGTCTTGCACACCTTGCAAATCGCCATGGTAACATCCTCAGTGCAGTCTTCAAAGAAAGCCCAGACTTTAACTGGCTGAGGACTCGGACCTCGTGCGTGATGTGCTGGTGCTGCTTAACCCACTGCTGGACGCTTGAGAGGTCATCCAAGTAATTATCTGGTCCTGTTCTTTTGGATCTGTGAGGGTTGTTGTCCTGGACAACATGGGCAGTATTGAGTGGGTTTTCTTGGGTGCTCCCCTGTGGCCTGTACGTGAACCGTCAGGGGAAACACCTCTTCCCTTGCCCCTCCCTCTTTCAACGGATTTCTTCCTCATTTCACTTATCCTTAAAGTACACGCTGACTGGCAGCAGTACAGTGGCAGTACAGAAATGCTATACAGTGGTGGGTGAGCGGTGTACCACTATTGTCAGCAGTGACACAGAGCACAATGCTATACAGTGGCGGGTGAGCGGTGTACTACTGTTCCCAGCAGACACAGAGTGGAAGTAAACACAATGCTATATAGTGTGGCTGAGCCGTGTACACAGAGTGGCATTAAACACAATGCTATATAGTCTGCTATATAGTCACCCCGAACAGGGTGATGTTCTGCAGAACCCGAACAGTGGCAAACACTGTTCGCCCAACACTACTGGGAGGGAACGCAGATTTTAGTACCTAAACACACGATACAACATGTTTTCCGGGGTCGGACTCTGAGGCACATACAGATAGTCCCGATCATCATCCTCATCATACAACTCTTCTCCTGAGTCTGACCCACCCACCACCTCTGCCACCCCAACATCCCCAGACACAGACCCCTCATCGTCCTCAACATTAACTTGGGATGCTGGCCTGAGCCAGACCTCCTCCTCCACATCAGGCCCCATCATCTCCTCAATGGCAGCCCTCATTAATCGCTCTGGCGACGGACTGATGGACACAACGTTCTCCTCCGGGGAGGGCTGCTGCTGACCACTGGCTGCTGGGGTGGATGTTATAGCTTGCGTGGGGCGTTGGCTGTTGCTGTTGTTGGGAGTGCTGCTCACAGCGGAGGTCTCTGGGGAACTCATGTTGAGCTCATATAGTGGTTGACGGTGAGTGGAGTATTACTGATCCCAGCAATATACACACTGACTGGCAGAGTACGCAATGCTATATAGTGTGGCTGAGCGGTGTACACAGAGTGGCAGTAAACACAATGCTATATAGTCTGGCTGAGCGAGCGGTGTACTACTGTTCCCAGCAGAATCAGAGTGGCAGTAAACAATGGTATATAGTCTGGCTGAGCGGTGTACACAGAGTGTCAGTAAACAATGGTATATAGTCTGGCTGAGCGAGCGGTGTACTACTGTTCCCAGCAGAATCAGAGTGGCAGTAAACAATGGTATATAGTCTGGCTGAGCGGTGTACACAGAGTGTCAGTAAACAATGGTATATAGTCTGGCTGAGCGAGCGGTGTACTACTGTTCCCAGCAGAATCAGAGTGGCAGTAAACAATGGTATATAGTCTGGCTGAGCGGTGTACACAGAGTGTCAGTAAACAATGGTATATAGTCTGGCTGAGCGGTGTACACACAATGCTATATAGTCTGCTATATAGTGTCAGTAAACAATGGTATATAGTCTGGCTGAGCGAGCGGTGTACTACTGTTCCCAGCAGAATCAGAGTGGCAGTAAACAATGGTATATAGTCTGGCTGAGCGGTGTACACAGAGTGTCAGTAAACAATGGTATATAGTCTGGCTGAGCGAGCGGTGTACTACTGTTCCCAGCAGAATCAGAGTGGCAGTAAACAATGGTATATAGTCTGGCTGAGCGGTGTACACAGAGTGTCAGTAAACAATGGTATATAGTCTGGCTGAGCGGTGTACACACAATGCTATATAGTCTGCTATATAGTGTCAGTAAACAATGGTATATAGTCTGGCTGAGCGAGCGGTGTACTACTGTTCCCAGCAGAATCAGAGTGGCAGTAAACAATGGTATATAGTCTGGCTGAGCGGTGTACACAGAGTTTCAGTAAACAATGGTATATAGTCTGGCTGAGCGGTGTACACAGAGTGTCAGTAAACAATGGTATATAGTCTGGCTGAGCGGTGTACACAGAGTGGCAGTAAACACAATGCTATATAGTCTGGCTGAGCGAGCGGTGTACTACTGTTCCCAGCAGAATCAGAGTGGCAGTAAACAATGGTATATAGTCTGGCTGAGCGGTGTACACAGAGTGTCAGTAAACAATGGTATATAGTCTGGCTGAGCGGTGTACACAGAGTGTCAGTAAACAATGGTATATAGTCTGGCTGAGCGGTGTACACAGAGTGGCAGTAAACACAATGCTATATACTCTGGCTGAGCGAGCGGTGTACTACTGTTCCCAGCAGACACAGAACAGTGAACAGAATGCTATATAGTGTGGCTGAGCGAGCGGTGTACCACTATTCCCAGCAGACACAGAACAGTGAACAGAATGCTATATAGTGTGGCTGAGTGGGCGGTGTACCACTATTCCCAGCAGACACAGAACAGTGAACAGAATGCTATATAGTGTGGATGAGCGAGCGGTGTACCACTATTCCCAGCAGACACAGAACAGTAAACAGAATGCTATATAGTGTGGCTGAGCGAGCGGTGTACCACTATTCCCAGCAGACACAGAACAGTGAACAGAATGCTATATAGTGTGGCTGAGCGAGCGGTGTACCACTATTCCCAGCAGACACAGAACAGTGCACAGAATGCTATATAGTGTGGCTGAGCGAGCGGTGTACCACTATTCCCAGCAGACACAGAACAGTAAACAGAATGCTATATAGTGTGGCTGAGCGAGCGGTGTACCACTATTCCCAGCAGACACAGAACAGTAAACAGAATGCTATATAGTGTGGCTGAGCGAGCGGTGTACCACTATTCCAAGCAGACACAGAACAGTGAACAGAATGCTATATAGTGTGGCTGAGCGAGCGGTGTACCACTATTCCCAGCAGACACAGAGTGGCAGTAAACAGAATGCTATATAGTGTGGCTGAGCGAGGTACACAGAGTGGCAGTAAACAGAATGCTATATAGTGTGGCTGAGCAAGCGGTGTACTACTATTCCCAGCAGACACAGAGTGGCAGTAAACAGAATGCTATATAGTGTGGCTGAGCGAGGTACACAGAGTGGCAGTAAACAGAATGCTATATAGTGTGGCTGAGCAAGCGGTGTACTACTGTTCCCAGCAGTGACACAATGACAGGGGGGACCCTGGCTAGCGTGGCTGGAGCGCGAACTACCCTGCCTGCCTACCCAAAGCTAAACCCACAGACAAATGGCGGAGATATGACGTGGTTCGGGTATTTATTTACCCGAACCACGTGACCGTTCGGCCAATCAGAGCGCGTTCGGGTCCGAACCACGTGACCCGTTCGGCCAATCACAGCGCTAGCCGAACGTTCGGGGAACGTTCGGCCATGCGCTCTTAGTTCGGCCATATGGCCGAACGGTTTGGCCGAGCACCGTCAGGTGTTCGGCCGAACTCGAACATCACCCGAACAGGGTGATGTTCTGCAGAACCCGAACAGTGGCGAACACTGTTCGCCCAACACTAGTTTATATAGACTAATTGTCAAAGAATTCACCAAGAATTATTGCATATTACCTCTCTTGGGTTTCAGAATCACAATGGAAGACAGTCTCTTGCTAGGCCTCAATCATCTCAGTAGAGTTTCAGGCTTGATGCTCCAATGTGCTAGACAGCCAGGCCTTTTTATTGTAATTTTTCCAATATGGCGTCAGGGTAGGGGATTTCACATGAAGTCATTTTCTTTTTATAACATTACCTCACCCTTTATTGTTAGATAGAGATATCTAGATGCCCCTTATGGTTGTAAGTGGTAGTAGCAGGCACAAGAGATGCCTCCTATGGTTATACGTGATAATGGCCAACACAAGGCTTATGGCCTAACTGTTTAATACAATCTGAAATAAAGTGTATATTATTGATCAGCTTATTAGATATGTGTGAACACTATGTGATTAACATCTTGCGTATAAAATAGGCTTAGCTAAGCAGTGTATATCTTGACCTAGATGGTTAAACTTACTAACACAACAATACTGCATAACATGAACATTTCTTCAATACTATCTCATTTTTAACCTTGTAGGAATAAACAGCTAACTTCCAAAAATAACACTGACAGTTACAATCTACTTTACTCACGAATCTTGAAATTCACTCAATCTGCAAACCATTTAACATTTTGTATACAGTCTTGGCAAAGTGGATGATTATTTCTCTGCATTAATATGAGATTCTGACACCCCCGGATGCAGAGAGATGATAGAATCTTGCTTGTTTTGGTAGTAGTTAACTCTTAGTATAAAGTCTATAATCCCACAGTGGTGCAATTTCTTCTCAGGCAAGTCTTTGCTCTTTAAGTGGCACTTTTTTGTGGCATTGTCAAAAGTCTTAGTCCTTGATTAATATCTTCTCCATTAGACACATTTTACTGGTACAGATAGTCTATAGTCTTTTTCATGACATCCTTGAATTTGAAGTTTTCATCACAGTGGTGGCTTGTGTAGATGTGCAAAAAAAAAAGTTCACAGTCAGTAAGTTCCCATTTAAGATCAGGTGCAAAACTTTCATAGTAGCAAAGCGTTGACAGTAATTACACATTTCATGTGGCTCCTAGATTGCTTCTTTTGGAGCATGATGATTATCTTAGTATCACAGAGGTTGCTGTGACTGACTTGGATGGTCTTCTTGTACTGTCGGAGTAAGATCATCGTCAGTGGAAGGTGTTGAAGGTGTTGTTGGACTATGATATCCATTCACTAGTCCAGGTGTATCGGAACCTTCATCATCAGGATTGATAGGTCCAGATAGCCAAACCTCTTCTGTGCAGACAGGTATCTTTGTAACATTATATGTGATGGGTGGAACATCAGGTGCATTGAATATCAGATGCAGCTTATTATCAGGGGTTTCCACAGTGTAGTTGTTTCCCATTTTAAGACATGTGGTGAAACTTAAAGTTCAAAATGTATAAGCAGGGATTATACCATTGATGTGATGTGACTCCTGAATGCTTTTAGAGCACAATGCATTCAACATTTTATTGTTAGCTTATAACAGGTTAATTAGTTAGTTGGTTAGTATTATGTATTAATACAGTTAATTACACCTTTCTTATACCACAAAGTTTCTTTCACAAATGGTATGTAGCAGGACAAAGTATGTGTAGTTTGCCAGCAGAATCCCATAAAATAATGTCATCTTTCTATTTGATGTAGATATCATATTGAGAGCTTAGACATTGAAAAGTTCTTGGAAATGCAATTTGCAATGTATCCAGTTGTAGTAAGCCGTTTTCAAATATGTTCTTCATGAATCACATTTACTAACTTCATATTGTTGAAGGTGCTTCTCCACTTCATGTTTCATCTTTCCAGCATTATGAAGTAATTCTTTCTCTTGAATTGATCAATATCTTTAACGCTGATTTTAAAGTCTTTTGAAAGTTCATAATGTAGACTGTAAGCATCTTTGTATGTGAATTTTGGTATGTTATATGGATGTTTTTTCCTCCAATGATGAAAATAATGGGATAGTTTATGTTCTAATTAGCTTGATAAGAACAGAGTCACTTTTCATGAACAATTTCTTCAACTAGCTAGCAAAGCTGTCTTCTCTGATACGTCTGCTAGAACATTTGTCTGAATGTCTCTCATAATATACAGCTTCTTCTGACTTAAATGGCACTCTTCTCCATTCTTATTCTGGGGTATTAGAGGTAGTGGTCATCTTATTGATGCAGCAGAAAAACAAACGAATGCCTATGTATATGGCGATTCCAACGATGATAATGCAAAGAATTGTATTTAGCATGTTTCCAATCCATCCGGAAAACCAGTTAACTGGGTTGAGAAACTCCAATGATACTATTTCTGAATTTCTCTTTCTGAAGGCGGCTTTCACTTCTTCCATATGTTTCAAGTGGCCTTTTATTATTTCACTATAGTTTTGATGTATGAAATTGCAACAAGCTGCTCCTACAATTGCACATGTTCCTCCTTGTGCTGCAGTTAAAAAGTCTAACACCAGAGTATGTTGAGCCAACATTTTAGTATGCCATTTTAACTCTTCGTTCACTATTCCAATAGTCTGAAATATTTCATCTGTAACATTATCAAATAGTCCAGCAAGCAATTCTATATTTTGCGAGTTTATTAAAGTTAGTCCTCCTGTTCCAATCAGTCCCGTAAACACACCAACTTTTGCATACCATGGTACTTGAAGGAGTCTTCCTTTCTTAGTTCCATCAGCACTTCTCTTGTACATATGATGATTGGAAATTTGCTCAATGCTTATCTTGTCTTTTTCAACAAACCAAGTGGCGGGTGCTATTTTAATGATTGTACACCTTCCTTTTCCACCTATAGGTAATAACTTGTAAGCTGTATTTCCACAAGCCCAAAACCAGTTATATGGCAGTTTGATTTGTCCCAAGATGCTTCCTTGAAATGCATAGGTGAACAGTGGTTCTCTCCAAGTTTTATTTGCAAAGAGATTTTTATATCGTTTTCCTTTTTCAGTCAACTTGTAAGTTAGTCCTTTTTCCCAGCTACAGTGTAGGTTTATGATTGTTCCTTTTGGAGTATATCCCAAATGTTGTAGGGAATCAGAGATATTTTTGCAATTTTTGGGGTTCAAGCATATGTATGACTGTCCTTTGTTTAATTGAACCCGATTGTCCACCAGGGCGCATACATCCAGGTTGTCAATTGTAGTCCATGTATGGAGTAATTGAATTTTTCTGTAGAAAATGTCCCATAACTTGCATGTGTAGTATTTACCAATTCTTCTAGTGGTACTGGAATTGCTAGGTAAGGCATGATTTTTGCGGATAGTGGAGTATGTGAACAGATCCAACAGTTGCTCTTGTTCAAGCGCTGAGCATATTGTTAATGCATCAGGATCAATTTATTTTGAAGTTTTCCTTGTAGATTATGCCGTTCCGCTTCAGTATGCAGTAGTAGCGGCAAACACAACAAATACCATAGTAGTGGCATCTTTATGGATTGTAGAGTAGGATGTCAGTTTCAGCACCTTAAAAATATAAAAAAGTAAAGAGAGGCAAAACATATATAATATGCAATATTCTTGGTGACCTTCAGCATAAAGTAACTACCTTCTCACATGTGATTCTGAAACAAAAATATGTTATTTTGATGTTACAAGGTGCAGGTTGTATTTTTACTTGTTTGGTCAAGTAGTCAAGTTATAGCAGAAAGTTCAATCTTTCCTTGCTGATGTCTATTTAAGCTTTATCGTAGTTCATCTGAAAAAATCAAAGTAGTATTTTCTTTTCCTTCTGCAGAAAAAATTACATGTTTCAAATAGTGCCTCAAAAATAGCATATCACTTATGTCTTCATATGTGTGTTTATATGTCTTGGCTTCTCTTAGCTTGACTTCTATCTTGTTGCTTGTAAGGTATGTTATCACAAAAGATAATGTCCTTCTATTTTCATTACACCTTTTATTAGTAGATTATCTGAACACAATTCTTCCAGTGCTCCAGTGTGCTTCACTTTTTCTCCTTTGTATATCTTCTTTAAGAGATCATTGTCCATTTAGGTTTCACTTTCCACACTAGGCCTTTGCTGCTTTTCACACAGAGCATATGTTGTAGTGCATATGTCTGCAGAACTAGCTTGGTTGCTGTATGTCTGTTTTCTAACAGTCATCTTCCTGTTTCTTGGTATCTGCTTCTTTTAGCTAGAGCATGTCCTTGTATCATCGCACAGGTAGAAAGTTCCTGGTCTTCATAGACTTCGTTGTGTATGGAATCAAAAATAAAAACATTCATCTATGTTTCAGTCATCTTCTCAAGATATTATGTAGGCAATCTTCTTTCATCACAGGATAATCTTCTTCAAGATCTTAATGTAGTGTCACCATCTCCATATCTTCAAATCTCCATCTCAAATCTTCTCATCATCTTCTAATTTGACTGCTTTTATCTGTAAAGTCAATCACCATTTTCTTCTTCTAATATTTTCAGTTTGTTCACTCACCTGATAATTTACTTTATCTTAATGCCCTTCCTCTTCTTTCTATGTTCGGTTCTTGTCTCCCAAGTGGCCTACTCCTCTTAGTGCTTTCTTGATCTGTTGTCAGGCAGTTTTTTCAAACCATTGGTCAGAGTTTTTTTTTTAAAAAGTACGAAGTCCTTTTCAGGCCTCAAACTTCTTTTGGTCACTCCACCCAATTGTATTGATGTTCAGCTGTTTCAGATCAGATCTTCTAGCTTAGCCTCATTCAGTGGCTTTCTTCATGTTGACATCTTGCTCAGTCTTCTTGCATGTAGCTGTCTTCGCTTGTCTTAGCAAGTTTCTTCAGGCCTACATGGGATGCTTGTTTGAAGTCTTGGTGGGCCAGATAAAATAATTTATCTTGTGAGACTTCTAAATCCTGGTAGCAATAGCAACCTTTTCCATTCAAAAATGACAGTCTCTTTACTGATGTGTAGGATGCCTTAATGCGTCTCTGTACAATTCTAGCCTCAAAATATATAGAATTTCCCCCTTTGAGGGTAGAAACTACATAAAAATAAAAATCTTCTTTTTATACTTTAATATATGTGTGTGACACCTAACTTTCTCAGCCCTATATCTGAGTCTTGGTCACTTGTACAAAACTTTGGCTTTTTTTTTTTTTTAATAAATAAATAAATAATGAAAAATAAATAAAATAAAAATAAAAAACCTCAATCTTCATGATTGCACCTTGTATTATCTTTCTATCTTTCTATGACATAAACTGTTCCTTATATTTGTATTTAGAAAACTTGTAAAAAAACAAAGAAAAAAAAATCGCTAAAATGTTCATTTGCTGTGTTTTTACTATAAAGGAGGGGGAGCAAACTGTGGATGAGAGTTTGTTTATCAACTCCTGCAGCTTCTCGCTGACAATCTTGCTGAGCTCTGTGTAGCGTGTTCCGTTTTTTTTTTCTGGTAGATGCTTAAACACGGAGCATTTTCATCTGGCGTTGAAATTTAACTTCTTATTATGACGATGGCATGAACTTTATACATCCTAATAGCTTGGTGAAAAGTCATGTAGCTTGCGTAGTGTCAATGATCAGTGTCCTTTTTTTTTTTTTTCCTCCCAGCTTTCAGCTGAAAAAATATCTTGTCTCTACTTCGAGCTGTGAATTGGTGACAGAGTTTCTTTTGTCTTCGTAGACAGTTTTGATAATGCGCCCTCTAACACAGTAGAAGACACAGTGAAGAATGAATAACAATTCAGTTATGAAGTCCGTTGCCTTCAGTCTTGTACTTAGAGTCATTGCATTATATTTGCTTGAAGAAAAAATATGAATTTGCTTCATTATAATATATGTGCTTACTTGTCCGTTATAAAGTAGTGTACTTATCATAAAAGTGTCTTGTAAAAAAAAACCAAGCAAAACTGTCTCTCCTCTTCTTATTGAGGGATACGGCATGTCACTTTGCTAGAATCATCTGTTGCGCACAATCTTCTTTTAGTGTCGCATAGTGCAGCTGTGAACTATAAACATTGTCCGTATTTCTCTAATATTTCCTCTGTATCGTGAGATATCAACGGCATGTTGTATTAGAAAGAAAGTTGCTAGATTCATCCTGCTTGAATCTCTCGTCAGAGATATATAGGGATGTTTAGGTAGCTCTTTTCTTCTCAGATAAAAATAACTTCACCCGTTATTTATTAAAGTATTCTATTGACCGTAGCATGAGTGTGCTTGTAAAAAAAATCTCTCTGAGATTAAAAAGCATAGGAATTCTTCCTTCTTTGCTTCAGATTATGGTTGCAGTTTACATTTCTGACCATATATATATAAAAAAAAGTTTGCTAGCTTATTTCCCGGGTAAAATTCACAATGATCTATGTTTCCATCATGTGAAAATATGTATTTTCAGGGTAACTGTTAAAACATCTGGGGTGCCATCTATCAAATATCTGATCGATATCTGCTTAAAATGATTACCAACTCAGTAAAGGACCAGCCTTTAAAGCGTCATAACCAAAATTAGACAGAAGTGGGTGCGTGCTCACTATAAACAGAATATTTATAGGTTAACAGTTTTACCTCTGAAAGAAATACGCAACACTCAGCTGTTGAATTTTATAAAATTATCTTGTTATTAAAAAATTGATAAAGCTTATATACAGGAATATACATCTCTCCAGTTGTTGTCAATCATCCAAGAAATACATTTTCATCCAAAAATACATTTTCAAAGTTTCTTTAGTTAAAAGAGTCCATTTCAATATAGCAAATATTCTGCTGTAGCTTTTATCCTTCATCGATAATTGTTGTCTCGAGATTTAACAGTGTATAGTACACACAATATAGCTTTATCCTTAAAAATGATTATATGAAGTTCTATTCTTATATGAAGAACTTAAAGTAGATATATCTTAATCCTTCAAAGCTTGATAATTGCTTCTAAGCTTGCAATTGCATTTGAATAGTAAAACTTACAGCATAGAAAAAAGTTATCTAAAACTCAAAAAACTGCTGAAGTTTAAAAAGACAAGTCTTTAACGTTTGCATAGACTAATTGTCAAAGAATTCACCAAGAATTATTGCATATTACCTCTCTTGGGTTTCAGAATCACAATGGAAGACAGTCTCTTGCTAGGCCTCAATCATCTCAGTAGGGTTTCAGGCTTGATGCTCCAATGTGCTAGACAGCCAGGCCTTTTTATTGTAATTTTTCCAATATGGCGTCAGGGTAGGGGATTTCACATGAAGTCATTTTCTTTTTATAACATTACCTCACCCTTTATTTTTAGATAGAGATATCTAGATGCCCCTTATGGTTGTAAGTGGTAGTAGCAGGCACAAGAGATGCCTCCTATGGTTATACGTGATAATGGCCAACACAAGGCTTATGGCCTAACTGTTTAATACAATCTGAAATAAAGTGTATATTATTGATCAGCTTATTAGATATGTGTGAACACTATGTGATTAACATCTTGCGTATAAAATAGGCTTAGCTAAGCAGTGTGTATCTTGACCTAGATGGTTAAACTTACTAACACAACAATACTGCATAACATGAACATTTCTTCAATACTATCTCATTTTTAACCTTGTAGGAATAAACAGCTAACTTCCAAAAATAACACTGACAGTTACAATCTACTTTACTCACGAATCTTGAAATTCACTCAATCTGCAAACCATTTAACATTTTGTATACAGTCTTGGCAAAGGGGATGATTATTTCTCTGCATTAATATGAGATTCTGACACCCCCGGATGCAGAGAGATGATAGAATCTTGCTTGTTTTGGTAGTAGTTAACTCTTAGTATAAAGTCTATAATCCCACAGTGGTGCAATTTCTTCTCAGGCAAGTCTTTGCTCTTTAAGTGGCACTTTTTTGTGGCATTGTCAAAAGTCTTAGTCCTTGATTAATATCTTCTCCATTAGACACATTTTACTGGTACAGATAGTCTATAGTCTTTTTCATGACATCCTTGAATTTGAAGTTTTCATCACAGTGGTGGCTTGTGTAGATGTGCAAAAAAAAAAGTTCACAGTCAGTAAGTTCCCATTTAAGATCAGGTGCAAAACTTTCATAGTAGCAAAGCGTTGATAGTAATTACACATTTCATGTGGCTCCTAGATTGCTTCTTTTGGAGCATGATGATTATCTTAGTATCACAGAGGTTGCTGTGACTGACTTGGATGGTCTTCTTGTACTGTCGGAGTAAGATCATCGTCAGTGGAAGGTGTTGAAGGTGTTGTTGGACTATGATATCCATTCACTAGTCCAGGTGTATCGGAACCTTCATCATCAGGATTGATAGGTCCAGATAGCCAAACCTCTTCTGTGCAGACAGGTATCTTTGTAACATTATATGTGATGGGTGGAACATCAGGTGCATTGAATATCAGATGCAGCTTATTATCAGGGGTTTCCACAGTGTAGTTGTTTCCCATTTTAAGACATGTGGTGAAACTTAAAGTTCAAAATGTATAAGCAGGGATTATACCATTGATGTGATGTGATGTGACTCCTGAATGCTTTTAGAGCACAATGCATTCAACATTTTATTGTTAGCTTATAACAGGTTAATTAGTTAGTTGGTTAGTATTATGTATTAATACAGTTAATTACACCTTTCTTATACCACAAAGTTTCTTTCACAAATGGTATGTAGCAGGACAAAGTATGTGTAGTTTACCAGCAGAACCCCATAAAATAATGTCATCTTTCTATTTGATGTAGATATCATATTGAGAGCTTAGACATTGAAAAGTTCTTGGAAATGCAATTTGCAATGTATCCAGTTGTAGTAAGCCGTTTTCAAATATGTTCTTCATGAATCACATTTACTAACTTCATATTGTTGAAGGTGCTTCTCCACTTCATGTTTCATCTTTCCAGCATTATGGAGTAATTCTTTCTCTTGAATTGATCAATATCTTTAACGCTGATTTTAAAGTCTTTTGAAAGTTCATAATGTAGACTGTAAGCATCTTTGTATGTGAATTTTGGTATGTTATATGGATGTTTTTTCCTCCAATGATGAAAATAATGGGATAGTTTATGTTCTAATTAGCTTGATAAGAACAGAGTCACTTTTCATGAACAATTTCTTCAACTAGCTAGCAAAGCTGTCTTCTCTGATACGTCTGCTAGAACATTTGTCTGAATGTCTCTCATAATATACAGCTTCTTCTGACTTAAATGGCACTCTTCTCCATTCTTATTCTGGGGTATTAGAGGTAGTGGTCATCTTATTGATGCAGCAGAAAAACAAACGAATGCCTATGTATATGGCGATTCCAACGATGATAATGCAAAGAATTGTATTTAGCATGTTTCCAATCCATCCGGAAAACCAGTTAACTGGGTTGAGAAACTCCAATGATACTATTTCTGAATTTCTCTTTCTGAAGGCGGCTTTCACTTCTTCCATATGTTTCAAGTGGCCTTTTATTATTTCACTATAGTTTTGATGTATGAAATTGCAACAAGCTGCTCCTACAATTGCACATGTTCCTCCTTGTGCTGCAGTTAAAAAGTCTAACACCAGAGTATGTTGAGCCAACATTTTAGTATGCCATTTTAACTCTTCGTTCACTATTCCAATAGTCTGAAATATTTCATCTGTAACATTATCAAATAGTCCAGCAAGCAATTCTATATTTTGCGAGTTTATTAAAGTTAGTCCTCCTGTTCCAATCAGTCCCGTAAACACACCAACTTTTGCATACCATGGTACTTGAAGGAGTCTTCCTTTCTTAGTTCCATCAGCACTTCTCTTGTACATATGATGATTGGAAATTTGCTCAATGCTTATCTTGTCTTTTTCAACAAACCAAGTGGCGGGTGCTATTTTAATGATTGTACACCTTCCTTTTCCACCTATAGGTAATAACTTGTAAGCTGTATTTCCACAAGCCCAAAACCAGTTATATGGCAGTTTGATTTGTCCCAAGATGCTTCCTTGAAATGCATAGGTGAACAGTGGTTCTCTCCAAGTTTTATTTGCAAAGAGATTTTTATATCGTTTTCCTTTTTCAGTCAACTTGTAAGTTAGTCCTTTTTCCCAGCTACAGTGTAGGTTTATGATTGTTCCTTTTGGAGTATATCCCAAATGTTGTAGGGAATCAGAGATATTTTTGCAATTTTTGGGGTTCAAGCATATGTATGACTGTCCTTTGTTTAATTGAACCCGATTGTCCACCAGGGCGCATACATCCAGGTTGTCAATTGTAGTCCATGTATGGAGTAATTGAATTTTTCTGTAGAAAATGTCCCATAACTTGCATGTGTAGTATTTACCAATTCTTCTAGTGGTACTGGAATTGCTAGGTAAGGCATGATTTTTGCGGATAGTGGAGTATGTGAACAGATCCAACAGTTGCTCTTGTTCAAGCGCTGAGCATATTGTTGATGCATCAGGATCAATTTATTTTGAAGTTTTCCTTGTAGATTATGCCGTTCCGCTTCAGTATGCAGTAGTAGCGGCAAACACAACAAATACCATAGTAGTGGCATCTTTATGGATTGTAGAGTAGGATGTCAGTTTCAGCACCTTAAAAATATAAAAAAGTAAAGAGAGGCAAAACATATATAATATGCAATATTCTTGGTGACCTTCAGCATAAAGTAACTACCTTCTCACATGTGATTCTGAAACAAAAATATGTTATTTTGATGTTACAAGGTGCAGGTTGTATTTTTACTTGTTTGGTCAAGTAGTCAAGTTATAGCAGAAAGTTCAATCTTTCCTTGCTGATGTCTATTTAAGCTTTATCGTAGTTCATCTGAAAAAATCAAAGTAGTATTTTCTTTTCCTTCTGCAGAAAAAATTACATGTTTCAAATAGTGCCTCAAAAATAGCATATCACTTATGTCTTCATATGTGTGTTTATATGTCTTGGCTTCTCTTAGCTTGACTTCTATCTTGTTGCTTGTAAGGTATGTTATCACAAAAGATAATGTCCTTCTATTTTCATTACACCTTTTATTAGTAGATTATCTGAACACAATTCTTCCAGTGCTCCAGTGTGCTTCACTTTTTCTCCTTTGTATATCTTCTTTAAGAGATCATTGTCCATTTAGGTTTCACTTTCCACACTAGGCCTTTGCTGCTTTTCACACAGAGCATATGTTGTAGTGCATATGTCTGCAGAACTAGCTTGGTTGCTGTATGTCTGTTTTCTAACAGTCATCTTCCTGTTTCTTGGTATCTGCTTCTTTTAGCTAGAGCATGTCCTTGTATCATCGCACAGGTAGAAAGTTCCTGGTCTTCATAGACTTCGTTGTGTATGGAATCAAAAATAAAAACATTCATCTATGTTTCAGTCATCTTCTCAAGATATTATGTAGGCAATCTTCTTTCATCACAGGATAATCTTCTTCAAGATCTTAATGTAGTGTCACCATCTCCATATCTTCAAATCTCCATCTCAAATCTTCTCATCATCTTCTAATTTGACTGCTTTTATCTGTAAAGTCAATCACCATTTTCTTCTTCTAATATTTTCAGTTTGTTCACTCACCTGATAATTTACTTTATCTTAATGCCCTTCCTCTTCTTTCTATGTTCGGTTCTTGTCTCCCAAGTGGCCTACTCCTCTTAGTGCTTTCTTGATCTGTTGTCAGGCAGTTTTTTCAAACCATTGGTCAGAGTTTTTTTTTTTTAAAGTACGAAGTCCTTTTCAGGCCTCAAACTTCTTTTGGTCACTCCACCCAATTGTATTGATGTTCAGCTGTTTCAGATCAGATCTTCTAGCTTAGCCTCATTCAGTGGCTTTCTTCATGTTGACATCTTGCTCAGTCTTCTTGCATGTAGCTGTCTTCGCTTGTCTTAGCAAGTTTCTTCAGGCCTACATGGGATGCTTGTTTGAAGTCTTGGTGGGCCAGATAAAATAAATTATCTTGTGAGACTTCTAAATCCTGGTAGCAATAGCAACCTTTTCCATTCAAAAATGACAGTCTCTTTACTGATGTGTAGGATGCCTTAATGCGTCTCTGTACAATTCTAGCCTCAAAATATATAGAATTCCCCCCTTTGAGGGTAGAAACTACATAAAAATAAAAATCTTCTTTTTATACTTTAATATATGTGTGTGACACCTAACTTTCTCAGCCCTATATCTGAGTCTTGGTCACTTGTACAAAACTTTGGCTTTTTTTTTTTTTTAATAAATAAATAAATAATGAAAAATAAATAAAATAAAAATAAAAAACCTCAATCTTCATGATTGCACCTTGTATTATCTTTCTATCTTTCTATGGCATAAACTGTTCCTTATATTTGTATTTAGAAAACTTGTAAAAAAACAAAGAAAAAAAAAAATCGCTAAAATGTTCATTTGCTGTGTTTTTACTATAAAGGAGGGGGAGCAAACTGTGGATGAGAGTTTGTTTATCAACTCCTGCAGCTTCTCGCTGACAATCTTGCTGAGCTCTGTGTAGCGTGTTCCGTTTTTTTTTTCTGGTAGATGCTTAAACACGGAGCATTTTCATCTGGCGTTGAAATTTAACTTCTTATTATGACGATGGCATGAACTTTATACATCCTAATAGCTTGGTGAAAAGTCATGTAGCTTGCGTAGTGTCAATGATCAGTGTCCTTTTTTTTTTTTTTCCTCCCAGCTTTCAGCTGAAAAAATATCTTGTCTCTACTTCGAGCTGTGAATTGGTGACAGAGTTTGTTTTGTCTTCGTAGACAGTTTTGATAATGCGCCCTCTAACACAGTAGAAGACACAGTGAAGAATGAATAACAATTCAGTTATGAAGTCCGTTGCCTTCAGTCTTGTACTTAGAGTCATTGCATTATATTTGCTTGAAGAAAAAATATGAATTTGCTTCATTATAATATATGTGCTTACTTGTCCGTTATAAAGTAGTGTACTTATCATAAAAGTGTCTTGTAAAAAAAAAACAAGCAAAACTGTCTCTCCTCTTCTTATTGAGGGATACGGCATGTCACTTTGCTAGAATCATCTGTTGCGCACAATCTTCTTTTAGTGTCGCATAGTGCAGCTGTGAACTATAAACATTGTCCGTATTTCTCTAATATTTCCTCTGTATCGTGAGATATCAACGGCATGTTGTATTAGAAAGAAAGTTGCTAGATTCATCCTGCTTGAATCTCTTGTCAGAGATATATAGGGATGTTTAGGTAGCTCTTTTCTTCTCAGATAAAAATAACTTCACCCGTTATTTATTAAAGTGTTCTATTGACCGTAGCATGAGTGTGCTTGTAAAAAAAATCTCTCTGAGATTAAAAAGCATAGGAATTCTTCCTTCTTTGCTTCAGATTATGGTTGCAGTTTACATTTCTGACCATATATATATAAAAAAAAGTTTGCTAGCTTATTTCCCGGGTAAAATTCACAATGATCTATGTTTCCATCATGTGAAAATATGTATTTTCAGGGTAACTGTTAACACATTTGGGGTGCCATCTATCAAATATCTGATCGATATCTGCTTAAAATGATTACCAACTCAGTAAAGGACCAGCCTTTAAAGCGTCATAACCAAAATTAGACAGAAGTGGGTGCGTGCTCACTATAAACAGAATATTTATAGGTTAACAGTTTTACCTCTGAAAGAAATACGCAACACTCAGCTGTTGAATTTTATAAAATTATCTTGTTATTAAAAAATTGATAAAGCTTATATACAGGAATATACATCTCTCCAGTTGTTGTCAATCATCCAAGAAATACATTTTCATCCAAAAATACATTTTCAAAGTTCCTTTAGTTAAAAGAGTCCATTTCAATATAGCAAATATTCTGCTGTAGCTTTTATCCTTCATCGATAATTGTTGTCTCGAGATTTAACAGTGTATAGTACACACAATATAGCTTTATCCTTAAAAATGATTATATGAAGTTCTATTCTTATATGAAGAACTTAAAGTAGATATATCTTAATCCTTCAAAGCTTGATAATTGCTTCTAAGCTTGCAATTGCATTTGAATAGTAAAACTTACAGCATAGAAAAAAGTTATCTAAAACTCAAAAAACTGCTGAAGTTTAAAAAGACAAGTCTTTAACGTTTGCATAGACTAATTGTCAAAGAATTCACCAAGAATTATTGCATATTACCTCTCTTGGGTTTCAGAATCACAATGGAAGACAGTCTCTTGCTAGGCCTCAATCATCTCAGTAGAGTTTCAGGCTTGATGCTCCAATGTGCTAGACAGCCAGGCCTTTTTATTGTAATTTTTCCAATATGGCGTCAGGGTAGGGGATTTCACATGAAGTCATTTTCTTTTTATAACATTACCTCACCCTTTATTTTTAGATAGAGATATCTAGATGCCCCTTATGGTTGTAAGTGGTAGTAGCAGGCACAAGAGATGCCTCCTATGGTTATACGTGATAATGGCCAACACAAGGCTTATGGCCTAACTGTTTAATACAATCTGAAATAAAGTGTATATTATTGATCAGCTTATTAGATATGTGTGAACACTATGTGATTAACATCTTGCGTATAAAATAGGCTTAGCTAAGCAGTGTGTATCTTGACCTAGATGGTTAAACTTACTAACACAACAATACTGCATAACATGAACATTTCTTCAATACTATCTCATTTTTAACCTTGTAGGAATAAACAGCTAACTTCCAAAAATAACACTGACAGTTACAATCTACTTTACTCACGAATCTTGAAATTCACTCAATCTGCAAACCATTTAACATTTTGTATACAGTCTTGGCAAAGGGGATGATTATTTCTCTGCATTAATATGAGATTCTGACACCCCCGGATGCAGAGAGATGATAGAATCTTGCTTGTTTTGGTAGTAGTTAACTCTTAGTATAAAGTCTATAATCCCACAGTGGTGCAATTTCTTCTCAGGCAAGTCTTTGCTCTTTAAGTGGCACTTTTTTGTGGCATTGTCAAAAGTCTTAGTCCTTGATTAATATCTTCTCCATTAGACACATTTTACTGGTACAGATAGTCTATAGTCTTTTTCATGACATCCTTGAATTTGAAGTTTTCATCACAGTGGTGGCTTGTGTAGATGTGCAAAAAAAAAAGTTCACAGTCAGTAAGTTCCCATTTAAGATCAGGTGCAAAACTTTCATAGTAGCAAAGCGTTGACAGTAATTACACATTTCATGTGGCTCCTAGATTGCTTCTTTTGGAGCATGATGATTATCTTAGTATCACAGAGGTTGCTGTGACTGACTTGGATGGTCTTCTTGTACTGTCGGAGTAAGATCATCGTCAGTGGAAGGTGTTGAAGGTGTTGTTGGACTATGATATCCATTCACTAGTCCAGGTGTATCGGAACCTTCATCATCAGGATTGATAGGTCCAGATAGCCAAACCTCTTCTGTGCAGACAGGTATCTTTGTAACATTATATGTGATGAGTGGAACATCAGGTGCATTGAATATCAGATGCAGCTTATTATCAGGGGTTTCCACAGTGTAGTTGTTTCCCATTTTAAGACATGTGGTGAAACTTAAAGTTCAAAATGTATAAGCAGGGATTATACCATTGATGTGATGTGACTCCTGAATGCTTTTAGAGCACAATGCATTCAACATTTTATTGTTAGCTTATAACAGGTTAATTAGTTAGTTGGTTAGTATTATGTATTAATACAGTTAATTACACCTTTCTTATACCACAAAGTTTCTTTCACAAATGGTATGTAGCAGGACAAAGTATGTGTAGTTTGCCAGCAGAATCCCATAAAATAATGTCATCTTTCTATTTGATGTAGATATCATATTGAGAGCTTAGACATTGAAAAGTTCTTGGAAATGCAATTTGCAATGTATCCAGTTGTAGTAAGCCGTTTTCAAATATGTTCTTCATGAATCACATTTACTAACTTCATATTGTTGAAGGTGCTTCTCCACTTCATGTTTCATCTTTCCAGTATTATGGAGTAATTCTTTCTCTTGAATTGATCAATATCTTTAACGCTGATTTTAAAGTCTTTTGAAAGTTCATAATGTAGACTGTAAGCATCTTTGTATGTGAATTTTGGTATGTTATATGGATGTTTTTTCCTCCAATGATGAAAATAATGGGATAGTTTATGTTCTAATTAGCTTGATAAGAACAGAGTCACTTTTCATGAACAATTTCTTCAACTAGCTAGCAAAGCTGTCTTCTCTGATACGTCTGCTAGAACATTTGTCTGAATGTCTCTCATAATATACAGCTTCTTCTGACTTAAATGGCACTCTTCTCCATTCTTATTCTGGGGTATTAGAGGTAGTGGTCATCTTATTGATGCAGCAGAAAAGCAAACGAATGCCTATGTATATGGCGATTCCAACGATGATAATGCAAAGAATTGTATTTAGCATGTTTCCAATCCATCCGGAAAACCAGTTAACTGGGTTGAGAAACTCCAATGATACTATTTCTGAATTTCTCTTTCTGAAGGCGGCTTTCACTTCTTCCATATGTTTCAAGTGGCCTTTTATTATTTCACTATAGTTTTGATGTATGAAATTGCAACAAGCTGCTCCTACAATTGCACATGTTCCTCCTTGTGCTGCAGTTAAAAAGTCTAACACCAGAGTATGTTGAGCCAACATTTTAGTATGCCATTTTAACTCTTCGTTCACTATTCCAATAGTCTGAAATATTTCATCTGTAACATTATCAAATAGTCCAGCAAGCAATTCTATATTTTGCGAGTTTATTAAAGTTAGTCCTCCTGTTCCAATCAGTCCCGTAAACACACCAACTTTTGCATACCATGGTACTTGAAGGAGTCTTCCTTTCTTAGTTCCATCAGCACTTCTCTTGTACATATGATGATTGGAAATTTGCTCAATGCTTATCTTGTCTTTTTCAACAAACCAAGTGGCGGGTGCTATTTTAGTGATTGTACACCTTCCTTTTCCACCTATAGGTAATAACTTGTAAGCTGTATTTCCACAAGCCCAAAACCAGTTATATGGCAGTTTGATTTGTCCCAAGATGCTTCCTTGAAATGCATAGGTGAACAGTGGTTCTCTCCAAGTTTTATTTGCAAAGAGATTTTTATATCGTTTTCCTTTTTCAGTCAACTTGTAAGTTAGTCCTTTTTCCCAGCTACAGTGTAGGTTTATGATTGTTCCTTTTGGAGTATATCCCAAATGTTGTAGGGAATCAGAGATATTTTTGCAATTTTTGGGGTTCAAGCATATGTATGACTGTCCTTTGTTTAATTGAACCCGATTGTCCACCAGGGCGCATACACCCAGGTTGTCAATTGTAGTCCATGTATGGAGTAATTGAATTTTTCTGTAGAAAATGTCCCATAACTTGCATGTGTAGTATTTACCAATTCTTCTAGTGGTACTGGAATTGCTAGGTAAGGCATGATTTTTGCGGATAGTGGAGTATGTGAACAGATCCAACAGTTGCTCTTGTTCAAGCGCTGAGCATATTGTTGATGCATCAGGATCAATTTATTTTGAAGTTTTCCTTGTAGATTATGCCGTTCCGCTTCAGTATGCAGTAGTAGCGGCAAACACAACAAATACCATAGTAGTGGCATCTTTATGGATTGTAGAGTAGGATGTCAGTTTCAGCACCTTAAAAATATAAAAAAGTAAAGAGAGGCAAAACATATATAATATGCAATATTCTTGGTGACCTTCAGCATAAAGTAACTACCTTCTCACATGTGATTCTGAAACAAAAATATGTTATTTTGATGTTACAAGGTGCAGGTTGTATTTTTACTTGTTTGGTCAAGTAGTCAAGTTATAGCAGAAAGTTCAATCTTTCCTTGCTGATGTCTATTTAAGCTTTATCGTAGTTCATCTGAAAAAATCAAAGTAGTATTTTCTTTTCCTTCTGCAGAAAAAATTACATGTTTCAAATAGTGCCTCAAAAATAGCATATCACTTATGTCTTCATATGTGTGTTTATATGTCTTGGCTTCTCTTAGCTTGACTTCTATCTTGTTGCTTGTAAGGTATGTTATCACAAAAGATAATGTCCTTCTATTTTCATTACACCTTTTATTAGTAGATTATCTGAACACAATTCTTCCAGTGCTCCAGTGTGCTTCACTTTTTCTCCTTTGTATATCTTCTTTAAGAGATCATTGTCCATTTAGGTTTCACTTTCCACACTAGGCCTTTGCTGCTTTTCACACAGAGCATATGTTGTAGTGCAGATGTCTGCAGAACTAGCTTGGTTGCTGTATGTCTGTTTTCTAACAGTCATCTTCCTGTTTCTTGGTATCTGCTTCTTTTAGCTAGAGCATGTCCTTGTATCATCGCACAGGTAGAAAGTTCCCGGTCTTCATAGACTTCGTTGTGTATGGAATCAAAAATAAAAACATTCATCTATGTTTCAGTCATCTTCTCAAGATATTATGTAGGCAATCTTCTTTCATCACAGGATAATCTTCTTCAAGATCTTAATGTAGTGTCACCATCTCCATATCTTCAAATCTCCATCTCAAATCTTCTCATCATCTTCTAATTTGACTGCTTTTATCTGTAAAGTCAATCACCATTTTCTTCTTCTAATATTTTCAGTTTGTTCACTCACCTGATAATTTACTTTATCTTAATGCCCTTCCTCTTCTTTCTATGTTCGGTTCTTGTCTCCCAAGTGGCCTACTCCTCTTAGTGCTTTCTTGATCTGTTGTCAGGCAGTTTTTTCAAACCATTGGTCAGAGTTTTTTTTTTAAAAAAGTACGAAGTCCTTTTCAGGCCTCAAACTTCTTTTGGTCACTCCACCCAATTGTATTGATGTTCAGCTGTTTCAGATCAGATCTTCTAGCTTAGCCTCATTCAGTGGCTTTCTTCATGTTGACATCTTGCTCAGTCTTCTTGCATGTAGCTGTCTTCGCTTGTCTTAGCAAGTTTCTTCAGGCCTACATGGGATGCTTGTTTGAAGTCTTGGTGGGCCAGATAAAATAAATTATCTTGTGAGACTTCTAAATCCTGGTAGCAATAGCAACCTTTTCCATTCAAAAATGACAGTCTCTTTACTGATGTGTAGGATGCCTTAATGCGTCTCTGTACAATTCTAGCCTCAAAATATATAGAATTCCCCCCTTTGAGGGTAGAAACTACATAAAAATAAAAATCTTCTTTTTATACTTTAATATATGTGTGTGACACCTAACTTTCTCAGCCCTATATCTGAGTCTTGGTCACTTGTACAAAACTTTGGCTTTTTTTTTTTTTATAAATAAATAAATAATGAAAAATAAATAAAATAAAAATAAAAAACCTCAATCTTCATGATTGCACCTTGTATTATCTTTCTATCGTTCTATGGCATAAACTGTTCCTCATATTTGTATTTAGAAAACTTGTAAAAAAACAAAGAAAAAAAAAATCGCTAAAATGTTCATTTGCTGTGTTCTTACTATAAAGGAGGGGGAGCAAACTGTGGATGAGAGTTTGTTTATCAACTCCTGCAGCTTCTCGCTGACAATCTTGCTGAGCTCTGTGTAGCGTGTTCCGTTTTTTTTTTTCTGGTAGATGCTTAAACACGGAGCATTTTCATCTGGCGTTGAAATTTAACTTCTTATTATGACGATGGCATGAACTTTATACATCCTAATAGCTTGGTGAAAAGTCATGTAGCTTGCGTAGTGTCAATGATCAGTGTCTTTTTTTTTTTTTCCTCCCAGCTTTCAGCTGAAAAAATATCTTGTCTCTACTTCGAGCTGTGAATTGGTGACAGAGTTTGTTTTGTCTTCGTAGACAGTTTTGATAATGCGCCCTCTAACACAGTAGAAGACACAGTGAAGAATGAATAACAATTCAGTTATGAAGTCCGTTGCCTTCAGTCTTGTACTTAGAGTCATTGCATTATATTTGCTTGAAGAAAAAATATGAATTTGCTTCATTATAATATATGTGCTTACTTGTCCGTTATAAAGTAGTGTACTTATCATAAAAGTGTCTTGTAAAAAAAAAACAAGCAAAACTGTCTCTCCTCTTCTTATTGAGGGATACGGCATGTCACTTTGCTAGAATCATCTGTTGCGCACAATCTTCTTTTAGTGTCGCATAGTGCAGCTGTGAACTATAAACATTGTCCGTATTTCTCTAATATTTCCTCTGTATCGTGAGATATCAACGGCATGTTGTATTAGAAAGAAAGTTGCTAGATTCATCCTGCTTGAATCTCTCGTCAGAGCTATATAGGGATGTTTAGGTAGCTCTTTTCTTCTCAGATAAAAATAACTTCACCCGTTATTTATTAAAGTGTTCTATTGACCGTAGCATGAGTGTGCTTGTAAAAAAAATCTCTCTGAGATTAAAAAGCATAGGAATTCTTCCTTCTTTGCTTCAGATTATGGTTGCAGTTTACATTTCTGACCATATATATATAAAAAAAAGTTTGCTAGCTTATTTCCCGGGTAAAATTCACAATGATCTATGTTTCCATCATGTGAAAATATGTATTTTCAGGGTAACTGTTAACACATCTGGGGTGCCATCTATCAAATATCTGATCGATATCTGCTTAAAATGATTACCAACTCAGTAAAGGACCAGCCTTTAAAGCGTCATAACCAAAATTAGACAGAAGTGGGTGCGTGCTCACTATAAACAGAATATTTATAGGTTAACAGTTTTACCTCTGAAAGAAATACGCAACACTCAGCTGTTGAATTTTATAAAATTATCTTGTTATTAAAAAATTGATAAAGCTTATATACAGGAATATACATCTCTCCAGTTGTTGTCAATCATCCAAGAAATACATTTTCATCCAAAAATACATTTTCAAAGTTCCTTTAGTTAAAAGAGTCCATTTCAATATAGCAAATATTCTGCTGTAGCTTTTATCCTTCATCGATAATTGTTGTCTCGAGATTTAACAGTGTATAGTACACACAATATAGCTTTATCCTTAAAAATGATTATATGAAGTTCTATTCTTATATGAAGAACTTAAAGTAGATATATCTTAATCCTTCAAAGCTTGATAATTGCTTCTAAGCTTGCAATTGCATTTGAATAGTAAAACTTACAGCATAGAAAAAAGTTATCTAAAACTCAAAAAACTGCTGAAGTTTAAAAAGACAAGTCTTTAACGTTTGCATAGACTAATTGTCAAAGAATTCACCAAGAATTATTGCATATTACCTCTCTTGGGTTTCAGAATCACAATGGAAGGCAGTCTCTTGCTAGGCCTCATTTATCTCAGTAGAGTTTCAGGCTTGATGCTCCAATGTGCTAGACAGCCAGGCCTTTTTATTGTAATTTTTCCAATATGGCGTCAGGGTAGGGGATTTCACATGAAGTCATTTTCTTTTTATAACATTACCTCACCCTTTATTTTTAGATAGAGATATCTAGATGCCCCTTATGGTTGTAAGTGGTAGTAGCAGGCACAAGAGATGCCTCCTATGGTTATACGTGATAATGGCCAACACAAGGCTTATGGCCTAACTGTTTAATACAATCTGAAATAAAGTGTATATTATTGATCAGCTTATTAGATATGTGTGAACACTATGTGATTAACATCTTGCGTATAAAATAGGCTTAGCTAAGCAGTGTATATCTTGACCTAGATGGTTAAACTTACTAACACAACAATACTGCATAACATGAACATTTCTTCAATACTATCTCATTTTTAACCTTGTAGGAATAAACAGCTAACTTCCAAAAATAACACTGACAGTTACAATCTACTTTACTCACGAATCTTGAAATTCACTCAATCTGCAAACCATTTAACATTTTGTATACAGTCTTGGCAAAGGGGATGATTATTTCTCTGCATTAATATGAGATTCTGACAAGGCGGCAGAGATTACATGGGAAACTTTTTGTACTGTGATTACACTACAGCATGTAGACAGAGTAGGAAGGGAATGAGACTCACAGACTCACAGCCAGCCAGTGTGGTATTGTGCTGAGCTGCAGCATGTCATGTGAGAACAGTAAATGAAGCAGAGTAAATTGTCGGGTGCTGTGTGATCATTCCACATCAGGTGGGGGTAGGGGGTGCATCCACACAAGTTTGCCTCAGGCAGCAAAAAGTCTAGAAACGGACCTGACAACCACACCGCGCAAACAGTTAGTATACTTTGTGTTATTATCAGCAGTTTTGTGAAAATATTTTGGGATTCTGTACATGCACCTGTCTGGATACACTACTTGTCTGGTACTTTTCATGTGAATTGCAGTTTTGAATCTTGCTTGAATAGTCGTTGGGGAAAGGTCCATATTCCTTAAAGGACCACTATGGCGAAAAAAATTTAAAGTTTAAAATAAATGTTCACACACACAAATAGGAAGTATATTTCTTCCTGAGGAGGAGGACTAGTTAAAACCTGTCAGCTCTGTTAGATTTCTACTAGCTAATAAAGTGACAGCAAAATAGGAAAAAAGTAATGTATGACTCATTTTACTCTGGAAGAAATGCACTTCTTATCTGAATTTGTATGTATTTAAAATTTTACAATTTTCACAATAGTGGTCCTTTAAGCAGTTTATTTAACTGGTTTACCAATGCTGGCCATAACTGTGTCTACAGGTTTCAGTGGAACTTGCAGAAGACTGACACAGCTTTCGGGAACTTACCTGAATTCCCCACTATGGCTACCAATACCAACCTTGAAAGCATAACCCTGCTTCAAGTCCATGGTCAAAGAAACAGAAATGGGCTGCCTGGTAGCAGGAAATCATCTGAGGTGAAGATCTTAAAGAGGATGGACATCTCACCAGAGGGTCTTCAAGCAAGATGGACATCTGCTATTTACCACGGAAGGTCCCACACTGCAGTCAAATGGGAATCAAGATGGGGATTTTGGATATAGATGCTCATTTGTATGAAATTTCCACATTTCCAATCGGAAATCGCATTTCCAATAGGAAAGCGGAAATTGTATTTCTGTGGAAATACCCCATTACCAACTCAGCAATTTTAGCCCAAACACAGAACTCGGAAGCAATCAGAGAATGCAGAGTCAACTCAGAAGTATTTAGCCAATCTGAGCATGCAAAAAGTAACCAAAAAAGACTCCTTGAAAATCAGAAAATGGAAAAACGAAATCAGAAATTAGAAGAATTGATAATTAATATTGGTGGCATTCGGAATTTCCATGGGATTGGAAATCGATGTTTCTGACTATCCCTATTTCTGGAGAAAAAAAAAGTCCTCTGGTAAGTAACATCATAATAAATTACTACCCACACCAGTGTTTTTATTGGCCTCAGGAATTTCTTGTGTATTTTAGCCAAGTTAGTTAGGGGTATAGTGTGACTATATTAGCTACAGATTTCAGGTGTGTGATTCAGACACTACTGCAGCCAAAGTGATCAGCAAGACTGTCAGGCAACTGGTATTGTTTAAAAAGAAATGCATATGGCAGCCTCCCTCTCACTACAGTTGGTCTTTAAAGTGGGAAGTGGGAAGGAAGTGGGAAGTAAAACAGGAAGGTGTAGGATTGGAAATGCAGACCCAAGAGATTTCCAAATAGGAGTTTGTCAATATAAGGCAGATTGGATCACTGTATCTGCTAGAAATTGGTAATGCAAACATTGCTCGATCGTTCACTTACTATCTGAAATATTTTGATTTGGTCAATTGCAAAGGCAGCTGGTTAGGATCGCATCGCTAGTGGTGTTCAATTCGGCAACGAGCAAACTCAAAATAATGGCAGTATTCTCGCCCTTTCATGTCGGCACATGTCCTCCCGTGCCCAGTGATTTGCTACATGCCACAGGTCTGCCCTCCCTGTGTTCTCATCTCTTCCTGTCATGTGACACAAGTGTTCAAACACTAGAGGTCTGACAGCATACACCCTGGAACCTCTATTGTTTGAACTTTAGCTTGTGTCACTCCATCAGAAAGAGAAGAGGACATGAATGACCAGATATGGGAGGACATACACCAGTGGGACAGGTGAGAGCTTTGCTGCCTGGGGGAACACAAATGGGGAGAGACACAGGCAGAAGCGCCACACATTTTAAATCAATTTTGTGCTGAAATCAATTGAATATCTGTGTACGGTGTGTGGGCAGGCAAGAAATCCATGTCTGATCAGATGCAAAATGAGAGGGATCTGTCTGATGGTCAATCTGGTGGCCATCTATAGGTGTGTGACCACCTTAACATGTGGAAGAAGCTTTTTACCAGAAGGCCAACGCTGCTTATGTAAAGACGTCTAGAGATTGAAACAGTAAATGTACCAGACACTCATTAAAAGAGAAACTCGAAAAATTACGATATTATGCAAAAGTCCATTTATTTCAGTAGCTTAAAATGTGAAACGAATATATGAAATAGACTCAATACATGCAAAGTGAGATATTTCAAGCCTTTATTTATTATCATTGAGATAATTATGGCTTACAGCTAATGAGAACACCAAAATCACAATCTAAGACCATTAGAAAATTGTGAAAAGGTTCAATATTCTGGGCTCAAAGTGTCAGACTCTAATCAGCTAGTTCCTTGGAAATCCGATTTACCGCAACTCAAAAATTTTAGCCCAATCACAGAATTTCTGCAAAAGTTTAATTCTAGACCAATCGAAATTCAGTTTCCTTTTTCTGTTTTTTTCCCCCTTCATTTTTTGCATTCTATGATGCAAAAAGGTCTAATAAAATGCTGTATTACTCTAAATCGTAAATATATAAAATTGGAAATGTGAAAATGGAAAATCTGAAATGGACATTTCTGACCATCCCTATCTAAAACACCTGCCAAGGGTTCCTATCTATATATATAATAGAGTAAGTGCCTCAACCTTCAAACAAGAAGAAGAAGTAGCGCCCTGCCCCCAGGGCCGGTCCAAGCAAGAAGAAGGGGCTGGTCCAAGCAAGAAGAAGAAGTAGTGTCATATCAAACCAAGGGCAAAGAGGGATAATTTGCATATTCAGTAGCGGTGCATTGTGGGTAACCACAAATGTTCACTTATAGCTGAATTATTGCAGATTTGCTTCTGTTTTAAGAAGGAAAATTACACCAAGCTTTGCTTTTTTTAGTAGGAGGGCTTTTTGGTCTCTTTTATCCTCCTATTTACATTCCGAGTGGTTTGGGTCACCCTGAGCTGCTTGGTTACTCTGTTGTACTGGTCCAAGCCCTATCTCATACAGCCATATCAATTCCTGCTATGTACTGATGAGGGCAAAAAGTCTGAAATAGGCTGGCACATGTGGGTTTAATATGACTATGTAAAATTTAAAGCTATAGGGCTTGATTCACAAAGTAGTGCCAACTGTTAAGTACGTGAAGTGCTGTGATTTGCGCGATCGTGGTCATTTGCGTGCGCAATTTGCCGCAATTTGTACGATCGCGCAAATCGCGGCACTTTGCGCGCGCAAAAGTCTGTGAACGGCACTTCACGTGCTAACTGTTTAGCACACCCGTGCTTAACAGTTTGCACCACTTTGTGAATCAGGCCCATACCAAATGTGAAAAGGAATAATTTGCATATTTAGTAGCGGTGCATTGTGGGTAACCACAAATGTTCACTTATAGCTGAATTATTGCAGATTTGCTTCTGATTTAAGAAGGCAAATTACACCAAGCTTTGGTTTTTTTAGTAGAAGGTCTTTTTGGTCCCTTTTATCCACCTATACATTCCGAGTGGTTTGGGTCACCCTGAGCTGCTTGGTTACTCTGTTGTACTGGTCCAAGCCCTATCACATACAGCCATATCAATCCTTGCCATGTACTGATGAGGACCAAAAGTCTGAAACAGGCTGTCACATGTGGGTTTGATATGGCTGTGTAAAATGTAAAGCTATAGGGCCTGATTCACAAAGCAGTGCAAACTGTTTAGCATGGGTGTGCTAAACAGTTAGCACGTTAAGTGCTGTGATTTGCGCGATCGTGGTCATTTGCGTGTGCAATTTGCCGCAAGTTGCGCGATTGCAGAATTTTGCATGTGCAAAGTGCTGCGATCCGCGGCAAATTGCGTGCGCAAAAGACCGCTATCGCGCAAATCGCGGCACTTTGCGCGTGCAAAAATCCGTGAATGGCACTTCACGTGCTAACTGTTTAGCACACCCGTGCTAAACAGTTTGCACCGCTTTGTGAATCAGGCCCATAGGCTTGCTTGACTTACCAAAGGTGAAAAGGAATAATTTGCATATTTAGTAGCGGTGCATTGTGGGTAACCACAAATGTCCACTTATAGCTGAATTATTGCAGATTTCCTTCTGTTTTAAAAAGGCAAGTTACACCAATACAGTGGGTGGCATTGCAGGAAGTGACAACAGTGGAACACATGCTGGAACACGGAAGAGGTGAGGCATCCCCGCCCGCTGCCTCTTACTAATAGTGGCGGCTGCTACTGTGCTTAAGCAGGAGGGGGAGGTTCCTGCTGAGCTTAAGCTGGAGGGGAGCACACATGAGGGACCCAGTTGAGGGGGGGTCCGACCCCCCTCCCCGCCGCTGTGCCCAATACCCCCTTCCTACCCTCTACCCTCTTATGCGGCGTATGCTATGCTGCGGGTCAGCTAGTTCCATATATTAGGTTCAAGTTTTAATCTGAATTACTTAAATAAATGGACTTTTGCACAATATTCTTATTTTTCGAGTTTCACCTGCATAAAACCGCAAACGTTGACATGGTTTTTTTTTCATATTAACGTCAATAAACAGCAATTTCTTTTGTTTGTTTTTTTCTTCTTACACACGGATCCTCTAAAATAGTATAAGCATTAGTACATGACCTCTTTGTAGATTTCACTATTTGCGTTATTTTCAGATTCCGGTGTCTCGATGCTCGGAGCCCTGTTTGCCTGGAAGCCGAAAAAAACCTGGATCCTCAATCCACAAATGCTGCTATGAGTGTGTCTCCTGTGCAGAGGGGGAGATCTCCAACTCCTATGGTATAGTATACAACTGCTGCTGAGTTCAGCAACAGAGTTAGGCCTGGTTCACATTAGCTTTTGCCAGCGGATCCGGCCGTATGTTTCCATTGTCCGTTCCGCTAAATGGACAAAAAAATTCTGCAGGCCCTAATTTTGTGGACCGTTGTGCCCAGCAGAATGGAAGTGGAAAGTTTTGCAGCGCAATAGGAACCTATGGAAAAGGGACGTTTATAGCTCACTGACTGTAACAATTGACCATTTTATGGGATCCAGATGGCCAGATCCGCAAAAAAACGCTAATGAACCAGGTCTTACCCTTAAAGGACATCCGAGGTAAAAATAAACTGATCAGAAAAATAATAGTTCTATCCTCCTTCTCCTAAAAATGCCTTTTTTTTTTTAGATATTCCAGATATATTTTTTTCATATTTAAAACGTTTTAAAATTTTACTATATCATTGTCTCTGCTCAATGACACCTTCATTAAAGTATGACAGAGATCAAATCTATGAATTATTGACCCTTTTTTTTTTTCTCTTTTCCGCTCTCAGAAGCCATTTACTGACAGGAAAGTGTTTTATAGCTGTAATTACTTATCAGTGAGGGTTATGCTATAGTCTGACCCAGTCTAACCCGGTCTCGACCTGGACAGAAACTGTCACTTGCATACCTGATTTTTACCTCTTTCAGGTAGAGAAAGAACAAAAGGAACACAGAATAGTAATTTGTGTGCTAGGCACTGTACATACACATGTCTATCTCATCATGTGACAGGTCACCTCGGGTATCCTTTATTGTTTACCTCCATTTTCCTAAAAAAAAAATGTTTAATTACTAAATCATTGTAATATATGCAGTATAAGTATTTTTTTGTGTTGTATTATTGTTTTATTAGCCAGAGGTCCCCAATCCACAATGTTAACTTAAAGTAATCCTCAGTGCCAACAAAAAATTCTCAGTCCTGAGTTTCCCACACTCAGGACAGCAACCTGCAGCCACCCGGTGCTCAAGAGACAACGAGTGGCCACCACCGCTAAAACATAAGCTGGAGTCAGGTTCTGTCTTTCACAAATGGGCATAAGCGTTAAACAGGAACGGATCTAGACCAAGTTGCGCCTGGGGCAAGGTCAGGTTTTGGCGCCTAAACTGCCATTCCCCATCCAAATTTTGGCGCCTTTTTAAGAATTCAACAAACTGCGCCTGGGGCAAGATACCCGCTTGCCCCCCCCCCCCCTAGATCCGTCCCTGGCGTTAAACAATAAAAAATGGATGAAAACACTTTGTGGGTCCATGCAAATTGGAGCCAAGTGCATAAACTCCCATCAAATATATACAGGAGTGTTCAGTGCAGTTGTCTGAATAAAGTCATCAAATTGCCAGTTCTCCTGCCTGACCAGTCTGAGCCTGCTTCCATCGTCAGGGGTATAGGAGAAAAGGCACACATATAAATGCTTTTGTGAAAGACAGCACCTGACCCCAGCTTATGTTTTGGTGTTGGTGGCCACTTCTTGTCTCTTGAGCACTTGGTGGCTGCAGGTTGCTGAAGTGATTGTGGGAAACTCAGGATTCTGTTGCATAGGTATCACTATGACTGAACTGACTGATCTCACACAGATCTTGCATTCCATTTAAATGTATGGAATAATCAGCACCCCAAAGTATCACTCCAAAAAGACAATCAAGCCAAGAAGAGTAATTAAGGTCCACATAAAAGATCTGGTAAGGCTTAGTTCACACTATATAAATCCCAAAACACAATTGCTTTGAGATTGTGACATTGCCAAGCAATTTTAAAAGAATGTGTTTTTTTTTTCCCACAATTCTTTTTAGCATGGCTACTTGAGGAATTACTGCTCAGAAAATGCTGCATACAGCATGATTGTGATTTGATACAAATCTCAATGCTGCAGTAGGATCGCCCTCCTAGGGTTACACTGTACTGACGCATTTTTTGGTGCTGGAACATTTCGACTACACTAAGACTACCATGGAGCCAAACCTGCAGGCACGAAGATTATAGTATCTCCCAAAAATAAGTACTTCTCTTACATTTTTGTGAGTATTTTTATTATAGCTTTGAACATCTGACACTTTGAAACAAAATAACATAGTCAGCGTCCCTTCAAAATAACTCAATACACAGCCATAAATGTCAAAAATGCCAAGTTCATATTTACTTCAAAAATTGTTTTTTTTTCTTTTGATACTTTGATGTATGATTTTATTATTATTATTACTAGCTGATTGCCCGGTTATGTCTTTGGCTGGTGTTTGCTCCGCCCACATTTTCTAACCCTAACACACAATTACTCTATCACCTAGTTTGTAAGCTTTGCGGTCTTTGGCCTCAATAATTTGCATTGAGATGAAAAAAATATGATTGGCTGTTTGTGGCTCCACCCCCTTTTCTGAATATTAATTCCAGTCACCCACTGACCAACTGTGCAAAGTTCGAGATCCCTACCACTAACAGTGTAAGAATGGCTGCAGTTTACATTTTCCCAGTGAAATATGTATTTGTCTCTGCCCACTGATGACCTGGAATTGCCCAGGTATGTATTTGACTGGTGTTGCTCCCACTTTTATAACCCTAACACACAATTACTCAATAATCAAGATTGTGAGCTTTGCGGCCTTTGAGATCAATAAATTGCATTGAAATTAAACAAATCTGACTGTTTTTTGTGGCTCCATCCCCTTTTGTAAATTGTGACCCCAGCCACCCAATGGCTCCACCCCCTTTCTGAAATTGAACCCTAGTCACCCAATGATCAACTGTACCAGGTTTGAGGCGTGTGCCATTAACAGTGTAAGAATGGCAGCAATGTATATATTCCCTGAGTGTTTATTTATCTTTGTATGTGTTAGAGTGGTGCAACTAAATATTTCGAATTAAAAATATGTTTGGTTTGGGTCTGCTTTAAGGCTTGTGCCATTAACAGTGCAAGAATGGCAGCAAAGACATATTCCCCTTGAAAATCAATAGGTGAATTTTGATTGGCTTTTGTAGGCTCCACCCACTTTTCTGAATATTAATCCCAGTCACCCAGTAACTAGCTGTGCAAAGTTTGAGAACCCTACCATTAACAGTGTAAGAAGGGCTGCAGTTTACATTTTCTCAGTGAAATTTATATTTGTCTCCGCCCACTGATGACCCGATGTTGCCCGAATATGTATTTGGCTGGTGTGGGCTGCGCCCACTTTTCCTAACTCTAACATACAATTAATCAATTACTCAATAACCAAGTTTGTGAGCTTTGCGGTCTTTAGCATCAATAACTTGCATTAAAATGAAACAAATCAGATTGTCTGTTTGTGGCTCCACCCACTTTTATCAATTTAAATCCCAGTCACCCAATGACCAATTGTACAAGGTTTGAGTCTTGTGCCATTAACAGTGCAAGAATGGCAGCAATGTAAATATTCCCCTTGAAAATCAATAGGTGAATTTTGATTGGCTTTTGTGGGCTCCACCCACTTTTCTGAATATTAATCTTAGTCACCCAGTAACCAACTGTGCAAAGTTTGAGAACGCTACCATTAACAGTGTAAGAATGGCTGCTGTTTACATTTTCCAAGTAAAATTTGTATTTGTCTCTGCCCACATATATGACCCCGCGTTACACGATGACGTATTTGGCTGGTGTTGGTTATGCCCACTTTCCTAACCCTAACACACAATTAATCAATTACTCAATTACCAAATTTGTGAGCTTTGCAGTGTTTTGCATCAATAATTTGCATTGGAATGAAACATACCTGATTGGCTGTTTGTGGCCCCACCCCCCTTTTTTTCAAATTGAATTGCAGTTACCCAATGATCAACTGTACCAGGTTTGAGACTTGTGCCATTAACAGTGCAAGAATGGCAGCAATGTAAATATTCCCCTGAAAAATCAATAGGTGAATTTTGATTGGCTATTATAGGCTCCTCCCACTTTTCTGAATATTAATCCTAGTCACCCAGCGACCAACTGCGCAAAGTTTGAGAACCATACCATTAACAGTGTAAGAATGGCTGCAGTTTACATTTCCCAGTGAAATTTATGTTTAACTCTGCCCACTTTTTGGCTATGGGAATAAAAAGTATCCTATATGTTATTCCAGGTAATGTACTATGTGTGTGCCAAATTTCCTTCAAATCCTTTCAGCCATTTTTGCGTGGTCGAGTAACAAACATCCAAACATCCAAACTTTCCCATTTATAATACTAGCTGGACGCCCGGCATTGCCCAGGAATGTATTTGGCTGGTGTTGGCCCCACCCCCTTTTCCTAACCCTAACACACAATTACTTAATTACTTAATGACCAAGTTTGTGAGCTTTGCGGTCTTTGGCACCAATAATTTGCATTGAAATAAAATAAATCTGATTGGCTGTGGCTCCACCCCTTTTCTGAATTTAAACCCAAATCACCCAATGGCCAAGTGTACCAGGTACAGGTGATTAACAGTGCAAGAGGCTTGTGCCATTAACAGTGCAAGAATGGCAGCAATTAAATATTCCCCTTAAAAATCAATAGGTGGATTTTGATTGGCTTTTGTACGCTCCACCCACCTTTCTGGATATTAATCCCAGTCACCCAGTGACCAACTGAGCAAAGTTTGAGAACCCTACCATTAATAGTATAAGAATGGCTGCAGTTTACATTTTCCCAATGAAATTTGTATTTTTCTCCACCCACTGATTTACTGACATTGTTTGGGTATGTATTTGGCTGGTGTTGGCTCCGCCTACTTTTTCTAACCCTAACACACAATTACTCAATGACCAAGTTTGTGCGCTTTGTGGTCTTTGGCATCAATAATTTGCATTGAGATTAAACAAATCTGATTGGCTGCTTTTGGCTCTACCCCTTTGTCTAAATTTTAACCCCAGTCACCCAATGACCAACTGTACCAGGTTTAAGGCTTGTGCTATTAACAGTGCAAGAATGGCAGCAATTACATATTCCCCTTGAAAATCAATAGGTGAATTTTGATTGTCTTTTTTAGGCTCCACCCACTTTTCTGAATATTAATTCCAGTCGCCCAGTGACCAATTGTGCAAAGTTTGAGAACCCTACCATTAACAGTGTAAGAATGGCTGCAGTTTACATTTTCTCAGTAAAATGTGTATTTGTCTCCGCCCACTTATGACCCCACATTGCCCGCTTATGTATTTCGCTGGTGTTGGCTGTGCCCACTTTTCTAACCCTTACACACAATTAATCAATTACTCAATTACCAAGTTTGTGAGCTTTGCGGTGTTTGTCATCAATAATTTGCATTGGAATGAAACAAATCTAATTGGCTGTTTGTGGCTCCACCCCCCTTTCTCAACTTGAACCCCAGTCACCAAATGATCAACTGTACCAGGTTTGAGGCTTGTGCCATTAACAGTGCAAGAATGGCAGCAATGTAAATTCTCCCCTTGAAAATCAATAGGTGAATTATGATTGGCTTTGGTAGGCTCCTCCCACCTTTCTGAATATTAATCCTAGTCACCCAGTGACCAACTGTGCAAAATTTGAGAACCCTACCATTAACAGTGTAAGAATGGCTGCAGTTTACATTTCCAGTGAAATTTGTATTTGTCTCCACCCCCTTTTTGGTTATGGGAGTAAAAAGTATCCTATACTTTATTCCAGGTAGTGTACTATGTGTGTGCCAAATTTCATTCAAATTCATTCAGCCATTTTTGCGTGATCGAGTAACAAACATCCAAACATCCAAAAATCCGAACTTTCCCATTTTTTTATACTAGCTGGACGCCCGGCGTTGCCTGGGTATGTATTTGGCTAGTGTTGGCTCTGCCCACTTTTCCTAAACCTAACACACAATTAATTAATGACCAAGTATGTGAGCTTTGGGGTCTTTGGCATCAATAATTTGCAATGAAATAAAATTAATCTGATTGAATGTGGCTCCACCCCTTTTCTGAATTTGAACCCCAATCACCCAATGGCCAACTGTACCAGGTACAGGTGATTAATATTGCAAGAATGGCAGCAATTAAATATTCCCCTTAAAAATAAATAGGTGGATTTTGATTGGCTTTTATAGGCCCCACCCACTTTTCTGAATATTAATTCCAGTGACCAACTGTGCAAAGTTTGAGAACCCTACCATTAACAGTGTAGGAATGGCTGCAGTTTACCCTTGCACAATGAAATTTGTATTTTTCTCCACCCACTTATTTCCTAACATTGTTCAGGTATGTATTTGGCTGGTGTTGGCTCCGCCTACTATTTCTTTTTTTTTTTTTTCTTTTTTTAAACTCAGTACACATACCCAGATTCATGAGTAATCAGTTACATGGGGCATTAGCAGTTTCTTTTCTTGCCATACCCCTAAACTGAAATGTGTAATCATCATAGTTTAAATATCGTGAGTTAGTAAGCGTTAAGTAGGTATCACTGTATTCCTCTTCATCACTGCGCCCTTATTTCTCCCGACTACCTGACTGTTGCTGGGACAATTATCTAGTTATCTTTCTCATACAACAATCATATACATGGGCCCCATCCACAGCCTGCAAATATTCCTCTCATCTCTCCATCTTCTCTCTTAAAGGGTATCTGTACCTTGCGACTAACATACGCGTCTCAGACATACCATTCACAGTCACTCTGTCATCCATTCTCTCCCCGGGGTCCCCCGTCCCACCCCAACACCAACCATTACCGCCCACTTCCAACCCCAACAACCCTCTCTGATGGCTCCGAATTCTCAGCTCATTCCCTCCCCAGGGTAAACCTAACCAAGATTAGCCACAAGACTTCTCCATATTTCTTCTACCTTATTCGTGGTTCCCAGCTCCATGTTCTTACACAGTTCATCCATCCTAGCAAACCATTCTCCTATATCTAGCCTAGACGGGTTTTTCCAGTTGTTAGCGATAATACTTTTGGCAACAATCGTGCCATATTCTTTAATCAGTGAGCATCCCGGGCTTTCTTTTTTAACTGTATAACTGAGGATTGCTTCCTTCGGGGTAAGTTCAAATTTTCCTTTTAGCAATCTCCCGGCCAGAAGGATGATATCATCCCAAAATTTTCTGACTATCGGGCACTGCCACCACATATGTAAGGTATCTCCGTCCCCCTGTCCACACCTCCAACACATCACCTTGCGGTTTGCAAACTTACCAACACGGGATGGTGTCATGTACCATCTACCAATTGTTTTAAATTGGGTCAATTGTAATCTTGGATCTTTGATTTTAAAAGTATTTACCCATATTTGTGGCCATAACCCTTCCAGACTGGACCCCAGGTCACTTTCCCATTTTCTGCAATATGCCGGGAGGTCCTGGTCATATTCTGCTGCGCAGATGTCTGCGTATAAACTGGAAATGGATTTATTCATTTTTTTTCCCAGATAAAAGTGTCTCTCGAAATTATTCAGCTCCCTCTTCTGAACCACCCTCGAGGCAAACTTACAGAAGAAACTATGTATCTGGGAGAGACCCCAAAAACCAATCTGGTCACTACACTCAAGAATCGATCTAATTCCGAGCGTGGGGTTTCCCCCAATATCTACAGCACGTGTTTCACGACTTATATTATGTTTACCAAACCAAGCTGGGTCAAGACCTGGGGGGAAGTCTGGATTATCTCGTAGGGTTATCAAGGGGGAAAACCCCGTTTTTTTTTGCCATTTTTCAATTATCCAGAGTACTGATTTCAGGGTTGGTTTAATCAACGGATGGGAAGATGTGTTATAAACTTTATTGATATTTTTAGTGATCCAAGTAAAGACTAGATCAAAATCTGCTTCTTCTTCCTCCAACCGTGGCCATATCTTATTCTCTGTACCAGTGGTGGTCTCCCTTTTCCATTCTAGAAATCTTGTCAGATGTACACTCTTATGATAGTTATATAAATTTGGAGCGGCAAGTCCGCCCTGGTCTTTTCTTTTCATGACTGATTTATAATTTATTCTGTGTTTAGCATTGTTCCAGATAAAATTCTGGAATATCTTGTGCCAATTCTGGAACCATATATTAGGGATGGCTATTGGTAGACTCTGCAACAAAAAGATGAGTTTAGGGAGGATCAACATTTTAATAATGTTAATCCTACCAATTAAGTTGAAACACGGACGGTCCCAAGATCTCAGCTTCTTTTTACATTCACCCACTATTTTCAAAAAGTTATTTTTAAAAATCGAATCAAGATTGCTGGTAAGATTGATACCTAAATATTTAATTGCATGATTATTACCTTTAAACTCACTATTCTGTTTTATCTCTTCCATGAGTTCTGCCGAACAGCCTATATTTAGAATCTCTGTTTTTTCTTTATTAAGTTTAAAATTTGAATATTTTGCAAAAAAGTTAAATTTATCTCGACAATTTATTGTTGAATTAAGTGGATCTGTCAAAGTTAGGAGTAAATCGTCGGCATAGGCCAGGATCTTCATCTCGCCTTGTCTAGTTTTTATACCTCTGATTTCCTCATCCTGTTGGATAGCTTGAATAATTGTTTCAATGCCAAGATTAAATAGAATGGGGGACAAGGGACATCCTTGCCTAACCCCGTTTGAGATAGGAAAAGTGTGATCAAGCTGATTATTTACCTTGACACTTGAACTTTGGTTTTTATAAAGTTTCTTCAAGTTCCCAATAAATATTGGGCCTAGTCCAAATTCTACCAGCACTGCAAAGATAAAGCCTCTCGATATACGGTCAAATGCTTTTTCAGCGTCCACTGCAATCATCCGCCTACTATTTCTAACCCTAACATACCAAGTTTGTGAGCTTTGTGGTCTTTGGCATCAATAGTTTGCATTGAGATTAAACAAATCTGATTGGCTGTTTGTGGCTCCACCCGTTTGTCTGAATTTGAACCCCAGTCACCCAATGACCAACTGTACCAGGTTTAAGGCTTGTGCCATTAACAGTGCAAGAATGGTAGCAATTACATATTCCCCTTGAAAATCAATAGGTGAATTTTGATTGGCTTTTGTAGGCTCCACCCACTTCTCTGAATATTAATCCCAGTCACCCAGTGACCAATTATGCAAAGTTTGAGAACCCTACCATTAAAAGTGTAAGAATTGCTGCAGTTTACATTTTCTCAGTGAAATTTGCATTTGTCTCCGTCTACTGATGACCCGACATTGCCCGATTATGTATTTTATAGGTGCTGGCTGCGCCCACTTTTCCTAACCCTAACACACAATTAATCAATTACTCAGTGACCAAGTTTGTGAGCTTTGCGGTCTTTGGCATCAGTAACCTGCATTAAAATGAAACAAATCATATTGGCTGTGTGTGGCTCCACCCTGTTTTATGAATGTAAACCCTAGTCACCCAATGATCAACTGTACCCGGTTTGAGGCTTGTGCTATTAACAGTGCAAGAATGGCAGCAATTAAATATTCCCCTGAAAAATCAATAGGTGATTTTTGATTGCCTTTTGTCTGCTCCACCCACTTTTCTGAATATTAACCCCAGTCACCCAGTAACCAACTGTGCAAAGTTTGAGAACCCTACCATTAACAGTGTAAGAATGGCTGCTGTTTACATTTTCCCAGTAAAATTTGTATTTGTCTCCGCCCACTTATGACCCGGCGTTACCCGCTTATGTATTTGGCTGGTGTTGGCTGTGCCCACTTTTCTAACCCTAACGCTCAATTAATCAATTACTCAATTACCAAGTTTGTGAGCTTTGCGGTGTTTGGCATCAATAATTTGCATTGCAATGAAACAAATCTAATTGGCTGTTTGTGGCTCCACCCCCTTTCTGAAAATGAACCCCAGTCACCCAATGATCAACTGTACCAGGTTTGAGGCTTGTGCCATTAACAGTGCAAGAATGGCAGCAATGTAAATATTCCCCTTGAAAATCAATAGGTTAATTTTGATTGGCTTTTATAGACTCCACCCACCTTTCTGAATATTATTTCCAGTCACCCAACGACCAACTGTGCAAAGTTTGAGAACTCTACCATTAACAGTGTAAGAATGGCTGCAGTTTACATTTTCTCAGTGAAATTTGTATTTATCTCCGCCCCCTTTTTGGTTATGGGAATAAAAAGTATCCTATTCTTTATTCCAGGTAATGTACTATGTGTGTGCCAAATTTCATTCAAATCCGTTCAGCCATTGTTGCGTGATCGAGTAACAAACATCCAAACATCCAAACATCCAACCATCCGAACTTTCCCATTTATTATATTAGTAGGATTAGTAGGATTAGTAGGATTATTATTTTCATTATCATTATTGTCATTATTATTATTATTTACTCTCCCTGCAGACAGTGAGAACTGCATGAAATGTCCTGATGAGGAATGGCCAAATGAGAAGAAGGATCGATGTGTTCCAAAATATGTGGAGTTTCTCTCCTACACGGATGATACAATTACTGCAGTATTTTCATCTGTCTCCATTCTCTGTTGCCTTCTGGCTGCTTTAATACTGGGCATGTTTTTTTACTACCAGGACACTCCAATTGTTAAGGCCAACAACAGGAACCTGAGCTATCTTTTCCTGGTCTCCATCATGCTGAGCTTCCTCTGTGTCTTCTTGTTCCTTGGTCCTCCAGTAGATGTAACCTGCATGCTGCGTGTGACATCTTTTGGTGTCATCTTCTCAGCAGCTGTCTCTTCACTACTGGCTAAAAGTATCATGGTTTGCATTGCTTTCAGAGCCAGCAAGCCAGGGAGTTTCTGGAGGAAATGGATTGGAACAAAATTATCTAATTCTATAGTATTTGTCTGCTTGTTGGTCCAAGTAATTATCTGTGTGACTTGGTTGTCTGTATCTCCCCCCTTTGCAGAAAGAGATACTCACTCTTATCAGGAAAAAATCATAGTACAGTGTAATAAAGGATCAGTTATCGGGTTCTACACTGTTCTGGGATATATGGGGGTTCTAGCAGCCATTAGTTTCATTATAGCTTTCTTAGCCAGAACATTACCGGACAGCTTTAATGAGGCCAAGTACATCACGTTCAGCATGCTGGTGTTCTGCAGTGTCTGGATTGCCATGATCCCGGCCTATCTCAGCACTAAAGGGAAAAACATGGTGGCTGTGCAGGTTTTTGCTATTATGGCATCAAGTGCTGGACTCCTTGGCTGTATTTTTTTCCCAAAATGTTACATAATTCTGTTTAGACCTAACCTCAGTACAAAAATAGGTTTACTTAGAGACAGGAAAACATAATTGTATAGTGCTGTGTAGGTGTTGATGACTTTGTAAAACAAAATTTAGTAAATAAAATACATTCTGAATGATGGATAGATAAGACTTTTCTAGATTGTTTTACTCTTGTTGCACGTAATATTTAATGTGTCTTTACTATAGTCTAAACTTGGATGTTCATGTGTTGTATTGCAGGCATTAGTGGTGCGTTCAACACTAAATTAGTGAACATTAAATATCAGATAATGTGATGGAAGTCACGTTTGTGGCATTGTCTCGCGCACACTAAAGGATCAAACCCTTTGTCATTAAAGAGGAGCTGTCAGCCATACTATCTAAAAAAACCGAAAAAAAATAAAAAAACAACCAAACGTATATAAGTAGATAAATACTTGCTTTACTTACATAACTATTTACATTATTTGTACAACTTTTACATTATTTTTCTATAGTAAAAAAGAGAAAAATCCTTCCAGGATTCTCCATTTTAACTGTGTCTATCTTGAAGCCAATCCTGGTGTCATTTCCTCCCTTACTCTCCTCTGACTGATTATGTATGCATTGCCTGCCCTACTTCCAGTCTTCAGGCACTCCCACCCAGCTCTGCAATAGAAAGTGCATTGTCTCAGCATGAGAAATATTGGCCAATCAGAGAGGAACAGAAGTGTGGGAGAAGAAAACAGGAGGGAAAGAGGCTTCAGCCAATCATTAGTTAAGTTTGAGAGAAAAGTAAAGGAGAAAAAAAAGACAACCCAGCATGCCCTGCAACTTCCTTTGTGCGACAACGTACCAAATAAGAGTCGGGTAAACTGGGGGATGATCATTTATCAACAAAAAAGTAATCGTGATTTTAAAATGTTGGCTTGCCTGGTTAGCATCCTTATTACTTGTTTACCAGATAAAAATAAAGAATTGATTTTATGCCCGACAGTTACACTCTAAGGGGAGTGCAACAGCTGGAAAAGAGGGATGATGCCCTCTATGCAGTATTCAACAGAGAAAAGAGCTGGCACATCCAAAGTAAATCTTAACTGATTAAAGGCATATGGCCCAATGCTTTTACAATAAAGATTTACTTTGCATGTGCCAGCTCTTTTCTCTGTTGATGTGATGGAGGTGTGAGACATAAAGACACACATACGAAAGTGACTAAGTTCTGGAACTCCAAACACAATCTGTACTTTGAGTTGTGTAGCAGAAACCACGGAGAAACAGGTGATATGCTTGATACGGATAAGCTTCTGAGTTCAGCAGAATTCCAATTTCTGAGTTTCTTCGTCTGCAGAAATTGTAAGGAAATCAGAATTCAGTGGAATACCGCATTACTGAGACTCTGAATTTCTAGATCATTAACCTCCTGAGCGTTACGCTGCTCAGGAGGTTTTGCTAGCCTGAGCCCCCCCAGCCCCCCGCCCCATAAAACTATTTGTTTCTATGGATAAACAAGATGTAAGCTAGCACTAGGCTAGCTAGTACATGTGGCCACAACCCCCCCCCCCCGATTGCCCAGCATCCCCCCGATCCAGCGGCTTATACATTACCCAGCCAGGCCCCAGTGATCGCCGCAGCCTCTCCAGGGAGGATCGTACATGAGGTCATGACATCACCCATGCCATGACATCATGCGCAGACCCGATCCTCCCCATAGAGAAGACCGGAGCTGTGCATGGAGTCTGCAGCGATCGCTGGAGCCTGGCTGGGTAATGTATAAGCGGCTGGATTGGGGGGATAGCGGGCGATTGGGGGGTGCCGTCCACATGTACTAGCTAGCCTAGTGCTAGCTTACATCTTATTTATCCATAGAAACAAATAGTTTTATAGCAGAGGACTCCTGAGGCCAGCAAAACCTCTGAAGCGGCCTGCCTGACACAGAGTCAGCCATACCGCTCAGGAGGTTAACAAGACCCGGAGGTATAAGCCAGTCATAGAATCAGTATTGTACTGAGGAAAGTGGGATTCTGCCGAATACCGAGTATCAAGAGTAATGATTTTTAGGCCAGTCACAGGATTAGGAAGTATTAGGCTAATCAGAGAATTTGGAAGTGGAGACTGGATGGGGACTGACGCACACAAAGAATAAAAATCAGCAACAAGGATATACAAATAAAAATATATACATCAGGAATCCAGCAAACTCGAAATTGAACTTTCTTACTTTTAATATTCAAAAAAGTGCAAAAAGTATACCAAATTATTTAGTCCAAAAATTCATCTATTTCATTCAAAACAGGTGGAGAATGCACTTTAAAGGCAGGCAACAACGTTGACTTGTTTTGATGACTCTTCTTCGGGCCTTTACACGTTCAAAGTATATCTGAAAAGTATAAAATACACAATATTACAACCACATCAAATGATATAAACAATGTGACATACCGGTAACAGTATAGCCCTTCACAAAAGGGTAGAATAACAGACCCCCATAATAAAGGTATAGCAGCTGAGGCCAGAAAGCCAGAGTACCACCAGAGGTCACTACTGAGGCTAATTAACACAGTTTAGCAGTATCACATACACAGTCCAAGTACAGTAATCCAAGTATGAATCTCTTCATGCAAAACTATGCAACAGTAATAGTAATTTGATTGACAGATTTCCAGCAGACTTGCATGCAGGGTATTGACAAGAAGTAACAGATGTAACTGACACAGTTCCTTTGAGTCTGCATGCAAGATTATGTGAATGGAAAGCAGATGTTCGGGATGATGCAAGTTTATGCAAGACCATAAGCACACTGTAACCTGACTGATCAGGAAGGTAGACTATACTTATCATCCAATGCAAATGGCTTACAGAAAATGTCCAGAAACAGTCCAAGGTCGGTCCAGGCAGCAATCAAGGGTACACAAATACGTAAAAACTGTGCTGATAGTACAATGCACGGGGTTTCACTGGTGGTGCGCTGCTCTACATACAAATAAAGTCCCAATATTCAACCAATAGCTGCGCACTTAGATACTGTTAAGCTAGTGTCTCTCTCTCTCTCATGTAGGTCAGTCCCACAAGACAAATAGTGTAGAGTCCTTCCTAAATGACATCCAGGATGCAGTGACCAATTCTTGCAGGAAATCACCTCCACCACACCTCAAGCAGTGGGAACTCACCGCATACAAATGACCCTCTATTAGATGGGTCTCCAGCGCTTATGGGGTCATCTGGCCGCCCCCTGCCATATAAGGAATCTCCTCTACAGTTGTCACTCTGCTGCAGTATCAATACACCTCAAGAAAACATAACCAGAGCTCCCATAGCGTAAAATTGTAAAACCACCTGTTAATTTTAAAAGAAATGCAAACTTACAAACGTGTCCGTTGTTTAAGGCACAGAGTTTTTATGGGCTCTACCCCAATCGTGGGCCGCCGGGTCGGCTTGGCTGCGCTGGTTGTTTTGGCCTCCCTCTGACACCTCATGTATCCCCCTGTGCTCTTTCCACGTCTACCTGTTTCGTCGCCTATAGCAACTCATCAGAAGTATCCCACTATTATTGTTATAATTATTTTGTACACGATAATAAAAAGTGGCTCTTTGGAAGAGGGCGACACTCACTTTTGCACTTTGAAATTTTACACTGTTAGAGAAAGGTTAGATTGGAGTGTTCAGTTTGGCACAAGTGGGGTCTTTGAATTGAGCTAATAAGGATAATGTTGTATAGGGAATAGAAATTGTATGGAATGCCTTTAAGGAAAAATACATGTGAAAAATATTAGTCCTCGTATGTACCATCTTGCTGTTATGGATATGATTGATATGCACCATCTTGCTGTTAGGGTAAAATCCCAATGGTCCCCAGAGAAGCACAGGCTGTGCTAAGGAAGAAGGCTTAACATTATTGCCAAATTTTCAGTAGAAGATGTAGGTAGATGATTAGCCACTAGGGGGCATTGGCGGAGGCCGTATCTGTCAATGCGGCCAGAAGGCCGCATAGAAAGAGGGATGTACGCATTGGGAGATGCAGTTAGAAAAAAGGACACTAGATGGCCACAGCTTCAGATTCCATTGTTTATGCGACATTGGAGTCGCGTTAGGATGATGTAGCGGGACTCGCGCTGTGTGCAGAGGACACAGCGTTACCAGGGAGACGCGTGGCCCAAGCGAGTTCCGGGTGAACGCTTCTCTACTGGTGGAGGTAGCGAGATGAGCTGTGATTCCGGGTCAGGTATTGGGAGGGGAGGGAGGGGGTCTAATAGGTATAAAAGTTAGCTTGTACACAGCCGCGCATGCTTCTGATGAGTCGCTATAGGCGACGAAACCGGTAAAGCGCACGTGGCCAGCAGACGTGGAAAGAGCACAGGGGGATACGTGAGGTGTCAGAGGGAGGCCAAAACAACCAGTGCAGCCAAGCCGACCCGGCGGCCCACGATTGGGGTAGAGCCCATACAAACTCTGTGCCTTAAACAACGGACACGTTTGTAAGTTTGCATTTCTTTTAAAATTAAAGTGGTTTTACAATTTTACGCTAAGGGAGCTCTGGTTATGTTTTCTTGAGGTGTATTGATACTGCAGCAGAGTGACAACTGTGGAGGAGATTCCTTGAATGGCAGGGGGTGGCCAGATGACCCCATAAGCGCTGGAGACCCATCTAATAGAGGGTCATTTGTATGCGGTGAGTTCCCACTGCTTTTGGGTGTGGTGGAGGTGATTTTCCGCAAGAATTGGTCACTGCATCCTGGATGTCATTTAGGAAGGACTCTACACTATTTGTCTTGTGGGACTGACCTACATGAGAGAGAGAGACACTAGCTTAACAGTATCTAAGTGCGCAGCTATTGGTTGAATATTAGCAATCAAGGGTAGTCCAGTAGAGATGGAGTGAACCTCAGATTTTCGGTTCGCGAACCGGGTTCGTGAACTTCCGCAAACAGTTCTCGAACCTGCAAACTCGACGAACCGCAATAGCCTTCAATGGGCAACTTGAAAAACTACAAACACTGGTTCTGGCCACAAAAGTGGTGGGAAAGATGTTTCATGGGGTCTAACACCTGGATGTGGGCATGGTGGAGTGGGATACATGCCCAAAGTCCGGGGGAAAAATCTGGATTTGACACACAGCAGGGTTTTAAAGGATACCACAACTGACATGTGGCATAATGAGATAGACATGGGTATGTACAGAGCCTAGCACACAAATAACTATGCTGTGTTCCTTTTTTTCTTTCTCTGCCTGAAAGAGGTAAATATCAGGTATGTACGTGGCTGACTCAGTCCTGACTCAGACAGGAAGTGACTACAGTGTGACCTTCACTGATAAGAAATTCCAACTATAAAACGCTTTCCTAGCAGAAAATGGCTTCTGAGAGCAAGAAAGAGATAAAAAAGGGGGAATTTCTTATCAGTGAGGGTCACACTGTAGTCACTTCCTGTCTGAGTCAGGACTGAGTCAGCCACTTACATGCCTGATATTTACCTATTTCAGGCAGAGAAAGAAAAAAAGGAACACAGCATAGTTATTTGTGTGCTAGGCACTGTACATACCCATGTCTATCTCATTATGCCACATGTCAGTTGTGGTATCCTTTAAGGGCAGAAATCACATTGCATTGCTAAATTGGAGGCCTAAAGTGCTTGAAAACATCTTGCATGTGTATACATCAATCAGGTAGTGTAATTAGCGTACTGCTTCACACTGACAGACCAAACTCACTGTGTAACGCACCGCAAACAGCTGTTTGTGTAGTGATGGCCGTGCTGGACTGGTGCGCACCATGGCGAGATTGCTCTTCCTCACTCAGTGATGTCATGTAATGTCTGACTGCCTTATCAACTTTCAATGGTTCTTTCTCTAGCATTGTTAAAGCTTACATGTATTTTTTCAATTTTTTTTTTCTGCTTGCAGTTCCGTACCTACAACGAGAATCTATGAAGGGCAAGTCTGGCATCCATTCAACTGTGCGATAAACTTTCTTTGGCACTTTCTCACTAGTACCATGGTGTCCACGGCGGGTAACAGGCCGGGAATGAGGGTTCGATTGCGGTCAGGAGTGGGAGCCTGAGAAACGAACCAATGTGCTCAAAGAAAGCTTTCCTTCATGGCACGGACACCTGGCTGTGCTGTGGGCACAGGAGCAGGAATGGCTACCACCACACATCCAAGGAGGGCAGCAGGCACGGCACACAAGTCCCGACTCAGGGAGGTAGTGACGAGAAATGACAATACAGGAGAACTCTTTCGAGGCCCTGCTGTATATGAGACAAATCAACTTTAAATCCTTTAACGACAGTCTGTTATGGAGGGCAAGTCTGCCATCCATTCAAGTGAAAGGTATGCACTGACTGCCAGGTATAATACAATGTGCAGTCACAGATGCAGTGAAAGGTATGCAGCCAGTGACTGCAAACAGCTGTTCATGTAGTGATGGCCATGCTGGACTGGTACACACGATGGCGAGAGTGCAGACGATGGGGGTTTTCAAGCCCATATGGTCGGGCTGAGGTAGCTCAATGATAGAACAGCAGTGGCTGTCCAGCTGATCGAATTTGGTCTGTCCACAATGAAGCAATGACCTTATCAACAGACACTCACACTCATATAGCCAGTTATTGCTTCATTGTGATACGCAAGCCCCTTCACCGCGGCAAGGTAACGATCACGAAGGGGAATTGACACATGTACATGCCCTTTGTTTTGTTGTTGCAGCCGTAGCACAGCCAGTAACATTAGGCATGTACACGTACCAGAAACATTATTATACTTTTTGTAAGCGGCCGCTGCTAGCAGCAGCCTTAAAAATTCAGGAATCCACCTGGAGTCCTGGACCTTGTTGGTGGTGGTGGAAAAGGCAGTCAAGCGGCCTGCAGGCAGAGATGCTGTGTGGGGACCGACTTAGTCTTGGGGCAGGCAGCAGTGGCCGGCAGGCAGGCAGAGATCCTGTGTGGGGAGACTGACTTAGTCTTCAGGCAGGGAGTAGCCCTCTGGGATTCAAGCCTCATTCATTTTGATAAAGGTGAGGTACTGAACACTTTTTTGACCTAGGCGACTTCTCTTCTCACTGACAATGCCTCCAGCTGCACTGAAGGTCCTCTCTGACAGGATGCTTGAGGCAGGGCAAGCCAGAAGTTGGATGGCAAATAGGGTCAGCTCTGGCCACAGGTCAAGCCTGCGCACCCAGTAGTCCAGGGGTTAATCGCTGCTCAGAGTTAGTGTTGGGCGAACAGTGTTCGCCACTGTTCGGGTTCTGCAGAACATTACCCTGTTCGGGTGATGTTCGAGTTCGGCCGAACACCTGATGGTGCTCGGCCAAACCGTTCGGCCACGTGGCCGAACTAAGAGCGCATGGCCGAACGTTCCCCGAACGTTCGGCTAGCGCTGTGATTGGCCGAACGGGTCACGTGGTTCGGACCCCGAACGCACTCTGATTGGCTGAACGGGTCACGTGGTTCGGCCCGAACGCGCTCTGATTGGCCGAACGGTCACGTGGTTCGGGTAAATAAATACCCGAACCACGTCATATCTCCGCCATTTGTCTGTGGGTTTAGCTTTGGGTAGGCAGGCAGGGTAGTTCGTGCTCCAGCCACGTTAGCCAGGGTCCCCCCAGTCATTGTGTCGCTGCTGGAAACAGTAGTACACCGCTCGCTCAGCAACACTATATAGCATAGTGTTTACTTACTGCCACTCTGTGTACCTCGCTCAGCCACACTGTATAGTATTGTGTTTACTGCCACTCTGTGTACACCGCTCAGCCAGACTGTATAGCATTGTGTGTACTGCCACTCTGTGTACACCGCTCAGCCAGACTATATAGCATTGTGTGTACTGCCACTCTGTGTACACGGCTCAGCCAGACTATATAGCATTGTGTGTACTGCCACTCTGTGTACACCGCTCAGCCAGACTATATAGCATTGTTTACTGCCACTGTGTGTACACGGCTCAGCCAGACTATATAGCATTGTGTGTACTGCCACTCTGTGTATACCGCTCAGCCAGACTATATAGCATTGTTTACTGCCACTCTGTGTACACCGCTCAGCCAGACTATATAGCTTTGTGTGTACTGCCACTCTGTACACGGCTCAGCCACACTATATACCATTGTTTACTGCCACTCTGTGTACACGGCTCAGCCAGACTATATAGCATTGTGTGTACTGCCACTCTGTGTACACCGCTCAGCCAGACTATATAGCATTGTGTGTACTGCCACTCTGTGTACACCGCTCAGCCAGACTATATAGCATTGTGTGTACTGCCACTGTGTGTACACCGCTCAGCCAGACTATATAGCATTGTTTACTGCCACTGTGTGTACACGGCTCAGCCAGACTATATAGCATTGTGTGTACTGCCACTCTGTGTACACCGCTCAGCCAGACTATATAGCATTGTGTGTACTGCCACTCTGTGTACACCGCTCAGCCAGACTATATAGCATTGTGTGTACTGCCACTCTGTGTACACCGCTCAGCCAGACTATATAGCATTGTTTACTGCCACTCTGTGTACACCGCTCAGCCAGACTATATAGCATTGTGTGTACTGCCACTCTGTACACGGCTCAGCCAGACTATATAGCATTGTTTACTGCCACTCTGTGTACACCGCTCAGCCAGACTATATAGCATTGTGTGTACTGCCACTCTGTACACGGCTCAGCCACACTATATACCATTGTTTACTGACACTCTGTGTACACCGCTCAGCCAGACTATATACCATTGTTTACTGACACTCTGTGTACACCGCTCAGCCAGACTATATACCATTGTTTACTGCCACTCTGATTCTGCTGGGAACAGTAGTACACCGCTCGCTCAGCCAGACTATATACCATTGTTTACTGACACTCTGTGTACACCGCTCAGCCAGACTATATACCATTGTTTACTGCCACTCTGATTCTGCTGGGAACAGTAGTACACCGCTCGCTCAGCCAGACTATATAGCATTGTGTTTACTGCCACTCTGTGTACACCGCTCAGCCACACTATATAGCATTGCGTACTCTGCCAGTCAGTGTGTATATTGCTGGGATCAGTAATACTCCACTCACCGTCAACCACTATATGAGCTCAACATGAGTTCCCCAGAGACCTCCTTTACTGCCACTCTGTGTACACGGCTCAGCCAGACTATATAGCATTGTGTGTACTGCCACTCTGTGTACACCGCTCAGCCAGACTATATAGCATTGTGTGTACTGCCACTCTGTGTACACCGCTCAGCCAGACTATATAGCATTGTGTGTACTGCCACTCTGTACACGGCTCAGCCACACTATATAGCATTGTTTACTGCCACTCTGTGTACACGGCTCAGCCACACTATATAGCATTGTGTTTACTGCCACTCTGTGTCTGCTGGGAACAGTAGTACACCGCTCACCCGCCACTGTATAGCATTGTGCTCTGTGTCGCTGCTGGGAATAGTGGTACACCGCTCACCCACCACTGTATAGCATTTCTGTACTGCCACTGTACTGCTGCCAGTCAGCGTGTACTTTAAGGATAAGTGAAATGAGGAAGAAATCCGGTGAAAGAGGGAGGGGCAAGGGAAGAGGTGTTTCCCCTGACGGTTCACGTACAGGCCACAGGGGAGCACCCAAGAAAACCCACTCAATACCGCCCATGTTGTCCAGGACAACAACCCTCACAGATCCAAAAGAACAGGACCAGATAATTACTTGGATGACCTCTCAAGCGTCCAGCAGTGGGTTAAGCAGCACAAGCACATCACGCACGAGGTCCGAGTCCTCAGCCAGTAACAAGGAGCCAGTGGGCACAAAGCTGACACAATCGGCAGCGACACCACGCACACAACTGCCAGATAACCAGTCCGATGAATTACCTCAGGACACAATGGGGTATTCGCAGGAGCTATTCCCAGGCCAACAAACTTCCACCTTTGAAAGGTCAATGGAGGAACAGCCAGAAATGTTGTGCCCGGATTCACAACCATTAATTGTGGGAAATGCACCGGGCACTGAAATACAAGGCGAGTCCAAGGACTTTGAAACCCAAATTCCAGAGCAAGTTGGGCAGGAGGGGTTGCAATTGCAGGAGGTCGGCCGAGAAGCTCTGGAAGACGACGTTGGAGTGAGCTGCGCAGAGGTTGTTCTGGGGAGCTCTACTCCACGGCGGCGGCCCCCCACAATGACATATGACGAGTTTGAGGAGATGGAAGAGGAGGGTATGGACAATGTGGACATAGACCCAGATTTTGTTTGTGAACGAGAACATCGCCGTCGTAGCAGCAGCACAGATGAGTCTGTTGAAGAACCCACTGCTGCACGAGTTCGCCTTGTGCCACAAGGTAGGCGGCGCGCAATTTCAGGCACCACAAGCGTGGAAGTTCAAGTGAGAGGCAAAAGAGGCGCAAACAGAAATCGCCAGCAAGGCAGGTGCTCCAAAGTCTGGGCTTTCTTTGAAGACTGCACTGAGGATGTTACCATGGCGATTTGCAAGGTGTGCAAGACCCGCCTGAGCAGGGGGAAAAGTATTAACAACCTCTCCACCACCAGCATGAGCCGCCACATGCTATCCAAACATCCCACTCTGTGGGCAAACGCGACAGGACAGGGTACCAGCAACACTGCCTCCCTTGGGTTCACCAGACTCACCACCAGACCCACCTCAGCAGCAGCAGTAGCCCAGCCATTGCGTGGTTCACAACATTCACAAACATCAGACGACGCTGACACTGTCACTTTCCGGAGTAGTGCTCTTGAGGTCTCCCAGTGTTCATCATCAAACACAACAACCAACAGCCCTTCAGTGTGCAGCCCTACGGTTCAGTTGTCTGTGTCGGAGATGTTTGAGCGCAAGAAGAAATTGCCAGCAAATGACTCCCGGGCCGTGGCAGTAGCAGCCAGCATAGCCAAGCTTCTGGCCTGCGAAATGCTGCCATATCGAGTGGTGGAGTCAGTGGCCATCCCACGTTACGTGGTTCCCAGCCGCTACCACTTTGCGCGCTCTGCAGTGCCTGAGTTGCATGAGCACGTGGTCAGCAAAATAACCTGAAGCTTGAAGAATGCCATTGCCTGCAAGGTTCACCTCACCACTGACACCTGGACGAGTGCGTTCGGCCAGGGTCGATACATCTCCCTTACCGCGCACTGGGTGAACCTTGTGGAGCCTGGCAGCGATTCCTCACCTGCTACGGCGCGGGTGTTGCCCACGCCGCAAACAGCTGCACCGCCGTCCCTCCCACTGGATAACAGCAGCACCTACCTCTCTGACTCCTTCTCCTCCAACGCTTCTCAAAGCTGTACCTCATCCGGAAACGCTAACCCGGCAACAGCAGCAGTAGGATCGTGGAAGCAGTGCAGCACAGCTGTTGGCATGCGTCAGCAAGCGTTGCTGAAGCTGATCTGCCTTGGGGATAAGCAGCACACAGGGGAGGAAATTTGGAGGGGAATAAAGGAACAGACGGATTTGTGGCTGGCACCGCTGGACCTGAAACCGGGCATGGTTGTGTGTGATAATGGGAGTAATCTCATTCGTGCTTTAAGGTTGGCTAAGCTGACACACATCCCTTGCCTGGCGCACGTGATGAACCTAGTAGTTCAGCGGTTCCTGAGGACATACCCAGGCGTGGCCGATCTTCTGTTGAAGGTGCGTCGAGTGGCCAAACATTGTAGAAATTCCAGTACTGCTTCGGGGGCACTCGCCAAGATGCAGGAGCGCTTCAATCTCCCCCACCATCGCTTGCTGTGTGATGTCCCTACGCGCTGGAATTCTACGCTGCACATGCTAGCCCGCTTTTGCGAGCAGAAGAGTGCAGTGGTCCAGTACATGACGGCACAGTACCGAGGCGCATCCGGACAGCTGCCAAGCTTCTGTGGATCCGATTGGGCCAACATGTTGGACCTCTGCCAAGTCCTCCAAAATTTTGAGCAATCCACGTTGCTTGTGAGCAGTGACAACTCTTCAGTCAGCATTACCATACCACTGCTGTGTTTACTGAAGAGGTCAATGTTGAAAATCAAGGAAACAGCTGTCATGGTGCAACTGGGGGAATCTGAAGGAGAAAACGATCAGCGTGATGGTACCACCATCAGGCCATCCGCCTCAGGAAACGCTGGCCCCAGCAGCTATGACGAAGAAGAGGAGGAGGAACAGCTGGAGTTGGAGCAGGAATTTCCTGCCACCACTGACGAGGGCCAGAGCGGTGCACGTTGGACTTCCACAATTCAGCGTGAATGGTCAGCAGAAGCAGACCAGGAGGAAGGTGACGACTATGATGCATCACAACAACTATCACAACGCTCACAAGAGGATGATGAGGATTCTGGTAGGACTCTGGCACACATGGCTCAATTCATGCTAGACTGCATTGAACGCGACCCACGCATTGTGCGCATTCTGGACAACACCAATTACTGGGTTTATACCCTTCTGGATCCACGGTACAAACACAATGTTCCAAAACTGCTTGAAGAAAGAGTCAGACAGGTCAAAATGGAAGAATACCAGCAGGCCCTTGTGGAGACTTTAGAGAGGAGATTGACATCCTCCCCCTCCTCTAGCCAGTTGTACACCGACAGACTGACTTCCGCAAACCCAGGACGACCAGGAGGGCAGCAAACAACGCAAGCCGCAGCTAGTGCCCAAAAGGGAATGGTATCGGCAGTGTCCTTGGAGTGGGAAAATTTTCTGACACCCATGCAGCAGCAGCCCACTGAACAGCAAGCGTGCAGATCCACCTCCAACACCGATCGCCTGGAGAAGATGGTCAAGGACTACATGTCAGATGGCGTAGCTGTGTCGAACAATCCATCTGCACCCTTCAACTATTGGGTATCGAAGCTAGACACCTGGCACGAACTGGCAATGTACGCAATAGAGGTGCTGGCTTGCCCGACAGCCAGCGTTATGTCGGAACGCTGTTTCAGTGCTGCCGGAGGCATCGTCACAGATCGGCGTATCCGCCTCTCCACAGAAAATGCAGACCGTCTGACTCAAATTAAAATGAATCAATCCTGGATTGGAAATGACTACGCAACACTCCAGGACCCCAACCAAGTAACATGACCAATGAACATCTGGGATGGTTTAGCGTTTCCGGTCTTTGTTTATTGAAACTCTCATCTGTATTACATTTATGACTGCATGGCGGCAAAAAGCATTGCTGCTATATCCGCACGCTTTTTGTCTTCATGCAAGGCCTGGGTTGTTGTGTCTCAAAAAGCATGGCCTTCTCCTCCTGCGCCTGCTCCTGTTCCATCACGTGTGCTGCTGCTGCTGGGTTAGCGTTGCCGGTCCCTGTTTATGGAACCTCTTATCTTTATTACATTTATGACTGCATGGCGGTACAAAGCATGCTATCCGCACGCTTCTTGTCCTCATGCAAGGCCTGGGTTGTTGTGTCTCAAAAAGCATGGCCTTCTCCTCCTGCGCCTGCTCCTGTTCCATCACGTGTGCTGCTGCTGCTGGGTTAGCGTTGCCGGTCCCTGTTTATTGAACCTCTTATCTTTATTACATTTATGACTGCATGGCGGTACAAAGCATGCTATCCGCACGCTTCTTGTCCTCATGCAAGGCCTGGGTTGTTGTGTCTCAAAAAGCGTGGCCTTCTCCTCCTGCGCCTCCTCCTGTTCCATCACGTCTGCTGCTGCTGGTGCTGGGTTAGCGTTGCCGCGTGGTCCCTGTTTATTGAACCTCTTATCTTTATTACATTTATGACTGCATGGCGGTACAAAGCATGCTATCCGCACGCTTCTTGTCCTCATGCAAGGCCTGGGTTGTTGTGTCTCACAAAGCGTGGCCTTCTCCTCCTGCGCCTCCTCCTGTTCCATCACGTCTGCTGCTGCTGGTGCTGGGTTAGTGTTGCCGCGTGGTCCCTGTTTATTGAACCTCTTATCTTTATTACATTTATGACTGCATGGCGGTAAAAAGCATGCTATCCGCACGCTTCTTGTCCTCATGCAAGGCCTGGGTTGTTGTGTCTCAAAAAGCGTGGCCTTCTCCTCCTGCGCCTCCTCCTGTTCCATCACGTCTGCTGCTGCTGGTGCTGGGTTAGCGTTGCCGCGTGGTCCCTGTTTATTGAACCTCTTATCTTTATTACATTTATGACTGCATGGTGGTAAAAAGCATGCTATCCGCACGCTTCTTGTCCTCATGCAAGGCCTGGGTTTTTGTGTCTCAAAAAGCTTGGCCTTCTCCTCCTGCGCCTGCTCCTGTTCCATCACGTCTGCTGCTGCTGGTGCTGGGTTAGCGTTACCGGTCCCTTTTCCTGGAACATCTTCTCTGTATTACATTTATGACTGCATGGCAACAAAAAGCATGTTACCTGTGCAAAGAAACATGACATTTTCCACATTTAAAAGACAGTTTTTCCTTTGAAACTTTACAATCAATTTTCTCAAAAACTATAAGCTCTTTTTCAAATATTTTTTTTCCTCTTGTACCCACTCCCAAGGTGCACATACCCTGCAAATTTGGGGTATGTAGCATGTAAGGAAGCTTTACAAAGCACGAAAGTTCGGGTCCCCATTGACTTCCATTATGTTCGGAGTTCGGCGCGAACACCCGAACATCGCGACGATGTTCGGCGAACGTTCGCGAACCCGAAAATCTAGGTGTTCGCCCAACACTACTCAGAGTGTCTACATCCGCAGTTAAGGCCAGGTAGTCGGCTACCTGCTGGTCCAGGCATTGGTGGAGGGTGGATCCCGAAGGGCTAATGCGAGGCATTGGACTAAAGAATATGGCGAGAAAAGGAACAGCACTACTTAAAAACAGATTGCATCCTTATGACTACCTGCTTGAGCGTGCAAGTCCCACTAGTGGGATAAAATACACATACAGCATTCAAATAAAATGCACATGTCTTCCACTGGAGGATGTTGGTTTCCATAATAGCTTGCATGCAACTTATTAGGTACTTGTCCCTCCCACTGTGAATAAGTCATCCCCGTGGGAGGCGCCCTAACACTAACTAATCCTAAATTATGCATATGCATAGCCTGGGTGCACTAACAAGTGAAAATTTAAAATTGAGCAAAGGTGGATCAGCGCATCACCAGGCCGCCTCCGAATGGCCACCAATCAAAGGTGCGCTGAGCCCCCCCAAGAAACTACAAATGCACCTTGAAACCAAACAGAAGCTCTGCATAAACATCAATAAGCAATGCTATTACATGGGAGCAGCTGACCAAAGTTACTTACATTTATACATGGCAAGGAAACAGCGCTACTTAAAAACATGTACATGCCTTTTGTTTTGTTGTTGCAGCTGCAGTGCAGCCAGAAAAATTAGGCTGGCATGTACACGCACCAGAAAAATTATTATAGTGGCTAGCAGCGGCCTTAAAAATTCAGGAATCCACCTGGAGTCCTGGACCCTGTTGGTGGTGGCGGAGAAGGCCATCGAGCAGCCTGCGGGCAGAGATGCTGTGTGGGGAGCGAGTTAGTCTTGGGGCAGCCAGTCACACGGCCTGCAGACAGAGATGCTGTGTGTGGGGACTGACTTAGTCTTGGGGCGGGCAGTAGCCCTCCGGGATCCATGCCTCATTCATTTTGATAAAGGTGAGGTACTGAACACTTTCGTGACTTAGGCGACTTCTCTTCTCAGTGACAATGCCTCCAGCTGTGCTCAAGGTCCTTTCTGACAGGACGCTTGCGGCCGGGCAAGACAGAAGTTGGTTGGCAAATTGGGACAGCTCTCAGCCTCTGTTTAACTAAGTACTGCAGACTAGGTGTAATGTATTTGCACTCTTATTGGCTGACGGGCAGTCTACAGACTATATATAAGCAGAGTGCTGTCAGGGAGTGAGCATTTCTTTTGTGTGTGTGGCAGGTTACACCCCAGGAAGAACGCGTATGGGATCAGGTCACTGATCATCATCAATGCGCTTCACCAGGTTTGTCACCTCCTCAAACGGACGCATGAGCCTGCAGGCATTGTGCATGAGCCTCCAGTGACACGGCAAAAAACAATCCCCAGATCCCCATGGCATGTCCTACCATCGTACTTGTACAGATAATCGTTGATGGCTTTTTATTGTTGGAGCAGGCGCTCAAACATCAACAGCATTGAATTCCAGCGAGTCGGGCTGTTGCAAATCAAGAACCTCATTGGCAGGTTATTTCCAGCTGAATCTCTGAAAAGCGTGCCATGGCCGTGTAGGAACGGCTGAAAAGGCCACATACCTTCCTGAACTGCTGGAGGACGTCCTGTAAGCCTGGATACTTACACACAAATCATTGTATAATGAGATTCAACACATGTGTCATGCAGGGCACATGTGTAAACTTGCCCAACCTCAACGCCGCCAACAGATTGCTTCCATTGTCACGCACAACTTTGCCGATCTCCATTTGGTGTGGGGTTAGCCAAAGATCCACCTACTTGTTCAGAGAGGCCAGGAAAGCTGGTCCAGACTCTCGGCTTGCAGGCAAGTCATGGCCAGGATGGCATACAATACAATACAATACAATACAATAACATTTCTATAGCGCTTTTCTCCCATAGGACTCAAAGCGCTTAGGCTCTCTCAGATTCAGTAGATGGTAGTAGGATGAAGTATTCACACAACAAAGGTTATATTTCCGCAAATGTCAAACTGAACAGGTGGGTTTTCAGTCTGGATTTAAACACGTCCAGGGATGGAGCTGTCCTGATATGCTGAGGTAAGGAGTTCCAAAATGTAGGAGCAGCATGACAGAAGGCTTTTGGACCAAAAGTTTCCAAGTGGACTCTGGGTATGACTAGATTATTAGAACCTGTGGATTTAAGATTGCAGGGATTGCAACGCAGCTGTAGCATTTCTTTCATGTATTCAGGGCCCAGATTATTTAGTGATTTAAATGTCAGGAGGCCAATCTTGAATAGGACCCTCCATTTTATAGGTAGCCAGTGAAGGGAGTGCAGGACTGGCATTATGTGGCAGTGACAGGGTTGGTTGGTTAACAGTCTGGCAGCAGTATTCTGTATCAGCTCTAGGCGGTACAAGTACTTTTTTGGAAGGCCAGTGTAGAGAGCATTGCAGTAGTCCATTCGGGATGTAATGAAGGCCTGAACTAAGGTTGGTAGATCTTCTGGGGGGATGAGGTGCTTGATTTTTGTGATGTTCTTCAGGTGAAAATAGGATGATTTCACCACAGCAGAGATGTAAGTTCTGAAGTTTAAATCCCCATCAATTATAACTCCCAGGCTATGCACATGATCGGAGCTGTGTAGATCCGTGCCTCCTATTCCCAGTGGTGAAGACTGCAAGTTAAGTTGTTTTGTTATCACGCTCTGCCCTCCGATCAGAAGGACTTCAGTTTTGTCTGCATTTAGTTTCAGCCAGTTGTCACTCATCCATTGCTGTAGTTTGCCAAAGCATAGTTCACAGTTGGAGTTGGGTTTGTCACACCAAGCTTGAAGTAAAAATATAGTTGGGTGTCATCAGCAGAGCAGTGGTATGTCAGGCCATGTTTTTGGATTAGTTTTCCAAGTGGTAACATGTAAATCGTGAAAAGCAGGGGAGAAAGGATTGAGCCCTGGGGCACCCCATACTTAAGTGGTACAGAGGTGGACAGGAAGGGCCCCATAGACACTTTTTGGGTTCTACCACCCAAGAAGGATTGGAACCACTGAAGAACAATGCCATCAATGCCGCAGTATTCCTGTAGCCTGCTTATCAAGATGTCATGGTCAACTGTATCAAAGGCTGCAGAAAGGTCTAGTAGTATCAGGATGGAGCACTCTCCTCTGTCTCTTGCCATGAGCAGGTGGTTGCATATTTGGATGAGGGCAGTTTCAGTGCTGTGACGTTTCCTGAAGCCATACTGGAATGGGTCAGAACTGTTGTTTTGTAGGATTTTGGCTTCTAGCTGGAGGTATACAGCTTTTTAAATTAGCTTACCCAGAAATGGAAGGTTAGAGACAGGTCTGTAGCTGGTCATTGCATCTGGGTCCAGGGAGGGTTTTTTGAAGAAAGGCCTGATGATTGCTTCCTTCAGTGAAGCAGGAAATATCCCTGATTGTAAGGAACAGTTAACAATTTTGTGGAATACCGGTACAAACAGGTCGGTGCAGTTCAACATGAACTGTGTTGGGCTAGGATCCAGGTCACAGGTAGTTTGGCGGAGGTGAAGGAGGATGCTTGATGTGACTTCTTCATCAATTTCTTTGAAGTTTGACCAAGGTGTTACGTTGTCTCTGCTAATGGTCTTCGGTGCTATATTAGGCTCAGATGCTGTAAGTTGGATGGCGGACCTTATAGCAGAGACTTTGTCCGAGAAGAAATGGGCAAATTGGTCACAGAGGTCATTTGAAGACTGGATATTAAAATTTTGACATGCACGGGTTGCAGAGTTTTTCCACTGTGCGAAACAGTTGGTCTGGTTTGTTAACTGCATTTGCAATCTCATGTGATAGAAAGGATGACTTTTTCTCTGGGACCTGGGGGGGGGGGGGGTGCAGTTGTTGCAGAGAAAGCCGCAGCAGCAAAAGAGGACTCAGGTGGGGAAAATAGCAAAGAGGATGGAGGAGGAGTAGAAGGATAAGAGGAGGTGGCAGCAGGCCTGCCTGCAAATCGTGGTGGTGTCACCAACTCTGCCGCACAGCCACATATTTCATGCTTGGCAGCCATAAACAGGTTGACCCAATGTGCAGTGTACGTGATATATCTGCACTGACCGTGTTTTGCAGACCAGATATCAGTGGTCAGGACCCTTGCCCCAACACTGTGTGCCAGAGATGCCACAACTTGTCTTTCCACATGATGGTACAAATTGGGGATTGCCTATTTGGAAAATAAGTTTCTGCCCGGTATCTTCCACTGAGGTGTCCCAATCGTGACAAATTTCTTGAAGGCCTCAGACTCCACCAGCTTGTACGGAAAAAGCTGGCGGGCTAGCAGTTCCAACAAGCCAGCTGTCAGGGGTAAGGGGGTGATTCAGAGACATTGGCTCCTTCATTCCAAAACTTCCTTCACAGAAAGCTGACTGCTGTGGGCAGATGAGCAGGAACTGCCCAAGTTGAGAGGCGGTGGAGTACAGGGTGCTTGATAGGGGGCAAGGACAGAAGAGGTTGACGTGGCTGAAGATGCTGCTGGACCAGGAGTAGGAGGGTGGCTTTGTGTTTGTGTGCTGATTTTATTCATGTGTGCATCCCATTGGTGTTTGTGTTTTACGATCAGGTGCCTTCGCAAAACAGTTGTCCCTAGGTGGGAGTTGGACTTCACACAACTCAGTTTCTTTTGACAGAGGTTACAAATGGCATTGCTGGTATCAGAGGCACACAAACAAAAACAAATGTCACATTGGTGAGCTTTGGAATGTCAGAATTCTGGTGGTGACAACAGCAGGCGTTGAAGGGTGTGTTTGGCTGGCTGACCCAAGGTGCCAAAACATGCCGTCTGACAGTGCCACTAGCTCCTTGCGACAATCTCCCCCTGCTACATACAACAACTCATTTCCTCCTCGGGCACCAACATGACATTCATGGACACATCATCATCATCATCATCAACTGCTTCACTTGTCTTAGACACCTCCAAATAGGCACCAACAACAGATACTACATCATCATCATCATCATCATCATCATCCTCACACCTTAAGTCCACGTGTGTACTGATGCCTGACTGAGACATATCACGTGGTGTGACAGCCTTATTGCCTTCATCTTCTGCCAATAATGGTTGTGCATCACTGAATGCATCATGTGTGAATAACTCCTCTGACATAAGTGGAGCAGGTGTGGTGCTAGTGGTGGTGGTAAGTTGTTGTGGGGCGCCCGAAAGCAGAGAAGGAGGAGGACATTGCACTTGCATCAAGGAGGTTCCGTAGAAGATGTGGTGTGCTTTGTAAGTGTAATGGTGGGTGTCAGCAACCAGAGAGAATCTGATTCTTGGCGATCTGCAGTATCACCAAGAATGCAGATATACTTGATTATGGATGACCTGCAGAATCACCAATAATCCAAGTATAGCTAACCTCTTGACACCTGAAGCGTGTAAGTGTTTGGTGTAACAGTAAGAGCTGGACCACCGGGGTAGTGGGTGGTCCAATATGTAGAGTAAGACTCTACTGCAGTCAAGGACTCCAGGAGGGTGAGTCCTTGCCTGATTTGCAGACGGGCCCCCTCTGAGGGACAGGGGACCCCTGCAGGTGGGCTGAGCACCCAAGGGGTGGGTGACAGCCAGGAAGGTCAGACAGGCCGGGTCGGCAACACACGAGCAGATAAGGTACAGAGACAAAAGGCTGATTCGGTAACCAGGGACAGGCATGGTCGGCAACAGAGAATCAGATTTGCAAGGTACCGTATCAGTAAACAGGAGAGGAGTCGCCTCGATCAGCTGACCCCTCTCCTATTGGCATAAAGAGCGTGCCTTGCGGCGCGCGCGCGTAGATCTCCTTCTGTGTGCACTACTAGGTCCAGCCATGCTAGCCGCATGTTGCTGCGGAGAAAACGTCGCTTTGTACGCGGACGCCGCCGCCTCACTATCAGACCGCACGGCGGCTTCTCCGCAATCCATCACAGTACCCCCCACGAGGAGTGGACTCCGGACACTTTCCACCAGGTTTCCCAGGATGTAAGTCATGGAACTCTTTCTTTAATTCTTCCGCATGCATGCGACAATCTGGCACCCAAGATCTCTCCTCCATGCCATACCCCTTCCAGTGGACCAGATATTGCACAGAATTCTGCACTAGGCGAGAATCCAAAATCTTTTCAATCTCATACTCTGGTTGGTCATCCACCAACACAGGGGGGGGGGGGGGGGAGAGGAATCTACCTGTACAGCTGGTTTTAACAGGGACACATGGAAAAATCTCACACCTCTCATACTGGCTGGGAGATCGATGGTATACGTGACATTATTGATTTTCTTGGCCAATGGAAACGGTCCTATAAACTTAGGGCCCAACTTGGGTGACAATTGTTTCAGGGCCAAATGACGAGTGGACACCCACACCAAATCTCCTGTAGAGAATTGCCATTCCACAGACTGATGCTTATCTGCCTGCTTCTTCTGGGTTTGGAAAGCTTTCCCCAGGTTCCTCTTAACCATTCCCCAAATCTCTTTCAGGGCCCTTTGCCAATCCTCCAGGGCAGGAAAAGGAGTAGAAGCGACCGGCAAGGGAGCAAACTTGGGTGATCTCCCTGACACCACCTGAAATGGGGAGAACCCAGAAGAAGAGCTCTTCAGGTTGTTGTGCGCAAACTCTGCAAACGGTAAAAACTTCACCCAATCGGTTTGCGCATCAGCAACATAGCACCTGAGAAACTGTTCCAGAGATTGGTTAACTCTCTCGGTCTGGCCGTTGGTCTGAGGGTGGTAGCCTGATGAAAATGCAAGTTCCATGTCCAGTTGATGGCAGAAGGCCCTCCAAAATTTTTAAACAAATTGGACTCCCCGATCTGACACTACATTTTCTGAAATGCCATGCAGCCGGAAGATGTGCTGGATGAAGAGATCAGCCAATTCCTGAGCCGAGGGGAGTCCTTTTAGAGGGACAAAATGTGCCATCTTACTGAAACGGTCCACTACCATCCAAATTACCGACTTGCCTTCAGACCGAGGGAGTTCACCCAAAAAATCCATGGAGAAATGGGTCCAGGGTTCATTGGGGACTGGCAATGGCTGTAAAGTGCCAACGGGGGCCTGACGAGAGGGTTTACTCCTCGCATATACAGCACACTCTCTTACAAACTGTCATGATTCTAATGCATTGGTGTGCAATGCATGGGAATCGCAAGGAAGATTGTTCTGTCAGTATGCAAGAAACACTGAGAATGGAATTAAAGGAAAAAACATAAAGATTTATTGTAATCAGTCTCAAGAGATAAACAGCATAAATGTCGTACATAAAGTAATGCACAGAGTATGCAACTAGACTGTTAAAGAGCTTACAAACAAACAATCAGCATTATCATGCAGAGAGTCAAATGAACAGGACGCATAAACAATTGAGATTAAGTTTATGCAGAGAATCTGACCATCAGGATGCATACACAATTGGCATTAAGTTCTATGCAGAGAATAGTACTATCAGGATGCATACACAATGGAGCAACTGGAAACTAACACATAAGCAGAATCTATCAGGTATTGCAGATGCTATGGACCCCCTGCATATAGGATAATATGCAAAGGTATCCAAGCATAACAATAGTGTGCACACTGAACCCCAGACCTGACTATTATATACACATGAGAATCATATACATTATATACAAAGGCAGAGCATCAGAATTATAATCGGCAGGCAACGGAACGTCATACATGCAGGGTCAAACCAGAGATACAAACAAGATACAATCGCTTAGGCAAAGGGTTAGTCAAATACAGCAAACAGGTCAAACACGATAATTACAGATACAAGGCTGAGCAAGACAGGAAGGCTAGGACTCAGGATCAGGAACAGACTTTGATGAGCTAGCACAGGGTGGTCTGTTAAAGCAGCTTATATAGTGTGCAAGAAAGTCAGATGACAAAGTCCAGGTGATCACAGACCTGCCCTCATTAAAACTGCAATAACAGTTCTTGTGAGTGAGACCTCTGCTGGTGGCAGAGAATAGTTCAAGCAGTTTCAAACACTGAGGACACAGAGGACATCTGCTGGTGAAATGGAGGAAGTTCATCAAAAGTTCAGGAAATTTGCCAGCAGATGCATTTTGTGACACAAACTCCTTACAATATGTGACCAATGTAGGCCACCAGGCACATATAGCTAGTAGATCCTGAGTTCTGGTGGCCCCAGGATGACCAGCATTCTTGTGAGAATGAAAGAGCTGTAGGATTTGTAAGCGGAAAGGCAGTGGCACAAACATGACCCCCTCTGGCTTCCCCTCTGGATCATCCTGTTGGTAAGGACTTAAAGTGACCGTCCAATCCCTCCATGTCTCAGTGGCCACTAAAACTACTTTTGGAGGGAGGATGGTCTCAGGGGCTGCAGGCTGTACTGACTCGGGCTCGAAACACCTGGAGAGGGCATCGGCCTTGATGTTCTTACTTCCGGGAGTATACGTAATGATAAATCTAAACCTTACAAAAAACAGGGACCATCGGGCCTGACGAGGGCTAAGTCTCTTAGCCCCCTCTATATACTCCAAATTCTTGTGATCTGTATAAACTGTGATAGTGTGTTCTGCACCTTCTAACCAGTGTCGCCATTCCTCAAATGCTAATTTGATGGCCAGGAGCTCCCGGTTACCTATGTCATAGTTTTTCTCGGCGAGTGAAAACCTGCGAGAAAAATAGGCACATGGGTGAAGCTTGCCCTGCAAGCCTGACCTCTGAGACAACACAGCTCCTACGCCCACCTCTGAAGCATCGACCTCCACGATGAATGGAAAGGCAACATCAACATGTCTCAGTATAGGGGCAGAACAGAACAGTTTTTTGAGGGTAGAAAAGGCCGCATGAGCCTCTGGTGACCAGTGATGAGTATCAGCCCCTTTTTTGGTAAGACTGGTGAGGGGTGAGATGATGGTAGAGTACCCCTTAATGAACCTTCTGTAGTAATTGGCAAACCCCAGGAACCTCTGAAGTGCCTTCAGACCTACTGGCTGAGGCCACTCCAGGACCGCAGAAACCTTTCCTGGGTCCATCGAGAGACCAGAAGTGGAGATAATGTACCCCAGGAAGGCCACTGACTTTACCTCGAAGAGGCATTTCTCCAATTTGGCATACAGTTGATTCTGTCTTAACTTTTTTAGCACCCATCAGACATGCTTACGATGTTCAGAGAGATTGGACGAAAAGATTAAAATGTCGTCCAAGTAAACCAGGACAAATTTCCCCAGCACTTCCCTGAACACCTCATTAATTAACTCCTGGAAGACGGCCGGCGTGTTACACAGCCCGAAGGGCATCACCAGGTACTCGTAATGCTCGTCGGGCGTGTTGAAGGCCGTCTTCCATTCGTCGCCATCCCTGATTCGAACTAGGTTGTATGCACCCCTGAGATCTAGCTTGGAAAAAATCTTGGTGTTAGTCACCTGTGTGAACAAATCATCAATCAGGGTGTTAGGATCCCCAGTTCTGCCTGTCATTGCAGTGATGGGCTGACTCTGCATTTGCTTCAGTCTGCACATTACTGCAATGGAATTGTATGCAAGTCTGTGAGGATTCTCAGTTCTGCCTGTCATTGCAGTGATGGGCTGACTGTCCATTGGTTTTTGTCTGCACATTGCTGCAATGGAATTGCATGTGTGTGTGCGAGGATTCCCAGTTTTGTTTCTCACTGCAGTTATGGGCTGGCTTTGCATTTGGCTCAGTCCTGCTGCAGTGAGATTACATGGGAGTGTCTGAACACCTGCAAGGTGAGGGCCTTGTTAGCTGAGTACTTAAGATCCAGACTTCCCAGCAGCCTTTGCTGTCGCATTGTTTGTCCTCCCTGCTTGTGCAGCCTCAGTTCTTGTTCCTGTCTTGCCTGAGTCCTAGGATTTATAATCTGTCTGGTTGCTCCAGTCCTGCCTGACCTCTTGGAGTTATAGCCCGTGTGTTTGCTCTTGTCCTGTATGCTGTATTCTGGATGAATATCTACATACCTGCTGGTGGACTTGAACTTATTAATACTGTCTGGGTAAATACTCCTGTAAAGCTGCTTCATGAGCATAATGTCGCATGCTTGTTCCTGAACTGTCTGGAATCTACTCTGAACGTTTTCATGTACATATCTTCACTGTAAATAAACATCACTTTGCATCAAATCCTGGGCGTCTGCATCTTTGGGAGTTCATCTGCACGAAGCTAAGCCTCGCCAGACAGAATGCCTGCTGGTGAGCATGATAGAATGCGACAGCCAACAACGACTCCCAGCGGATCTCAGGACAACAGAAGGTATGATTATATTCCTCAGAGAAAATTTAATAGACTTGATTCTGTGTTGTTTCTGGAGTTTTGTTCTGAACTGCAAAAGTTATTTCAAGTGCCTGCTGTTCGATTGTCACTACACACTACCTGGTCTGCATTGATTTCTCGTTGCCTATTTGAGGGTGAATTGCTTGATTGGGCCCTGGAAACTTTGAACTCATCTGACAGTTTTGTGGATGTTCCTGTGGAGTTTTTGAATTTTACTTGTGCTGTTTGGTTAGGAAAGACAATTCCTCGTGCTACCTTTGATGAGTTAATTTCTTCTGAACCTATACAATCAGCTGCAGCCCTCATGCAAATCAGAAACATTGTCTCTGCTAAACTTTCAAAAAGACAAAGTAATAAATCTAAAACCAAGTCTGGTCAATCAAAGAGATCTATTAAAAGTTCAGTTGGTGCAGTTAACCAGTTCACCCCCAAGGGTTTTTATCCTAACGGACCAGAGCAATTTTCAGTTGTCAGCGCTCCTCCCTTTTATTCCCTAATAACTTTATTACTACTTATCACAAGAAAATGATCTATACCTCGTTTTTTTCGCCACCAATTAGGCTTTCTGTGGATAGTACATTTTGCTAAGAATTTTTTTATTCTAAATGCATTTTAATGAGAAAAACAGAAAAAAAAAGAAAAAAAAATCATTATTTCTCAGTGTTCAGCCTTTATAGTTTTAAAATTAAACATTCTCCTGTGGATAAAACAAACACGTTTTATTTGCCCAGTGGTCCCGATAATTAAACCGTTTAGATTATGTCCCTACCACAATGTATGGCGACAGTATATTATTTTGAAATATAAGTGGTTATTTTTCTGTTTGTTCTGGCCATAATTACAAGCCCCTATGTAATAAATTAAAATTAATTTTCCCCCATAAAATATAGAATAAAAAAAGCTGAGTCCCTAAGGCAACTATTTATTTATTTTTTTTAAGCTGATTTTTTTTTTTTACAAGTGTTTTTTTTGGGGGGGAGGGTTGGAAGTGTAATTTTATTAATGATGTGTATATACTTGAAAATGTATGTATTTTGTAAGTGTAATATACTTTTTGGCCACAAGATGGCGCTGGTGAACACTCATAGGACGTGTTCACTTTTTTTTTTTTTTTTTTTACACACTTTATTAAACTGTTACATTTCCTGTTTATGTGAATGGACGCAGCCGCTGTTCGCGGTCACGTCCATTCACTCCAGGCACTGCGATTGGGTAGAGGACTGTTCAGTCCTCTTCCCCAATCGCCCAGCACGGGATCCCGACGGTAATGGCGGCGGTAGCGGCGGACACACGGCGGTAGCAGCGGCGGGAATGCGCGACGTATTAAAACGTCATGTTGCTGTTAATAGCGGTAAGCATGACGTTTTAATACGTTAGGATGGCGGTAAATGGTTAAACTAATTCTGAAAGATGGATCTGAACCTGTGCCTGAATCCACAGTTAAAACTTCTGCTTGTCCATTCAGGGCAGACAATCCTGGGACATTCAAAAGACCTGTAAAACAGTCTGCTAAACTCTCTCCTGTGCAGAAACTGTGTATTGCACCTGATGTTGTTCAGCAAACTACTGTTATCATTCCAAGTCAATCTGCATCTACTCAGCATGTTAATGATTCTGCAACTTCTTCCTCTGCAAATCAAGTACTGGATGATCCGTTGTCAGTAACAATCACCTGTCTAAGTTATCAAAATGCTGGTTCCTCCATGTCAGAGGTAAAAACTGCTATGCATGCATCACCTTGTTCTGAATCTAACCCTGTGAAAAAAGTTTTTTCAACTCCAGCTTCTGTTGATCCATTGTCTATAGCAACAATAAGCAAAGTTTCTCAAACTGATGTTTTTGCTGCAACTGTTCCTTATGCTATTATGCATCCACTTCAGTCTGATCCTAAACTCAGTCCTGAGATTAAAAATCTTAAAACTTCAGTTTCTGCAATACGGTTGCCGTTAGCAACTGCAAACAAAAATACTCAAAATGACTTGCAGCTAGCAGCAACAGACTTTCTAACGTCTCCATTTCACCCATCACAATGTTGTCTGGATTCTATGCTTAAGAGCAGTGCTGAATCTGCAAACCCAGTGTTACCGTTGCCCTTAGCAAACACCAATCAATTGTTAGATACTGCCGTATCACAGTCTGCTAAAAAAGATCTTCAAACTGCTACTTTTCATTCATCCCCAGCGTTAGAGATTAAAGGTTTGGGAAATTCAACACCAGTAATTCCGTTGTCCATAGCAACGTCCAATCAAACCTTGTTGAATAAAAATGCATCTCCACCGTCATCTAAGGAAATTGACTCTGTTACTATGCATCTGCTTCACTCTGATCCGGACTACAGTTCTGAAATAAAAAACGCTTCAGTTTCCATAGCTCCGTTACCCTTGACAACCGTTACATCAAGCAATTCTCGGCCTCAGTGTTTCAGCCGGTTTGCGCTTCACATGTTCCATGTTCTTGCTGTTCCAAGTGCTTACAGTTTAAGGGGTTCTATGCATCCATGTGACTGTTTCTTTTCATGGTGGAACACTGGAAAATTCTATAAGTTACCTACTGCTTCATCTGCCTCTAGTATCCAAGTGTTGGACTCTGCAATACAACCTTTATCTGCCAATCTGTCTACGTCAGAGACTTTGTCATCTAGTTCTGCTGTTGTGGAAACCCAGCATCTTGTTTGCTTGTCTACAGACTCACTATGTACTGCGACAGAGTACCAGTCTCATGAGACTTTAAGTCCTACTCCGTCTGCAGCATCACAAACTTTCTTTGCCACGACTGCCCAGTTGAACTTTGTCCAGTCGCAGTCCTGCCAGTTTGAGCTGGCCGATACTTTACAGCCTGATCAAAGTTTATGCCAAGTTTCTAATGTGAACTCTGATAAAAATGTTTCTGTGTTTAAACTTGTATCAGTACAAGGGCCAGTTTGTACCCAGACTGTGATCACAGGTGCCGAGCCAGTGCTGCTCGTTAAGGAGAGCCAGCCAGAGCAGGCGAATGCTATGTCTGAGGCCTGGAACCCACTGGAAACAGCAAACGCAAAACGCTACCGCTAGAGTTTTGTCTGAGCAGTTTGCAAGCGGATTCATGCGCGTTTGCGGTCGCGTTTTGCAACATTGTATTTTTTTTGCTCAGCGGTTGTGTAGCGTTTTGCGTTTTTATCCTGATTGGTCCTGTGAATTATTTTTAATTTTGTTACAGTGTGCTGAACCGCAAAACGCTAGCAAAACCGCTCAGTTTAGGTTTTGCTGAGCGTTTCTGCTAGCGTTTCAATACTTTACATTGAAGCGCTAACGCTCCCAAAATGCTGCATGTCCTGCATTTGCGTTTCTGGGAAACGCAAAAGCTCCTGTGGAAGTTGCCCCATCCATTAACATCAGCTGAGCGTTTTGGCAAAACGCTAGCGTATCGCAGCGCTGCCAAAATGCTCAAAGGGGTTCCAGCCCTTAGGGTGCAAACACAGAGCCTACACTCATGTGTAATCATGAATTAATGTTACCCAGTTTTGAATCTGCAATTGAGCAAGGGCCAGTTTGTACCCAAACTATGATCACATGTGCCGAGCCAGTGCTGCTTATTAAGGAGAGCCAGCCAGAGCAGGTGGATGCCATGTATAAGGGTACAGACACAGAGCCTATACCTATGTGTAATCATGATGAATTAATGTCGCTCAGTTTTGAATCTGTAATTGTGCCAGGGCCAGTCTGTATTAAACCCACGGCTACCAATGCCATGCCAGAGTCAGTCGATAAAGAGACAGGCTCAGTGCTGGTAGGTCACCTGCCAATGGGTACAGACACAGTGCCTGCACCTATGTTTAGCCATGAATCTGTTCTTGATGATGATGTTCTTGTTTCCCAGTCTAAGTGTGTCCCTTCCAGGGATATGGTAATTCTTGAATCTCTTGTAAGCTCTGATCTGGAAGGTAAAATAGAACATGTCTCTGAGTTTCTCAAGTCTGAACCTATACCAGCTAGTACTGAGTTTGTGTGCACCAGGTGTGAGTCAGAGCCAATCCGAGGAATGATTGTGCCGGTCTCAGAATGCACTATACCAGTACATACAGTCACTGGGCCCGTATCTGTGCATACCGTTTCTGAAGGTATCGACACTGTGTCAGAGTCAGTGAAGGCTAAGTTGGTATCAGCTTGTGCCACATACAAAGAGCATGGGACTTTACCTCTTGATGTTTCCAAGTTGGAGAATGAAATTGTGTCTGATGTTATGAATGGAAATGTTTTGCATGACCAGTCCTGCAGTTCCCAGTCCTGCAGTTCCCAGTCCAGCAGTTCCCAGTCCAGTGTTGAGTCAGTTATTGATTTGATGTCTGCAGAATTTGTGGAAAGTGAACAATCTCTTTTTGAGCTCTCCAATTGTGACAATTTGTCTAACACTCTGTGTACTTCAGGTATCAGTCATGTCATAGCTTGCCCTGATGCCTCCGCTCCAGCATGCCCAGATGTTGCCCTTGTGTCAGCATGCCCAGTCGCTGCCTGCGCTCCAGCATGCCCAGATGATGAGCGTAATGACGTAATTACGATTTCACGTAATTAGTGTAATTACGATTATGGCCGTAAGTACATAATCGTAATGAAGATGGATTTCGCGAAATTTCGCGTAAGCGTAATTTTCGCGTAATTTTCGCATTACAGTGGGTATTACGAAATTAATGCGTATGGCCATGCTCCCAAGCGGAAAAGTTGACGCATGGATCAATGTTAGGTAGCCGCCGACTTTAAGGGTTAATAGCAAAGCCCCCTTAAATGCTAAGAGCCTCAGATTTGGAGAATATATTAAGGAGATCAGAAGGAATAAGAGGAAAAAAAAAATTTCAAAAAGACCTTATAGTTTTTGAGAAAATCGATGTTAAAGTTTCAAAGTAAAAATGTATACATTTAAAAACCCGCCGACTTTAACGGTTAATAGCAAAGCCTGCTTAAAGTTTAGGAACACCAAATTCCCAGGGTATATTAAGGGGATCAGTGGGAATAAGAGGAAAAATTTTTTTTCAAAAAGACCTTATAGTTTTTGAGAAAATCGATTTTTAAGTTTCAAGGGCAAAAATGTCTTTTAAATGCGGAAAATGTCAGTTTTTTTTTTTGCACAGGTAACAATAGTGTATTATTTTCATAGATTCCCCCAAGTGGGAAGAGTTTTACTTACTTCGTTCTGAGTGTGGGAAATATTAAAAAAACGACGTGGGGTCCCCCCTCCCAGACCTCTTTAACCCCTTGTCCCCCATGCAGGCTGGGATAGCCAGAATGCGGAGCACCGGCCGCGTGGGGCTCCGCACCCTGACTATACCAGCCCGCATGGTCCATGGATTGGGGGGTCTCGGAAGGGGAGGGGCAGCCAAGCTTTCCCCTCCCCCTCCGAGCCCTTGTCCAATCCAAGGACAAGGGGCTCTTCTCCACCTCCGATGGGTGGTGGAGGTGGAGGCCGCGATTTCCTGGGGGGGGGGGGGGTTCATGGTGGAATCTGGGAGTCCCCTTTAAAAAGGGGTCCCCCAGATGCCCACCCCCCCTCCCAGGAGAAATGAGTATAGAGGTACTTGTACCCCTTACCCATTTCCTTTAAGAGTTAAAAGTAAATAAACACACCAACACTTAGAAAAAGTATTTTAATTGAACAAAAAACATAACCACGAAAAAAGTCCTTTAATATTCTTAATTAACCATTAATACTTACCTGTCCCTTTAAATAAATGATCCCACGCAATATCCTCGGAAATGTTCTATCAGTTACAATGTAACAAAGTTATTACAACGTAACAACTTTGTTACATTGTAACTACGCCGCACCCGACGTCACTCGCCGCCTCCGCCGCTGCACCCGCACGGACCCGACAGAGCTCTGAGCTATATAGCTCAGAGCTCCCTAAGCATCTTTGTATTTGGGCTCCAAGGAGCCCCATTGGTCCTTAGCAGACCAATGGGGTTCCTTTAAATCAGAAGGAACCCCATTGGTCTGCTAAGGACCAATGGGGCTCCTTGGAGCCCAAATACAAAGATGCTTAGAGAGCTCTGAGCTATATAGCTCAGAGCTCTGTCGGGTCCGTGCAGGACGCTAAGTCCCCGCCGACTCCCGCTGTCCACCCCGCCCACATCTGTCACCCACATGTCACCCACACCCCAGGAAATCGCGGCCTCCACCTCCACCGCCCATCGGAGGTGGAGAAGAGCCCCTTGTCCTTGGATTGGACAAGGGCTCGGAGGGGGAGGGGAAAGCTTGGCTGCCCCTCCCCTTCCGAGACCCCCCCCCAATCCATGGACCATGCGGGCTGGTATAGTCAGGGTGCGGAGCCCCACGCGGCCGGTGCTCCGCATTCTGGCTATCCCAGCCTGCATGGGGGACAAGGGGTTAAAGAGGTCTGGGAGGGGGGACCCCACGTCGGTTTTTTTTATATTTCCCACACTCAGAACGAAGTAAGTAAAACTCTTCCCACTTGGGGGAATCTATGAAAATAATACACTATTGTTACCTGTGCAAAAAAAACTGACATTTTCCGCATTTAAAAGACATTTTTGCCCTTGAAACTTAAAAATCGATTTTCTCAAACTATATAAGGTCTTTTTGAAAAAAATTTTTTTCCTCTTATTCCCACTGATCCCCTTAATATACCCTGGGAATTTGGTGTTCCTAAACTTTAAGCAGGCTTTGCTATTAACCGTTAAAGTCGGCGGGTTTTTAAATGTATACATTTTTACTTTGAAACTTTAACATCGATTTTCTCAAAAACCTATAAGGTCTTTGTGAAAAAAAATTTTTTCCTCTTATTCCTTCTGATCTCCTTAATATATTCTCCAAATTTGAGGCTCTTAGCATTTAAGGGGGCTTTGCTATTAACCGTTAAAGTCGGTGGCTTTTTTGTATTATACGGGAGCGTTACGGTGTAACGCGAAATTACGGTAGCGTTTAATGCGAAATTACGGCATGCCCGAAACGCGTAATTACGTGTTGAAAATTACGCTTACGGTATTTTCAATTACGATTTTAATGGCAATTACGCTACCGTAATTTCGCATCGTAATCGCAAATTTCGCATGCGTAATTATAGTAATGCGAAATTTCGAAAATTTCAGCTCAAGCATGCCCAGTCGCTGCCTGCGCTCCAGCATGCCCAGATGTTACCCTTGTGACTGTATGCCCAGTTGCTGTCTGCACTTCAACAGGCCCAGATGTTGCTCTAAAGCCGGCATGCCTAGCAGTTGCTCATGTTCCATACATGCTCTGACACTGCTACTGTCCTGTCTTGCTCAGACACAGTTGCCATGTCTTGCAAATCAGGTTTTGGGGTCTCTTTAGGTACTTCCATAGGCCTTGGTGGACCGAATGGAATGTCTGAGGAATCCTCCATTACACTGGGAACTCTGGATGACTCTGAGGGGTTTCTAGAGATTTCAGAGAAAGTAGGACTTGGCTCTGTAGGTCAAGTTAGCAGTGTGCATTGCTCTGAAGGTTTCGGTTCTGCTGGGTATTGCTCTGAAGGTTTCGGTTCAACTGGGTACTGCTCTGAAGGTTTCGGTTCAGCTGGGTATTGCTCTGAAGGTTTCGGTTTAGATGGGCATCGCTCTGAAGGTTCCAGTTTAACTGGGTATTGCTCTGAAGGTTTCGGTTCAGATGGGCATCACTCTGAAGGTTCCGGTTCTATTGGGCATAGCTTTGGCAGAAATTATCCTGATGTAGTGTTTGAACGCGCGTCTGGTTTTGGGATGTTTCTGTTTGTCCTGGTGTTTGGTAGGCACCCAGAGTGTGCCTTTAAAGGGGAGGGGGGGTAATGTTAGGATCCCCAGTTCTGCCTGTCATTGCAGTGATGGGTTGACTCTGCATTTGCTTCAGTCTGCACATTACTGCAATGGAATTGAATGCAAGTCTGTGAGGATTCTCAGTTCTGCCTGTCATTGCAGTGATGGGCTGACTGTCCATTGGTTTTTGTCTGCACATTGCTGCAATGGAATTGCATGTGTGTGTGCGAGGATTCCCAGTTCTTTTTCTCACTGCAGTTATGGGCTGGCTTTGCATTTGGCTCAGTCCTGCTGCAGTGAGATTACATGGGAGTGTCTGAACACCTGCAAGGTGAGGGCCTTGTTAGCTGAGTACTTAAGATCCAGACTTCCCAGCAGCCTTTGCTGTCGCATTGTGTGTCCTCCCTGCTTGTGCAGCCTCGGTTCTTGTTCCTGTCTTGCCTGAGTCCTAAAATGTATAATCTGTCTGTTTGCTCCAGTCCTGCCTGACCTCTTGGAGTTATAGCCCGTGTGTTTGCTCTTGTCCTGTATGCTGTATTCTGGATAAATATCTACATACCTGTTGGTGGACTTGAACTTATTAATACTGTCTGGGTAAATACTCCTGTAAAGCTGCTTCATGAGCATAATGTCGCATGCTTGTTCCTGAACTGTCTGGAATCTACTCTGAACGTTTTCATGTACATATTGTAGCAGGATGGCTAACAGAGAGCCTGGAAAAGTCCTGTCAGGAGTTTATATATCACCCAGACTTCTATCCTTTTGCATACAGGGAGCTGTGATCCACTCCAGGAATCCAACGGATTCATTAATTAGTAGTCAGGAGGTGGATTATGTTAAATAGCTAAGCCCTGCTCTCATTCATTGCTCTGTAACTAGAGTTGGGCCGAACGGTTCGCCGGCGAACGGGGCTCGCGCAAACTTCGGTGGTTCGCGTGCGGGTGCCGCAGGCGAATGTTTGCGGAAGTTCGGTTCACCCCATAATGCTCTATTGAGCAAAATTTTTACCCTCAATTTCACTGTCAGCCGACATGTTATTGTCAAACACACTGCTTTGAGTGCTAGAGAACCCGCCCGCCCTTTAAGCTAGGTCCTTTATACCATTTGACTCAGTTGTCTGCCTACACTAATTAGTTATGGGACAACTGCTACACACTCTGCTAGGGAGATTTTAATTGGCCACCTCCCACCTCCCCTTCTACCGGAGGGAGGAGGGTCTCTTCTGGCAGGGAATTATACTATTTTTAAAAACCAGTATACATCATACCATAGCTGGGAATCGAACCCAGATCTCACTGTGTGGTGGGCACGTCACCCTAAGCACTGTACCACTACAGTAGTAAGTGAAGCTAGCCTAAAATGTGCCATTTATGCTCAATGCAATAGAACCATTAGGTTGCTTAAAGGAGAACTGTAGTGAGAGGTATATGGAGGCTGCCATATTGATTTCCTTTTAAGCTATACCAGTTGCCTGGCAGCCCTGCTGATCTATTTGGCTGCAGTAATAATAATAATCCAAACATTTGTATAGTGCTTTTCTCCTGTCGGACTCAAAGCACTCAAGAGCTGCAGCCACAGGGACGCGCTCAAGAGGCCACCCTGCAGTGTACCTGAATAGGTACTTGACCTAGCCAGGATTTGAACCCTGGTCTCCCATGTCAAAGGCAGAGCCCTTTACCAGTACACTATCCAGCCACTGTCGTGTGAATCACACCAGAAACAAGCATGCAGCTAATCTTGTCAGATCTTACAAAAATGTCAAACACCAGATCTGCTGCATGCTTGTTCAGGGTCTAGGGCTAAAAGTATTGGAGGCAGAGGATTTGCAGGATAGCCAGGTAACTGGTATTGCTTAAAAGGAAATCAATATTGTAGCCTCCATATACCTTTCACTACAGTTCTCCTTTAAAGGGAACCTTAAGGGCCCATTCACACTTGAGCGGGAATCGCACGATTCCCGCTCACAGCAAACCGCTAGCGGTTCTGCAAGAACCGCTACACAATGTAGCGAATGGCAGTGTTCTCACTGCCGCGGTTGCGGTTAGCGATAACCGCAACCGCGCTGCATGCAGCGGTTTGCCGGCGACGAGCGTTCCGCGGTTTGCGATCAGGATTAGCGTGCAAAGCACGCTAATCGTGATCGCTCCAAAACCGCTGCAGTGTCCAGTGATTTTTTTTTCCGCGATAATCGCAGGAAAATCACTCCCGCAAAATGCCGGCGGTGATCGCCGGCGTTCTGCGGTTCTAAGTGTGAATGGGCCCTAACTGAGAGTGATATGGCTGTTTCCTGTAAACAATACCAGTTGCCTGGCAGTCCAGCTGATCTTTGTGACTGCAATAGTGGCTGAATCACACCCTGAAACAAGCATGCAGCTAATCCAGTCTGACTTCAGTCAGAGCACTTGATCTGCATGCTTGTTCAGGGGCTGTGGCTAAAAGTATTAGAGACACAGGATCAGCAGGCGATTCAGGCAACTGGTATTGTTTTAAAAGGAAAAATCCATATCCTTCTCCGTTTAGGTTCCCTTTAAGGATTTGTAGCATAAAAGCCAACTCACATTGGCTGGGATTTGAACCTGGGTCTCACTGTATGGTGGACAAGCACACTAACCACTATACCAACTGAAGCTGGCCTGAAATTGCTGGCCTAAAATTTACTATTTATGCTCAATACAAGAGAAAAAGTAGACAAGACAAATAACACAAAAGAAAAATCACTGGACACTGCAGCGGTTTTGGAGCGATCGCGATTAGCGTGCTTTGCACGCTAATCCCGATCGCAAATCGCGGAACGCTCGTCGCCGACAAACCGCTGCATGCAGCGCGGTTGCGGTTATCGCTAACCGCAACCGCGGCAGTGAGAACACTGCCATTCACTACATTGTGTAGCGGTTCTTGCAGAACCGCTAGCTGTTTGCCGTGAGCAGGAATCGTGCGATTCCCGCCCAAGTGTGAATGGGCCCTTAAGGTTCCCTTTAAAGGAGAACTGTAGTGAAAGGTATATGGAGGCTACCATATTGATTTCCTTTTAAGCAATACCAGTTACCTGGCTATCCTGCAGATCATTTGCCTCCAATACTTTTAGCCCTAGACCCTGAACAAGCATGCAGCAGATCTGGTGTTTGACATTTTTGTAAGATCTGACAAGGTTAGCTGCATGCTTGTTTCTGGTGTGATTCACACAACAGTGACTGGATAGTGTACTGGTTAAGGGCTCTGCCTTTGACATGGGAGACCAGGGTTCGAATCCTGGCTAGGTCAAGTACCTATTCAGTAAGGAGTTCAAGGCAAGACTCCCTAACACTGCAGGGTGGCCTCTTGAGCGCGTCCCTGTGGCTGCAGCTCTTGAGTGCTTTGAGTCTGACAGGAGAAAAGCACTATACAAATGTTCGGATTATTATTATTACTGCAGCCAAATAGATCAGCAGGGCTGCCAGGCAACTGGTATAGCTTAAAAGGAAATCAATATGGCAGCCTCCATATACCTCTCACTACAGTTCTCCTTTAAGCAACCTAATGGTTTTATTGCATTGAGCATAAATGGCACATTTTAGGCTAGCTTCACTTACTACTGTAGTGGTACAGTGCTTAGGGTGACGTGCCCACCACACAGTGAGATCTGGGTTCGATTCCCAGCTATGGTATGATGTATACTGGTTTTTAAAATAGTATAATTCCCTGCCAGAAGAGACCCTCCTCCCTCCGGTAGGAGGTAGAAGGGGAAGTGGGAGGAGGGAGATTAAAATCTCCCTAGCAGAGTGTGTAGCAGCTGTCCCATAACTAATTAGTGTAGGCAGACAACTGAGTCAAATGGTATAAAGGACCTTGCTTGGAGGAAGGAGGGTGGACGGGTCCTCCAGCAGTGATGTGCATTTCACTCAATTAGGTGTGGCTCCAGGTATTAAACCTTTTGAAACATGTTTTCTATCATTTTTCCAGCTGATAGAATTTTTTAAAACTTTCAAAGTTCGCCTCCCCATTGAAATCTATTGCGGTTCGCGAACTTTTTCGCGAACCGAACCTTTCGCCGAAGTTCGCGAACAGGGTTCGTGAACCTAAAATCGGAGGTTCGGCCCATCTCTATCTGTAACCTGGGGAGCAGACAGGTTGGTCTGGCTGGAGCTAAAAGGTTGGTTTAAAAACTGTCATTTGTTGCAGTGTGACTAACAAAGCATAAGGCTTGTTCAGTCTATAGGTAGAACTGTATATATTGTATAGTTAGAGCCGAGACATGGCTAGGGTTTTGTTTTTGAATTTACTTTGTTTTGAAGCACCTTTTTATGCACCTGTGTATATAGCTGTAAATGAACACACCACTGTTTGAAGGCAAAGCCACTGGACTGGTCTCTATACCTGAAAAGGTTGCTCACCCCAGGGAGCTTAGCACCCGGTACTAGAGTTGGGCCGAACGGTTCGCCTGTGAACGGTTCCATGCGAACTTCAGTGGTTCGCGTTCGCGTCCCGCAGGCGAACTTTTGCGGAATTTCGGTTTGCCCCATAATGCACCATGAGGGTCAACTTTGACCCTCTACATCACAGTCAGCAGGCCCAGTGTAGCCAATTAGGCTACACTAGCCCCTGGAGCCACTCCCCCCCCCCCCCCCCCTTATAAAAGGCAGGCAGCGGCAGGCATTACGCTCACTCGTGTGCCTGCGTTAGTGAGAGTAGGGCGAGCTGCTGCAGACTGTCTCTCATAGGGAAAGATTAGTTAGGCTTAGCTTGTTCCTGGCTGCATACCTGTTCTGTTCAGTGAACCCGCCACTGCATACCTGTTCTGTGAACCCACCACTGCATACCTGTACTGTGAACTCACCACTGCATACCTGTTGAGTGAACCTGCCACTGCATACCTGTTGAGTGAACCTGCCACTGCATACCTGTTGAGTGAACCTGCCACTGCATACCTGTTCAGTGAACCTGCCACTGCATACCTGTTCAGTGAACCTGCCACTGCATACCTGTTCAGTGAACCTGCCACTGCATACCTGTTCTGTGAACCTGCCACTGCATACCTGTTCAGTGAACCCACCACTGCATACCTGTTCAGTGAACCCACCACTGTATACCTGTTCAGTGAACCCACCACTGCATACCTGTTCTGTTCAGTGAACCTGCCACTGTATACCTGTTCTGTTCAGTGAACCCGCCACTGCATACCTGTTCAGTGAACCCGCCACTGCATACCTGTTCTGTTCAGTGAACCTGCCACTGTATACCTGTTCAGTGAACCCGCCACTGCATACCTGTTGTGTTCAGTGAACCCGCCACTGTATACCTGTTCAGTGAACCCGCCACTGCATACCTGTTCTGTTCAGTGAACCTGCCACTGTATACCTGTTCAGTGAACCCGCCACTGCATACCTGTTGTGTTCAGTGAACCCGCCACTGTATACCTGTTCAGTGAACCCGCCACTGTATACCTGTTCTGTTTAGTAAACCCGCCACTGTATACCTGCTCTGTTTAGTGAACCTGCCACTGTATACCTGTACTGTTCAGTGAACCTGCCACTGCATACCTGTACTGTTCAGTGAACCTGCCACTGCATACCTGTTCAGTGAACCCGCCACTGTATACCAGATCTGTTCAGTGAACCCGCCACTGAATACCAGATCTGTTCAGTGAACCCGCCACTGTATACCAGATCTGTTCAGTGAACCCGCCACTGTATACCAGATCTGTTCAGTGAACCCGCCACTGTATACCAGATCTGTTCAGTGAACCCGCCACTGTATACCTGTTCTGTTCAGTGAACCCGCCACTGCATACCTGTACTGTTCAGTGAACCCGCCACTGCATACCTGTTGTGTTCAGTGAACCCGCCACTGTATACCTGTTCTGTTCATTGAACCTGCCACTGTATACCTGTTCTGTTCAGTGAACCCGCCACTGTATACCTGTTGTGTTCAGTGAACCCGCCACTGTATACCTGTTCAGTGAACCCGCCACTGCATACCTGTTCTGTTCAGTGAACCCGCCACTGTATACCTGTTCAGTTAACCCGCCACTGCATACCTGTTGTGTTCAGTGAACCCGCCACTGTATACCTGTTCAGTTAACCCGCCACAGCATACCTGTTGTGTTCAGTGAACCCGCCACTGTATATCTGTTCAGTGAACCTGCCACTGCATACCTGTTGTGTTCTGTGAACCCGCCACTGTATACCTGTTCTGTTCAGTGAACCCACCGCATCAGTGCGCATACCTGTGCAGTTAAGTGAACCCACCTACCTACGTGAGTGCACGCAGTGTGATATACCACTCCGTGCATACCCGATATGGACAAAACAGGTAGAGGAAGAGGTAGTGCCAGAGCCAGAGGAAGGCCACCCGGCAGGTCTGTGCGAGGTCGTGTAAATGTAATTTCGTGTGGACCTGGCCCACAGTACAGTGCTCGGAAGAAGGCACGTCCCATCACCTCCCAAGATTGTCAGGACGTGGTTGAGTATTTAGCGACACAGAACACCTCATCTTGCTCAGCCACCAGCGCTACTACTAGCACCACTTCCGCTGCATTTGACACTTCGCAAGAATTATTTAGTGGTGAAATCACTGATGCACAGCCATTGTTGTTACAGCCAGATGAATTTTCACCAGCTCATATGTCTGAGTTACGCGGCAACACTATGGATGTAACGTGTGAGGAGGATGAAGGACCTACTGATGGTGCATGTTTGGATTTTTCTGAGGCAAGCGAAGCTGGGCAGGATGATTACGATGATGACGATGATACGGATCCTCTGTATGTTCCCAATAGAGGAGATGAAGAGGGGGACAGTTCAGAGGGGGAGTTAGAGAGTAGTAGGAGGAGAGAAGTTGCTGAAAGAAGCTGGGGCAGCTCTTCGTCAGAAACAGCTGGTGGCAGAGTCCGGCACCATGTATCGCCACCTATGTACAGCCAGCCAACTTGCCCTTCAGCATCAGCTGCTGAGGTCCTCATAGTGCCCACATCCCAGGGTGGCTCAGCGGTGTGGAAATTTTTTAATGTGTGTGCCTCAGATCGGAGCAAAGCCATCTGTTCGCTCTGCCAACAAAAATTGAGCCGTGGAAAGGCCAACACTCACGTAGGGACAAGTGCCTTACGAAGGCACCTGGAGAAAAGGCACAAACAGCAATGGGATGGCCACCTGAGCAAAAGCAGCTGCACACAAAAGAAAAGTCACCCTCCTTCTCCTCTTCCTCCTTCAGGTGCATCATCTGCTTCTGCCGCTTTCTCCCTTGCACCTTCACAGGCACCCTCCTCCACTCCGCCTCTGCCCTTGAGCGGTTCCTGCTCCTCTGCCCACAGCAGCAGTCAGGTGTCCGTGAAGGAAATGTTTGAGCGGAAGAAGCCAATTTCGGCCAGTCACCCCCTTGCCCGGCGTCTGACAGCTGGCGTGGCGGAACTGTTAGCTCGCCAGCTGTTACCATACCGGCTGGTGGACTCTGAGGCCTTCCGTAAATTTGTGGCCATCGGGACACCGCAGTGGAAGATGCCAGGCCGCACTTATTTTTCTAGAAAGGCCATACCCCAACTGCACCGTGAAGTTGAGAGGCAAGTGGTGTCATCTCTTGCGAAGAGCGTTGGGTCAAGGGTACACCTGACCACGGATGCCTGGTCTGCCAAGCACGGGCAGGGCCGCTACATTACGTACACAGCCCATTGGGTCAACCTGGTGAACGATGGCAAGCAGGGCGCAGCGGACCAAATTGTGACACCTCCACGGCTTGCAGGCAGGCCTCCTGCCACCTCCTCTCCTCCTGCTACATGCTCTTCGCTGTCCTCCTCCTTGGCTGAGTGGCAGTTCTCCTCTCCAGCTACACAGCCCCAGCTCCGCAGGGCCTATGCTGCATGCCAGGTACGACGGTGTCACGCCATCTTAGACATGTCTTGCCTCAAAGCGGAGAGTCACACTGGAGCAGCTCTCCTGGCTGCTCTTAAGAAACAGGTGGATGAGTGGCTGACCCCGCACCACCTGGAGATAGGCAACGTGGTGTGCGACAACGGCAGCAATCTGCTTGCCGCTTTGCATATGGGGAAGCTGACACACATACCCTGCATGGCACATGTCATGAATCTAGTTGTTCAAAGATTTGTGGCAAAGTACCCTGGCTTAGCGGATGTCCTGAAGCAGGCCAGGAAGTTCTGTGGGCATTTGAGGCGGTCTTACACAGCCATGGCACGCTTTGCGGAAATTCAGCGGAAAAACAACTTGCCGGTGAGACGCCTGATCTGCGATAGCCCGACTCGCTGGAATTCGACCCTGCTCATGTTCTCCCGCCTGCTAGAACAGAAGAAAGCCGTCACCCAGTACTTCTACAACTACAGTAGAATGAAACAGTCTGGGAAGATGGGGATGTTCTGGCCCGACAACTGGACACTGATGAGAAATGCATGCAGGCTCATGCAGCCGTTTGAGGAGGTGACCAACCTGGTGAGCCGCTGTGAAGGCACCATCAGTGACTTGATTCCCTACGCTTACTTCTTGGAGCGTGCTGTGCGTAGAGTGGCGGATGAAGCTGTGAATGAGCGTGACCAGGAACAGTTACGGCAGGAACAGGCATGGGACCAATTTTCATCAGACCCAGCTGTTTCCTCAACACCTGCGGCAGCACAGAGGGGGGAGGAGGAGGAAGAAGAGAAGTCGTGTGCAGAAGACGAGTCAGACTCAGAGGATGATGAGCAAGGTGTTTCTTTGGGGGAGGAGGAGGAGGGGACGGCAGCAGGAGAACAACCGCAGCAGGCGTCGCAGGGGGCTTGTGCTGCTCAACCTTCCCGTGGTATTGTTCGCGGCTGGGGGGAGGAGGTTGACTTACGTGACGTCACTGAGGAAGAGCAAGAGGAGATGGATGGTACATCTGGATCCGACTTTGTGCAGATGTCGTCTTTTATGCTGTCCTGCCTGTTGAGGGACCCCCATATAAAAAACCTCAAGGGGAATGAGCTGTACTGGGTGGCCACACTCCTAGACCCTCGGTACAGGCACAAAGTGGCGGACCTGTTACCAACTCACCTGAAGGTGGAAAGGATGCAGCACATGCAGAACAAGCTGTCAACTATGCTTTACAATGCCTTTAAGGGTGATGTGACAGCACAGCGCCAGCAAGGTACCACTGCCACTAATCCTCCTCCCGTGTCCACGCAGTCAAAGACAGGATGCTCCAGCGATCTCATGGTGATTTCGGACATGCGGACGTTCTTTAGTCCAACTCCTCGCCGTAGCCCTTCCGGATCCACCCTCCACCAACGCCTGGAACGGCAGGTAGCCGACTACCTGGCCTTAAGTGTGGATGTAGACACTGCTGTGAACAGCGATGAGGAACCCTTGAACTACTGGGTGCGCAGGCTTGACCTGTGGCCAGAGCTGTCCCAATTTGCCATCCAACTTCTCTCCTGCCCTGCCGCAAGCGTCCTGTCAGAAAGGACCTTCAGCGCAGCTGAAGGCATTGTCACTGAGAAGAGAAGTCGCCTAAGTCACAAAAGTGTTAAGTACCTCACCTTTATCAAAATGAATGAGGCATGGATCCCGGAGGGCTGCTGCCCGTCCCAAGACTAAGTCAGTCCCCGCACACACAGCATCTCTGCCTGCACGCCGTGTGACTGGCTGCCTGGCCTGCCCCAAGAAGACTAAGTCGCTCCCAGTTCCTCCACACAGCATGTCTGCCTGCAGGCCGCTTGACTACCTTCTCCGCCACCACCAACAGGGTCCGGGACTCCAGGCGGATTGCTGAATTTTTTGCTGTAATAATTTTTCTGGTGCGTGTACATGACTGCCTAATTTTTCTGGCTGCACTGCGGGCAGCTGCAACAACAAAAGAAAAGGCATGTACATGCGCCCATTCCCCTTCGTGATCATTACCTTGCCGTGGTGAAGGGGCTTGCGTATCACAATGAAGCAATGACCGGCGCCTAGATGAGTGTCTCGGGGGGCACACCCACGATAATAAGGTCGTTGCCTCATTGTGGTCAGACCAAATTTGATCAGCTGGACAGTCACTGTTCTGTCATTCAGCTACATCAGCCAGGCGACCATATGGGCTGTAAAGCCACCAAAACCTGCACTCTCGCCATGGTGCGCACCAGTCCAGCACGGCCGTCACTACACAAACAGCTGTTTGCGGTGCGTTACACGGTGAGTTTGGTGTGTCAGTGTGAAGCAGTACCTTAATTACACTACCTGATTGATGTATACACATGCAAGATGTTTTAAAGCACTTTAGGCCTGTCATTTAGCATTCAATGTGATTTCTGCCCTTAAAACGCTGCTTTGCGTCAAATCCAGATTTTTCCCGGGGACTTTTGGCGTGTATCCCACTCCGCCATGCCCCCCTCCAGGTGTTAGACCCCTTGAAACATCTTTTCCATCACTTTTGTGGGCCGCATAATTTTTTTTTTTTTTCAAAGTTCGCATCCCCATTGAAGTCTATTGCGGTTCGCGAACTTTAACGCGAACCGAATCTTCCGCGAAAGTTCGCGAACCTAAAATCGGAGGTTCGGCCCAACTCTACCCGGTACATATTCCCCCCCCTCTCACATATGGTGGAGGATGCGGGCAGCTGGATAAGTGCTATTTAAAGAGCCAGTACCTGAATTGCAAAAATAATGGACGAACTGGTGAAACAGTTGGTGTTGTCTAATGCAGCCTTGCAACAAGCAAATGCTGCACAGCAGCAAGCAAATGCCCAGTATCGGGACATGATAAATGTGGTGCAGACACAAACTGCGCAAAAAATCAAGGCTGTGCAGGAGCAGACACAGGAACTGTTTTTGAAATTAGCAAGTGATGCAGAAAAGGATCGGAAAACTCTCACAGAGGTGGTGCAGGGACTTGCACAGCAGTCTCCTGATACAGCTACAGGTGGTGGTGGTAACCACTCAGTTATCCATGTGGGTCATTTCCTGTCCAAGATGACTGCAGAGGATGATCCAGAAGCCTTTCTGGTTACCTTTGAGAGGACAGCTGAAAGGGAAAACTGGCCTCAGACTCAGTGGGCTGGACTGGTGGCCCCCTTGCTTACAGGGGAAGCGCAGAAAGCCTACTACGACTTGGAACCTGCGAATGCTGCGGATTATAAAAAGTTGAAACAGGAAATTTTAGCCCGGCTGGGTGTTACTCTGGCTGTACAGGCACAGCGGGTTAGCAGCTGGTCCTACCAAGTTGGGAGACCTCCACGGTCACAAATGTTTGATCTTATCCATTTAGTTTGAAAGTGGCTGCAACCGGAGACTCTGTCTGGGCCCCAGATAGTGGAAAGAGTGGTCATGGATCGCTATTTAAGAGCTCTACCTGTTTCTCTGCAAAGATGGGTGAGCCAGGGAAATCCAACAACTGCAGATCATCTGGTGGAATTAGTGGAGAGGTACTTTGCGGCTGAGGACTTGACTGCCTCCCGTGCAAGCTCACGGACTTTCCACCCAAAGCCACGGTATCCCCTGGCAACCGGTAAGACTGTTCTGGGGGAAGTGGGTGGTAAGCATGGTAAAGACTCAGGGGGAAGAAATGTTGATAATAAGCCTAGAGATTGGCGTCCCACACCTGGGAATCGCGGTCCTCTCCGAAGGCCTAACTTGGAAACTGTTAAATGTTTTCGTTGCCATGAATTTGGACATGTGGCTGCAAACTGTCCTTTAACTGATGAACCAATGCAGTGTGATTTCTCTTTCGGAGATAGGAGGCAGTCCTTGTTTGCTTCTGCTTCATGTACGGCCATGTCAGGAATCGGAAAACACATGTGTACTGTATCTGTGAATAGTAAGCATGTCACTGCTTTGCTGGACTCGGGGAGCTTGATAACATTGATCAATGCTGATGTGATTGGCCCTGAGAACTTCCAGTCTGGGAAAGTGGCTGTAGTGTGCATTCATGGGGATACCCGAGAGTATCCCATAGCAACGGTTGCATTTGGAACTGCATTGGGGACTGTGAATCATGTAGTTGGAGTAGTACCTCATTTATTACATGATGCAATTATTGGAAGGGACTTTCCAAAATTTTGGGGACTATGGGACTGTCCAGATCTGATCCCCATTTCTGAATCAGAACCTCTGAGGTCTGCAGAACAGTTATGTAGAGAAGACTCCTCCCAGGAACTTCCAGTTTTTCCTTTCTCTGTTATGACAGGAGAACTGGAGGAGTCTGGGGAAGTCCCTACTGCCAGCGAAGATAGGCAGACCTCCTCTAACCAAGAGGTTGGTTTGGAGCTGGTTGATCTTAATGTGCATAAAGAAAACTTTGGTACAGAACAGCGAAAAGATCCTACCCTTGTCAGAGCGTGGGAAAATGTTGTGATGATTAATGGTAAACCTGTCCAACCAGAGGATAGGTTGTGTTTTCCTTATTTCATTAGTAATGATGACTTAATCTACAGAGTATATAAAAAAGATGATGATGAAATTGTTGAACAGTTGCTGGTACCTAAATCACACAGAAAACTGGTAATGGAGCTTGCTCATGGGCACTTGTTGGGTGGTCACTTGGGTATTGAAAAAAACACTGAGAGAGTCTTGCAAAGGTTTTACTGGCCTGGGGTACAGAAAGAAATTGAAAGTTTTTGTAAGTCCTGCCCTGTTTGCCAGAAGTCTGCACCTATGCCTCACTTTAGAAGTCCATTAGTGCCATTGCCAATTATTGAAGTGCCATTTGAAAGAATAGCTATGGACCTTGTTGGACCCCTTCCCAAGTCCGCAAGGGGCCATCAGCATATTCTAGTGATTCTAGACTACGCTACACGTTATCCTGAGGCCATACCCCTACGCAATACATCTGCCAAAAATATTGCTCGTGAATTGCTCCATGTGTTTAGCGGAGTTGGTGTCCCTAAGGAAATTCTTACAGATCAAGGAACCCCTTTTATGTCTCGAGTAACTAAAGAGCTGTGTAAATTGTTTAAGGTGACTCAGTTGCGAACTTCTGTGTACCATCCTCAAACTGATGGCTTGGGGAAACGGTTTAATAAACCCCTGAAAAGCATGTTAAGAAAGGTCATTGATAAGGATGGAAAAAATTGGGACTGTCTTCTTCCCTAAATGATATTTGCTATTAGGGAAGTTCCTCAGTCTTCCACAGGTTATTCCCCTTTTGAATTATTATATGGGAGACATCCTAGGGGGCTACTGGACATAGCAAGAGAGACCTGGGAAGGGGAAAAAACACCTCACAGAAGTGTTATTGATTACATTTCACAGATGCAAGATAGAATTGCAACAGTTATGCCCATTGTGAAAAGACATTTAGCCCAAGCCCAGGAAGCCCAAAGTAGAATTTACAATCGTAGTGCTCAAGTCCGCACTTTTTCACCTGGGGACAGAGTACTGGTGTTAGTCCCAGCTCCTGAGAGCAAGTTCTTGGCTAAGTGGCAGGGGCCCTATGAAGTCATTGGAAAAGTTGGGGAGGTAAACTACAAAATTTATCAACCTGATAAAAGGAAAACTGAACAGATATATCACATAAATTTGTTGAAACCGTGGAAAGACAGGGTCTCTTTACTAGCAGAGACCACCCTGGTGGCCTCTCAGAGGTGTACTGAAGCCCCTAAAATTCCTGAAGTGACAATTGCCAATACGTTATCTAGTTCTCAACAACAGGAGGTAAGAGAATTCCTGCAGAGAAATAGAGACGTGTTTTCAGACTTACCTGGCCAGACTACAGTAACACAACATGACATTGTTACCGAACCGGGAGTTCATGTAAAACTTAAGCCCTATAGAATACCAGAAGCACGGAGACAAGCTGTCACAGATGAAGTAAAAAAAAATGCTGGGTTTAGGGGTAATTGAGGAATCCAATAGTGACTGGTCCAGTCCCATCGTCTTCGTCCCAAAACCAGACGGTAGTTGGAGGTTTTGTAACGATTTCAGGAAATTAAATTCAGTGACCAAGTTTGACACATATCCCATGCCCCGGGTGGATGAGCTCATTGACAGACTGGGATCAGCTAGATATTTGACCACCTTAGACTTGACTAAAGGTTACTGGCAGATACCCCAGCTTTTGTAACTCCTGAGGGGTCATTTCAATATAAAGTGATGCCATTTGGGTTACAAAATGCCCCTGCTATGTTCCAGAGAGCCATGGACAGAATTTTAAGACCCCTCCAACAATATTCTGCAGCCTACCTAGATGACGTAGTTGTACATAGCACTGACTGGGAGTCCCACCTTACAAGTGTTCAAGCCGTTCTTACAGCTATCCGCAAAGCAGGCCTCACTGCCAATCCAAAAAAATGTGCCATTGGGTTGGAGGAAGCCAAATATCTTGGGTACACTATCGGTCGTGGGGTAATAAAACCACAATTAGTGAAAACTGCAGCCATACAGGAGTGGCCACGCCCTACAAACAAAAAACAGGTCAGAGCTTTTCTTGGCATTACTGGTTATTATAGACGATTTATCCCAAATTTTGCAACTCTTGCAGCACCCTTGACTGACCTTACAAAAGGAAAAGACTCAGTGATGATAAAGTGGTCTCCTGAGGCAGAACAGTCCTTTCTGGTCTTGAAGAAGGCCCTTTGTGAACAGCCAGTCTTGTACTCCCCAGACTTTTTTCCAAGGACTTTGTAGTTCAGACAGATGCATCGGATGTAGGTCTGGGAGCAGTATTGTCACAAGTACAGAATGGGGAAGAACACCCTATTGTGTATTTAAGTAGAAAACTAAATGAACATGAGAGAAAATATGCAGTGATAGAAAAGGAATGTCTGGCTATAAAGTGGGCCCTAGAGGCACTAAGATATTATTTGTTGGGTTGTCACTTCGATTTAATAACTGATCATGCTCCTCTTAAATGGATGGCACAGAAGAAAGAGACAAATAGAAGGGTAAATCGCTGGTTTCTTACTTTGCAAGATTATAGTTTTACTATAAAACATAGACCAGGAGCAAAGATGGGAAATGCAGACGCCCTATCCCGAGTACACTCATGTTTTTCTGTGGGTGTTCCAACCTTGGGGTTGAAACAAGGGGGGAGGGTATGTAGCAGGATGGCTAACAGAGAGCCTGGAAAAGTCCTGTCAGGAGTTTATATATCACCCAGACTTCTAACCTTTGCATACAGGGAGCTGTGATCCACTCCAGGAATCCAACGGATTCATTAATTAGTAGTCAGGAGGTGGATTATGTTAAATAGCTAAGCCCTGCTCTCATTCATTGCTCTGTAACCTGGGGAGCAGACAGGTTGGTCTGGCTGGAGCTAAAAGGTTGGTTTAAAAACTGTCATTTGTTGCAGTGTGACTAACAAAGCATAAGGCTTGTTCAGTCTATAGGTAGAACTGTATATATTGTATAGTTAGAGCCGAGACACGGCTAGGGTTTTGTTTTTGAATTTACTTTGTTTTGAAGCACCTTTTTATGCACTTGTGTATATAGCTGTAAATAAACACACCACTGTTTGAAGGCAAAGCCACTGGACTGGTCTCTATACCTGAAAAGGTTGCTCACCCCAGGGAGCTTAGCACCCGGTACATATTCCCCCCTCTCACAATATCTTCACTGTAAATAAACATCACTTTGCATCAAATCCTGGGCGTCTGCATCTTTGGGAGTTCATCTGCACGAAGCTAAGCCTCGCCAGGCAGAATGCCTGCTGGTGAGCATGACACAGGGGCAGAGGGTAGCGATTTTTAACTGTGATCTTATTCAGGCCTCGATAATCGATACAAGGCCGGAGGCCTCCGTCTTTGTTTTTTACGAAAAAGAAACCTGCCCCTGCAGGTGACCGGGAGGGACGGATGAACCCGTTAGCCAAGTTCTCTCTGATATATTCCTGCATAGCTAGTTTCTCTGGCCCAGACAGGTTATAAAGGTGGCCCCTGGGTGGCATACAACCAGATCTCAGATCGATGGGACAATCGAAGGCACGGTGGGGAGGAAATTTGTCCGCTGACTTGGGGCAGAAGACGTCAGCAAATTCTGCGTATTGTCTCGGCACACCTTCAACCTGAACGTTGGTACTACCCATGGTTACTTTCTCCAAGAAATGATGGTAGCAATGGGACGACCAGCTCGTTAGCTGACCTGACACCCAGTCTATCTGAGGGGAGTGAATTTGTAACCAGGGCATACCTAAGATGATGGTAGAGGTTGCCATATGCAAGACCAGAAATTGCAGATTCTCCCCATGTAATACCCCAATCTTAAGTTGTACCCTAGGAGTACATGATAAGGGATGTCTACTCTGCAGAGGAGAGTTATCTACAGCAGTGACCAGGATCGGCTGATCCAAGGAAAGCATGGGTATTCCCAATTTTTTAGCAAACTCGTAATCTATGAAATTAGCCGCTGAACCGGAATCAATGAAGGCTTCAGTGTCGACAGTCTGACCCTCCCATGTGACAGAACAGGGAAGGAGCAGACGGTTGTTATGTAGAGGTAAAGACTGCGCGCCTAGGGTATTACTTCTAACTACACCTAGGCGGCAGCGTTTCCCGACTTCCTGGGGCAATTCCGTACTCTATGACCCTCCTCTGCACAGTACAAACAAAGTTGTTCTGTTTTCCTATGATTCCTTTCTGACCGCGTCAACTTGGACTGACCAATTTGCATTGGCTCAGGTGGCGGTGAGGCAGGAGGAGGAGTGGAATAAGAGACATATCTGACCCTGTCTTTACCACGGGTTTGCTTCTGATATCGCAATCTACGATCAACCCGTACTGCTAAAGAGATTGCTTTATCAATGGTTTTCGGTTCAGGGTGTCCTAACATTAATTCAGAGACTGCGTCTGACAGCCCTGATAGAAAACAATCCAGTAATGCAAAAGGGTACTTGTGTATTATCCCGTCTAGCAGAACGGGCTCGGCAGTTAGACAGGCTGGAAAAGTGTGTACTGTGCTTCTTGAGCAGCTGATTCACCACAGATCAGCTGCCCCGTTACACACTTGAATGTGTTTCTGTAGCAATATTCAAAGTAGCATTTACATGAGATCATCTTCAACACAGCCACCCCAGCTATTATCTTATCAGCACGCAGAAAAGCAGCAGACAGCGATAAGCAGCAGTTTACCAAAGCTGCCCTCCTGCTCTAACCTCTCAGCAGTGTTTGTTGTCGTCTCATTACACTAGAGTGTACATTCCCCGCCCCGTGTATGATCATCACAGAGACCAGTCCTTCAGTCTACAGAAGGCTGCTCCTCACAGCGCCTGTCTCAGTCCTCTTTCCTGGTTTGCTTGACATTGCTCCGTGCACACTTCTGTCTGCTCCCTGGGAAGGCACACCCTGTTATTACAGCCAGACATCATCACACAGCCAAAGCTTTTTCTTCTCGCTACATATAGAAGCCAGGACTCATTACTGCCCCGACTGATTCCCCGCACAGGAGGAGGGAGATTGCAGGTCCCCTAAACTGTCTCCCTGACAAGTAATCGCCAGCCTGTCTTGCATTACGGTACAGAGTGATGCACATGAATGTAATCAGTCACTCTGTTTAGCCGTTCCGTCTAGCAGAACGGCTCAGCAGGGAGCAGCAGCTGATCTGTGGTGAATCAGCTGATCACGTAACAGAGTGCAGACTTTTTCAGCCTGTCTAGCTGTCAAGCCATTCTGCTAGACGGGATAATACACAAGTACCTGCAAAAGTCCCCCACCTAGCTGACACCGACCACTTCCTGAACTCAGCTGCATAGACTTCTTACTGGATCCTTGCCTTGACGCAAGGTCTTCAACTTCCGCTCAGCGGTAGAGGCAATGTCTGGATCATCGTAAATTATGGCCATAGACTTGAAAAACTCTGCTACTGATGAGAGTGCTTCATGCCCTGATGGTAAGCTGTATGCCCAGGTCTGAGCATCCCCTGAGAGTAAAGTCTTAATAAAGATAATTCTCTGCGCCTCAGTTCATGACAGATTAGGCCTCAGTTCAAAATATGACATTACACGATTCTTAAAATTCTGAAAGTCAGATCTCTGGCCAGAAAACCTTTCGGGTACAGACATCCTTAAGTCTGTAACTGGAGGGGATCGCACTGCATTTACAGTCATCTGAAGGACTTGAAGTGACCCAGATATAGCAGTAATCTGGGCCTGCTGCCCGTCCATCACTCTGATGAGATTTTCCACCGAAGTGGTGAGTGTACCAAGACGACTGCTGAGTGCGTCCATATTGTTTTGGTCTGGCGTTCTGTAATGGTGGGTGTCAGCAACCAGAGAGAATCTGATTCTTGGCGATCTGCAGTATCACCAAGAATGCAGATATACTTGATTATGGATGACCTGCAGAATCACCAATAATCCAAGTATAGCTAACCTCTTGACACCTGAGGCGTGTAAGTGTTTGGTGTAACAGTAAGAGCTGGACCACCGGGGTAGCGGGTGGTCCAATATGTAGAGTAAGACTCTACTGCAGTCAAGGACTCCAGGAGGGTAAGTCCTTGCCTGATTTGCAGACGGGCCCCCTCTGAGGGACAGGGGACCCCTGCAGGAGGGCTGAGCACCCAAGGGGTGGGTGACAGCCAGGAAGGTCAGACAGGCCGGGTCGGCAACACACGAGCAGATAAGGTACAGAGACAAAAGGCTGATTCGGTAACCAGGGACAGGCAGGGTCGGCAACAGAGAATCAGATTTGCAAGGTACCGAATCAGTAAACAGGAGAGGAGTCAGAAGAGCAAAAGGTCATAAACAGATATCCAATAATTCCTAGTCTAGGTGTGAGGTCCGTAGTCTCAACACCCTGGAACTAGCCTAGGGGATAACAGAGATGGTATACAGTATCCCTAGACTGGGGTGTGAGGTCCGTGGTCTCAACACCCTGGAACTGATCTAGAGAATAACACAGACAATATGCAGTAAACTGGCTAAGTGTGGATTCCCAGGTCCACCTGGTTCAACCACACTAAAGGATCTGACTAGGTCTGAGTGCTAACACGTAAGCATTTGCAACGCCAGACAACCAGCAACTGACAGGCAAGGAATATACTGTATGTAGTGAGGCGCTCCTCAGCGCCACCCAGCTCTCCTCAACCAATCACTAGCTGAGCTGGGGTCAGCTGACCGCCTCGGTCAGCTGACCCCTCTCCTATTGGCTTAAAGAGCCTGCCTTGCGACGCGCGCGTAGATCTCCATCTGTGTGCACTACTAGGTCCAGCCACGCTAGCCGCATGTTGCATGCGGAGAAAACGCCACTTTGTACGCGGACGCTGCCGCCTCACTATCAGACCACGCGGCGGCTTCTCCGCAATCCATCACAGTAAGCCAGTCAACTATGTCCTCAGAATTTTGGATGTTGAGGGTATATGCCCTCTGAACACTGCATTCCTCCACGGCTACAGGAAATCACAGCAGCATGACCTCAAGGACTAGGGATGGTCGCTGCATTCCACGGAATTATAAATTCTGCGATTCCGGACGGAATTTGGTGATTCCGGTTCCGAAGCGACGGAACGGAATTGCAATAGCCCTATTTCGGAATTTCCGTGGAACAAAATGGAATTCCGCGGAATTTTACGGAATTCAAATTTGTTTCCCCCCCTAACTGATTTCTGCCTAATAAAAAGTATTTCTACTCAATAGACTCCCCTCCTCCCTCCTCCCAGAGGGAGAAGGGTCTTGTTTTCCAGGGAATTGTAGAATTTCAAAAGCTAGCTTACATACCTTGGCCAGGAATTGAACCCAGGTCTAGTGCTCGGTAGGTAGCTCTCTTCACCACTATACCACCACTAACACCGCATGCTGAAGACAGCCTAGCATGTACCATTATGATATATCCAAGAGAAAAATGAGCTTGCTTAGGAATTTGTAGGATTTTAAAAGCCAACTCACATACATTGGCCAGGCATTGAACCCATGCCTACCGCTCTGTAGGCTGCTACCCTAACCATTATACCACCAACACAACACACTACAATGCTACATGCTGAAGCCAGCCTACAACAACAACAACAAACAACATTTGTAAAGCGCTTTTCTCCTGTGGGACTCAAAGCGCATAAGCATGGCTCAGACCATCGTGGTACAGAGGAAGAAATTTTATAAATCTGGAAATGCCAGGCTAAACAGGTGGCTTTTCAGTCTGGATTTGAATAGCTCCAGGGATGGTGCTGTCTTTACTGGGTGTGGTAGGGAGTTCCAGAGAGTAGGGGCAGCATGGCAGAAGGCTCTATCTCCAGATTTTTTGAGGTGCACTCTGGGAATGACCAAGTTTATAGAACTTGCTGATCTGAGGTTATGAGAGGTGTGGTGCAGCTTCAGCAGGTCCTTCATGTATCCAGGGCCCAGATTGTGCAGGGATTTGAATGTCAGCAGTCCAATCTTGAAGAGTATTCTCCATTCTACTGGTATCCAGTGCAGTGAGCGAAGGGTCGGTGTAATGTGACAGTGGCGAGGCTGGTTTGTTAGCAATCTGGCAGCAGAATTCTGCACTAATTGCAGGCGATGCAGGTCCTTTTTGGGGAGGCCACCATAAAGGGCATTGCAGTAGTCCAGCCGTGATGTGATGAAGGCGTGGACTAGGGTTGGAAGATCCTCTGGGGGAATCAAATGTTTAATCTTTGTAATGTTCTTCAGATGAAAGAAGGATTTAACTACAGATGAAATTTGGTTTCTGAAACTCAATTCCCCATCGATTAGTACGCCAAGGCTGCGCACAAGGTTGGAGCTGTTTGTGTCTGAATTCCCAATCCTGATTGGTGTTGCTTTAGGATAGAGCTGTTTTGATGGCGGGCACTGGCCTTGGACAAACAGGACCTCAGTTTTGTCAGCATTCAGTTTCAACCAGTTATCATTCATCCATGCCTGTAGCTCAGCTAAGCAAGAGCCTAGCATGTACCATTGTGATATATCCAAGAGAAAAATTATCTCTCTTTCTCTCTAGGACTTGATGCCATTGAACTGAATTTTCAGCTTAAAACCATCAACGGATACCGGCAGAATTTCACAGGCAATTTCGGAATTCCGCCATATTGAAAAAGCAATTCCGTTCCGACCAAACGGAATAGAATGACCAATTTCCGCCTAAAATTGCGGAAAACACAAAGTGGTGACCAGCCCAACGTAGAGAGAGAGAGAGAGAGAGATGAATCTACATGGCTATCTGGGATTCTCTTTAGACAACTGTTGAACACAAAAGGCAAGGCCATGCCTGGGTGGGCTTGAACCACCAACCTTGCAGTTAACAGCCAAATGCACTAACCAATTGTGCCACAGAGACTGTGTACCACAAAAACTGCACGCAGTTGCTGTTGAATGATTTTATGGGGATGTATGCGTGTCTTTTGGAGGAAGGAAGGAAGTCTGCTCTAAGAAGTTTCAGCATGTAGTGTTGGTGGTATAATGGTTAGGATAGCAACCTACAGAGCAGTAGGCCTGGGATCAATTCCCGGGCCTAGTCAATGCATGGGAGTTGGCTTTTAAATCCTACAGATCCCTAAGCAAGCTCATTTATCTCTTGGATATAACATAATGGTACATGCTAGGCTGGCTTCAGCATGTAGCTTTGTAGTGTGTTGTGTTGGTGGTATAATGGTTAGGATAGCAGCCTGCAGAGCTGTAAGCCTGGGTTCCAATTCTTGGGCCTGGCCAATGTATGTGAGTTGGCTTTTAAAATCCTACAGATCCCTAAGCAAGCTCATTTTTCTCTTGGATATATCATAATGGTACATGCTAGGCCGGCTTCAGCATGTAGCATTGTCGTGTGTTGTGTTGGTGGTATAATGGTTAGGATAGCAGCCTACAGAGCAGTAGACCTGGATTCAATGCCTGGCCAATGTATGAGCTTGCTTAGGGATTTGTAGGATTTTAAAAGCCAACTGGCTTTTAAAATCCTACAAATCCCTAAGCAAGCTCATTTTTCTCTTGGATATATCATAATGGTACATGCTAGGCTGGCTTCAGCATGTAGCATTGTAGTGTGTTGTGTTGGTGGTATAATGGTTAGGATAGCAGCCTACAGAGCGGTAAGCCTGGGCTCAATTCTTCGGCCTGGCCAATGTATGTGAGTTTGCTTTTAAAATCCTACAAATCCCTAAGCAAGCTCATTTTTCTCTTGGATATATCATAATGATACATGCTAGGCTGGCTTCAGCATGTAGTGTTGGTGGTGGTATAGTGGTGAAGAGAGCTACCTACCGAGCACTAGACCTGGGTTCAATTCCCGGCCAAGGTATGTAAGCTGCCTTTTGAAATTCTATAATTCCCTGGAAGACGAGACCCTCCTCCGGGAGGAGGGAGGAAGGAAACAAGGACAATGGGCTACCATATAGCATAAACAAGGTTCCTTTTGCGATTATTTTAATTTTTCCGCAGGAATCCGGAATTCCGTGGAATTTCATAAAAATCCTAGCGGAAATCTCATAGCGACGGAATTGAGCTCTGGTGGAATCCGCAAATTCCAGCTGAACGGAATTTGTTCGTTCCGATCATCCCTTTGGAGGACACTTGCGAGGTGGCCTGCCTCTGCCTGTCTTTTTTTTTAATTGGGGTACTGTGCCAGCAACAAGTGAAAAGTAATGCAGTGGAGGTGCTACTATGCCTGCAACAGAATGTGGCAACAATAGCAGTAATATACACAGGGCAGGATCTAGGCCAAGGCCACCTAGGCCATGGCCTAGGGCACCACAGGAGCAAGGGCACCAAAGCAGCAGGCCAAACTGGTGCAGCATTTTCAAGCTTGCAAATGGTGCTATGCAGGGAGATCAGGCAAGCGTCTGACTGCGGTACTCTGCTGCTAGCTGCCTGTGCAGCAGCCACCTTGCTCTCTGTGTACACTTGCATTGTGGCCGCCGGCTATGATCTCGGGCAGCTTTGGAGATGGAAAGGAAGAGGAAGTTTCTGCACAGGAGATGAATGGAGAAATGAGTGATACTGATGGCTGCTGTGGTGTGAAGCGAGCTGGCTACCTATACTGAAAGGGGGTTGGGGAAAGGAGGGATTAAGGGAGTTATCTGGCTACCTATACTGGAGGGAGAGGGGTCATTTGGCTACCTATACTGCGGGGGTCATTAGGCTACCTATACTGGAGGGAAGGGGGGAGGGGTCATCTCGCTACCTATACTGAAGGTGGCGGCTGGTGACAGTGGCCTTGGGCGGTAAATAGTACAAATCCGTCCCTGAGTATATACAGCTCTGGTTATCAGTGGGCTGTGTAATGTCACACTCCGAAATACACAACAGTTCAAACACAATACAGTGATAATAACAGATGCCCTGGAGCAGTAGTGGTAAAACTGTGCTTGTGTGTTATGTGGCACACAATTCAATATCACTAGAAGTGGGCACAGGTGTGGCTCAGTGCCAGTGGGCTCTGTCTGTTTGATTATCAGACAGACACTGAGAATATGCTACAACAGTTCAAACACAATTTAGTGATAATAACAGAGGCATGCCCCCAACCGTCCTGTTTTCGGCGGGACTGTCCCGGGTTGGTGGGCCCCTCCTGCTATCCCGCTGCCACCCCCCAATGTCCCGGGCTAGGCAGAGCCTCAGAGGTGACTGGAAAAAAAAATCAATGCACAAGCCGCGCAATGCGGGGAGTGGGGGCTCCATCATTCCTTCCCCCCCCCCTCCGGCTCTCTGAAGCTGCCTACTGTGTGTGCCCCCCCCGGATGCAGTAGTGGTCATTTTACCTGTCTATGCACTCATAGAGTTGGGCCGAACCTCCGATTTTAGGTTCGCGAACCGGGTTCGCGAACGTTCGCGAAAGGTTCGGTTCGCGTTAAAGTTCGCGAACCGCAATAGACTTCAATGGGGATGCGAACTTTGAAAAAAAAAAATAATTATGCTGGCCACAAAAGTGATGGAAAAGATGTTTCAAGGGGTCTAACACCTGGAGGGGGGCATGGCGGAGTGGGATAGATGCCAAAAGTCCCCGGGAAAAATCTGGATTTGACGCAAAGCAGCGTTTTAAGGGCAGAAATCACATTGAATGCTAAATGACAGGCCTAAAGTGCTTTAAAACATCTTGCATGTGTATACATCAATCAGGTAGTGTAATTAAGGTACTGCTTCACACTGACACACCAAACTGTTCACTGAACAGAACAGGTATGCAGTGGCGGGTTCACAGAACAGGTATGCAGTGGCAGGTTCAATGAACAGGTATGCAGTGGCAGGATCACTGAACAGGTATGCAGTGGCAGGATCACTGAACAGGTATGCAGTGGCAGGATCACTGAACAGGTATGCAGTGGCAGGATCACTGAACAGGTATGCAGTGGCAGGATCACTGAACAGGTATGCAGTGGCAGGATCACTGAACAGGTATGCAGTGGCAGGATCAATGAACAGGTATGCAGTGGCAGGATCACTGAACAGGTATGCAGTGGCAGGATCAATGAACAGGTATGCAGTGGCAGGATCAATGAACAGGTATGCAGTGGCAGGATCAATGAACAGGTATGCACTGGCAGGATCACTGAACAGGTATCCAGTAGCAGGATCACTGAACAGGTATGCAGTGGCAGGAAGAAGTGAAGCCTAACTAATCTTTCCCTATGAGAGACTGCAGCAGCTCGCCCTACTCTTACTAATGCAGGCACACGAGTGGCCATAACGGCCGCCGCTGCCTGCCTTATATAAGGGGGGGTGGGGCTCCAGGGGCTAGTGTAGCCTAATTGGCTACACTGGGCCTGCTGACTGTGATGTAGAGGGTCAAAGTTGACCCTCAGGTGCATTATGGGGCGAACCGAACTTTTTCCGCAAAAGGTTCGCGTGCGGCACCCGCATGCGAACCACCTAAGTTCGCGCGAACCACGTTCGCCGGCGAACCGTTCGGCCCAACTCTATGCACTCGTACCGGGAGCCGGCTTCACTCTACTTCCTGTTTCCTACGACGTCATAGGAAACAGGAACTAACAGAGAAGAGTCGGCTCCCAGTACGAGCGCATAGACAGGTAAAATGACAACCGCTGCATCCGGGTTGGCACACACAGTAGGCAGCTTCAGAGAGCCGGAGGGAGGGAGGAATGATGCAGCCCCCACTCCCCGCATTGCGCGGCTGGCGCATCGAAAAAAATTTTTTTGCCTCCTCTCTGCCCAGGCACCCTCCTCCCCACCCAGATGCACCCTTCTCCCCACCCTACTCACCCAAAGTGGCACCCTCCTCCCTACCCAAAGTGGCACCCTCCTCCCCACCCAGATGCACCCTCCTCTCCAACCCTGGACACCCTACTCTCCACCCAGTGGCACCCTCCTCTGCACCCATGGGCACCCTCCTCCCAACCCAGATGCATCCTCCTCCCCACCCATGGGCACCCTACTTTCCACCTAGTGGCATCCTCCACCTCACTCATGTGCACCCTACTCTCCACCCACAGGCACCTTCCTCCCACCCATGTGCACCCTACTCTCCACCCACAGGCACCTTCCTCCCACCCAGTGGCACCCTCCTCCCCACCCAGGGACACCCTACTCTCCACCCACGGGCACCTTCCTCCCCACCCAATGGCACCCACCTCCCCACCCACAGTGGCACCCTCCTCCCCAACCAGTGGCACCCACCTCCCCATCCACGGGCACCTTCCTCCCCACCTACTGGCACCCTCCTCCCCACCCAGTGGCACCCTTCTCCCAATGCAGTGGCACCCACCTCCCCCCCCCACTGGCACTCTCCTCCCCCCCATGGGCACCTTCCTCCCAACCCAGTGGCACCCTTCTCCCAACCCACTGGAACCCTCCTCCACACCCTCCTCCCTCCCATTGTCACCCCCCCTGCAAAAGCAGGGGTGTGGCTTAGGGCCACACAGGGGGCATGGCTTAACCACTTCCCGACCGCCCAATGCACAGAGGCGGCCGGGAAGTGGACCCCACAAGGACCGCCGCACGCACAGAGGCGGCGGTCCTTGTACGGGCATGGGCGGCGCGATCGCGTCATCCGTGATGCGATCGGCCGCCGGCGACAGGCTCCGCCCCCCTTGCGCTGTAACCCGCCGGCCGTTCGGAAGCGCTGGCGGGTTACTAGCACCCGGATCGCCGCATACAAAGTGTATAATACACTTTGTAATGTTTACAAAGTGTATTATACAGGCTGCCTCCTGCCCTGGTGGTCCCAGTGTCCGAGGGACCACCAGGGCAGGCTGCAGCTACCCTAGTCTGCACCCAAGCACACTGATTTCCCCCCCCCCCTGCCCCAGATCGCCCACAGCACCCATCAGACCCCCCCTGCCCACCCCCCAGACCCCTGTTTTCACCCAATCACCCCCCTAATCACCCATCAATCACTCCCTGTCACTATCTGTCACTGCTATTTTTTTATTAGGTCCCTAACTGCCCCCTGCTCCCTCCTGATCACCCCCACCCCTCAGATTCTCCCCAGACCCCCCCCCCCCGTGTACTGTATGCATCTATCCCCCCTGATCACCTGTCAATCACCTGTCAATCACCCATCAATCACCCATCAATCACCCCCTGTCACTGCCACCCATCAATCAGCCCCTAACCTGCCCCTTGCGGGCAATCTGATCACCCACCCACACCAATAGATCGCCCGCAGATCCGACGTCAGATCACCTCCCAAGTGCAGTGTTTATATCTGTTCTCTACCCTAAACACCCACTAATTACCCATCAATCACCCATCAATCACCCCCTATCACCACCTTTCACTGTTACCCATCAGATCAGACCCTAATCTGCCCCTTGCGGGCACCCAATCAATCGCCTACACGCTCAGATTGCCCTCAGACCCCCCCTTATCAATTCGCCAGTGCATTAGTTACATCTTTTCTTCCCTGTAATAACCCACTGATCACCTGTCAATCACCTGTCAATCACCCCCTGTCACTGCCACCCGTCAATCACCCCCTGGCACTGTCTGCCACCCATCAATCACCCCCTGGCACTGCCACCCATCAATCACCCCCTGTCACTGCCACCCATCAATCAGCCCCTAACCTGCCCCTTGCAGACAATCTGATCACCCACCCACACCAATAGATCGCCTGCAGATCCGACGTCAGATCACCTCCCAAGTGCATTGTTTACATCTGTTCTCTCCTCCAAACATCCACTAATTACCCATCAATCACCCCCTGTCACTTCTATCCATCAGATTAGACCCCTATCTGCCCCTAGGGCACTCAATCACCCGCCCACACCCTCAGAACGCTCTCAGACCCCAGCCCTGATCACCTCGCCAGTGCATTGCTTGCATCTATTTTCCCCTCTAACCACCCCCTGAGACACCCATCAATCACCTCCTGTCACCCCCCATAGCACTCCTATCCATCAGATCAGGCACAATACAACCTGTCATCTAAAAGGCCACCCTGCTTATGACCGGTTCCACAAAATTCGCCCCCTCCTTCACCACCTGTCATCAAAATTTGCAGATGCTTATACCCCTGAACAGTCATTTTGAGACATTTGGTTTCCAGACTACTCACGGTTTTGGGCCCATAAAATGCCAGGGCGGTATAGGAACCCCACAAGTGACCCCATTTTAGAAAAAAGACACCCCAAGGTATTCCGTTAGGAGTATGGTGAGTTCATAGAAGATTTTATTTTTGTCACAAGTTAGCGGAAATTGATTTCAATAGTTTTTTTTCACAAAGTGTCATTTTCCGCTAACTTGTGACAAAAAATAAAATCTTCTATGAACTCACCATACTCCTAACGGAATACCTTTGGGTGTCTTCTTTCTAGAATAGGGTCACTTGTGGGGTTCCTATACTGCCCTGGCATTTTAGGGGCCCTAAACCGTGAGGAGTAGTCTAGAAAACAAATGTCTCAAAATGACCTGGGAATAGGACGTTGGGCCCCTTAGCACACCTAGGCTGCAAAAAAGTGTCACACATGTGGTATTGCCGTACTCAGGAGAAGTAGTATAATGTGTTTTGGGGTGTATTTTTACACATACCCATGCTGGATGGGAGAAATATCTCTGTAAATGGACAATTGTGTGTAAAAAAAAAAATCAAACAATTGTCATTTACAGAGATATTTCTCCCACCCAGCATGGGTATGTGTAAAAATACACCCCAAAACACATTATACTACTTCTCTTGAGTACGGCGGTACCGCATGTGTGGCACTTTTTTACACCCTAAGTGCGCTAAGGGGCCCAAAGTCCAATGAGTACCTTTAGGATTTTGCGACATTTGGTTTCAAGACTACTCCTCACGGTTTAGGGCCCCTAAAATGCCAGGGCAGTATAGGAACCCCCCAAAGGTATTCCGTTAGGAGTATGGTGAGTTCATAGATTTTATTTTTTGTCACAAGTTAGCGGAAAATGACACTTTGTGAAAAAAAACAATAAAAATCAATTTCCGCTAACTTGTGACAAAAAATCAAATCTTCTATGAACTCACCGTACTACTAACGGAATACCTTGGGGTGTCTTCTTTCTAAAATGGGGTCATTAGTGGGGTTCCTATACTGCCCTGGCATTTTAGGGGCCCTAAACCGTGAGGAGTAGTCTTGAAACAAAAATGAACTGTGAAATCCTAAAGGTACTCATTGGACTTTGGGCCCCTTAGTGCAGTTGCTGGGTGGGAGAAATACCTCTGTAAATGAAAATCTTTTGATTTTTTTTTTTTACACACAATTGTCCATTTACAGAGTTATTTCTCCCACCCAGCATGGGTATGTGTAAAAATACACCCCAAAACACATTGTACTACTCAGGGGAGGACTGGCCCAGGGGGACGGGGGGCAATTGCCCCCCGGGCCGCCCGAATCTTAAGTAATTAGGGCTGCAGACATACCACAGGTGACAGGTTCGCAGTGGGGATCGCAACCCCGCACGATATTTCCCGGCAAGTTGAAGTATCCAATCAAAGAAGGGGCTGAGGCGGCCGGCCGTGGTGTGCCCTTGTGCATGGCTGCGCCTGCGGTGGATGTGAGCGGCACAAGGACACAAATAGCTTAGGTCCTCTCCGGCCCGGTGGGTTGACCCTGCTTGACTCCGCCCCCCGCCTGGAGCCATTGCCGCCCGCAACGTGCTGCTGTGCCTGCGGTGTCATCGGAGTGAGCTGTCTCACTCTTCAGCTTTCTGTGCTGGGGGGGCTGGGGGCCTGGAGCTGTGGCTACGAGTGGCTGGCTGGAGGAGTCGGACACAGTCCTCCCCTGTGCTGCTGTGCCTGAGGTGTCGTCGGAGTGAGCTGTCTCACTCTTCAGCTTTCTGTGCTGGGGGGGCTGGGGGCCTGGAGCTGCGGCTACGAGTGGCTGGCTGGCTGTCCTGGCTGGAGGAGTCGGACACTCTGGGGGCTGGGAGTCGAAGATGCCACCTATAGCTGCTTGCTGTTGTGGAGGAGGAGGAGGTGTAGGACTGAGGAGCCAGGAGGATAGAGGAGGTCGGGTCCAGGTTGCCAGAGGAGAAGGTGGTTTTTATAAATTTTGTTTCTGTACTTCTTCTCCCTTCTTGTCACTGAGTTACTCACACTTGGCTGCCTGCCTGCCTGCTACTGCTGTCAAATTCAATTCTCTGCCCAGGCCAGTGCCCTCTGAGTTTTTTTTTGTGTGTGATAATCATCCCCATTCTGACCCTGGCCTGAGGGGGAACGTTTTTTCTTCTTGTGGTGTGATTTGCGGCAGGGGAGGGGGGAGGCAGGCAGTTAGGCACTGTCAAACAGGTAGTTGGAGGGGGGGTAGGTGTCAGACAAGTAGTTTGTATGGTGGGTGGGCAGGAGTGGGGTTAGGCATCACCAGGTAGGTAGGTTTGTGTGTGTGTGTGTGGGGGGGGGGGGTTGTTTAAAGGAGTTATCAGGCATTTTTAATGAAATAAGTGCTACTTACCCGGGGCTTCCTCCAGCCCCACGCTCCCAGCATGTCCCTCGCCGCAGCTCTGCAGTCAGCCATTCGCTGCCGCTGCCTCCCAGTCCCCGGCGATGGCACCAGTCCGACCTGGATGTCGGCCTGTACTGCGCCTGTGCGAGCAGCACTGTCAATCACCGCCACGTGGACCTGAGTGTACTGCGCAGGCGCAGTAGTTCTGCGTCTGCACAGTACGCTCTGGTCCATGTGGCGGTGATTGACAGCGCCGCTCGCACAGGCGCAGTCGGCCTGATGTCATCGCCGGGGGCTGGGAGGCAGCGGCAGCGAACAGCTGACTGCAGAGCTGCGGCAAGGGACATGCTGGGAGCTTGGGGCTGGACGAGCCCTGGGTAAGTAGCACTTATTTTCATAAAAAAAAAGCCTGATAACTCCTTTAAGGTTAGGCATCAGACACAGACAGGTAGATTGTGCGGAGAAATGGGGTTAGGCATCAGGTACATAGTGTGTGTGTGTGTGTGTGGCTGGGGCTGTTAGTCATCACAATTTGAAGATTTGCACACAAGAAAAATATGGCTTTGGGCTGGGGATGCCGTGAAACGGGCCTCTAGTTTGTGTTGTCCCCCCAGGCCAAAAGGTCCCAGTCCTCCCCTGGTACTACTTCTCCCGAGTACGGTGATACCACATGTGTGGCACTTTTTTGCACCCTAACTGCGCTAAGGGGCCCAAAGTCCAATGAGTACCTTTAGGATTTCCCAGGTCATTTTGAGAAATTTTGTTTCAAGACTACTCCTCATGGTTTAGGGCCCCTAAAATGCCAGGACAGTATAGGAACCCCACAAATGACTCCATTTTAGAAAGCAGACACCCCAAGGTATTCCGTTAGTAGTACGGTGAGTTCATAGAAGATTTGATTTTTTTGTCACAAGTTAGCGGAAATTGATTTTTATTGTTTTTTTTCACAAAGTGTCATTTTCCGCTAACTTGTGACAAAAAATAAAATCTTCTATGAACTCACCATACTCCTAACGGAATACCTTGGGGTGTCTTCTTTCTAAAATGGGGTCATTTGTGGGGTTCCTATACTGTCCTGGCATTTTAGGGGCCCTAAACTGTGAGGAGTAGTCTTGAAACGAAATTTCTCAAAATGACCTGTGAAATCTTAAAGGTACTCATTGGACTTTGGGCTCCTTAGCGCAGTTAGGGTGCAAAAAAGTGCCACACATATGGTATCGCCGTACTCGGGAGAAGTAGTGCAATGTGTTTTGGGGTGTATTTTTACACATACTCATGCTGTGTGGCACTTTTTTGCAGCCTAACTGCGCTAAGGGGTCCAAAGTCCAATGAGCACCTTTAGGCTTTACAGGGGTGCTTACAATTTAGCACCCCCCAAAATGTCAGGACAGTAAACACACCCCACAAATGACCCCATTTTGGAAAGTAGACACTTCAAGGTATTCAGAGAGGGGCATGGTGAGTCCGTGGCAGATTTCATTTTTTTTTTTTTTGTCGCAAGTTAGAAGAAATGGAAACTTTTTTTTTTTTTTTGTCACAAAGTGTCATTTTCCGCTTACTTGTGACAAAAAATAATATCTTCTATGAACTCACTATGCCTCTCAGTGAATACTTTGGGATGTCTTCTTTCCAAAATGGGGTCATTTGGGGGGTATTTATACTATCCTGGAATTCTAGCCCCTCATGAAACATGACAGGGGGTCAGAAAAGTCATAGATGCTTGAAAATGGGAAAATTCACTTTTTGCACCATAGTTTGTAAACGCTATAACTTTTACCCAAACCAATAAATATAGGCTGAATGGTTTTTTTTTTTTATCAAAAACATGTTTGTCCACATTTTTTTGCGCTGCATGTATACAGAAATTTTACTTTATTTGAAAAATGTCAGCACAGAAAGGTAAAAAAATCATTTTTTGACAAAATTCTTCTCTTTTTTAATGAATATAATAAAAAGTAAAAATTGCAGCAGCAATCAAATAGCACCAAAAGAAAGCTTTATTAGTGACCAGAAAAGGAGCAAAAATTCATTTAGGTGGTAGGTTGTATGAGCGAGCAATAAACTGTGAAAGCTGCAGTGGTCTGAATGGAAAAAAAGTGCCTGGTCCTTAAGGGGGGTAAAGCCCACGGTCCTCAAGTGGTTAAGTGTCCCTCTTTGGCATTTTCAAAAGTTGGGAGGTATGACAGAGGCCCTGGAGCAGTGTTGTACTTGTGTCTATTGTGACACACAATTCTAGTGGGCACTGGGCAAAATGGTGGGTGCCTGTGGGCTGTGGAGTGATGCGCACACACACACACACACACACACACACACAATCTCACACACACCACACACACACTCTCTCACACACACACACACCACACATGCCACACACATGGCGGGTGCTGCAGCATTTTTATAGGTATCCGGAGGGGGAGGGGGGGTGTCCGTAAGGGAGTGCTGACTGATTGGTAGAGATGGGCTGAACCTGCGATTTTAGGTTCGCGAACCCAGTTCGCGAACCTTCACGGAAGGTTCGGTTCGCGTAAAAGTTTGCGAACCGCAATAGACTTCAATGGGGATGCAAACTTTGAAAAATAGAAAAAATTATGCTGGCCACAAAAGTGATGGAAAAGATGTTTCAAGGGGTCAAACACCTGGAGGGGGGCATGGCGGAGTGGGATACATGGCCAAAGTCCCGGGGAAAAATCTGGATGTGACGCAAAGCAGCGTTTTAAGGGCAGAAATCACATTGAATGCTAAATTGCAGTCCTAAAGTGATCTAAAACATCTTGCATGTGTATACATCAATCAGGGAGTGTAATTAGAGTTCTGCTTCACACTGACACACCAAACTCACTGTGTAACGCACCGCAAACAGCTGTTTGCGTAGTGACGGCCGTGCTGGACTGGTGCGCACCGTGGCGAGAGTGTAGGCCGTGGCGGTTTTCAAGCCCATATGGTCGCCGGGCTGTGGTAGCTCAATGATGGAACAACAGTGACTGTCCAGATGATCAAATTTGGTCTGACCACAATGAAGCAACGACCTTATTATCTTTTGTGTGCCACCCCCACCCGAGACGCTCAAATAGCCGGCGGTCATAGCTTCATTGTGATACGCAAGCCCCTTCACCGCGGCAAGGTAATGATCACGAAGGGGGATGGGCACATGTACATGCCTTTTGTTTTTTTGTTGCAGCTGCCCGCAGTGCAGCCAGAAAAATTAGGCAGGCATGTACACGCACCAGAAAAATTAGTATAGCGGCCGCTGCTAGCAGCGGCCTTAAAAATTCAGGAATCCGCCTACAGTCCTGGACCCTGTTGGTGGTGGCGGAGAAGGCAAGCGGCCTGCAGGCAGAGATGCTGTGTGTGGGGACTGACTTAGTCTTCGGTCATGCAGTAGCCCTCCGTGATCCATTCCTCATTAATTTTGATAAAGGTCAGGTACTGAACACTGTCGTTACTTAGGCGACTTCTCTTCTCGGTGACAATGCCTCCAGCTGCACTGAAGGTCCTTTCTGACAGGACGCTTGTGGCAGGGCAAGAGAGAAGTTGTATGGAAAATTGGGACAGCTCTGGCCACAGGTCAAACCTGCGCAACCAGTAGTCCAAGGCTTCATCGTCGCTGCTCGCAGTGTCTACATCCACACTCAAGGCCAGGTAGTCGACTACCTGCTTGTCCAGGTGTTGGTGGAGGGTGGATCTGGAAGGACTATGGCGAGGAGTTGGACTAAAGAATGTCCGCATGTCTGACATCACCCTGAGATCGCTGGTGTGTCCTGTCCTTGCCTGCGTGGACTTGGAGGAGGGTTACTGCCAGTGGTACCTTGATTGCGTTGTGCAGCCACATCACCCTTAAACGCATTGTAAAGCATCATCGACAGCTTGTTCTGCAAGTGCTGCATCCTTTCCGCCTTTTGTTGAGTATTTTTACACATACTCATGCTGTGTGGCACTTTTTTGCAGCCTAACTGCGCTAAGGGGTCCAAAGTCCAATGAGCACCTTTAGGCTTTACAGGGGTGCTTACAATTTAGCACCCCCCAAAATGTCAGGACAGTAAACACACCCCACAAATGACCCCATTTTGGAAAGTAGACACTTCAAGGTATTCAGAGAGGGGCATGGTGAGTCCGTGGCAGATTTCATTTTTTTTTTTTTGTCGCAAGTTAGAAGAAATGGAAACTTTTTTTTTTTTTTTGTCACAAAGTGTCATTTTCCGCTTACTTGTGACAAAAAATAATATCTTCTATGAACTCACTATGCCTCTCAGTGAATACTTTGGGATGTCTTCTTTCCAAAATGGGGTCATTTGGGGGGTATTTATACTATCCTGGAATTCTAGCCCCTCATGAAACATGACAGGGGGTCAGAAAAGTCATAGATGCTTGAAAATGGGAAAATTCACTTTTTGCACCATAGTTTGTAAACGCTATAACTTTTACCCAAACCAATAAATATAGGCTGAATGGTTTTTTTTTTTATCAAAAACATGTTTGTCCACATTTTTTTGCGCTGCATGTATACAGAAATTTTACTTTATTTGAAAAATGTCAGCACAGAAAGGTAAAAAAATCATTTTTTGACAAAATTCTTCTCTTTTTTAATGAATATAATAAAAAGTAAAAATTGCAGCAGCAATCAAATAGCACCAAAAGAAAGCTTTATTAGTGACCAGAAAAGGAGCAAAAATTCATTTAGGTGGTAGGTTGTATGAGCGAGCAATAAACTGTGAAAGCTGCAGTGGTCTGAATGGAAAAAAAGTGCCTGGTCCTTAAGGGGGGTAAAGCCCACGGTCCTCAAGTGGTTAAGTGTCCCTCTTTGGCATTTTCAAAAGTTGGGAGGTATGACAGAGGCCCTGGAGCAGTGTTGTACTTGTGTCTATTGTGACACACAATTCTAGTGGGCACTGGGCAAAATGGTGGGTGCCTGTGGGCTGTGGAGTGATGCGCACACACACACACACACACACACACAATCTCACACACACCACACACACACTCTCTCACACACACACACACACCACACATGCCACACACATGGCGGGTGCTGCAGCATTTTTATAGGTATCCGGAGGGGGAGGGGGGGTGTCCGTAAGGGAGTGCTGACTGATTGGTAGAGATGGGCTGAACCTGCGATTTTAGGTTCGCGAACCCAGTTCGCGAACCTTCACGGAAGGTTCGGTTCGCGTAAAAGTTTGCGAACCGCAATAGACTTCAATGGGGATGCAAACTTTGAAAAATAGAAAAAATTATGCTGGCCACAAAAGTGATGGAAAAGATGTTTCAAGGGGTCAAACACCTGGAGGGGGGCATGGCGGAGTGGGATACATGGCCAAAGTCCCGGGGAAAAATCTGGATGTGACGCAAAGCAGCGTTTTAAGGGCAGAAATCACATTGAATGCTAAATTGCAGTCCTAAAGTGATCTAAAACATCTTGCATGTGTATACATCAATCAGGGAGTGTAATTAGAGTTCTGCTTCACACTGACACACCAAACTCACTGTGTAACGCACCGCAAACAGCTGTTTGCGTAGTGACGGCCGTGCTGGACTGGTGCGCACCGTGGCGAGAGTGTAGGCCGTGGCGGTTTTCAAGCCCATATGGTCGCCGGGCTGTGGTAGCTCAATGATGGAACAACAGTGACTGTCCAGATGATCAAATTTGGTCTGACCACAATGAAGCAACGACCTTATTATCTTTTGTGTGCCACCCCCACCCGAGACGCTCAAATAGCCGGCGGTCATAGCTTCATTGTGATACGCAAGCCCCTTCACCGCGGCAAGGTAATGATCACGAAGGGGGATGGGCACATGTACATGCCTTTTGTTTTTTTGTTGCAGCTGCCCGCAGTGCAGCCAGAAAAATTAGGCAGGCATGTACACGCACCAGAAAAATTAGTATAGCGGCCGCTGCTAGCAGCGGCCTTAAAAATTCAGGAATCCGCCTACAGTCCTGGACCCTGTTGGTGGTGGCGGAGAAGGCAAGCGGCCTGCAGGCAGAGATGCTGTGTGTGGGGACTGACTTAGTCTTCGGTCATGCAGTAGCCCTCCGTGATCCATTCCTCATTAATTTTGATAAAGGTCAGGTACTGAACACTGTCGTTACTTAGGCGACTTCTCTTCTCGGTGACAATGCCTCCAGCTGCACTGAAGGTCCTTTCTGACAGGACGCTTGTGGCAGGGCAAGAGAGAAGTTGTATGGAAAATTGGGACAGCTCTGGCCACAGGTCAAACCTGCGCAACCAGTAGTCCAAGGCTTCATCGTCGCTGCTCGCAGTGTCTACATCCACACTCAAGGCCAGGTAGTCGACTACCTGCTTGTCCAGGTGTTGGTGGAGGGTGGATCTGGAAGGACTATGGCGAGGAGTTGGACTAAAGAATGTCCGCATGTCTGACATCACCCTGAGATCGCTGGTGTGTCCTGTCCTTGCCTGCGTGGACTTGGAGGAGGGTTACTGCCAGTGGTACCTTGATTGCGTTGTGCAGCCACATCACCCTTAAACGCATTGTAAAGCATCATCGACAGCTTGTTCTGCAAGTGCTGCATCCTTTCCGCCTTTTGTTGAGTTAGTAACAGGTCCGCCACTTTGTGCCTGTACCGAGGGTCTAGTAGCGTGGCCACCCAGTACAGGTCATTCGCCTTGAGTTTTTTGATACGGGGGTCCCTCAACAGGCTGGACAACATGAAAGAGGCCATCTGCACAAAGCTGGATACAGACGTACTCTCCATCTCCTCTTGATCTTCCTCAGTGACGGGACGCAACTCCTCTTCCTCCCCCAGCCATGAACAATACCACGGGAACGTGGAGCAGCAGAAGCCCCCTGTGATGGCTGCCGCGGTTGTTCTTCTTCCGCCGCCTCTTCCTCCTCCACAGAAACACCTTCCTCATCATCATCAGAGTCTGACTCCTCTCCTTCCCCACACGACTCCTCTTCTTCCTCTTCCTCCTCCCCCCTCTGTGCTGCCGCAGGTGTTGTGGAAACATCGGGTTCGGATGTAAATCGCTTCCACGACTCCTGCTGCCGTAACTGTTCTTGTTCACGCTCCTCCACAGCTGTATCCACCACTCTACGCACGGCACGCTCTAGGAAGTAGGCGTAGGGGATTAAGTCGCTGATGGTGCCCTCAGCGTGACTCACCAGTTTGGTCACCTCCTCAAAGGGCTCCATGACCCTGCATGCATTTCACATCAGTGTCCAGTTGTTGGGCCACAACATCCCCATCCTCCCAGATTGTGTCCTTGTACTGTAATGATACAGGTACTGGGTGACGGCTTTCTCCTGGTCTAGCAGGCGAGAGAACATCAGCAGGGTGGAATTCCAGCGAGTCGGGCAATCGCAAATCAGGCGTCTCACCGGCAAGTTGTTTCTACGCTGAATGTCCGCAAAGCGTGCCACGGCCTTGTAAGAGCGCCTGAAATGCCCACACAACTTCCTGGCCTGCTTCAGGACGTCCTCTAAGCCTGGGTACTTGGACACAAATCTTTGCACGACCAGATTCAGCACATGTGCCATGCAGGGTACATGTGTCAGCTTTCCCAAATTCAACGCGGAAATGAGATTGCTGCCGTTGTCACATACCACGTTGCCGATCTCAAGCTTGTGCGGGGTCAGCCATTGCTCCACCTGTTTGTTAAGAGCAGCCAGGAGAGCTGCTCCAGTGTGACTCTCCGCTTTGAGGCAAGACATGTCTAACACTGCGTGACACCGTCGTACCTGGCATGCAGCATAGGCCCTGGGGTGCGGGGGCTGTGTAGCTGAAGAGGAGATCACGGCACCAGCCAAGGAGGAGGAGGAGGATGACGACAGCGAAGAGGTGGTAGCAGGTGGAGAGGAGGTGGCTGGAGGCCTGCCTGCAAGCCGTGGAGGTGAGACAAGTCGGTCTGCTGCGCAACCACGTACTCCCTGCTTGCTGCCATCGGTCACCAGGTTGACCAATGGGCTGTGTACGTAATGTAGCGGCCCTGCCCGTGCTTGGCAGACCAGGCATCCGTGGTCAGGTGGACCCTTGACCCAACGCTCTTCGCAATAGATGACACCACTTGCCTCTCAACTGCACGGTGCAGTTTGGGTATGGCCTTTTGTGAAAAATAAGTGCGGCCTGGTATCTTCCACTGCGGTGTCCCAATGGCCACAAATTTACGGAAAGCCTCTGACTCCACCAGCTTGTATGGTAATAGCTGGAGAGCTAATAGTTCCGCCACGCCAGCTGTCAGACGCCGGGCAAGAGGGTGATTTACTTCTTACGCTCAAATACTTCCTTTACGGACAGCTGGGTACTGCTGTGGGCAGAGGAAAAGGAACCGCTCAAGGGAAGAGGTGGTGTGGAGGAGGGTGGCTGAGAAGGTGCAAGGGAGAAAGCGGATGAAGACGATGCACCTGAAGGAGGAAGAGGAGAAGGAGGGTGGCTTGTCTTTTGGGTGCTGCTTTTCCTCAGGTGTTCTTGCCATAGCTGTTTATGCCTTCTCTCCAGGTGCCTTCGTAAGGCACTTGTCCCTACGTGAGAGTTGGCCTTTCCACGGCTCAATTTTTGCTAGCAGAGACAACAGATGGCTTTGCTCCAATCTGAGACACACATGTTAAAAAATTTCCAAACCGCTGAGCCCCCCTGGGGTGATGGCGCTACGGTGGCATCAGCAGCTGACGTTGAAGGGCATGTTGGCTGGCTGGCCATAGCTGGTCATAGCTGGCAATACATGGCACCGGACACTGCCCCCAGCTGTTTCTGAGGACGAGCTCCCTCTGCTTCTATCATGGAGTTGTCTCCTCCTACTCCTCTCTGACTCCCCCTCTGAACTGTCCCCCTGGTCATTTCCTCTACTGGGAACATACGTGGCATCCATATAATCGTCATCATAATCCTCCTGGCCAGCTTCGCTTTCCTCAGACACCTCCTCAACTGCACCAACTTCAAGTGGTTCATCATCCCCCTCCTCACAAGTTACGTCCATACTATCGCCACCTAACTCAGACGTATGAGGTGGTGTACCTGCGCCTTCTTCTTCTTGTTGCAGTAGTGGATGGGAATCAGTGATTTCACCACCACCACCAAATAACTACTGCGAAGTGTCAAATGCAGCGGATGTGGTGCTTGTTGTAGCGCTGGTGGCTGCGGGAGATGAGGTGTTCTGTGTTAAATAGTCAAGCACGTCCTGATCTTGGGAAGTGATGGCACGTGCCTTCTTCTGAGCACTGTATTTTGGGCCAGGTCCGCACGAAATCACAGCAACACCACCTCGCACAGACCTGCCGGTGCCTGGTGGCCTTCCTCTGGGTCTGCCTCTACCTCTTCCTCTACCTGGTTTGTCCATTTTGTCCATCTCGGGGGGATGCTAGGTATATGCAGTGAGCTGGGTTCACTCAACGCAACAGGTAGTAGTTATATGCAGTGAGGTGGGTTCACTGAACACAAAGGTAGTTATATGCAGTGAGGTGGGTTCACTGAACACAAAAGGTAGTTGTATGCAATGAGGTGAGTTCACTGAACAGTAAAGGTAGTTAGATGCAGTGAGGTGGGTTCACTGAACACAACAGGTAGTTAGATGCGGTGAGGTGGGTTCACTGAACAGTAAAGAAAGTTAGATGCAGTGAGGTGGGTTCACTGAACAGTAAAGGTACTTAGATGCAGTGAGGTGGGTTCACTGAACAGTAAAGGTACTTATATGCAGTGAGCTGGGTTCACTGAACACAACAGTGTGAGAAAACGCGGAAGCACCGCCGCATGCACCTCTAGCAGGGCGGCGGGTTCCGCGTCCAGCGCGGCAGCTGATACATGTGCTCATTCATCTTTGTGTCTGCCTGAACGCGGAGGAACCGCCGCAAGCGCTGGTGGCATGGCGGCGGATTCTGCGTGCAGCACAGTGGGCATTTCGCAACAAAGTTCTGGTATGGCTGGGAGCTGTAGTCCACATAGGCTTAGGTGGATGTGCGCACGCGCTGAGAGGAAGAGCTTTATGCCAGTCAGTGGGGGATCAGCTGACCAGGCTGGTCAGCTGACGCCAGAAACGGGTTCCATTGGTCCAGCACTTGGGGGAGGCGCTGGAGAGCGCTGAGCTATATATACTGGTGGCTGGGCATTTGCTGGTTGTCTGCCGTTGCGATCACTACGTGGTAGCACTCAGACCCGTTTGTCAGTTCTGTGATATTGATTCTGTTATACTCCAGGCTAGTTCCAGGGTGTTGATGATCAAGGACCTCACACCCAGATTAGGAATTGTATTACCATCTGTTATACTAAAGGCTAGTTCCAGGGTGTTGATGATCAAGGACCTCACACCCAGATTAGGAATTGTATTACCATCTGTCATACTCCAGGCTAGTTCCAGGGTGTTGATGATCAAGGAGCTCACACCCAAGTCTAGGCATTGTTGATCATTTGTTATGACCTTCTGCTTTCCTGACCATTCTTCTGATCTCCGATTTTGTACCTTTGTCATTCTGATACTCTGTTGCCAAACTCTGCTAGTCTTAGGATTCCGCATCTGTCTCCTGTCTCTGTACCTTATCTGTCTGTGTGTTGACGACCTGGCTTGCCCGACCTTGAGATCTATCTTCCCTGTTAAAGATAGTTCGCAGATCTGTCAGTGACACTCCCTCATTGGTGTCACTCACGTTCTGTCCTTCCTACTCTCAGCCTGACTCCTCCCTCGGGAGAGTCCAGGTTAACGGAAGGAACCAGCATTTGTGCAGTATTCCTTACCGCCCTTGTACCTGCTCCTGAGGTGCAGTCCTCAAAGTATTACTGTTGCACCAAACACTCTTATCACTCAGGTGTTCAGAGGTTAGAGATATATCTGATTGTCGGTGATACTGCAGATCCTCAATAATCGGGTATATATCTGTATTCCCGGAGATACTGCAGATCACCGGTAATCAGACCCTCTCTGTGTTACACCGATCGTTACAAACAGGTAGTTAGATGCAGTGAGGTGGGTTCACTGAACAGTAAAGGTAGTTATATGCAGTGAGGTGGGTTCACTGAACAGTAAAGGTACTTAGATGCAGAGAGCTGGGTTCACTGAACACAACAGGTAGTTAGATGCAGTGAGGTGGGTTCACTGAACAGTAAAGGTAGTTAGATGCAGTGAGGTGGGTTCACTGAACAGTAAAGGTACTTAGATGCAGTGAGGTGGGTTCACTGAACAGTAAAGGTACTTAGATGCAGTGAGGTGGGTTCACTGAACACAACAGGTAGGTAGATGCAGTGAGGTGGGGTCACTGAACAGTAAAGGTAGTTATATGCAATGAGGTGGGTTCACTCAACACAACAGCTAGGTATATGCAGTGAGGTGGGTTCACTGAACAGTAAAGGTAGTTAGTTGCAGTGATGTGGGTTCACTGAACAGTAAAGGTACTTAGATGCAGTGAGGTGGGTTCACTGAACAGTAAAGGTACATAGATGCAGTGAGCTGGGTTCACTGAACACAACAGGTAGTTAGATGCAGTGAGGTGGGTTCACTGAACACAAAAGGTAGTTAGATGCAGTCAGGTGAGTTCACTCAACACAAAGGTAGTTGTATGCAGTGAGGTGAGTTCACTGAACAGTAAAGGTAGTTAGATGCAGTGAGGTGTGTTCACTGAACACAAAAGGTAGTTAGATGCAGTGAGGTGGGTTCACTGAACACAAAAGGTAGTTAGATGCAGTGAGCTGGGTTCACTGAACAGTAAACGTACTTAGATGCAGTGAGCTGGGTTCACTGAACACAACAGGTAGTTAGATGCAGTGAGGTGGGTTCACTGAACAGTAAAGGTAGTTATATGCAGTGAGGTGGGTTCACTCAACACAACAGCTAGGTATATGCAGTGAGGTGGGTTCACTGAACACAACAGGTAGTTAGATGCAGTGAGCTGGGTTCACTGAACACAACAGGTAGTTAGATGCAGTTAGGTGGGTTCACTCAACAGTAAAGGTAGTTATATGCAGTGAGCAGGGTTCACTCAACACAACAGGTAGTTAGATGCAGTGAGCTGGGTTCACTCAACACAACAGGTAGTTAGATGCAGTGAGGTGGGTTCACTGAACAGTAAAGGTAGTTAGATGCAGTGAGGTGGGTTTACTGAACAGAAAAGGTACTTAGATGCAGTGAGCTGGGTTCACTGAACCCAACAGGTAGTTAGATGCAGTGATGTGGGTTCACTGAACACAAAAGGTAGTTAGATGCAGTCAGGTGAGTTCACTCAACACAAAGGTAGTTGTATACAGTGAGGTGAGTTCACTGAACAGTAAAGGTAGTTAGATGCAGTGAGGTGGGTTCACTGAACACAAAAGGTAGTTCGATGCAGTGAGGTGGGTTCACTGAACACTAAAGGTAGTTAGATGCAGTGAGGTGGGTTCACTGAACAGTAAAGGTACTTAGATGCAGTGAGCTGGGTTCACTGAACACAACAGGTAGTTAGATGCAGTGAGGTGGGTTCACTCAACAGTAAAGGTAGTTAGATGCAGTGAGGTGGGTTCACTCAACACAACAGGTAGTTAGATGCAGTGAGCTGGGTTCACTGAACACAACAGGTAGTTATATGCAGTGAGATGGGTTCACTCAACACAACAGGTAGTTAGATGCAGTGAGCAGGGTTCACTCAACACAACAGGTAGTTAGATGCAGTGAGGTGGGTTCACTCAACACAACAGCTAGGTATATGCAGTGAGGTGGGTTCACTGAACACAACAGGTAGTTAGATGCAGTGAGCTGGGTTTACTCAACACAACAGGTAGTTAGATGCAGTGAGGTGGGTTCACTCAGCACAACAGGTAGTTAGATGCAGTGAGCTGGGTTCACTCAACACAACAGGTAGTTAGATGCAGTGAGGTGGGTTCACTCAACAGTAAAGGTAGTTATATGCAGTGAGGTGGGTTCACTCAACACAACGGGTAGTTAGATGCAGTGAACTGGGTTCACTCAACACAACAGGTAGTTAGATGCAGTGAGCTGGGTTCACTCAACACAAAGCTAGGTATATGCAGTGATGAGGTGGGTTAAGTAAACACAACAGGTACTGGGTATATGCAGTACTGGGTAGTACAATGTGCAGCCCCCTGTCACACACACAGGTAGTCACTGAATGTGCTGGGCTGCTGGCAGTGGCACACACACTATGGTACTTAGAGGCAGTGAGCTGGGTTCACTGAACACAACAGGTAGTTAGATGCAGTGAGGTGGGTTCACTGAACACAAAAGGTAGTTAGATGCAGTCAGGTGAGATCACTCAACACAAAGGTAGTTGTATGCAGTGAGGTGAGTTCACTGAACAGTAAAGGTACTTAGATGCAGTGAGCTGGGTTCACTGAACACAACAGGTAGTTAGATGCAGTGAGGTGGGTTCACTGAACAGTAAAGGTAGTTATATGCAGTGAGGTGGGTTCACTCAACAGTAAAGGTAGTTATATGCAGTGAGGTGGGTTCACTCAACAGTAAAGGTAGTTATATGCAGTGAGGTGGGTGCACTCAACACAACAGGTAGTTAGATGCAGTGAGCTGGGTTCACTCAACACAACAGGTAGTTAGATGCAGTGAGGTGGGTTCACTCAGCACAACAGGTAGTTAGATGCAGTGAGCTGGGTTCACTCAACACAACAGGTAGTTAGATGCAGTGAGGTGGGTTCACTCAACAGTAAAGGTAGTTATATGCAGTGAGGTGGCTTCACTCAACACAACATGTAGTTATATGCAGTGAGCTAGGTTCACTCAACACAACATGTAGTTATATGCAGTGAGGTGGGTTCACTCAACACAACGGGTAGTTAGATGCAGTGAACTGGGTTCACTCAACACAACAGGTAGTTAGATGCAGTGAGCTGGGTTCACTCAACACAAAGCTAGGTATATGCAGTGATGAGGTGGGTTAAGTAAACACAACAGGTACTGGGTATATGCAGTACTGGGTAGTACAATGTGCAGCCCCCTGTCACACACACAGGTAGTCACTGAATGTGCTGGGCTGCTGGCAGTGGCACACACACTATGGGCCTGATTCACAAAGTGGTGCAAACTTTTTCGCGGACTTTTGCGCGTGCAAAGTGCCGCGATTCGCGCGATCGCGGACTTTTGCGCGCGCAATTTGCCACGATTTGCGGCAATTTGCGCGCACAAAAGTCCGCGATCGCGCGAATCGCGGCACTTTGCGCGTGCAAAAGTCCGCGAAAAAGTTTGCACTGCTTTGTGAATCAGGCCCTATGAATAGGCTGTGCATGCAACAAAAGTGTCAGTTTGACACACAGAAAAAAAAAAAAGTACAGGATGAGCTCTGAAAAGAGCTGTTGAAGGGTGCTATAAAAGCAATAATAATCAGCCAGGAGCAAGCTAAGCAGCCAAGAACCTAACTAATCTGTCCCTAGGAGAACAAGTCTGCAGCAGCTGACCCTAGTCTGTCTCTAGCAGGCACAGGCACACGAGTGAGTGTAATGGCTGGTGAGCCTGGTTTATATAAGGGGGGCTGGGGCTCCAGGGCTTAGTGTAGCCTGAATGGCTACAATGTGCCTGCTGACTGTGATGCAGAGGGTCAAAGTTGACCCTCATAGTGCATTATGGGGCGAATCGAACTTCCGCAAAAGTTCGCCTGGTCCAGGCGAACGCGAACCACCAAAGTTCGCCTGGAACCGTTCGCCGGCGAACCGTTCAGCCCATCTCTACTGACTGGCTGCCATGTGCCTGCTGACTGTGATGTAAGGGGTCAAAGTTTAGCCCAATGATGATGTATGGGGGTGGGTCGATTAGTGCCATGGGCTCGCCGCTCGTGGCGTGCACCAGTACCCGAGCTTTGCAGAATAGTTTGGGCCATCTCTAATAAATAGTAGTTATGGTTATTGTTTAAAACTCAGTATAAACTTACATTAATAAATAGTTCATCTATTCTTTTTAAAGGAACAATAATATTATCAGGAGTTCGAGTAAAATATAAATTTTACAAATTTACAGTTGTGCAGTTTATGGAAGCTGCCATTTATGAAAAGCTGAAAGTAGCTGCAGGCTGATGTAACAAGATGTGATTATATTTAGGGCAATGTGAAGTCTATCAGACTGATGTGTATATAAGGAGAGCATAGAGGAGAGGAGATAACACTGTCACTGGATGGAGATGTCACACATGTCTGTTGGCAGCACCATTCCTCCTACAGGGACTAGATGGTACTCTGCTTCATTATAAAATTCTTACTATTTATCGGTATGGAGAGAAAAGGCTGGGCTGCCTGTCACACACATACAATGCAGCTCTGTGTGGCTATACTGTGGATGACACACATATACAAGACTTGGAGTTCAGCACCTGTCCAGCATCTCAAAACAAGGGATTTAAATGATGAATTTGAATTTTATCAAGAGGGTGATGTCACTATTGGAGGAGTGTTCACTATATGTGATAGTACCACTGGGAGGTAGCAGATTTTGTAAAGCCCTTGTACTGCAACTTTTTAAGTTCTCACTAGCTCACTATTTTGCACCATTATTTCCTTCCCAGCTTTAAAGCAGAGTTTTTTTTTTCTTCCAGGATCTGTTTCACAGCCAGTGATTAGAATTCAGCTTTTTCATTTTTTTTGGCAGCTTGGGAAAAAGTAAAAAGAGACAGTATATGCAGAATCATCCACAAGGCAAATATATGCAGTTGCCTAGGGCCTGGAGATAGTCGGCAGGAGGGGGGGGTGGAGGAATCATCGGCGCTTGGCAAAAACTGCTATCTTGCCTCGGGCCCCAATTTATGTTAATCCATTTCTGTGCAGCTGTTCAAAGACTACATAGCAGGCATGGACTGGCCAGGGGGGAAGGGGTCAATCTCCCCCCAGGTCGCCTTTCATTCAGTTATTTAGGGCCGGTCCAGTGCCTGGTGTATTCAGGTTTGTTGTTGTAAGGCAATGTAAAACACTAGGCTGGCTGGTAAAAGTGCAATTAGAGGGCAGGCAAGCTGGTAAATATACACAGCATGATGCAGAGCTTGCCTGGAGTGTCCCTGGGCAAATATCTGTCTGGTTAAGTCTATGATGATCAGCGCAGAAAGAACAATCTTCATAATCCACCACCACACCGATAAAAATCGCACTCACCAGCTCCTCTGATCATACAAAATGATCATATGCGCTCAGTCAAACAACCACTTCCTTTCCTTCCGATCACTACAGTCTGCTTCCTTTTCCTCTTCATAAGCTCATAGGCCACATAAAAGATAAATTGCTCCACATAGCGTAATCAAGTTTCAAATATTTTATTCCTCTTTAAAATTAAGATAAAACACACTCACGTGTTAACCATGTATGTCTATCACAGGCATACAGGTAAGGGCAGATTTGGAGGTAGTGAACTGAGGACGACCACTCGCTCCACACAACTCCGCCACCCCGTCAATGTCCGCTAATACCTCCTCAGTGGTGTTAAATATTATCCCCCCTGAGTCGTTGCAACTCTGAGGGAGGTGTAATTTGGGGTACGGTGATCACCTGAGCCCCGAATTTCCCTTACGTGCCTCGCGCAGTTTATTATTGCTGCTATGGGTCACCTAATTTGGGTAACCTGTGCTGAGCGCCGTGCACCAAAACCACCTGCTTTGCCTTCTCTCTCCTCTCTCCAATCTTGTTATTAGAAACCAGAATCTAAAGCTGGCCATACATGCATCAGTTGTTATGGACAGATTATTTCTGTGTGTGTGTGCGCGTGCGTGTGTGTGTGTGTGTGTGTTGAGCCTTGGGGAATTAAAGTGATCATATGGTAGAGGAAGAAAACCCTTAAAGAAAAGCACCTCCCACAGCAAATTTAGGAAAAATATAACAAAAATCTTTATCCAACATTAGGTATAATAATAATCACAATATTGATTTTTCAATAAAGAATAAAACCATTTAAAAAACAAACATATACATGTTCCAATATGATCCCTGCTGCATATGAAACAATCACTCTAAATGCAATATATTGTATAATGACACAATGCTGCTGTCAGATATAACACCCCACAGTGGCCTCAATATTGAGCCCAACAGGAGGAGAACCCGGGTTCAGTATACAACCTTGTGTGATGCAAGACCAATAAAACACCTGTGCAATAACATCTTGAAGAAAAAACACATGAATAAATATCACATACTAGCCGACCCGCGGCGTAGCATACGCCGCATAAGGGGGTAGAGGGCAGGAAGGGGGTATTGGGCACAGCGGCGGGGAGGGGGGTCGGACCCCCCCTCAACTGGGTCCCTCATGTGTGCTCCCCCTCCAGCTTAAGCTCAGCAAGAACCCCCCCCTCACCTGGGTCCCCCATGTGTGCTCCCCCTCCAGCTTAAGCTCAGCAGGAACCCCCCTCCCTCACTCACCTGGGTCCCCCATGTGCGCTCCCCCTCCTGCTTAAGCACAGTAGCAGCCGCCACTATTAGTAAGAGGCAGCGGGCAGGGATGCCTCACCTCTTCCGTGTTCCAGCGTGTGTTCCACTGTTGTCACTTCCTGCAATGCCACCCACTGTATTGGTGTAATTTGCCTTTTTAAAACAGAAGGAAATCTGCAATAATTCAGCTATAAGTGAACATTTGTGGTTACCCACAATGCACTGCTACTAAATACACCAATTATTATTTTTCACCCTTAGCAACCCAAGCAAGCATCCAGATCCGCTGGTGTATAGCAAGCCTATAGCTTTAAATTTTACACAGCCATATCAAACCCACATGTGACAGCCCGTTTCAGACTTTTGGTCCTTATCTGTACATGGCAAGGATTGATATGGCTGTATGGGATAGGGCTTGGACCAGTACAACAGAGTAACCAAGCAGCTCAGGGTGACCCAAACTACTAAGAATGTATATAGGAGGATAAAAGAGACCAAAAAGCCCTCCTACTAAAAAAAAGCAAAGCTTGGTGTAATTTGCCTTCTTAAAGCAGAAGCAAATCTGCAATAATTCAGCTATAAGTGAACATTTGTGGTTATCCACAATGCACCGCTACCAAATATGCAAATTATTCCTTTTCACCCTTGGTAAGTCAAGCAAGCCTATGGGCCTGATTCACAAAGCGGTGCAAACTGTTAAGCACAGGTGTGCTAAACAGTTAGCACGTGAAGTGCCGTTCGAAGACTTTTGCGCACGCAAAAGTCCGCGATCGCACAAATCGCGGCAAATTGCGCACGCAAAAGACCGCAATTGCGCAAATCACAGCACTTTGCACGCACAAAAGTCCACGAACGGCACTTCACGTGCTAACTGTTTAGCACACCTGTGCTAAACAGTTTGCACCACTTTGTGAATCAAGCCCTATAGCTTTAAATTTTACACAGTCATAGCAAACCCACATGTGACAGCCTATTTCAGACTTTTTGTCCTCATCAGTACATAGTAGGGATTGATATGACTGTATGAGATAGGGCTTGGACCAGTACAACAGAGTAACCAAGCAGCTCAGGGTGACCCAAACCACTCGGAATGTGTATAGGAGGATAAAAGAGACCAAAAAGCCCTCCTACTAAAAAAAGCAAAGCTTGGTGTAATTTTCCTTCTTAAAACAGAAGCAAATCTGCAATAATTCAGCTATAAGTGAACATTTGTGGTTACCCACAATGCACTGCTACTGAAAATGCAAATTATCCCTCTTTGCCCTTGGTTTGATATGACACTACTTCTTCTTCTTGCTTGGACCAGCCCCTTCTTCTTGCTTGGACCGGCCCTGGGGGCAGGGCGCTACTTCTTCTTCTTGTTTGAAGGTTGATGCACTTACTCTATTATAAATATAGATATGAAAATAAAGTGCACAATTGCCATCCAGATAAACAGTATTAGACCGGGTTCACATTAGGACGCATCCGCCCGTACGCTTGCGTTCCGGTCCGTGAGCGGAGCGAGAACACAAGGTCCCGACATGTTGAGAACATCCGCTCCAATGAGCGGAACGCAGGGAACGGATCGGAGTGGAACGGAGCAATGTGAACTTCCCCATAGGGAAAGCATTGCAGTGGCTGCTGCGTTCCGCTCCATCGGTGCGGAGCGTAGGCTGAAAACAGCCTAATTTGAACCGAGCCTTAAAGAGACTCTGTAATAAAATGTTGAGCCTTATTTCTTCTATCCTATACAGGTCCTTCTCCAAAAAATGTGCATATTGTGATAAAGTTCATTATTTTCTGTAATGTACTGATAAACATTAGACTTTCATATATTTTAGATTCATTACACACAACTGAAGTAGTTCAAGCCTTTTATTGTTTTAATATTGATGATTTTGGCATACAGCTCATGAAAACCCAAGATTCCTTTCTCAAAAAATTGAGATAGGAATCATGAAAAATTTCTCTAAATGAGCTATTAACCTAATCATCTGAATCAACTAACTCTAAACACCTGCAAAAGATTCCTGAGGCTTTTAAAAACTCCCAGCCTGGTTCATTACTCAAAACCGCAATCATGGGTAAGACTGCCGACCTGACTGCTGTCCAGAAGGCCATCATTGACACCCTCAAGCAAGAGGGTAAGACACAGAAAGAAATTTCTGAACGAATAGGCTGTTCCCAGAGTGCTGTATCAAGGCACCTCAGTGGGAAGTCTGTGGGAAGGAAAAAGTGTGGCAGAAAACGCTGCACAATGAGAAGAGGTGACCGGACCCTGAGGAAGATTGTGGAGAAGGACTGATTCCAGACCTTGGGGCAGGGCCGGCCTTAGGTTTCACTGCACCCTGAGCGAAACCGGATTTTGGTGCCCCCCATCCTCTTTGCGCGCGTACACACATACGCACGCACACATACAGGCCCAAATATAGCACCAACAACTTGCAACGCTCGTTATAGCTGTGGTGTGTCCCTCCCCCCCAAAAAAACCCTCAGACTCAGCATAGGTAGGTAGGTAGCCAGGTATAGGTACCCTCAGTATAGGATCTCATGTGTAGGTGCCTTCAGTGTAGGTACCCAAGCATAGGCAGTATAGTTGCCACAGTAAAGAAAGCTAGTATAGTTGCCCCCAGTGTAAGTAGCATAGTTGTCCCCATATAGGTAGCATAGTTGCCCCCAGTGTAGGTAGTATAGTTGCCCCATATAGGTAGCATAGCTGCCCCCAGTGTAGCTAGTACAGTTGCCCCCAGTGTAGTAGCATAGTTGCCTCCAGTGTAGGTAGTATGCCCCCAGTGCAGTAGAATGGCTGTCCCCAGTGTAGTAGCATAGCTGCCCCCAGTGTAGGTAGTATGCCCCCAGTGTAGGTAGTATGCCCCAAGTGTAGCTAGTACAGTTGCCCCCAGTGTAATAGCATAGTTGCCCCCAGTGTAGGTAGTATGCCCCCAGTGTAGTAGCATAGCTGCCCCCAGTGTAGGTAGTATGCCTCAAGTGTAGCTAGTACAGTTTCCCCCAGTGTAATAGCATAGTTGCCCTCAGTGTAGGTAGTATGCCCCCAGTGTAGTAGCATAGCTGCCCCCAGTGTAGGTAGTATGCCCTCAGTGTACGTAGTATGCCCCCAGTGTAGTAGCATAGCTGCCCCCAGTGTAGGCAGTATGCCCCCAGTGTAGCTAGTACAGTTGCCCCCAGTGTAGTAGCATAGTTGCCCCAGTGTAGGTAGTATGCCCCCAGTGTAGTAGCATAGCTGCCCCCAGTGTAGGTAGTATGCCCCAAGTGTAGCTAGTACAGTTGCCCCCAGTGTAATAGCATAGTTGCCCCCAGTGTAGGTAGTATGCCCCCAGTGTAGTAGCATAGCTGCCCCCAGTGTAGGTAGTATGCCCCCAGTGTAGTAGCATAGCTGCCCCCAGTGTAGATAGTATGCCCCCAGTGTAATAGCATAGTTGCCCCCAGTGTAGGTAGTATGCCCCCAGTGTAGTAGCATAGCTGGCCCCAGTGTAGGTAGTTTGCCCCAGTATGCCCCCAGTGTAGTAGCATAGCTGCCCCCAGTGTAGGTAGTATGCCCCCAGTGTAGTAGCATAGCTGCCCCCAGTGTAGGTAGGATGCCCCCAGTGTAGGTAGGATGCCCCCAATGTAGTAGCATAGCTGCCCCCAATTGTAGGTAGTATGCCCCCAGTGTAGGTAGTATGCTTCAAAATCCTCTAGCATTTTGCGGATCTGCTAGAGGTGTTTGGTGTACACTGGGCCATACTTAGCCCAGAAATGATAAAGGTCAATCTCAGCAGCACAGCAGGGAACAAGGAATCCCCTCAGAGGACAAGATCGCACTAGTTCCATGGGCGTCACCCTGCTTTATCTCTCCTTGATAAAGTGGGGGGACACCCATGGAACTAGTGGGATCTTGTCCACTGAGGGGATTCCTTGTTCCCTGCTGTGCTGCTGAGATTGACCTTTATCATTTCTGGGCTAAGTATCTTCCACATGTTTTGCACTACTCCACTTTATGCTCTTTTCCTATGGCCTGCTCCTTTGCCTCAATTTTCCACCAGGCATCCTTTTATCACTATTAATACTGTTTATCTGGATAGCAATTGTGCACTTTATTTTTATATATGTGATATTTATTCATGTGTTTTTTCTTTAAGATTTTATTGCACAGGTGTTGTTTTATTGATCTTGCATCACACTAGGTTGTACACTGAACCCGGGTTCTCCCCCTGTTGGGCTCAATATTGAGCCCACTGTGGGGTGTTATGTCTGACAGCAGCATTGTGTCATCCTACTAATATAATAAACTAGCTGATTGCCCGGCGTTGCCCGGGTATGTATTTGGCTGGTGTCGGCTCCACCCACTTTTTCTAACCCTAACTCACAATTATTTAATGACCAAGTATGTGAGCTTTGCGGTCTTTGGCATCAATAATTTGCAAAGAAATAAAATTAATCTGATTGGATGTGGCTCCACCCCTTTTCTGAATTTGAACCCCGATCACCCAATGGCCAACTGTACCAGGTACAGGTAATTAACAGTGCAAGAATGGCAGCAATTAAATATTCCCCTTAAAAATCAATAGGTGGATTTTGATCGGCTTTTATAGGCTCCACCCACTTTTCTGAATATTAATCCCAGTCACCCAGTGACCAACTGTGCAAAGTTTGAGAACCCTACCGTTAACAGTGTAAGAATGGCTGCAGTTTACATTTGCGCAATGAAATTTGTATTTTTCTCCACCCACTGATTTCCTAACATTGTTCAGGTATGTATTTGGCTGGTGTTGGCTCCGCCTACTATTTCTAACCCTAACAGACAATTACTCAATAACCAAGTTTGTGAGCTTTGTAGTCTTTGGCATCAATAATTTGCATTGAAATGAAAAAATCTGATGGGTTGTTTGTGGCTTCACCCCCTTTTCTGAATTTGAACCCCAGTCACCCAATGATGACCAACTGTACCAGGTTTGAGGCCTGTGCCATTAACAGTGCAAGAATGGTAGCAATTAAATATTCCCTTGAAAAGCAATAAGTGAAGCTTAATACACTTTTGTAGGCTCCACCCATTTTTCTGAATATTAATCCCATTCACTGAGTGACCAACTGTGCAAAGTTTAAGAACCCTGCCATTAACAGTGCAAGAATGGCTGCAGTTTACATTTTCCCAGTGAAATTTGTATTTGTCTCCCCCCACTGATTGCCCGGCGTTGCCCGGGTATGTATTTGACTTGTGTTGGTTCCGCCCACTTCTTCTAACCCTAACGCACAAACACTCAATGACCAAGTTTGTGAGCTTTGGTGTCTTTAGCATCAATAATTTGAATATTCCCATAGAAATTAAACAAATCAGATTGGCTGTTTGTGGTTCTGCCCCTCTCCAGCATTTGAACCCCAGTCACCCAATGACCAACTGTAGCAGGTTTGAGGCATCTGCTATTACCAGTATAAAAATGGCAGCAATTTAAATATTCCCCTTGAAAATCAAAAGGTGAATTTTGATTGGCTATTATAGGCTCCACCCACTTCCCTGAATATTAATCTCAGTCACCCAGTGACCATCTGGGCAAAGTTTGGGAACCCTGCCATTAACAGTGTAAGAAGGCCGCAGTCTACATTTTCCCAGTGAAATTTGGTTTTTGCTCCGCCTACTTTTTGTAACCTGGACATACAGTCACTCAATGACCAAGTTTGTGAGCTTTGGGGTCCTTTGGCATCAATAATTTGTATTTTCCCAAGAAATGAAACTGTTTGTAGCTCTGTCCCCTTTTCTAAATTTGAACCCCAATGACTAACTGTACCAGGTTTGAGGCTTGTGCCATTAACAGTGCAATGAATGGTAGCATTTTTAATATTCCCCTTGAAAATCAACAGGTGATTTTGATTGGCTTGTTTAGGCTCCACCCACTTTTCTGAATATTAATCCCAGTCACCCAGTAACCAGCTGTGCAAAGTTTGAGAACCCTGCCATTAAAAGCAAAGAAGGGCTGCAGTTTACAATTTCCCAGAAAAATCTGTTTTTGACTCCACCCACTTTTTGTAACCTTGACACACAGTCACTACTCAATGACCAATTTTGTGAGCTTTTGGGTTCCTGGCATCAAAATTGTGTGAATGGAAGCAGTTTATCCAAAAAAAGCAAATCTGATTGGCTGTTTGTGGCTCCACCCCTTTAGTGAATTTGAACCCCAGTCACTTGATGACCGACTGTAGCAGGTTTGAGGCCTGTGCCATTAACAGTGTAAGTATGACAGCAGCTTCAATATTCCCCTTGAAAATCAATAGATGAATTTTGATTGGCTCTTGTTGGCCCCACCTACTTTTCCGAATATTAATCCTAGTCCCCCAGTGACCAACTGTGTCAAGTTTGAGAACCCTGCCATTAACAGTGTAAGAATAGCTGCAATTTATATTTTCCCATGTAAAAAGTTAGTTGCTTTTGGCTCTGCCCACTCTTTCTAACCTTGACATACAGTCACCCAATGACCAAGTTTATGAGCTGTGGGGTCTTTGGCATCAATAAGTTGCATTTTACCATTGAAATTAAACAAATCTGATTGGCTGTTTTGGCCCACTCCCTTTTCAGAATGTAAACCCCAGTCTCCCAGTGACTGACTGTAGCAGATTTTAGGCCTCTGCCATTAAGAATGTATGAATAGGAGCAATGTAAATATTCCCCTTGAAAATCAAAAGGTTAATTTTGATTGGCTGCTGTAGGCTCCACCCACTTTCCTGAATATTAGTCCCAGTCACCCAGCGGCCAACTGTGTCAAGTTTGAGAACCCTGCCAATAACAGAATGACTGAAATCGATCTTAAAAATCAGATTGGCTGTTTGTGGCTCCACCCACTTTAGTGAATTCGGACCCCAGTCACCCAATAACTGACTGTATCAGGTTTGAGAACTCTGCCATTAACAGTGTAAGAATGGTAGGAATGTAAATGTTCCCCCTTGAAAATCAATAGGTAAATTTTGATTGGGTGTTTTTAGGCTCCACCCACATTGCTGAATATTAATCTCAGTCACCCAGGGGCCAATTGTGTCAAGTTTGGGAACCCTGCCATGTAAAAAATGAAGTTGTTGGCGCCGCACACTTTTTCTAACCTTGACATACAGTCACTCAATTATCAAGTTTATCAGCTTTGGGGGCCTTGGGATCAATACTTTGTATATTCCCATTGAAAAATAAACCTGATTTGCTGTTTGTGGCTCCGCCCCCTTTCTGAATTTGAACCCTAATCACCCAGTGACCAACTGTACCAGGTTTGAGGCATCTGCTATTAACAGTATAAGAATGGTAGCAGCTTAAATATTCCCTTTGAAAACCGAAAGGTGAATTTTATTGGTTGTTGTAGGCTCCACCTACCTTCCAAATTCTTAATCTCAGTCACCCAGTGACCAACTGTGCAAAGTTTGAGAACACTGCCATTAACGGTGTAAGAATGGCTACAGTTTATATTTTCCTAGTAAAATTTGTTTTTGGCTCCGCCCACTTTTTGTAACCTGGACACACAGTCACTCAATGACCAAGTTTGTGAGCTTTTAGGTTCCTGGCATCAAAAATGTGTGAATGGAAGCAGTTTATCCACCAAGGAAATCTGATTGGCTGTTTGTGGCCCCACCCCTTTTGTGAATTTTGACCCCCAGTCACCCAAAGACCGACTGTAGCAAGTTTGAAGCCTCTGCCATTAACAGTTGTAAGAATGGCAGCAGTTTAAATATTCCTCTTGAAAATCAATAGGTGAATTTTGATTGGCTGTTGTATGCTCCACCCACTTTCTTGAATCTTAATCGCATTCACCCAGTGACCAACTTTGGCAAGTTTGAGAACTCTGTGATTAACAGTCTAAGAATGGCTGCAGTTTACATTTTCCCATTTAAAATGAATGGCTAAAATTTGATTGGCTGTTTTATGCTCCGCCCACTTTTCCTGGATTTGTAACCTCGGTCACTAAGTGACCACCTGTGCCAAGTGTGGGGACTCTGGCTTGATTACTGTGAGAATGGCAGCCTTTTAAATTTTCCATTGACTTGAATGGGTGAAATCTGATTTGCTGTTTGTAGCTCCGCCCACGTGTGCAGGGGGGCCGCGAGACCCCCAGAACATATAATCCCAGGTAGTAAGGGATCTGTATACCAAGTTTCGTTCAAATCGGTTAAGCCGTTTTCGCGTGAACACACACCACACACCACACACCACACACCACACACCCACACGATTTTATATATATAGATGGGAAAGTTCGGATGTTTGGATGTTGGGATCTTTGTTACTCGATCATGCAAAAATGGCTGAACGGACTTGAATAAAATTTGGCACACACATAGTACATTACCTGGAATAAAGTATAGGATACTTTTTATTCCCATAACCGAAAAGGGGGCGGAGACAAATACAAATGTCACTGGAACATTTACACTGCAGCCATTCTTACACTGTTAATGGTAGGGTTCTCAAACCTTGCACAGTTGGTCATTGGGTGACTGGAATGAATATTCATAAAAGTGGGTGGAGCCTATAAACGCCAATCATTATTCACCTATTGATTTTCAAGGGGAATATTTACATTGCTGCCATTCTTGCACTGTTAATGGCACAAGCTTTAAACCTGGTACAGTTGATCATTGGGTGACTGGGGTTCAAGTTCAGAAAGGGGGTGGAGCCACAAACAGCCAATTAGATTTGTTTCATTCCAATGCAAATTATTGATGTCAAAAACCGCAAAGCTCACAAACTTGGTAACTGAGTAATTGATTAATTATGTGTGAGGTTTAGAAAAGTGGGCACAGCCAACACCAGCCAAATACATAAGCGGGCAACACGGGATCATAAGTGGGCAGAGACAAATACAAATTTCACTGGGAAAATGTAAACTGAAGCCTACCTGTTAATGGTAGGGTTCTCAAACTTTGCACAGTTAATTACTGGGTGACTGGGATTAATATTCAGAAAAGTGGGTGGAGCCTACAGAAGCCATTCAAAAATTACCTATAGATTTTTCAGGGGAATATTTCATTGCTGCCATTCTTGCACTGTTAATGGCACAAGCCTCAAACCTGGTACAGTTGACCATTGGGTGACTGGGGTTTAAATTGATAAAAGGGGATGGAGCCACAAACAGACAATCTTATTTGTTTCATTTTAACGCAGGTTATAGATGCCAAAAACCGCAAAGCTCACAAACTTGGTCATTGAGTAATTAAGTAATTGTGTGTTAGGGTTAGAAAAAGTGGGCACAGCCAACACCAGCCCAATACATAATTGGGCAATACCGGGTCATCAGTGGGCGGAGACAAATACACATTTCACTGAGAAAATGTAAACTGCAGCCATTCTTACACTGTTAATGGTAGGGTTCTCAAACTTTGCACAATTGGTCACTGGGTGACTGGGATTAATATTCAGAAAAGTGGGTGGAGCCTACAAAAGCTAATCAAAATTCACCTATTGATGTTCAAGGGGAATATGTAATTGTTGCCATTCTTGCTCTGTTAATGGCACAAGCCTTAAACCTTGTACAGTTGGTCATTGGGTGACTGGGGTTCAAATTTAGACAAAGGGGTGGAGCCACAAACAGCCAATCAGATTTGTTTAATCTCAATGCAAATTATTGATGCCAAAGACCGCAAAGCGCACAAACGTGGTCATTGAGTAATTGTGTGTTAGGGTTAGAAAAAGTAGCCGGAGCCAACACCAGCCAAATACATACCCGAACAATGTCAGGAAATCAGTGGGTGGAGAAAAATACAAATTTCATTGGGAAAATGTAAACTGCAGCCATTCTTATACTGTTAGTGCACACACTATGTCTAAAAAGACAAACCCTATAGGTATAGGTAGGAGGTAAAATAAACTCCACAGTAAAAACACCAAATGGTGCAATGGAATGGGTCACCCAACAGTGCGGGGCCCGTCTAGTGTGTTACCCTAATAGCGTAGCAGGGTCGCACCTGTGCCAATATGGAGGGTCTTTGCTGATCCCCCCCGCTTTACATAGCGGGGTGTAGCTATCTCCTAAATGGCAGGTGCTCACACACTGGATACAGCCCTGTCCGATAAAGGATACCACCACTGACCAACTGTGTGTCGATAAAGGCCAGTGGGGTACCAAGCGTGCTACCGGCAGTGCTAATCCCCAAAAGAGGGAATGAACAGAGGGACAAAAAGTGCACAGTGCTGTACAGTGAATCACCCTAATATGAACATATTTCACCCTAACAGGCTTCCTCAGAAGGTGCTATACAATAATTACAATGCTATACACAATATATACAAAAATCCCCCAGTCACATCCCCAATAGCTTAAGTCAAAGCTACCTGTATGCTGGCAGGCCACTGATTTAAATACCTTGTCAGGCAGGAAGTGGAAAACACCCGATGGGTGGAGAGAGGGTAACCACTCCCTCCTTGTTTACTCTTTCAAAGGTGTATGGAGATGAGCCCTCATCTGCATAATAAGCCTTATAGTAAGGCACACAGCCATCTACTATAGTAGTCTGGCCAGGTGTATCTCCTGGCCGATCTACGTGTTAGATGTGCAGTAGATGTGGCTGTATGTGGCAGGGGCTCGTCCGTGTGTCACTTCCGCCCCCTATGCAGCCATGGATGTGCTGGTGTAACCATGGCAATGAAGACGCCCCCTGTATGACGAGGAGCGGCCGGCCAGTAGTGAAGAGGAACCGGCCGCTCTCGATGATCTGCGCGTGACGTACTGTAGTGGCGTCACAGCGCATACTCCCCTTCATGCAAATGCCGATTGTGTGGCCGGGTAGCCATGGCAACGAATGCCGCGCTGCTGCGTGCAGCGCATACACGCGTCACCAGCCGTCACACCCACGTGAACTTGGATGATGACGGTGTCAACGCCCCCAGGAGTGTGCAATGGGCGTGTGGGGTGTCGTAGCAGGGCGCACCAATACTCCCATCAGAGCGCACCGACACTCCCATCAGAATCCGATAGGCCGGTGGAAGAAAGTGTCACAGGTTACCATGCCAACCTATCCGCACCAGTGTGCGTAGCCGGTGACACAAATCGATACATCCAGGGGAGTCTTATGGTACATAATGTGCCCACAAAGGACTGGCTATGAACGGGAGAGGGGAGGGGGGGGGATTCGTCAATGTGGGGGGGAGAGGTTGAATCGGGAGGGTGCCACACCTGCAAGACCAGGAACAGTGGACATCTGCTGGGAGGCCAGGTGGGGAGCGCAACAGATGTAGCGATATTGTGCTGTTTAAGCAACCAATTGTAAAAAATGCAGAAGAATGACACTAGATGAATAACTCATACAAAATAAAAGTAGATAAATAAACAGACAAATGGATGCACGATATATGAAGGTGAATGTTCATGAGACAAATAAACATCCACACAACAGTAGACAAACATGTGTTAAGCGTTCATAGAAAACATGCCAGATTGAAATCCTCATTGAGGCCACGGGGGGCGATGGTATCTAAACGGAAAATCCATTCCGACTCAATTTGTGTAAGTTTACGATCAAAGTTACCCCCCCTTCTATCCTTCTTCCAGCATTGTATCCCCCAGAAGACAATGTTAAACCGACAGTCACTGTGAAATTCGTTCATATGTCGTGCAATCGGGGTGCTGCTTTTGTGCTTGATGTTACCCACATGTTCTAATACCCTTTCCTTAAATTGTCGGGTAGTTTTACCAATGTACCACAAATTGCAGGGACACCTTGCTCCATATACCACCCCTCTTGTTTCACAGTTGATAAAAGATTTTATTTCAAAGGTTCTGCCGCTGTGGGGGGCTGTGAAGGACTTAGTGGTGGGAATATACCTGCAGGCCTTACATCTGGCACACCTAAAGGACCCAGTGGGCTTAGGGGGTAACCAAGTCCTCATAGGTTCAGTGGCATTAGAGAAGGTGCTATGGACCAACGTGTCGCGAAGGTTAGCTGACCTCCTATATGTGATCGCCGGATATTCAGGCAAGTGTTTGGCAAGGTCCTTATCTTTTTGCAGGATCGGCCAGTAATGTTTCATGATATTGAAAACAAATTGAGAATGTTCAGTATAGGTCCCAATCAATCTCGGTGTACTGACGGTGGATGACGGGTTACACACGATACCACTGCTGCGGGCCCGAGATGAATAGGTGTTTTTGTCTTTCTTGTTTGTTACAACCAGCGTCTCAGACCGTGGGGTTGCTAGTGCCCTATTGTGGGCACTATCAATTACTTTGTCAGGAAACCCACGTTGTTTGAACCGTCTGCGCAGAAGTTCGCATTCTTTATTAAAAGCAAACTCTGACGAACAGTTGCGCCTGGCTCGCAAGAACTGACCAACTGGGATGCCCTTTTTGAGGGAGCTGGGATGGGAACTCTCCCACTTCAGTAGGGCATTTGTAGAGGTCGGCTTACGAAATATCTCTGTTTCGATGTGACCACTGTCATTAATAGTGATAGTGAGATCAAGAAAGTGTATGGTTTGGGGATGAATCTCATGAGTGAATCTCATCCCCACCTGGTTGTCATTAAGAATGCTCACAAAATCTTCGAACACCGAAATTGGGCCTTCCCACAGTATCAACACATCATCAATAAATCTGCCCCAATACAGTATGTGTGATGTAAAGAAGGCTAGGTCTTCCGTAAATACAATGCGGTCCTCCCACCAGCCCAGGAACAGGTTTGCATACGAAGGGGCACACGCTGTCCCCATCGCACTGCCCCTGAGCTGATGGTAGATGCGGCCATCGAACATAAAGACATTGTGCGTAAGTATGAACTCAAGTAATTTAAGCAGTAGTTTGTTATGTTCATGAAGGTGTTGCCCTCTTGTGCTTAAGAAGAAGCTGACCGCATTGAGGCCTAAACTATGTTGAATGTTACTATAGAGCGCCTCTACGTCAAGACTAGCCAAACAGGTGGATGGTGGTACTTCCATATCCTGTAACCTGAGTAGGACATCTTTGGTGTCTTTAAGATATGAAGGAAGTGATTCCACAAACGGTCTAAGAAATTTGTCCACATATTGGCTCGTGATGACTGTTAAGTTGTCACGTCCTGACACTATGGGTCTGCCAGGCGGAGGTAGTACATTTTTGTGGATCTTGGGTAACACATAAAAGACTGACATGACGGGAAATTCAGTGGATCTATATAATCTATTAAAATCATCTAAATCCAAACAGCCACAATCTCGACCTTCTCTCAGAATAGTACGCAGTGATTCACGGTAAGTTGTGGTGGGATTCTTACTCAAGATAGTATATTGATCACTGTTATTCAGTATCGTAAGACAGATCTGTTCGTACACATTTTTGTCTAACACCACAACATTGCCCCCCTTGTCTGCCGGTTTGATAATTATGCGATCATCATTCTTTAAAGCATTCAGAGCCACTCTCTCATCTGGGCCCAAGTTGTCATGCAATGGGACCCCCCCAACATCACTTTCAAGTTTACGTAGAGCACGTGTCACCATATCCACAAAAGTATGGATCTGGGGGTATTGGCTAATGGAGGGACAGTAGGTGCTTTTGGGTTTTACCCCACTCGGTGGTGCCATTGTGGTGGTACCCTCTATGTTCTCATCCAGGAGGTCTTGTAATGCCTCCATGGCCTCTCTCTCATTCTGAGCACTCCTCTTGTCCCTTGCTTCCTTAGTTTCAAACATTTTAATTAGTGTAAGTTTCCTAGCGAACAGATGGACATCTTTGGTCCAGTCAAACGCATTGAATCTGTTCGTCGGTACAAAAGACAGACCTCTGGTCAGGAGGGATATCTGTGAGTGTGTGAGGGGGACAGATGATAAATTAATTACCCTTAACTGATCTTGTTCCCTCTGGGGTGCACCCTCCATAATCTCAGCCTCACCCGCTACCAGTGGTGGTTGGGTCTTCCCCTCCACCTGCCTGTGTATCCCCATTTTTGTCTGTTTCTTAAAGTTTGTGTAGGGTCTTTTTCGTTCCTCACATGCTGTGTTTGGTTTTGTGGGTCGACACATGGTGGTTTTGGATTGCCAGGTGGTTGATCTAAAAAACCACTCTGTTGTTCTCTAGGGGGGTTCACTGGTTTATTGGATTTGGGTTTCTGCTTAGGTTTGCGTTCCCTTGGTTTTCTCTTGCTGTGAGATCTGACTCGAGTATGAGAGGTAGAAGTGTTGGATTCACTGCCTGACTGTGTATCTGTATCAGAGGTACCACTTGCTGTGATATCGTCTTGTGGTGTAGGTGAAGTTTTCTGAGCCCAGGTATATACCTTGTTGTTTTTGAAATCTTGGCTATCTCTAGCAAATTTCTTTTGTTTTCTAGTCTTAATCTCGTCTGTCAATGCTTCAACTTTTCTTTGTAGCTTGGACTCAAATCTCTCGAAATCTGGATGGCCTGAAAGCTCAAGTAGAATTTTTTGTTCCTGTACAAGTTTTGCTCTAACTTTTTCTGAATAATTGAGTTCGTAATCATGTAGATAACGCATCTGCTCAAGGGTCTGTCTGGTTTTTAGATCTTCCCAACCTTTAATGAAGTCAGTGTCATCTGTGTGTGAGTTGGGTTTAGTAAGAATTCGTAAACCTCTGACAGTAATCTGTTCCTTCAGGTAAACCTTAAAGGATGCCACCTCCCAAGTTGAGCGCGTGAAGTCCCTATAGGTTTTGAAGATATCCGAGAAAACAGGTTCAATATCTGTGTCATTACATTCTGCATCTAACTCTGTTTCTACACCGTCCTCCCCTCGTTGAAAGGTCTCCCTTGCCTCTTTAATAAGAGAATCAATGGATGGTAGGCCCTCCGATAGGTAGGCCATACCATATATAAATGGGTGTTCGGAGCACCCTAATAAAAATGGAACACACACTATCCGAATTGATACCAGGGATAATATAACACACACTATGTCTAAAAAGACAAACCCTATAGGTATAGGTAGGAGGTAAAATAAACTCCACAGTAAAAACACCAAATGGTGCAATGGAATGGGTCACCCAACAGTGCGGGGCCCGTCTAGTGTGTTACCCTAATAGCGTAGCAGGGTCGCACCTGTGCCAATATGGAGGGTCTTTGCTGATCCCCCCCGCTTTACATAGCGGGGTGTAGCTATCTCCTAAATGGCAGGTGCTCACACACTGGATACAGCCCTGTCCGATAAAGGATACCACCACTGACCAACTGTGTGTCGATAAAGGCCAGTGGGGTACCAAGCGTGCTACCGGCAGTGCTAATCCCCAAAAGAGGGAATGAACAGAGGGACAAAAAGTGCACAGTGCTGTACAGTGAATCACCCTAATATGAACATATTTCACCCTAACAGGCTTCCTCAGAAGGTGCTATACAATAATTACAATGCTATACACAATATATACAAAAATCCCCCAGTCACATCCCCAATAGCTTAAGTCAAAGCTACCTGTATGCTGGCAGGCCACTGATTTAAATACCTTGTCAGGCAGGAAGTGGAAAACACCCGATGGGTGGAGAGAGGGTAACCACTCCCTCCTTGTTTACTCTTTCAAAGGTGTATGGAGATGAGCCCTCATCTGCATAATAAGCCTTATAGTAAGGCACACAGCCATCTACTATAGTAGTCTGGCCAGGTGTATCTCCTGGCCGATCTACGTGTTAGATGTGCAGTAGATGTGGCTGTATGTGGCAGGGGCTCGTCCGTGTGTCACTTCCGCCCCCTATGCAGCCATGGATGTGCTGGTGTAACCATGGCAATGAAGACGCCCCCTGTATGACGAGGAGCGGCCGGCCAGTAGTGAAGAGGAACCGGCCGCTCTCGATGATCTGCGCGTGACGTACTGTAGTGGCGTCACAGCGCATACTCCCCTTCATGCAAATGCCGATTGTGTGGCCGGGTAGCCATGGCAACGAATGCCGCGCTGCTGCGTGCAGCGCATACACGCGTCACCAGCCGTCACACCCACGTGAACTTGGATGATGACGGTGTCAACGCCCCCAGGAGTGTGCAATGGGCGTGTGGGGTGTCGTAGCAGGGCGCACCAATACTCCCATCAGAGCGCACCGACACTCCCATCAGAATCCGATAGGCCGGTGGAAGAAAGTGTCACAGGTTACCATGCCAACCTATCCACACCAGTGTGCGTAGCCGGTGACACAAATCGATACATCCAGGGGAGTCTTACGGTACATAATGTGCCCACAAAGGACTGGCTATGAACGGGAGAGGGGAGGGGGGGGGGATTCGTCAATGTGGGGGGGAGAGGTTGAATCGGGAGGGTGCCACACCTGCAAGACCAGGAACAGTGGACATCTGCTGGGAGGCCAGGTGGGGAGCGCAACAGATGTAGCGATATTGTGCTGTTTAAGCAACCAATTGTAAAAAATGCAGAAGAATGACACTAGATGAATAACATACAAAATAAAAGTAGATAAATAAACAGACAAATGGATGTACGATATATGAAGGTGAATGTTCATGAGACAAATAAACATCCACACAACAGTAGACAAACATGTGTTAAGCGTTCATAGAAAACATGCCAGATTGAAATCCTCATTGAGGCCACGGGGGGCGATGGTATCTAAACGGAAAATCCATTCCGACTCAATATAACGATACTGTTAGTGGTAGGGTTCTCTAACTTTGCACAGTTGGTCACTGGGTGACTGGGATTAATATTCAAAAAGGTGGGTGGAGCCTACAAAAGCCAATTAAAATCCCCCTATTCATTTTTTAGGGGAATATTTAATTGCTGCCATTCTTGCACTGTTAATGCAGGTGCGCTTCTAGCCATCTTGGCACTCCAGGCGAGAAAACCTGTGGTGCCCCCCCCCCCCCCCCATGGTGCCCCAACATGCTCCCCCACCCTCCCCCTTGTGGTGCCTCCCTATGAAAATAATCGTGATGCGGCTGCGTTTCACTGGAAAATAATCCTAATTCAGCTGCCACCCTGCTCTGCATGCCACAGACGCCGCGGGCTGAGTCCTAGGTTTGAACATTGGTTAGGGCAAAATCTGCATGGAGTTACTATCTTCCCCAGGTATTCATTTAGGCACTTCATATTCCCCAACATCCCTAAAACACACTAACAAGTCAACTGGTTTCCCCCAAAACAATCCTATATTGAAAATATTAGACTTTGTTGGGATTCGATTGTGAGCTCCTCTGAGGACAGTCAGTGACATGACTATGTACTGTGTAATGTGCGGCAGAAGATGTCACTGCTATATAAATACACTAGCTGGACGTCCGGCGTTGCTCGGGTATGTATTTGGCCGGTGTTGGCTCCGCCCACTTTTCCTAACCCTAACACACAATTAATCAATTACTTAATGACCAAGTTTGTGAGCTTTGTGGTCTTTGGCATCAATAATTTGCATTGAAATAAAATAAATCTGATTGGATGTGGCTCCAACCCTTTTCTGAATTTGAACCCCAATCACCCAATGTCCACCTGTACCAGGTACAGGTGATTAACAGTGCAAATAGCTTGTGCCATTAACAGTGCAAGAATGGCAGCAATTACATTTTCCCCTTGAAAATCAATAGGTGAATTTTGATTAGCTTTTGTAGGCTCCACCCACTTTTCTGAATATTAATCCCAGTCACCCAGTGACCAATTGTGCAAAGTTTGAGAACCCTACCATTAACAGTGTAAGAATGGCTGCAGTTTACATTTTCTCAGTGAAATGTGTATTTGTCTCCGCCCACTGATGACCCGGTATTGCCCGATTATGTATTTGGCTGGTGTTGGCTGCGCCCACTTTTCCTAACCCTCACACACAATTACTCAATGACCAAGTTTGCGAGATTTGCGGTGTTTGGCATCAATAATTCGCATTGGAAAGAAACAAATCTAATTGGCTGTTTTTAGCTCCACCCCCTGTCTAAAATTTAACCCCAGTCACCCAATGATCAACTGTACCAGGTTTGAGGTTTGTGCCATTAACAGTGCAAGAATGGCAGCAATGTAAATATTCCCCTTGAAAATCAATAGGTGAATTATGATTGGCTTTTGTAGGCTCCTCCCACCTTCTGAATATTAATCCCAGTCACCCAGTGACCAACTGTGCAAAGTTTGAGAACCCTACCATTAAAAGTGTAAGAATGGCTGCAGTTTACATTTTCCAGTGAAATTTGTATTTGTCTCCGCCCCCTTTTTGGTTATGGGAATAAAAAGTATCCTATACTTTATTCCAGGTGATGTACTATGTGTGTGCCAAATTTCATTCAAATCCGTTTAGCCGTTTTTGCGTGATCGAGTAACAAACATCCAAACATCCAAACATCCGAACTTTCCCATTTATTATATTAGTAGGATAATAATAATATAGTAGGACATTAGACTATGAATATGGTAGGATTTGAGTGTGAGCTCCTCTGAGGACAGTCAGTGACATGACTATGTACACTGTAATGTGCTGCAGAAGATGTCAGTGCTATATAAATCCTACTAATATAATAAATGGGAAAGTTCGGATGTTTGGATGTTTGGATGTTTGTTACTCGATCACGCAAAAACGGCTGAACGGATTTGAATGAAATTTGGCACACACATAGTACATTACCTGATATAAAGTATAGGATACTTTTTATTCTCATAACCAAAAAGAGACAAATACAAATTTCACTGGATCATGTAAACTGCAGCCATTCTTACACTGTTACACTGGAGGTGTGTTTAGCTTCTAAGGGTAGAATGGTTAATTTGCATATATTCAGCAGTGATGCTCTGGGAGACATCTCAAGCTCACTCCAACCTGAATTATCGCAAATTCTTTCTGTTTTAAGAAAGCAAACTTTTGTTTTTCTTAACATCTTAGTAAGGGGGCTTTTAGGACCATTGTAGTCCCTTACACACTCCAATGAGTTCTGGGTCACCATGACCTTGCTGGGTAGTCTGTACCTCTCGGTGTTACAAGCCCTACTGCATAGAGCCAAATTAATCCATGCTATGTACTGATGAAAATCAAACAATCCAAAACAGTCTGGATGCATGTTGGATTATTATGGCTCTGTACATATTAGCAAACTGACACATCGTTGCATTCCAGCAGTTCTGGAGGTGTGTTTAGCTTTTATAGGTAAGAATGGTTAATTTGCATATATTCAGCAGTGGTGCTCTGGGAGACATCTCAAGCTCATTCCAACCAGAATTATCGCAAATTCTTTCTGTTTTAAGAAAGCAAACTTTTGTTTTTCTTACACTGTTAATGGTAGGGTTCTCAAACTTTGCACAATTGGTCGATTTTCAAGGGGAATATTTCTGCTATTCTTGCACTGTTAATGGCACAAGCCTCAAACCTGCCATCCTTGCACTGTTAATGGCACAAGCCTCAAACCTGGTATAGTTGATCATTGGGTGACTGGGGTTCAATTCCAGAAAGGGGGTGGAGCCACAAATAGCCAATCAGATTTGTTTCATTCCAATGCAAATTATTGTTGCCAAACACCGCAAAGCTCACAAACTTGGTAATTGAGTAATTGATTAATTGTGTGTTAGGGTTAGGAAAGTGGGCACAGCCAACACCAGCCAAATACATAAGCGGGCAACGCAGGGTCATAAGTGGGCGGAGACAAATACAAATTTTACTGGGAAAATGTAAACAGCAGCTTACACTGTTAATGGTAGGGTTCTCAAACTTTGCACAGTTGGTTACTTGGGTGACTGGGGTTAATATTCAGAAAAGTGGGTGGAGCCTACAAAAGGCAATCAAAAATTACCTATTGATTTTTCAGGGGAGTATTTAATTGCTTCCATTCTTGCACTGTTAATGACACAAGCCTCAAACCTGGTACAGGTGATCATTGCGTGACTGGGGTTTAAATTTATATAAGGGGGTGGAGCCCCAAACAGCCAATCTGATTTGTTTCATTTTAATGCAGGTTATTGATGCCAAAGACCGCAAAGCTAACAAACTTGGTCATTGAGTAATTGTGTGTTAGGGTTAGGAAAAGTGGGCGCAGCCAACACCAGCCAAATACATAATCGGGCAATGCCGGGACTTCAGTAGGCGGAGACAAATACAAATTTCACTGAGAAAATGTAAACTGCAGCAATTCTTACACTATTAATGGTAGGGTTATCAAACTTTGCACAGTTGGTCACTGGGTGACTGAGATTAATATTCAGAAAAGTGGGTGGAGCCTACAAAAGCCAATCAAAATCCACCTATTAATCTTTAAGGGGAATAGTTAATTGATGCCATTCTTGCACTGTTAATGGCACAAGCCTCTTGCACTATTAATCACCTGTACCTGGTACAGTTGGCCATTGGGTGATTCGGGTTCAAATTCAGAAAAGGGGTGGAGCCACAGCCAATCAGATTTATTTTATTTCAATGCAAATTATTGATGCCAAAAACCGCAAAGCTCACAAACTGGTCATTAAGTAATTTTGTGTTAGGGTTAGAAAAGTGGGCGGAGCCAACACCAGCCAAATACATACCTGGGCAATGCCAAGTCATCAGTGGGCGGAGACGAACACAAATTTCACTGGGAAAATGTAAACTGCAGCCATTCTTACACTATTAATTGTAGTCCCTTACACACTCCAATGAGTTCTGGGTCACCATGATCTTGCTGGTTAGTCTGTACCTCCCGGTGTTACAAGCCCTACTGCATAGAGCCAAATTAATCCATGCCATGCACTGATGAGGATCAAACAATCCAAAACAGTCTGTATGCATGTTGGATTATTATGGCTCTGTACAAATTAACAAACTGACACATCATTACATTCCAGCAGTTCTGGAGGTGTGTTTAGCTTTTAAGGGTAACAATGGTTAATTTGCATATATTCAACAGTGATGCACTGGGAGACATTTTAAGCTCACTCCAACCTGAATTATCACAAATTCTTTCTCTGTTAAGAAAGCAAACTTTTGTTTTTCTCACTCTGTCAATGGCAGGTTTCTTAAACTTTGCACAGTTGGTCACTGGGTGACTGGGATTAATATTCAGAAAAGTGGGTGGAGCCTACAAAAGCTATTCAAAATTCACCTATTGATTTTCAAAGGAGTGGAGCCACAGCCAATTAGATTTATTTCATTTCAATGCCAATTATTGATGCCAAAGACCGCAACGCTCACAAACTAGGTCATCCTTGAGTAATTGTGTGTTAGGATTAGAAAAAGTGGGCAGAGGTAACACTAGCCAATTACATACCCGGGCAACGCCGGGCGACCAGCCAGTACATAATAATATGGCAGGACATTAGACTATGACTATGGTAGGATTAGATTGTGAGCTCCTCTGAGGACAGTCAGTGACATGGCTATGTACTCTGTAAAGTGCTGCAGGAGATGTCAGTGCTATAGAAATACTTAAGTGGACCCAAATTAAAAATACAAGATTTCAGAAATAAAATCTATTTTTCTAAATTATAATAATAAATAGCAGCCTCTTTTCAAATGCATGATGACAAATATAAAATATTTTACATTTATTGGTGAAACCCCTCCCTTCCTTTCATATTGCCGGGACAGAATCCGGCAAACTGGTCTAGTAGGAGGTGTCCAGTAAAGGAGGAATTGCTAATGGCTGCCACCTGTATAACCCTAGTTATGGAAAGAGAAGGGGGAAAAGCATGTACTGAAATGCTCATAGGCTTGAAGGAGTGTTTATTTATCTTTGTATGTGTCAGAGTTGTGCAACTAAATATTTTGAATTAAAAAAATGTTTGGTTTGGGTCCGCTTTAATTATCACTTGTATATGATCAATTATCCATTAGTGTACCTTTGTAATAACCTTATAAACCATTGGGGGATCTACAATTACCAGCATTTCTTTGTGAAGATGAACTATAATTCCTTACGTGACACATACATAATCACAGTAGGACATGCTGGTACCTGTAGTTCCCTAGTGTGCACTGCAGTCTATGATTTGGTCAAAGAATAGGCAGCCTGAGCAGCACCTTATACAGCAAGTCACTCTATTCACATCCTGATGACCTGGTCTCCCGCTGTGCTTCCCCCTCCCTGAGCTGCAGCCAGAATTGAACCTTTTGTGTGCTCAATCAGTGTCTAAAGCTTTTCATTTAGCTAGTTGTCCTGCTATTCACCCAGTACCTTATCAGTCTGGAAGCCATCACATTCAGGTGATCGGGTCTGGTGAGGAAATACAAATGTCCCTAGTGCTGCAAAGTACAAACAGTATGGCAGGGAGACGGTCAGTGCCCAGTAACGTAACTGTCTGGGGATTGATTTTCTCTAGCTGGAGCTCTGCACTCCTGGCATGTCTTGCATGCCTTGTTATTACCTCCTCCAAGGCTCCAACAGACATGCTCTTCTGCTGTGTTTACTTTTCCTCTTTGGCACAGGGAGGGGCGGGAGCCTCCAGCAGTCACACAGACACACTCTAGATCTCGAGATAACACTAACATTAGGGAATGCCATACAAAGTGTTGTAGACAAAAGGTTTGTAGATTCCTTATTTGAGGCTGAGCAGCAAAGGCTTTCGTTAGAAGTTTTCAGTCTCTAAGGACAGGAAAAATAAACTTTTTTTTCCCTTAAAGCGCCTGCCATAAATCTGGCTCTCTAGGCAATTAGCTGGTCAGCTGGTCTCTAGAAGTGCCTCTGTGTTAATGGCACAAGCCTCTTGCACTGTTAATCACCTGTACCTGGTACAGTTGGCCATTGGGTGATTGGGGTTCAAATTCAGAAAAGTGGTGGAGCCACAGCCAATCAGATTAATTTTATTTCAATGCAAATTATTGATGCCAAAGACCGGAAAGCTCACAAACTTGGTCATTACGTAATTAAGTAATTGTGTGTTAGGGTTAGGGAAAGTGGGCGGGGCCAACACCAGCCAAATACATACCCGGGCAACGCCGGGCGTCCAGCTAGTATTATAAATGGGAAAGTTTGGATGTTTGGATGTTTGTTACTCGATCACGCAAAAATGGCTGAACGGATTTGAATGAAATTTGGCACACCCATAGTACATTACCAGGAATAAAGTATAGGATACTTTTTATTTCCATAACCAAAAGGAGGGCAGAGACAAATACAAATTTCACTGGAAAATGTAAACTGCAGCTATTCTTACACTGTTAATGGTAGGGTTCTCAAATTTTGCACAGTTGGTCATTGGGTGACTAGGAATAATATTCTGAAAAGTGGGTGGAGCCTATAAAAGCCAATCAAAATTTACCTATGAATTTTCAAGGGGAATATTTATATTTCTGCCATTCTTGCACTGTTAATGGCACAAGCCTCAAACCTGGTACAGTTGATCATTGGGTGACTGGTGTTTAAATTTATAAAAGGGGTGGAGCCACAAACAGCCAATCTGATTTGTTTCATTTTAACGCAGGTTATTGATACCAAAGACCGCAAAGCTCACAATCTTAGTCATTGAGTAATTGATTAATTGTGTGTTAGGGTTAGGAAAAGTGGGTGCAGCCAACACCAGCCAAATACATAATCAGGCAATGCTGGGTCATTAGTGGGCGGAGACAAATACACATTTCACTGAGAAAATGCAAACTGCAGCCATTCTTACACTGTTAATGATAGGGCTCTTAAACTTTGCACAATTGGTCACTGGGTGACTGGGATTAATAATCAGAAAAGTGGGTGGAGCATAGAAAAACTAATCAAGATTCACCTATTGATTTTCAAGGGGAATATGTAATTGCTACCATTCTTGCACTGTTAATGGCACAAGCCTTAAACCTGGTACAGTTAGTCATTGAGTGACTGGGGTTCAAATTCAGAAAGAGGGGTGGAGCCACAAACAGCCAATCAGATTTGTTTAATCTCAATGCAAATGATTGATGCCAAAGACCAAAAAGCTCACAAACTTGTCATTGAGTAATTGGTGGTAGGGTTAGAAAAAGTGGGCGGAGCCAACACCAGCCAAATACATACCCGAACAATGTCAGGACATCAGTGGGTGGAGAAAAAATACAAATTTTATTGGGAAAATGTAAACTGCAGCCATTCTTACACTGTTAATGGTAGGGTTCTCAAACTTTGCACAGTTGGATACTGGGTGACTGGAATTAATATTTGAAAAAGTGGGTGGAGCCTACAAAATCCAATCAAAATCCTCCTATTGATTTTTAACCACTTAAGGACTGCAGTCATAAAACCCCTTAAGGACCAGACACTTTTTTTCCATTCAGACCACTGCAGATTTAATGGTTTATTACTCGGTCATACAACCTACCATCTAAATTAATTTTACCTCCTTTTCTTGTCACTAATACAGCTTTCTTTTGGTGCTATTTGATTGCTGCAGAGAGTTTTAGTTTTTATTATATTCATCAAAAAAGACATGAATTTTGCCCAAAAAATGATTTTTTTAACTTTTTGTGCTGACATTTTTCAAATAAAGTAAAATTTCTGTATAAATTTTTGTCCAAATTTATTGTGCTACATGTCTTTGATAAAAAAAAAATCCAATAAGTGTATATTTATTGGTTTGGGTAAAAGTTATAGCGTTTACAAACTATGGTGCCAAAAGTGAATTTTCCTATTTTGATGCAGGTCATACAACCTACCATCTAAATTAATTTTACCTCCTTTTCTTGTCACTAATACAGCTTTCTTTTGGTGCTATTTGATTGCTGCAGAGAGTTTTAGTTTTTATTATATTCATCAAAAAAGACATGAATTTTGCCCAAAAAATGATTTTTTTAACTTTTTGTGCTGACATTTTTCAAATAAAGTAAAATTTCTATATAAATTTTTGTCCAAATTTATTGTGCTACATGTCTTTGATAAAAAAAATCCAATAAGTGTATATTTATTGGTTTGGGTAAAAGTTATAGCGTTTACAAACTATGGTGCCAAAAGTGAATTTTCCTATTTTGATGCATCTCTGACTTTTCTGAGCACCTGCCAGGTTTCATGAGGTGCTAGAATTCCAGGATAGTATAAATACCCCCCCAAATGACCCTATTTTGGAAAGAAGACATCCCAAAGTATTCAATAAGAGGCATGGGGAGTTCATAGAAGATTTTATTTTTTGGCACAAGTTAGCGGAAAATGACACTTTGTGACAAAAAAAAAAATAAATAAAAAAAAAGTTTCCATTTCTGCTAACTTGTGAAAAAAAAATGAAATCTGCCACGGACTCACCATGCCCCTCTCTGAATACTTTGGGATGTTTACTTTCCAAAATGGAGTCATTTGTGGGGTGTGTTTACTGTCCTGGCATTTTGGGGGGTGCTAAATTGTAAGCACCCCTGTAAAGCCTAAAGGTGTTCATAGGACTTTGGGCCCCTTAACGCACCTAGGCTGCAAAAAAGTGTCACACATCAGGTATTGCCGTACTCAGGAGAAATAGTATAATGTGTTTTGGGGTGTATTTTAACACATACCCATGCTGGGTGGGAGAAATATCTCCGTAAATGAGATTTTTTTGACACACAATTGTCCATTTACAGAGATATTTCTCCCACCCAGCATAGGTATGTGTAAAAATACACCCCAAAACACATTATACTACTTCTCCTGAGTACGGCAATACCACATATGTGGCACTTTTTTGCACCCTGACTGCGCTAAGGGGCCAAAAGTCCAATGAGTACATTTAGGATTTCACAGGTCATTTTGAGAAATTTGGTTTCAAGACTACTCCTAACGGTTTAGGGCCCCTAAAATGCCAGGACAGTATAGGAACCCCACAAATGACCCCATTTTAGAAAGAAGACACCCCAAGGTATTCTGTTAGGAGTATGGTGCGTTCATAGAAGATTTTATTTTGGTCACAAGTTAGCGGAAAATGACACTTTGTGAAAAAAACAATAAAAATCAATTTCCGCTAACTTGTGACAAAAAAATAAAATCTTCTATGGACTCACCATACTCCTAACAGAATACCTTGGGGTGTTTTCTTTTCAAAATGTCTGTTCAGGGGTATAAGCATCTGCAAATTTTGATAGACCATGAGGGGCCGAATTTTGTGGAACCGGTCATAAGCAGGGTGGCCTCTTAGATGACAGGTTGTGTTGGCACTGAAGTGCAGGAAGCGCAGGATGTTCTCAAATCGTGACCTGGACATGGCAGCAGAGAACATGGGCATGTGATGTATTGGGTGCGTAGACCAATAAGACCGCAATACATTATTTTTGACTAGACCCATGTTAAGGAGAAGGCCCCAAAAAATGTTACGTTCAGAATCTTGAAGTGGCTTCCCCCGTAAAGGCTGGGCATGGTAGCTTCTTGGATTGGCGGTTGCGTATTGTGTGGCATAACGGTTGGTCTCGCCACAATTAATTCGTACCGGCAGTGATCAGAAAAAAAATTTCTGTCACTGCGGTGGGGCGGGTGAGGGTTTGGCCGGGTGATCAGAAACCCGCAGGGGGGCAGATTAGTGCCTGATCTGATGGATAGGAGTGCTGGGGGTGACAGGTGGTGACAGGAGGTGATTGATGGGTGTCTCAGTGGGTGATTAGAGGGGAGAATAGATGCAATCAATGCACTGGGGAGGTGATCAGAAGGGGGTCTGAGGGGGATCTGAGGGTTTGGCTGAGTGATCAGGAGCCCACACTGGGCAAATTAGGGCCTGATTTGATGGGTAGGTGTGCTAGGGGGTGACAGGAGGTGATTGATGGAAGTCTCAGGGTGTGAATAGAGGGGGGAATAGATGCAAGCAATGCATTGGGGAGGTGATCGGGGGGTATCTGAGGGCAATCTGAGGGTGTGGGACGGTCATTGGGTGCCCGCAAGGGGCAGAAGAGGGTTTGATCTGATGGCTGTGATGGGTAGCAGTGACAGGTGGTGACGGGGTGATTGATGGGTGATTAGAGGGGAGAACAGATGTAAATAATGCACTGGGGAGGTGATCAGAGGGGTCTGGGGGGCTATCTCAGGGTGTGGGCGGGTGATTGGGTGCCCGCAAGGGGCAGATTAGGGTCTAATCTGATGGGTAGCAGTGACAGGGGGTGACGGGGTGATTGATAGGTGATCAGTTGGTGATTACAAAGGAAGAATATATGCAAGCAATGCACTGGCGGTTTGATCAGAGCGGGTCTGGGGGGCTATCTGAGGGTGTGGGCGGGTGATTGGGTGCCTGCAAGGGGCAGATTAGGGTCTGATCTGATGGGTAGCAGTGACAGGGGGTGACGGTGTGATTGATAGGTGATCAGTAGGTGATTACAAGCGAGAATATATGCAAGCAGTGCACTGGTGAGTTGATCAGAGCGGGTCTGGGGGGCTATCTGAGGGTGTGGGCAGGTGATTGGGTGCCCGCAAGGGGCAGATTAGGTTCTAATCTGATGGGTAGCAGTGACAGGGGGTGAAAGGGTGATTGAGAGGTGATCAGTAGGTGATTACAAGCGAGAATATATGCAAGCAGTGCACTGGCGAGTTGATCAGAGGGGGTCTGGGGGGCTATTTGAGGGTGTGGCGGGTGATTGGGTGCCCGCGAGGGGCAGATTAGGGTCTGATCTGATGGGTAGCAGTGACAGGTGGTGACAGGGGGTGATTGATGGGTGATTGATGGGTGATTAGTGGGTGTTTAGAGGAGAGAACAGATGTAAACAATGCACTTGGGAGGTGACCTGACGGCGGATCTGCGGGCGTTATGAGGGTGTGGGTGTGTGATCAGACGCCCGCAAGGGGCAGGCTAGGGTCTGATCTGATGGGTAGCCGTGACAGGTGGTGACAGGGGGTGATTGATGGGTGGTTGACAGGTGATTATAGGGGAGGCTAGATGTATACAGTACACAGGGGGGGAGGATCTGAGGGTGTGGGGGGGTGATCAGGAGCCCCCAGGGGGCAGTTAGGGCCTAATCTAAAAAATAGCATTGACAGATAGTGACAGGGAGTGATTGATGGGTGATTAGGGGGGTAACTGGGTGCAAACAGGGGTCTGAGGGGGTGGGCAGGGGGGGTCTGAGGGGTGCTGTAGGTGATCAGAGGGAAGGGGGGGCAGGATCAGTGTGTTTGGTGCAGACTAGGGTGGCTGCAGCCTGTCCTGGTGGTCCCTCGGACATTGGGACCACCAGGGCAGGAGGCAGCCTGTATGATACGCTTTGTATACATTACAAAGCATATTATACGCTTTAGTTGCGGCGATCCAGGGGTTAACAACCCACCGGCGCTTCCGATCGGCCGGCGGGTTGACGTTGTGGGTGGGCGGAGCCTATAGACGGCGCACGATCCCCGGCAACACAGTGTCCCAGGTACCGACGTCAATGTGCGTTATGTGCTCCTGTGGCTGCCACTTTGCCTCTGCCAATCTACAGTGGGTGGTCGGCAAGTGGTTAAGGGGAATATTTAATTGCTGCCATTCTTGCACTGTTAATGGCACAAGCCTTTTGCACTGTTAATCACCTGTACCTGGTACACTTGGCCATTGGGTGATTGGGGTTCAAATTCAGAAAAAGGGTGGAGCCACATCCAATCAGATTAATTTTATTTCAATGCAAATTATTGATGCCAAAGACCGGAAAGCTCACATACTTGGTCATTAAGTAATTGAGTAATTGTGTGTTGGGGTTAGGAAAAGTGGGCAGAGCCAACACCAGCCAAATACATACTCGGGCAACGCCGGGCGTCCAGCTAGTATTATAAATGGAAACGTTTGGATGTTTGTTACTCGATCACGCAAAAATGACTGAACAGATTTGAATGAAATTTGGCACACACATAGTACATTACCTGGAATAAAGTATAGGATACTTATTATTCCCATAATCAAAAAGGGGGCGGAGACAAATACAAATTTCACTGGGAAAATTTAAACTGCAGCCATTCTTACACTGTTAATGGTGGGTTCTCAAACTTTGCACAGTTGGTCACTGGGTGAATAAGAATAATATTCAGAACAGTGGGTGGAGCCTATAAAAGCCAATCAAAATTCACCTATTGATTTTCAAGGGGAATATTTACATTGCTGCCATTCTTGCACTGTTAATGGCACAAGCTATTTGCACTGTTAATCACCTGTACCTGGTACAGGTGGACATTGGGTGATTGGGGTTCAAATTCAGAAAAGGGGTGGAGCCAAATCCAATCAGATTTATTTTATTTCAATGCAAATTGGTATAGTTGATCATTGGGTGACTTGGGTTCCATTTCAGAAAGGGGGTGGAGCCAAAACAGCCAATCACATTTGTTTCATTCCAATGCAAATTATTGATGCCAAACACAGCAAACCTCACAAACTTGGTAATTGAGTAAGTGAATAATTGTGTGCTAGGGTTAGGAACACCAGCCAAATACATAAGCGGGCAACGCGGGGTCATAAGTGGGCAGAGACAAATACAAATTTTACTGGGAAAATGTAAACTGCAGCCATTCTTACACTGTTATTGGTAGGGTTCTCAAACTTTGCACAGTTGGTTACTGGGTGACTGGGATTAATATTCAGAAAAGTGGGTGGAGCCTACAAAAGCCAATCAAAAATTACCTATTGATTTTTCAGGGGAATATTTAATTGCTGCCATTCTTGCACTGTTAATGGCACAAGCCTCAAACCTGGTACAGTTGATCATTGGGTGACTAGGGTTTAAGTTTATAAAAGGGGGTGGAGCTCTTGAGTAATTGTCTGTTAGGGTTAGGAAAAGTGGGCGAAGCCAACACCGGCCAAAAACATACCCGGGCAACTCCGGGCGTCCAGCTAGTATATAATATTGGGGGCCATTCTTGGCTGTTATGGTGGATGGCCCTGGACTGTGCATAGTGATCCAGTTTGCACAGTGTGATGTTCGGCACATAACAATCTCACCGCCACAAATCCCTGGATTACTGTGACCTCAGCCGCAGAGATAAGAGGAGCAGAAGAAAAGCAGCAGCAGAAAACTGTTACTTTCTGCTGATCAGAACAAGTTCTGTGCTGATAACCTCATTGTTAGGAGTAGCGGTCTTACCTCCGCTGCTGACTGCAGTGCGAGCGCCGCTTCCGGGTCTGACATCACAGCGGCCGCAGCCGCATCTTCACAGTCATCTCGCGCTGGCTCAGGGAGGACTGGTCTCTCGGCAGCGCATCAGCAGAGGTCAGCAAGCTTGCGCATGGAGCGGCAGGACCTTTATGGGCTCAGGAGACGGGTCAGCTGACCTACCGGTCAGCTGTCATCTGGCTGCTGCATCTCCTTGCTGATTGGTGGAAGTGTTCTGGGTGGGATTTTTGGAATTGCCTGTCTGTATTTAAACCTGGGGATGTCAGTAGCTCATTGTCTGTTGTTGCAAATACTTCACAGTGCTAGCGCTCAGACCTTAGTCAGATCCTTGTGTGCTTTGATCCGGCAGGACCCCGGGGATTACACACTAGACTAGGAGATATTATTATTGTATTTGACCTTTGACTGTTTTTCCGACTACTCTCTGCCTTACGATTCTGTACCTTTGCCTATCTGATCTGCTGCCGACTTCTGCCTGAATACTCACCTTGATATTGCCTAACGATTCTGTACCTTTGCCTATCTGATCTGCTGCCGACCTCTGCCTGTATATTCACTCTGATATTGCCTGCCGATTTTGTACCTTAATCTGTCCGTACTGTTGCCGACCTTTACTGTCTTATCTCGCTCCCACCAGTGGGCTCTCGCCACTGGGGGTTATTTCCTCTATAGTGCTACAGTACTATTTTTGTATAACGTGTGCACCAATCACTTATATATTACATCTAAGCTGATCACTGCTATTCATTACACTCATCAATGCCTTGTGTGCTGTGCTGTTCCCTCTCTGTCTGGAGTCACAGAAGCAGACATACAGCTATGGGGTGCTGAGGAAGGCTGCAGCTTTTTGCATATTGTTTGTGTGAGAGTGGAGGCAGAACACTTGGCCAAGATATATTTCTCCAGAGGTGATGCGTTTATTGATGGTGATATATGCAGTATTTTTCACAAATGGCATGTGGAACAAGGAAGGTTTTGGGGTGTAATTAGGGGTGTGACAGGGGCATTGCTTAAGTGTCCCACTTTCTTATTTCAAAAAGTTGGAAGGTATGGCAATGCCCAATAACGATGCTGTCTGCTGTGTACAGGAAGTGACATCTGTTTACTTCCTGTACACACAGTAGACAGTACCGTTACTGTGGGCATTGCCTCACTGCTTCTTTGCATGTCACTGCTGATCAGGGATGCTCGGATACCCCTTTTTATTATTCGAGTTAGGTCGAATTCGAATAGTAAATTATTCGAGTTAGGTCGAATATTCGAGTCGCATATTTTTTACTATTCGCTTCGACATCGGTATTCGAGCTCACTATTCGAGTCGGTATTCGAGCTCATTATTCGAGCTGACTATTCGAATTGGCCTTAAATAGCTTCCAACACTTGTTTTGGGGGTGAATGATGCAAGAAACATACTTGTTTCCAAGTAACAACAGCAAGTGATTATGTGGGGATGTTCCTTTAAAAAAAAAACAAAAAAACAGTTTGAATGAATAGGTGTGTCCAAAGTTCTGTTCAGTACTGTATATACTTCTTCTTCTTCTTCTTCTATATCTTCTTCTTCTTCTTCTTCTTCTTCTTCTTCTTCTTCTTCTTCTTCTTCTTCTATATCTTCTTCTTCTATATCTTCTTCTTCTATATCTTCTTCTTCTTCTTCTTCTATATCTTCTTCTTCTTCTTCTTCTTCTATATATAGGTGTGTCCAAAGTTCTGTTCAGTACTGTATATACTTCTTCTTCTTCTTCTTCTTCTTCTTCTTCTTCTATATCTTCTTCTTCTTCTTCTTCTTCTTCTTCTTCTTCTTCTTCTTCTATATCTTCTTCTTCTTCTTCTTCTTCTTCTTCTTCTTCTTCTTCTTCTTCTTCTTCTTCTTCTATATCTTCTTCTTCTTCTTCTATATCTTCTTCTTCTTCTTCTATATCTTCTTCTTCTTCTTCTATATCTTCTTCTTCTTCTTCTATATCTTCTTCTTCTTCTTCTATATCTTCTTCTTCTTCTTCTTCTTCTATATCTTCTTCTATATCTTCTTCTTCTTCTATATCTTCTTCTATATCTTCTTCTTCTTCTATATCTTCTTCTTCTTCTTCTTCTTCTTCTTCTTCTTCTTCTTCTTCTTCTATATCTTCTTCTTCTTCTTCTTCTTCTTCTATATCTTCTTCTTCTTCTTCTTCTTCTTCTATATCTTCTTCTTCTTCTTCTTCTTCTATATCTTCTTCTTCTTCTTCTTCTTCTTCTTCTATATCTTCTTCTTCTTCTTCTTCTTCTTCTTCTTCTTCTTCTTCTTCTTCTTCTTCTTCTTCTTCTTCTTCTTCTTCTTCTTCTTCTTCTTCTTCTTCTTCTTCTTCTTCTTCTTCTTCTTCTTCTTCTTCTTCTTCTTCTTCTTCTTCTATATCTTCTTCTTCTTCTTCTATATCTTCTTCTTCTTCTTCTATATCTTCTTCTTCTTCTTCTATATCTTCTTCTTCTTCTTCTATATCTTCTTCTTCTTCTTCTTCTTCTATATCTTCTTCTTCTTCTTCTTCTTCTATATCTTCTTCTTCTTCTTCTTCTTCTATATCTTCTTCTTCTTCTTCTTCTTCTTCTTCTATATCTTCTTCTTCTTCTTCTTCTTCTATATCTTCTTCTTCTTCTTCTTCTTCTTCTTCTTCTATATCTTCTTCTTCTTCTTCTTCTTCTATATCTTCTTCTTCTTCTTCTTCTTCTTCTTCTTCTTCTATATCTTCTTCTTCTTCTTCTTCTTCTTCTATATCTTCTTCTTCTTCTTCTTCTTCTTCTTCTTCTTCTTCTTCTTCTTCTTCTTCTTCTTCTTCTTCTTCTTCTTCTTCTTCTTCTTCTTCTTCTTCTTCTTCTTCTTCTTCTATATCTTCTTCTTCTTCTATATCTTCTTCTTCTTCTTCTATATCTTCTTCTTCTTCTTCTATATCTTCTTCTTCTTCTTCTTCTTCTTCTTCTTCTTCTTCTTCTTCTTCTTCTTCTTCTTCTTCTTTTCCTTTTATTTTTCTTCCTCTTATTATTATTATTCTTATTAATTTTTTTTTAAAGAAATGCAGCTATTTTTGAGAGTAATAAATAGCTGGTGGCGCATGGTGGAAGCGCCATTGTATGTGCTCCCTGACAGTGGAAACACACAGACAGCAGGAGGTAAATTCAGCAGCAGGAGGAGGATAAGTGTGTGGCAGCAGGCAGTCAATGAGGCAGGAAGCGTGACATAATAGCCCTGGTACCTAGCGGTGGTACCAGGGTGTAAATACACAGCATGAGGTTCCAGACAGCGGTCGTGAAGCCCACATCATGTCCAATACACAACTGGGACATCACAGTTTTCAACCCGGACACCTCTAAAAATAATATCACAAAGTATTAAAAAGTATATATTTTTTTATTTTTAAAGAAATGCAGCTATTTTTGAGCGTAATAGCTGGTGGCGCATGGTGGAAGCGCCATTGTATGTGCTCCCTGGCAGTGGAAACACACAGACAGCAGGAGGTAAATTCAGCAGCAGGAGGAGGAGGAGGAGGATGAGTGTGTGGCAGCAGGCAGTCAATGAGGCAGGCAGCGAGACATAATAGGCTGTGGTACCTAGCGGTGGTACCAGGCCGTAAATACGCAGCATGAGGTTCCAGACAGCGGTCGTGAAGCCCACATCATGTCCAATACACAACTGGGACATCACAGTTTTCAACCCGGACACCTCTAAAAATAATATCACAAAGTATTAAAAAGTATATATTTTTTTATTTTTAAAGAAATGCAGCTATTTTTGAGCGTAATAGCTGGTGGCGCATGGTGGAAGCGCCATTGTATGTGCTCCCTGGCAGTGGAAACACACAGACAGCAGGAGGTAAATTCAGCAGCAGGAGGAGGAGGAGGAGGATGAGTGTGTGGCAGCAGGCAGTCAATGAGGCAGGCAGCGAGACATAATAGGCTGTGGTACCTAGCGGTGGTACCAAGCCGTAAATACACAGCATGAGGTTCCAGACAGCGGTCGTGAAGCCCACATCATGTCCAATACACAACTGGGACATCACAGTTTTCAACCCGGACACCTCTAAAAATAATATCACAAAGTATTAAAAAGTATATATTTTTTTTATTTTTAAAGAAATGCAGCTATTTTTGAGCGTAATAGCTGGTGGCGCATGGTGGAAGCGCCATTGTATGTGCTCCCTGGCAGTGGAAACACACAGACAGCAGGAGGTAAATTCAGCAGCAGGAGGAGGAGGAGGAGGATGATGAGTGTGTGGCAGCAGGCAGTCAATGAGGCAGGCAGCGAGACATAATAGGCTGTGGTACCTAGCGGTGGTACCAGGCCGTAAATACACAGCATGAGGTTCCAGACAGCGGTCGTGAAGCCCACATCATGTCCAATACACAACTGGGACATCACAGTTTTCAACCCGGACACCTCTAAAAATAATATCACAAAGTATTAAAAAGTATATATTTTTTTTATTTTTAAAGACATGCAGCTATTTTTGAGCGTAATAGCTGGTGGTGCATGGTGGAAGCGCCATTGTATGTGCTCCCTGGCAGTGGAAACACACAGACAGCAGGAGGTAAATTCAGCAGCAGGAGGAGGAGGAGGAGGATGAGTGTGTGGCAGCAGGCAGTCAATGAGGCAGGCAGCGAGACATAATAGGCTGTGGTACCTAGCGGTGGTACCAAGCCGTAAATACACAGCATGAGGTTCCAGACAGCGGTCGTGAAGCCCACATCATGTCCAATACACAACTGGGACATCACAGTTTTCAACCCGGACACCTCTAAAAATAATATCACAAAGTATTAAAAAGTATATATATTTTTTATTTTTAAAGAAATGCAGCTATTTTTGAGCGTAATAGCTGGTGGCGCATGGTGGAAGCGCCATTGTATGTGCTCCCTGGCAGTGGAAACACACAGACAGCAGGAGGTAAATTCAGCAGCAGGAGGAGGAGGAGGATGAGTGTGTGGCAGCAGGCAGTCAATGAGGCAGGCAGCGAGACATAATAGGCTGTGGTACCTAGCGGTGGTACCAGGCCGTAAATACACAGCATGAGGTTCCAGACAGCGGTTGTGAAGCCCACATCATGTCCAATACACAACTGGGACATCACAGTTTTCAACCCGGACACCTCTAAAAATAATATCACAAAGTATTAAAAAGTATAATTTTTTTTATTTTTAAAGAAATGCAGCTATTTTTGAGCGTAATAGCTGGTGGCACATGGTGGAAGCGCCATTGTATGTGCTCCCTGGCAGTGGAAACACACAGACAGCAGGAGGTAAATTCAGCAGCAGGAGGAGGAGGAGGATGAGTGTGTGGCAGCAGGCAGTCAATGAGGCAGGAAGCGTGACATAATAGCCCTGGTACCTTGCGGTGGTACCAGGGCATAAATACACAGCATGAGGTCCCAGACAGCGGTCGTGCAGCCCACATCATGTCCAATACACAACTGGGACAACACAGTTTTCAACCCGGGCACCTCAGAAAAATTAAACCTTTTTTTTATTTTTTTTTTAAAGGTAAATATATAGGCAGGCAGCTATTGTTTGACGTAATAGCTGGTGGCAGAGTGGCAGCAGAAGGTAATTCTGTGTACCCTGGCAGTGGGAAACACAGACAGACAGCAGCAGCAGGAGGAATGGAGGAGTAGTGTGAGTGTGGCAGCAGGCAGGCAGGCAGCGTGACATAATAGCCCTGGTACCTAGCGGTGATACCAGGGCTGTAAATAAACACAACAGGAGGTCCCAGACAGCGGTCGTGCAGCCCACATCGTGTCCAATACACAACTGGGACAACACAGTTTTCAACCCGGGCACCTCAGAAAAATTAAACCTTTTTTTTTTTTTTTTTTACAGCAAATTACACATATAGCTATTGTTGGATGTAATAGCTGGTGGCAGAGTGGCAGCAGATGGTAATTCTGTGTAACCTGGTAGTGGGAAACACAGACAGACAGCAGAAGGGAAGTACACAGCAGCCCACTGTAGGTGTAAAATGTGTGGCTGCAGGCGACGTAATAGTCAAAGTGAACCAGGCTGGCTTAGTGAGCAGGAGCCAGGAGGTGGTAAAGGGTGGTAAGGCATATTAACGATGGTTCCGGCAGATGGTTCCGGCAGCCACTTCATGTCCCCCTCTCGCCGACAACAGGGGCCAGGAACTCGCCTTCCACCCACGCCTGGTTCATCTTGAGAAATGTCAGTCTGTCCACAGACTTGTGAGACAGACGTGAGCGTTTCTCGGTGACCACGCCACCAGCTGCACTGAAGCAGCGCTCGGACAACACGCTGGAAGGGGGACAGGACAGCACTTCCAGGGCGTACTGCGCCAGCTCGCTCCAAAATCTCCAGGCACTTGACCCAATACTCCATGGGATCAACAGGGGCAACGCTGTCAAGCCCGCTGTAGAACCCCATGTAGTCAGCCACCATGCAGGTCAGGCACTGGCTGTGACCGGAGGAGGATGCTGCTGCATGCACCTCCTCTCTAGTCACTGCTGGAGCCTCTACAGTCCTGTAGAGCTTGTTGCTGAGAGACAGCAGGTCTGTGGTGCGCTTGCTGCTGGATGCAGGCATCTGCTGCTGCCTCTGTGCTGGCTGGACAGTGGGGGTGGAAGGCTGGGGGAAGGCTTCCTCCAAGCGCTCAACAAGGGCCTGCTGCAAGCTCCTTATTTGTTGCGCTGGGTCTCCTCCTGCAGGAGGCAGGAACTGGCTCAACTTCCCCTTGAGGCGTGGGTCCAACATCATGCTGATCCAGATGTCCTCCCTCTGCTTCATCTGGATCACCCTGGGGTCCCTGTGCAGGCACGTCAGCATGTGCGCTGCCATTGGGAAGAGGCGGGCCATGTGTGCTGGCACATCGACGGCAGTGCTGTCCTCATCCTCCTCCTCTGCCTCCTCAGCCTCATCCTCTCTCCACCCCCGCACCAACTCAGCTGCGCTGTGCTGATCCCCCTCATCAGCAGCAAGGTCAGGGACCTCCACCAAGTCCCCCTCCTCCTCCCCCTCAGAGGTGGACTGTGCAGCTGCATGCCGCTCCTGCTGGGCCAAGGCTGCCGCTCCCTGTTCCAGCAAAGCATCGAGGGCCCTGTCCAGCAGACAAACCAGGGGCACCCACTCGCACACCATAGCATGGTCCCTGCTCACCATGTTGGTGGCCTGCAGAAAGGGAGCCAGCACTAAGCACACCTGCTGCATGTGCCCCCAGTCGTCATCGGGGACGATGGACGGGATGTTGCTGGTCTTGTCCCTTTTCTGAGTGGCGGACACAGTGGCCAGGGCAAGGTACTGGTTGACAGCGTGCTTCTGTTCAACCAGATGCTCCAACATCCCCAGGGTGGAGTTCCAGCGAGTTGGAACGTCAAGGATCAGCTGATGGCGTGGCAGCTCCAGCTCTTTTTGCACGTCTTCCAGGCTCGCAAAGGCTGCAGACGAGCGCCGGAAGTGACGCACAACATTACTTGCCGTTTCCAGCAGTTCGTCCATCCCCTGGTAGGTGCGCAAGAACTTCTGCACCACCAGGTTCAGCACGTGGGCAAGACAGGGGATGTGGGTCAGGTTTCCCTTGCCGATTGCAGCAACCAGATTGGCCCCATTGTCGGCCACCACCTCTCCGACTCTGAGGCCTCTGGGGGTCAGCCAACTCCTCTCCTGCTCCTGGAGTTTGGCCAACACATGGGTTGCCGTCAGTTTGGTCTTTCCAAGGCTGACCAACTGCAGCAGCGCTTGGCAGTGGCGGGGCTTCACGCTGCTGCTGAGGCGGGGGGTTTGGCCAGGTGTGCCGGAGGATGGCAGAGGATCGGATGAACCTGCTGCAGTTCCCCTGACCCTGCGGGGTGGAACCACCCACTGTGTTGCTGCTGTGCCCGCTGCTGCTCTCCCATCCTCACCCCCTTCCACCATTCCACCAAGCTGACCCAGTGGACAGTGAAGGACAGGTAGCAGCCTGTCCCGAAGCGGCTGCTCCAGGAGTCCATGGTGACATGGACCCTTTCACCAACCGCGTGCTCCAGCCCTCGCTCCACATTGGCCATCACAAAGCGGTGCAGTGCAGGTATGACCTTGCGGGCGAAGAAGTGTCTGCTGGGGAGCTGCCAGTCTGGGGCTGCACAAGCAAGCAGCGCACACATGTCGCTCCCCTCCTGCACGAGCGTGTACGGCAGGAGTTGGGAGCACATGGCCTGTGCCAGCAAGCCGTTCAGCTGCCGCACGCGACAGCTGCTGGGAGGCAGAGCCCTAACCACGCCCTGGAAGGACTCACTCAAAAGGCTCTGGCGTCGCCTTTTGCTAGCACGGGAATCAGCGGAGACAGCAGAGGAGGCCACTGAGGACTGGCTGCCAGAACAGGCCTCAGTGTCGGTGGCAGGAGTTGCAGAGGGGGGAGGAGCAGTGCGTTTCCGCACTCCTGCTGGTGGTGCTGGAGGAGCAGGAGGGCGGGTGGCTGCTGTTGCTGCTGCTGCTGCTGCTGCTGAAGGCTGTGCAGTGGTGGGTGTGGTGCCACTGCCAGCGCCAGATGCCTTCAGCCTCTTGAACTCCTCATGCTGGTGGTAATGTTTAGCAGCAAGATGGTTCAGAAGAGAGGTGGTGCTGTACTTTAAGGGGTCTGCACCTCCGCTCAGCTTCCGCTGACAGTGGTTGCAAGTGGCGTACTTGCTGTTAACTGTGGGCATGGTGAAAAATTGCCAGATTGGTGACGTGAAAGCCCCCCTACGGACTGGAGCCGCTGCTGCCTGTCTCCCTGTGGTGGTTGGGGGGGGGGGGGGGGCTTGGGTGCGGCTGGTGGTGGTACTGGCAGATGCTGCTGCTGCTGCTGAGCCTGAGACACCAGCAGGCTGTGGGACCTGCCTACTGCTGCCAATGCTTGCAATGATGCGCCTCCTTGCAAGGCCCACAGGCGCATCCTCCTCCTCCTCCTCAGAGCTGCTGATGATGACATCCCCAGGAGCTGGTACCCAGTCTTTGTCCATCACCCTGTCATCATCATCATCCTCCCCCTCTTGAAACATGTCCTGCTGGGATGATGACCCCTCAAACTCCTCTCCTGATGCATGGATGGGCTGCTTGACTGTCGCCACAGTCTTGCTGTCCAATCCCTCCTCCCCCAAAGTGCCCATCAGCATCTCCTCCTCAAAATCGCCAACAACAGCAGACAATACCCTGATGGTGCCTGGGGTAAAAATACTGCTGAGTGACAGGTCACCAACTTGTGACGGTGAACTGGCCTCCTCCTCCTCCCCAGGCCCTGCTGCGAACAGGGGTGGTGGTGGTGGTGAGGGTGGAGGCCTCGGATGCAGAGCTGATGGTGGGCTGCTCATCCTCCGTCATCAGTTGCATCACAGTGGCTGCATCCTTTTCCTCAATGGGACGTTTTCGACCCGGCTGGAGGAAAATAGGAGCAGGTACTAGACGCTGCTGCTGCTGTGTCTCTGCAGCGTGAGTTGCAGATGGTCGTGCTGGGCGCCCAAGGCGTCCACGGCCAGTGGCTATAGGCAGAATGTTAGCCACTGACGCAGCTGCTGCTGCTGCGGAACTGTGCATGGTGGCGTGGCTTGCCACAATGCTGCTCCCTCTCCTCCTGAATCCCTTGCTGCCCTTCCCCTTGCCCAAACCGCGCTGGCTGCCACTTCCAGACATCAACAAAAAAGTTTTTTAAAAGGGCAGGTGAAAAAGTGCGGTACTTTAATGGAGTGGGTTGGTGGGTGAGGTGACACTAATCACTAAGTGATTAGATCGCTAAGTGATTACTAGTACAGTACAAATACAAAATACAATAATCAGTAATCAGTGAGTGTGAACAGTGAACAGTGAGTGTGTCCCCTAGTACACTAGTAAAACTAGAAAATACAATAATCAATAGTAATCAGATTCAGTAGAAGGAAATAGAGTGTGTGTACACTACAGACAGTGCACGCACGCACACACGCAGGAGCTAGCCTATGAACAGTGAGTGTCCCTAGTACAGTACAACTAGAAAATACAATAATCAGTAGTAATCAGATTCAATAGAAGGAAATAGAGTGTGTGTACTGTACACGACTACAGACAGTGCACGCACACACACACGCAGGAGCTATGAACAGTGACAGTGAGTGTCCCTAGTACAGTACAACTACAAAATACAATAATCAGTAGTAAAGGACAAGACAGGGTAGAATACACAGCAGAAACACAGGTATAGATGAGAAATAAACAGAGGACAGGAGGACAGCTGCCCACACAAGCAAGGCCCTGAGGCCTAAAGCTGTAAGCTTGCCTGCAGCAGCAGCTGTCTCTATGTAACACACAAGCTACTAACTAAAATACAATCTCTATCTAGCTAACAACAATATAGGTGTGTATAGGAGGTGTATGTGAGCAAAAACGCTAGGTGATTGACCACAATAGAGCACTTGCTAAGCCAAAGCACAAAGTAGCAGATCTCTCTCTGTACAAGTCTCAAGCAAGGACGGAAAAACCTAACATGGCGGCCGCTATTTATAAGGTAGGGGCTGGCCAGGGTCCCCCTCTGTGATTGGCTGCCGTCAGAGGGCCTGGGAGCCCTCTGATTGGCTCTAAGGACATCAATCTGGGCTATGACGCTATTCGAGCTCGGTATTTGAGCTCGAATACCGCTGTTTGCTCGAATAGTGCGAATAGTGAATGGGCTATTCAAGTTCACTCGAATAGCCCATTCGAATAGCTGCAGCTATTCGAGCTCCATTACCGAGCTCGAATAGCTGAAAAAGAGCTCGAATATTCGAGCTACTCGAATATTCGAGCTCTGCTGAGCATCCCTGCTGCTGATATACGGTGTGGACAATATTAGCTGCCGGGCACAAGGGTGATCATGATTTCGCTAGGAGGGGGCCAGGCGGCAGATGAAGTAAGGGAGGGGGAGGGCAGGGGCTGCACCTATCTGACTATACTGGCTACACATATTCCTGACTACCTATTCCTGGTTACCTATAGTGGGGCACTGTATGTACCTGGCTGCCTATACTGCACTTATAGCTCATTACCTATACTGAGGGCACCACATGTAACTGGCTACCTATACTGCAACACCTATAGCTCACTACCTATACTGGGACACCATATGTACCTGGCTACCTATACTGCACCTATAGCTCACTACCTATACTGGGGCACCATATGTGCCTGGCTACCTATACTGCACCCATAGCTCACTACCTATACTGAGGACAGCCACATGTACCTGCCTACCTATGCTGCTCCTATATCTCACTATCTATACTGGGGCACCATATGTACCTGGCTACCTATACTACAACACCTATAGCTTGCTACCTATACTGGGGCACCATATGTACCTGGCTACCTATACTGCAACACCTATAGCTTGCTACCTATACTGAGAGCACCACATGCAACTGGCTACCTATACTGCAGTACCTATAGCTCGCTACCTATACTAAGGGAACCACCTGTACCCCCTCTCATATGTTGGGCCGCACGGTGGCGTTGTGGTTAGCGCTCTTGCCTTGCTGTGCTGGGTCCACGATTTGAATCCCAGCCAGGTTAACATCTGCCAAGAGTTTGTATGTTCTCCCTGTGTCTGCATGGGTTTCCACGAGACACTCCAGTTTCCTCCCACATCACAAAAACATACAGATAAGTTCAGTGCTGGGCCGAAATTACGCATGAGCGTAATTACGCATCGTAATTCAATGTAAATTTACGCGTAAGCGCTACGCGTAAATTACGGTCTTACGCGTAATTATTTACGCGTAAGCAGTAAAGTGGTATTGTAATTACACTGTCTACCGTAATTGCTAGGTATGCGTAATTTTACGAACACTTACGTGTAATTTTACGCGTAATTACTAACGTACTAACATCCTAAGCAACCAATAGTATCTTCTCCCGCCCTTCAGTATAAGCGTACGTTTTGACGCATACGAATGATATGTACGCACTAACTGTCACATTGACGGCTATTGCGTACATATCGTCCGTATGCGTAAAAAAATATGCATTAATGGGTATTACGGCACTACGCGTAACATCATAGTGTAAGCGCCTACATTACGGTATCCTTACGCGTAACTGCGTAAGTTTACGCGTAATTACAGTGATGTACCGTAGATAATTTCCTACGCCGTAACCGTAATTGCGTAATAGCGTAAAATTACGCGTAATGATCCGTAAGCGTAGATTTTTCCATTACGACCAGCACTGGATAAGTTAATTGGCTTACCCCTAAATTGGCCCTAGACTACGATACATTTATTTATTTATTGTATTTATAAAGCGCCATCATATTACGCAGCACTGAACATATTACGCAGCATTACACTACATGATACATACATAGACATATGATTATGGTAGAGACAGGATTGTGAGCCCCACTGAGGGAAAGTTAGTGACAAGTCAAGAAAATATACTCTGTACAGCGCTGCAAAATATGTCGGCGCTATATAAATACTTAAACCTACCTGATTTTGCTAGTATTTGGCTCCACCTACATCATGTTTTTGCCACGCCCATGTTTTGTCACGGCATGCCCATTTTCTCACCGCAGTGCATCTCTCTCTCTCTCTCTCTCTCTCTCTCTCTCTCTCTCTCTCTCTCTCTCTCTCTCTCTCTCTCTCTCTCTCTCTCTCTCTCTCTCTCTCTCTCTCTCTCTCTCTCTCTCTCTCTCTCTCTCTCTCTCAGGGAATTGCAGTTTTTCAAAACAGCTTAAATACCATGGCTGGGATTTGAACTCAGATCTCAGTGTGTAGTAGGTATCTGTTTTACCCCCTAGACCACCAACCACACTACATGCTAAAGCTGGCCTAGCATGTACCATTATGATCAATTCAATAGAAAAAGTAGCATGATTAAGGATTTGTACTTTTTTAAAAGCCAGCTTATATACCTTGGCTGGGATTTGAACCCAGATCTCAGTGTGTAGTAGGTATCTGTCTTACCCCCTAGACCACAAACCACACTACATGCTAAAGCTGGCCTAGCATGTACCATTATGATCAATTCAATAGAAAAAGTAGCATGATTAAGGATTTGTACAGGGCTGTTTTCCTCGTTTCTGTTTGGATTTTGCATTTGCGTTAAAAGTGTAAATTTTTCTATATACATTTCTCCATTTATGCATTTGTGGCGGCATGTACTGTATGTGAGTGTGTGGGAAAAAGCAGAAAACTGTGCGTTTGTAAATTGCAAAAAAAACATGAACGCAAAGCACACGTTTCCCCTGCAAGGGTATTTACTTTAATAGCCTGTATAACTGTGTTTTGCTGTTTGCCGCAAGCCCGCAAAACATGCAATGGGCTCAATTCACAAAGCAGTGCTAACTTAGTTAGCACGCCCTAAAAGCCCATAGTAACTTATGGTGCGCTAAGCTTCGCGTGCTAAGTAACATAATGTCACACCGGATGTGTCTAAAACGTCACATTGGGTGTGCCTATAATGTTGCCCCTGGTGCGACCTTATTGGCGCACCGTGTGCTGCTAAACTTTGTGCACGGTAACTAAAACCTTTGGCGGTGCTAAGTACTTAGCACTGTAGTTAGCACGCCCAAAGCTTTTAGGCGTGCTAAGTTAGCTGTGAATCAAGTCCATTGGCCTCTATTCATGAAGCCATTCCCGCATGCGGTAATGCTCAAAACAGCTGACTTTACCGACCTCTTAGCAAAGTGTCCATTCATGCTACTTTTTCTATTGAAGTGATCATAATGGTACATGCTAGGCCAGCTTTAGCATGTAGTGTGGTTGTTGGTGTAGACGGTAAGATAGATACCTACTACACACTGAGATCTGGGTTCAAATCCCAGCCAAGGTATGTAAGCTGTTTTGTGAAACTGCAATTCCCTAGAGAGAGAGAGAGAGAGAGAGAGAGAGAGAGAGAGAGAGATTTTTTTTAAAATTCCAGACGGAACCTGGAATTCCGCGGAACTATTAGAAATGCGGCGGAATTTCATAGGTACAGAATTTAACATTGACGGAATCCATGAATTCCGGCGGAACGGAATTTGTTGGCTCCGATCATCCCTAACCCCGGCCTACAGTAAATATTTATGTATTTATTTTTTTATACAAGTGTTTTATTTTGGTAACTATGGGAGGGGGGAGCTAAGGTGTTAATGAATGGGGGATTTATTATTGGTATTTAATTTAACCACTTCTCCCCCAAGGGTTTTTACCCTAACGGACCAGAGCAATTTTCCCCTGTCAGCACTAATCCCTTTCAGGCATAACTTTATCACTACTTTTCACAACAAAATGAACTAGATCTTGTTTTTTTTTTTCTTTCTGGCTTTCTTTCGGTGATACATTACTCTAAGAATTATTTTATTCTGAATGCATTTTAACAGGAATAATAAGAAAAAAATGGAAAACAATTATTTCTCAGTTTTGTCCAGTATAGTTTAAAATAAAATGTGCTACTGTGAATGCCCATTAGTCCCGCTTATTAAAATGTTTAAATTATGTCCCTAGTACAATGTATGGCGACAATATTTTATTTGGAAATAAAGGTACGTTTTGCGTTTGTCACTAATTACAACCCCACATATGCAAATATAACAGTAATATACCCTCATGCCACACAGAGTAAAAAAGTGGAGTCCCTAACGTACTATTTATGCATTTTTTATTTATTTTGGTAACTGAGAAGGGCAGGGGAGGGGAGAATGAGGTATTCATTTATTTTTATTTACTTTAAAGTGTGTAAAATGTAGTGTAAAATACAGTGTAGTATATTTCGCTTGGACTACTGTAATATATTGCTACTACTGTAATATATTGCTTGGTGGACTTCCAACTAACCAACTAGCACCCCTCCAATCTGTACTAAACTCTGCTGCTTGACTCATTCCTCTCTCCTCTCGCTCTTCCTCTGCTGCTCCTCTCTGCCAAGCTCTTCACTGGCTACCAATCAACCAGAGGATCCAGTTCAAACTCTTAACCCTAACCTACAAAGCTCTCCACAATCTCTCTCCCCAGTACATCTCCTCACTAGTTTCCAGATAACAACCCAACCGCAATCTCAGATCTGTACACAAGCTTCTTTCATCCTCTTCTACAATTACCTCCTCACATTTACGTGTACAAGACTTCTCACGTGCCTCACCCCTCCTCTGGAATGCCCTTCGGCAGCACATCCGTCACTCTCCCACCTTTGCAATCTTTAAACGCTCCCTCAAAACTCATCTTTTCCAACAAGCATTTGCTCTAACCTAGGCCATTCACCTTTCGACCTCACGTCTAGTTTTACTCCTTCCTAAATAACCTAATCATGCACTGCCTGTATGTATACCGTATACTACCCCACCTCTTGTTTCCCCCCATTCCTTTAGATTGTAAGATCGCAAGGACAGGGCTCTTTCACCCTTTTGTGTCTTGGAATTTTATTTATTTAATAGCTTGCTCTCTGTTACATTTTATTAATCATGTTACATCTGGAATTGTAATCACCAGTTCTGTATTTTGTATCAGTGTCCATATTTGTTGTATATCATTGTCTGTATCCTTATGTATCCCTTGTTTGTTTTCCTATTTTTTACAGCGCCACAAAATATGTTGGCGCTTTATAAATAAATAATATTTTTTTTTTACTTTTGCATGCATTTTTTTTCCTACTAGATGTCCTCATAATCACTGTCTCCATGCACAGAGATAGTGTTTGATACAACAATGCTCATTGGCTTCTCATTGAAGCCATGATCTTTGCTTATGAGAAGACTTTGCTCTGGGAAGACTTCTTCCCTGTCACAAACTGTGGTTCTGCGAGTTCCAACGGATAAGTGTGGCGGGGCAGGGGGGGATTGCTCGGGGCGGTAACGGTGATGGGGGAGATCATTTTAAAATGTCCTGTGGTCTGTTAAGAGGGACTAACAGGACGCTTTAAAATGGCGGGTGGGTGGGTAGTGATTAATATATTGTCTGTGCACTTTTACTATTCAGCCATTAGATGTCACCCTACTTTATCTCTGTGTACTGTGAACAGAACACAGGAAGTAATGTGATGTAATGTGTAAACTTTCACTTCATCAATGACCACCGGCATCTGTCTGACTAAAGCCACTTTGATCAATGAATGGGAACACAGGTTCCCATTCACCGATCAGTGTACTAATGGGCGGGGATGAGAGCAGGAGCATATCCGGCAGGTGATCACGGCAAGGTACGTTTATCTACACCCTTGGAGCTAAGATGAAGTCTCAAGGGGTATAGATATACTGGTGCCACACTGAGAGGTAACTTTAAGTGACATTTGACATTATGAGATAGACATTAGTATGTACAATGCCAAACCACACAAATACATAGGCTGTGTTGCCTTTCTTTTTTCTCTTGCTGAAAGAGTTAATATTCAGATATGCAACTGACAGTTATTCCCTCTCTAATAAGGAATTCCAGCCATTGAATTCTTTCCTGGCAGAGAACTGGGCTTCTGAGAGCAGAAGAGTTAAAAAGTTTATATATTTTAGCATGGGGCATATTGTTTCATTGAGCTGAGATATAGCAACAAATCTTTTTGTTACATATTTAGACATAATATAAAAACACTAGGTGACCTAAGCCCGTTTAAAAATGGGCTCTAGGTCTGTGTCAATCCCCATCCCCTCCCCTCTCCTCCCCTCCCCTCTCACCTCCCCTCTCCCCTCTCTAACACTCCCCTCTCACCTCCCCTCCCCTCTGCAGTGTAAGCGCGCATGCGCGCACCCGCCGCCCGCCCGCTGACCCGCCGGCTGCACGCAACGCTGAACCGCCACATGGCCGAGCGCACCTCTGACCCGACAAACACGCCTGGCCGCCCGCTGATACGCCGCGCGCCTGGCCGCCCGCTCACACGCCGCCCGCTCGGCTCCCTGGTCCCAGGCTATCCCTGGGTAACGATGTCTGTGCTGCGCAGTGCGCACATGCGCACAACGATTCAGCACGGACAGCGCACGGACACAGGGGGATTATTATATAGGATAAAGCTGTGGGCTATCTGTAATTTTCAGGAGTAGGAGGATAGATACAAGCGTTTATCTCACTATTAGTTTATTTCGTTTATTTTCACTTAAGTTTCACTTAAGGTTTCGGCAACGGCGCCCCTTCCAGTGAGCTCAAATGCATCCACGTAATATTTAGTATATGTAGCACACGAAGTATGGGGCCAGCAGTGATTAAAGACTTGAGCTTTAATCTAAAAAGGCTGACACTGTACTGGATTTTGTCTGGCAACAGCTCATCTAGGGGCAGCCATGTTTTCCCATGTTGGACTTTGGAACTGGTAAATGCCAATATCGGACAAAGGAGGATGACATAGGATTGGGAAGGGTTAATGTCCTTTACATATATGCCACATGAAATAATGGACTAGTAAGTAGATAATGCACAAACACTCTTAAATACTTCACCCTTTATCCGCTAAGTAAATCAACATCCATATTGTGTCTTATTTCTGTTGTGTAATAAGGGAATATATGTTCACCTCTCATTGGCTGATTTATCCATTTGTTATTAGCTGCACCATGTTGGGCAGCGCCATGAAAGATGTTGTCACTATATAAACTATCCAAAATAATAATAAAGATAATAGTAACAAAAATAATTGATAGCTTTCCCCCAGGCTCCATAGTTTCCTCACACACAGCAATGCATTCTGTAGGACAGGAAACTGGGACCACCTGTGAGGGATGGTAAATAAAGTAAATTGTGTAGTACTTGATGTATAGCACTACTAAATGTATGTCAACATGATATAATAATGGGAAATTTATGTTTTCACCGTTACAGTTATGATCTACAAGGATTATTTCATTTTTTGGTATTTCGTTTTGCCGTACATAAAATTAACCAAAATCCTGACATTTTACCCAATATTACCCTGGGATATCGTGTCACTGATTCCTCTTTAACTACTTTTCTAAGTGTGAGAAATGTTCTGCGCATTTTATCCGGACCACAGGAGACCATTCCTAATTACTCCTGTTCTGTAGGAGACAATCTGGTTGGTTTTATTGGAGATCACTATTCACTAACAACTATTCCCATGGCACAGATTCTTGGCGTCTATGGATATTCACAGGTAGGTGTTTTTACTACATAAGTAAAGAATGTATGTACTTATAAAGACCAGTTACACTAAGTGCTAAGTTCAACTCCAGGACACCTCTTTGAGTTCCAGCTGTAGCTAGTCCCCCTTTCATCACTGTTGCTAACAGAGCCTAAAGCAAAGGCATTACACAATACCCTATGGGGCCTATACTCACTCTTGGTTGCTCCATATTAGTGACTAACTGGTGGCCCGGCATTGCCCGGGAATGTTTTTGGCCGGTGTTGGCTCCGCCCACTTTTCCTAACCCTAACACACAATTACTCAATTACTTAATGGCCAAGTTTGTGAGCTTTGCGGTCTTTGGCATCAATAATTTGCATTGAAATAAAATAAATCTGATTGGATGTGGCTCCACCCCTTTAGTGAATTTGAACCCCAATCACCCAATGGCCAACTGTACCAGGTACAGGTGATTAACAGTGCAAGAGGCTTGTGCCATTAACAGTGCAAGAATGGCAGCAATTAAATATTCCCCTTAAAAATCAATAGGTGAATTTTGATTGGCTTTTGTAGGCTCCACCCACTTTTCTGAATATTAATCCCAGTCACCCAGTGACCAATTGTGCAAAGTGTGAGAACCCTACCATTAACAGTGTAAGAATTGCTGCAGTTTACATTTTCTCAGTGAAATTTTTATTTGTCTCCGCCTACTGATGACCCAGCATTGCCCGATTATGTATTTGGCTGGTGTTGGCTGCGCCCACTTTTCCTAACCCTAACACAATGAATCAACTACTCAATGGCCCCGTTTTTGAGCTTTGCGGTCTTTGGCATCAATAACCTGCATTAAAATAAAACAAATCAGATTGGCTGTTTGTGGCTCTGCCCCCTTTTATAAATTTGAACCCCAATCACCCAATGATCAACTGTACCAGGTTTGAGGCTTGTGCCATGAATAGTGCAAGAATGGCAGCAATGAAATATTCCCCTGAAAAATCAATAGGTAATTTTTGATTGGCTTTTGTAGGCTCCACCCACTTTCCTGAATATTAATCCCAGTCACCCAGTAACCAACTGTGCAAAGTTTGAGAACCCTACCATTAACAGTGTAAGAATGGCTGCTGTTTACATTTTCCCAGTAAAATTTGTATTTTTCTCCGCCCACTTATGACCCCGCATTGCCCGCTTATGTATTTGGCTGGTGTTGGCTGGGCCCACTTTTCTAACCCTCACACACAATTAATCAATTACTCAATTACCAAGTTTGTGAGCTTTGCGGAGTTTGGCATCAATAATTTGCATTGGAATGAAACAAATGTGATTGGCTGTTTGTGGCTCCACCCCCCTTTCTGAAATTGAATCCCAGTCACCCTATAATCAACTGTACCAGGTTTGAGGCTTGTGCCATTAACAGTGCAAGAATGGCAGCAATGTAAATATTCCCCTTGAAAATCAATAGGTGAATTTTGATTGGCGTTTATAGGCTCCACCCACTTTTCTGAGTATTATTCCTAGTCACCCAACGACCAACTGTGCAAAGTTTGAGAACCCTACCATTAACAGTGTAAGAATGGCTGCAGTTTACATTTTCGCAGTGAAATTTGTAATTTTCTCTGCCCCCTTTTTGGTTATGGGAATAAAAAGTATCCTATACTTTATTCTCTGTAATGTACTATGTGTGTCCCAAATTTTTTTTTTCCCAGTGAAATTTGTAAATGTCTCCGCCCACTTTTCGGTTATGGGGATAAAAAGTATCCTATATGTTATTCCAGGTAATGTACTATGTGTGTGCCAAATTTCATTCAAATCCATTCAGCCATTTTTGCGTGATCAAGTACCAAACATCCAAACATCCGAACTTTCCCATTTATAATATTATAAGGATGAGCACAAATATGGTATAATCATAATTTTGCTTCATAATTTGCAATTACAGTGCAAAATCTTAGTTGAAAAATTTTGGGAAGAAAATCTTTAATCTTACTAATATTATAAATGGGAAAGTTCGGATGTTTGGATGTTTGGTACTTGATCACGCAAAAATGGCTGAATGGATTTGAATGAAATTTGGCACACACATAGTACATTACCTGGAATAACATATAGGATACTTTTTATCCCCATAACCGAAAAGTGGGCGGAGACATTTACAAATTTCGCTGGGAAAAAACTGCAGCCATTCTTACACTGTTAATGGTAGGGTTCTCAAACTTTGCACAATTGGTCACTGGGTGACTGGGATTAATATTCAGAAAGGTGGGTGGAGCGTACAAAAGCCAATCAAAATCCCCCTATTGATTTTCAAGGGGAATATTTAATTGCTGCCATTCTTGCACTGTTAATGGCACAAGCCTCAAACCTGGTACAGTTGGTCATTGGGTGACTGGGGTTCAAATTCAGAAAAGGGGGTGGAGCCACAGCCAGTCAGATTTGTTTCATTTCAATGCAATCTACTGATGCCACAGACCACAAAGCTCACAAACTAGGTAATTGAGTAATTGTGTTAGAAAAAGTGGGCAGAGCAACACCGGCCAAATACATACCCAGGCAATGCCGGGTCATCAGATAGTGTACTATATGTGTGCCAAATTTCATTCAAATCCGTTCAGCCATTTTTGCGTGATCGAGTAACAAACATCCAAACGTCCAAACATACAAACATACAAACATCTGAACTTTCCCATTTATAATATTAGTCGGATGTTTTGCATCTTTGATCGTGCCATCAATTTGTGTTTGAACTTTCAGGAATCCATGTCTCACTGTGTGAATTCTTCTGAATCATACACTGCTACGAATTAGTAGTATGTACCTCATTATGACTTTATTATTGCAATAATATTAATATGTTTGGATTGTAGCAGTGTTAGGCTAGGTTCACAGTGGTCTGTTGCATATCACATGCGTTATAATGAGTGTGAACTGCAATGGAGCCTGACAATAGACTTTAATACAAAGCCTGCATGCTTCAAGTTAGAATAACGTAATTTGTTATGACACAGTACTGTGAACAGCCCCGTAGAATTGTATGGGCAGTGAGCTGACATGCAGAATAATTCTGCAACACAACTGATATAGCAAACCTGGGTGTTTACTGCTACTTAATAAAATACTAGCTGGTGGCCCGGCATTGCCCAGGAATGTATTTGGCCGGTGTTGGCTCCGCCCACTTTTCCTAATCCTAACACACAATTACTCAATTACCTAATGACCAAGTTTGTGAGCTTTGTGGTCTTTGGCATCAATAATTTGCATTGAAATAAAATAAATGTGATTGTCTGTGGCTCTATCCCTTTTCTGAAATTGAACCCCAATCACTCAATGGGCAACTGTACCAGGTACAGGTGATTAACAGTGCAAGAGGCTTGTGCCATTCATAGTGCAAGAATGGCAGCATTTAACTATTCACCTTGAAAATCAATAGGTGAATTTTGATTGGCTTTTGTAGGCTCCACCCACTTTTCTGAATGTTAATGCCAGTCACCCAGAGACCAACTGTGCAAAGTTTGAGAACCCTACCATTAACAGCGTAAGAATGGCAGAAATACAAATTTCAATAGGAAAATGTAAACTGCAGCAGTTAACATTTTCTCATTGAAATTTGTATTTCTTTCCGTCCACTGATGTCCCGACATTGCTCGGGTATGCACTTTTTTCTAACCCTAACACGCAATTACTTAATGACCAAGTTTGTGAGCTTTGCAGTCTTTGGCATCAATAATTTGCATTGAAATGAAACAAATCTGATTGGCTGTTTGTGGCTCCACACCTTTTTCTGAATTTGAACCCCAGTCACCCAATGACCAACTGTAGCAGGTTTAAGGCTTGTGCCATTTAGGCCCCGTTCACACTTGCGGTTGTTTGCCAAACGGACCGGATGACCTGACCGGATCCGGACCGGATCCGGATCGGAACCGTACGGTTCTGATCCGGATCCGATCCGGATCCGGTCAGGTTGCATCAGGTGTTCATCAGGATGCGATCCGGATCCGTTTGGCAAAAGTAACGTAAAAAACAAAAAAAATGTTGGGGTCTGGGAGGTCAGCAGAAGGGGGACCTGTGGAATCAGGCCCTCTGCTGTTTAGCACTCACCTCCACCTGCGACATGCTGCCAACATCTCCGGATCCGGATCCAGCTGTGCTGCTCCACTCCAAAATGCTTGCCCATGTGTCCCCATCCAATATCGCCGCAACAATCCGCATAGGAAGTGGGGTAGAACATCCGGATTTCTCAGCCAGTGTGTTGTGCGCTCTCCGGTTCCCATTGGTTTGTATTGGCCGGATGGTGCAGTCCGGCTCCGCCCCGGATACGGCTGCCGGAGGAGCCGGATCAAAAAATAGCGCATGTTGGAACGGAGGCCGGAGTCCAGATCCGGCCCGGATCCGGTCCGGCTCCGGTTCGGCAGAACGGACGCATGTGAACGGACGCACAGGCTTTCATTGCTATGCCGTGCGTCCGTTCCGTCCGTTCTGCAAGCGGTGCGGCTCCGGCACGGCGATTCCGGAGGGCCACCGCTAATGTGAACCGGGCCTAACAGTGCAAGAATGGCAGCAATTAAATATTCCCCTTGAAAATCAATAGGTGGATTTTGATTGGCTTTTGTAGGCTCCATCCACTTTAATGAATGTTAATCTCAGTCACCCAGTGACCAATTGTGCAAAGTTTGAGAACCCTACAATTAACAGTGTAAGAATGGCTGCAGTTTACATTTTCTCAGTGAAATGTGTATTTGTCTCCTCCCACTTATGACCCGGTATTGCCCGATTATGTATTTGGCTGGTGTTGGCTGCGCCCACTTTTCCTAACCCTAACACACAATTACTCAATTACTCAATGACCAAGTTTGTGAGCTTTGTGGTCTTTGGCATCAAAAATTTGCATTGAAATGAAACAAATCTAATTGGCTGTTTGTGGCTCCACCCCCTTTCTCAATTTGCACCCCAGTCACTCAATGATCAACTGTACCAGGTTTGAGGCTTGTGCCATTAACAGTGCAAGAATGGCAGCAATGTAAATATTCCGCCTTGAAAATCAATAGGTGAATTATGATTGGCTTTTATAGACTCCAATAAAAGATAGACACTAGCGCTCACAGATAATAAATCCAAAAAATAAAAAACAAAACAAAACCAACACTGAAAACCACAGTGGAGCAGTGTTGCTCGGATACCTCATTATCCTATTCGAGTTTGGTCGAATTCGGATAGTAAACTATCCGAATTCACTCGAAGTCGGATATCCGATGTAATCGATTATCCGATTCGACCTCGGATATCCGACGTCACTATCCGAGTCTGTATTCGAGTAAAATATTCGAGCTGGCCTTAAATAGCTTGTAAAACTAGTATTGGAGGTCAATGATGCATGAAACCACCTTTTTTATGAAGAAAAACATCAAGTGATTATGTGGTGATTAGTGTTGGGCGAACAGTGTTCGCCACTGTTCGGGTTCTGCAGAACATCACCCTGTTCGGGTGATGTTCGAGTTCGGCCGAACACCTGACGGTGCTCGGCCAAACCGTTCGGCCATATGGCCGAACTAAGAGCGCATGGCCGAACGTTCCCCGAACGTTCGGCTAGCGCTGTGATTGGCCGAACGGGTCACGTGGTTCGGACCCGAACGCGCTCTGATTGGCCGAACTGTCACGTGGTTCGGGTAAATAAATACCCGAACCACGTCATATCTCCGCCATTTGTCTGTGGGTTTAGCTTTGGGTAGGCAGGCAGGGTAGTTCGCGCTCCAGCCACGCTAGCCAGGGTCCCCCCCAGTCATTGTGTGTCACTGCTGGGAACAGTAGTACACCGCTCGTTCAGCCACACTATATAGCATTCTGTGTACTGTTCTGTGTCTGCTGGGAACAGTGGTACACCGCTCGTTCAGCCACACTATATAGCATTCTGTGTACTGTTCTGTGTCTGCTGGGAACAGTGGTACACCGCTCGTTCAGCCACACTATATAGCATTCTGTGTACTGTTCTGTGTCTGCTGGGAACAGTAGTACACCGCTCGTTCAGCCACACTATATAGCATTCTGTGTACTGTTCTGTGTCTGCTGGGAACAGTAGTACACCGCTCGTTCAGCCACACTATATAGCATTCTGTGTACTGTTCTGTGTCTGCTGGGAACAGTAGTACACCGCTCGTTCAGCCACACTATATAGCATTCTGTGTACTGTTCTGTGTCTGCTGGGAATAGTGGTACACCGCTCGTTCAGCCACACTATATAGCATTCTGTGTACTGTTCTGTGTCTGCTGGGAACAGTGGTACACCGCTCGTTCAGCCACACTATATAGCATTCTGTGTACTGTTCTGTGTCTGCTGGGAACAGTAGTACACCGCTCGTTCAGCCACACTATATAGCATTCTGTGTACTGTTCTGTGTCTGCTGGGAACAGTAGTACACCGCTCGTTCAGCCACACTATATAGCATTCTGTGTACTGTTCTGTGTCTGCTGGGAACAGTAGTACACCGCTCGTTCAGCCACACTATATAGCATTCTGTGTACTGTTCTGTGTCTGCTGGGAATAGTGGTACACCGCTCGTTCAGCCACACTATATAGCATTCTGTGTACTGTTCTGTGTCTGCTGGGAATAGTGGTACACCGCTCGTTCGCCACTGTATAGCATTGTGCTCTGTGTCGCTGCTGGGAATAGTGGTACACCGCTCACCCGTCACTGTATAGCATTGTGCTCTGTGTCGCTGCTGGGAATAGTGGTACACCGCTCACCCGTCACTGTATAGCATTGTGCTCTGTGTCGCTGCTGGGAATAGTGGTACTGTATAGCATTTCTGTACTGCCACTGTACTGCTGCCAGTCAGCGTGTACTGTAAGGATAAGTGAAATGAGGAAGAAATCCGGTGAAAGAGGGAGGGGCAAGGGAAGAGGTGTTTCCCCTGACGGTTCACGTACAGGCCACAGGGGAGCACCCAAGAAAACCCACTCAATACCGCCCATGTTGTCCAGGACAACAACCCTCACAAATCCAAAAGAACAGGACCAGATAATTACTTGGATGACCTCTCAAGCGTCCAGCAGTGGGTTAAGCAGCACCAGCACATCACGCACGAGGTCCGAGTCCTCAGCCAGTTACAAGGAGCCAGTGGGCACAAAGCTGACACAACCGGCAGCGACACCACGCACACAACTGCCAGATAACCAGTCCGATGAATTACCTCAGGACACAATGGGGTATTCGCAGGAGCTATTCCCAGCCCAACAAACTTCCACCTTTCAAAGGTCAATGGAGGAACAGCCAGAAATGTTGTGCCTGGATTCACAACCGTTAACTGTGGGAAATGCACCGCGCACTGAAATACAAGGCGAGTCCGAAGAGGACTCGGAAACCCAAATCCCAGAGCAATTTGGGCAGGAGGGGTTGCAATTGCAGGAGGTCGGCCGACAAGATCTGGAAGACGACGTTGGAGTGTGCTGCGCAGAGGTTGTTGTGGGGAGCTCTACTCCACGGCGGTGGCCCACAATGACATATGACGAGTTTGAGGAGATGGAAGAGGAGGGTATGGACAATGTGGACAGAGACCCAGATTTTGTTTGTGAACGAGAACATCGCCGTCGTAGCAGCAGCACAGATGAGTCTGTTGAAGAACACACTGCTGCACGAGTTCGCCTTGTGCCACAAGGTAGGCGGCGCGCAATTTCAGGCACCACAAGCGTGGAAGTTCAAGTGAGAGGCAAAAGAGGAGCAAACAGAAATCGCCAGCAAGGAGGCAGGTGCTCCAAAGTCTGGGCTTTCTTTGAAGACTGCACTGAGGATGTTACCATGGCGATTTGCAAGGTGTGCAAGACCCGCCTGAGCAGGGGGAAAAATATTAACAACCTCTCCACCACCAGCATGAGCCGTCACATGCTATCCAAACATCCCACTCTTTGGGCAAACGCGTCAGGACAGGGTACCAGAAACAACACTGCCTCCCTTGGGTTCACCAGACTCACCACCAGACCCGCCTCAGCAGCAGCAGTAGCCCAGCCATTGCGTGGTTCACAACATTCACAAACATCAGACGACGCTGACACTGTCACTTTCCGGAGTAGTGCTCTTGAGGTCTCCCAGTGTTCATCAAACACAACAACCAACAGCCCTTCCGTGTGCAGCGCTACGGTTCAGTTGTCTGTGTCGGAGATGTTTGAGCGCAAGAGGAAATTGCCAGCAAATGACCCCCGGGCCGTGGCAGTAACAGCCAGCATAGCCAAGCTTCTGGCCTGCGAAATGCTGCCATATCGATTGGTGGAGACAAACAGCTTCAAGGGCATGATGTCAGTGGCCATCCCACGTTACGTGGTTCCCAGCCGCTACCACTTTGCGCGCTCTGCAGTGCCTGAGTTGCATGAGCACGTGGTCAGCAAAATAACCCGAAGCTTGAAGAATGCCGTTGCCTGCAAGGTTCACCTCACCACTGACACCTGGACGAGTGCGTTCGGCCAGGGTCGATACATCTCCCTTACCGCGCACTGGGTGAACCTTGTGGAGCCTGGCAGCGATTCCTCACCTGCTACGGCACGGGTGTTGCCCACGCCACAAACAGCTGCACCGCCGTCCCTCCCACTGGATAACAGCAGCACCTACCTCTCTGACTCCTTCTCCTCCAACGCATCTCAAAGCTGTACCTCATCCGGAAACGCTAACCCAGCAGCAGTAGGATCGTGGAAGCAGTGCAGCACAGCTGTTGGCATGCGTCAGCAAGCGTTGCTGAAGCTAATCTGCCTTGGGGATAAGCAGCACACAGGGGAGGAAATTTGGAGGGGAATAAAGGAACAGACGGATTTGTGGCTGGCACCGCTGGACCTGAAACCGGGCATGGTTGTGTGTGATAATGGGAGTAATCTCATTCGCGCTTTAAGGTTGGCTAAGCTGACACACATCCCTTGCCTGGCGCACGTGATGAACCTAGTAGTTCAGCGGTTCCTGAGGACATACCCAGGCGTGCCCGATCTGCTGTTGAAGGTGCGTCGAGTGTCCAAACATTGTAGAAATTCCAGTACTGCTTCGGGGGCACTCGCCAAGATGCAGGAGCGCTTCAATCTCCCCCACCATCGCTTGCTGTGTGATGTCCCTACGCGCTGGAATTCTACGCTGCACATGCTAGCCCGCTTTTGCGAGCAGAAGAGTGCAGTGGTCCAGTACATGACGGCGCAGTACCGAGGCGCATCCGGCCAGCTGCCAAGCTTCTGTGGATCCGATTGGGCCAACATGTTGGACCTCTGCCAAGTCCTCCAAAATTTTGAGCAATCCACGTTGCTTGTGAGCAGTGACAACTCTTCAGTCAGCATTACCATACCACTGCTGTGTTTACTGAAGAGGTCGATGTTAAAAATCAAGGAAACAGCTGTCATGATGCAACTGGGGGAATCTGAAGGAGAAAACGATCAGCGTGATGGTACCAACATCAGGCCATCCGCCTCAGGGAACGCTGGCCCCAGCAGCTATGACGAAGAAGAGGAGGAGGAACAGCTGGAGTTGGAGCAGGAATTTCATGCCACCACTGACGAGGGCCAGAGCGGTGCACGTTGGACTTCCACAATTCAACGCGAATGGTCAGCAGAAGCAGACCAGGAGGAAGGTGACGACTATGATGCATCACAACAACTATCACAACGCTCACAAGAGGATGATGAGGATTCTGGTAGGACTCTGGCACACATGGCTCAATTCATGCTAGACTGCATTGAACGTGACCCACGCATTGTGCGCATTCTGGACAACACCAATTACTGGGTTTATACCCTTCTGGATCCACGGTACAAACACAATGTTCCAAAACTGCTTGAAGAAAGAGTCAGACAGGTCAAAATGGAAGAATACCAGCAGGCCCTTGTGGAGACTTTAGAGAGGAGATTGACATCCTCCCCCTCCTCTAGCCAGTTGTACGCAGACAGACTGACTTCCGCAAACCCAGGACGACCAGGAGGGCAGCAAACAACGCAAGCCGCAGCTAGTACCCAAAAGGGAATGGTATCGGCAGTGTCCTTGGAGTGGGAAAATTTTCTGACACCCATGCAGCCGCAGCCCACTGAACAGCAAGCGTGCAGATCCACCTCCAACACCGATCGCCTGGAGAAGATGGTCAAGGACTACATGTCAGATGGCGTAGCTGTGTCGAACCATCCATCTGCACCCTTCAACTATTGGGTATCGAAGCTAGACACCTGGCACGAACTGGCAATGTACGCAATAGAGGTGCTGGCTTGCCCGGCAGCCAGCGTTATGTCGGAACGCTGTTTCAGTGCTGCCGGAGGCATCGTCACAGATCGGCGTATCCGCCTCTCTACAGAAAATGCAGACCGTCTGACTCAAATTAAAATGAATCAATCCTGGATTGGAAATGACTACGCAACACTCCAGGACCCCAACCAAGTAACATGACCAATGAACATCTGGGATGGTGTTGCGTTTCCGGGCCCTGTTTATTGAACCTCTCATCTGTATTACATTTATGACTGCATGGCGGCAAAAAGCATTGCTGCTATATCCGCACGCTTTTTGTCCACATGCAAGGCCTGGGTTGTTGTGTCTCACAAAGCGTGGCCTTCTCCTCCTGCGCCTGCTCCTGTTCCATCACGTCTGCTGCTGCTGGGTTAGCGTTGCCGCGTGGTCCCTGTTTATTGAACCACTTATCTTTATTACATTTATGACTGCATGGCGGTACAAAGCATGCTATCCGCACGCTTCTTGCCCTCATGCAAGGCCTGGGTTGTTGTGTCTCACAAAGCGTGGCCTTCTCCTCCTGCGCCTGCTCCTGTTCCATCACGTCTGCTGCTGCTGGGTTAGCGTTGCCGCGTGGTCCCTGTTTATTGAACCACTTATCTTTATTACATTTATGACTGCATGGCGGTACAAAGCATGCTATCCGCACGCTTCTTGCCCTCATGCAAGGCCTGGGTTGTTGTGTCTCACAAAGCGTGGCCTTCTCCTCCTGCGCCTCCTCCTGTTCCATCACGTCTGCTGCTGCTGGGTTAGCGTTGCCGCGTGGTCCCTGTTTATTGAACCACTTATCTTTATTACATTTATGACTGCATGGCGGTACAAAGCATGCTATCCGCACGCTTCTTGCCCTCATGCAAGGCCTGGGTTGTTGTGTCTCACAAAGCGTGGCCTTCTCCTCCTGCGCCTGCTCCTGTTCCATCACGTCTGCTGCTGCTGGGTTAGCGTTGCCGCGTGGTCCCTGTTTATTGAACCACTTATCTTTATTACATTTATGACTGCATGGCGGTACAAAGCATGCTATCCGCACGCTTCTTGCCCTCATGCAAGGCCGGGGTTGTTGTGTCTCACAAAGCGTGGCCTTCTCCTCCTGCGCCTCCTCCTGTTCCATCACGTCTGCTGCTGCTGGGTTAGCGTTGCCGCGTGGTCCCTGTTTATTGAACCACTTATCTTTATTACATTTATGACTGCATGGCGGTACAAAGCATGCTATCCGCACGCTTCTTGCCCTCATGCAAGGCCTGGGTTGTTGTGTCTCACAAAGCGTGGCCTTCTCCTCCTGCGCCTGCTCCTGTTCCATCACGTCTGCTGCTGCTGGGTTAGCGTTGCCGCGTGGTCCCTGTTTATTGAACCACTTATCTTTATTACATTTATGACTGCATGGCGGTACAAAGCATGCTATCCGCACGCTTCTTGCCCTCATGCAAGGCCGGGGTTGTTGTGTCTCACAAAGCGTGGCCTTCTTCTCCTCCTGCGCCACCCTCCTCCTGTTCCATCACGTGTGCTGCTGCTGGGTTAGCGTTACCGGTCCCTTTTCCTGGAACCTCTTATATGTATTACATTTATGACTGCATGCCGACAAAAAACATGTTACCTGTGCAAAGAAAACAGACATTTCCCGCATTTAAAAGACAGTTTTCCCTTTGAAACTTTAAAATCGATTTTCTCAAAAACTATAAGCTCTTTTTGCTAATTTTTTTTTCCTCTTGTACCCACTCCCAAGGTGCACATACCCTGTAAATTTGGGGTATGTAGCATGCAAGGAGGCTTTACAAACCACAAAAGTTCGGGTCCCCATTGACTTCCATTATGTTCGGAGTTCGGGTCGAACACCCGAACATCGCGGCCATGTTCGGCCTGTTCGGCCCGAACCCGAACATCTAGATGTTCGCCCAACACTAGTGGTGATATAGTAGTTATAAAAAAGGTATCAAAAATAGTAAATTAACTTCATGAAAAGTGTTTGCATGAGAAGGAGTGTCCAAAATGGTTGTTGGAAGTCTTCATTTACGTCGTCTTCATCTTCTTCTTCTATATCTTCTTCTATATCTTCTTCTTCTTCTTCTATATCTTCTTCTTCTTCTTCTATATCTTCTTCTTCTTCATCATCTTCTTCTATATCTTCTTCTTCTATATCTTCTTCTTCTATATCTTCTTTTTCTATATCTTCTTCTTCTTCTATATCTTCTTCTTCTATATCTTCTTTTTCTATATCTTCTTCTTTTTCTATATCTTCTTCTTCTTCTTCTATATCTTCTTTTTCTATATTTTCTTTTTCTATATCTTCTTCTTTTATATCATCATCTTCTTCTTCTTCTTCTTCTTCTTCTTCTATATCTTCTTCTTCTTCTTCTTCTTCTTCTTCTATATCTTCTTCTTCTTCTTCTATATCTTCTTCTTCTATATCTTCTTCTTCTTCTTCTATATCTTCTTCTTCTTCTTCTTCTTCTTCTTCTTCTTCTTCTTCTTCTTCTATATCTTCTTCTTCTTCTTCTATATCTTCTTCTTCTTCTTCTTCTTCTTCTTCTTCTTCTTCTTCTTCTTCTTCTTCTTCTTCTATATCTTCTTCTTCTTCTTCTTCTTCTTCTTCTTCTTCTTCTTCTTCTTCTTCTTCTTCTATATCTTCTTCTTCTTCTTCTTCTATATCTTCTTCTTCTTCTTCTTCTTCTTCTTCTTCTATATCTTCTTCTTCTTCTTCTTCTTCTATATCTTCTTCTTCTTCTTCTTCTTCTTCTATATCTTCTTCTTCTTCTTCTTCTTCTTCTTCTTCTTCTTCTTCTTCTTCTTCTTCTTCTTCTTCTTCTTCTTCTTCTATATCTTCTTCTTCTTCTTCTTCTATATCTTCTTCTTCTTCTTCTTCTTCTTCTTCTTCTTCTTCTTCTTCTTCTTCTTCTATATCTTCTTCTTCTTCTATATCTTCTTCTTCTTCTATATCTTTTTCTTCTTCTTCTTCTTCTTCTATATCTTCTTCTTCTTCTTCTATATCTTCTTCTTCTTCTTCTATATCTTCTTCTTCTTCTATATCTTCTTCATCTTCTTCTATATCTTCTTCTTCTTCTTCTATATCTTCTTCATCTTCTTCTTCTTCATCTTCTTCCTCTTCTTCTCTATCATTATATTATGTGTCTTGGTTTTCCTTTCTTTTGTAATATTTTTTTTTTACTTCATTTGTGGAAATATTTTATTGTAATAACACCATAGTTATATTTGTGTTGATGGCATAATAGGTAGGTAGTGGCACATTGCAAGCCACAGCGCCTTTTCTGTGTACCCTGGCGGTGGTAAAACACAGACATCAGCAGGAGGAGGAAGTAGTTGCAGGCTTGCAGCTATTTGTAGTGTGTGGTAATAGTCGGTCGGTACTCGGTAGGAGAGTGGGTGGGCAGGTGGCAGTAGAAAATAGTTCTTCTTCTGTTCTCCCTGGCAGTGGTAGCAGCACACAGACAGCAGAAGCTCAATGCAACTACAGGAGGAGGAGTAATGTGTGTCAGGCAGTGTGATGTGACTGACATAATAGGCCCTGGTACCTAGCGGTGGTACCAGGGACGTAAATGAACATCATGAGGTTCCATACAGCGGTCGCGAAGCCCACATTGTGTCCAATACACAATTGGGACAGCACAGTTTTCAACCCGGACACCTCTAAAATAACAATTTTTTTTGTTTTTAAATGATTGCAGCTATTGTTGAGCATAATAGCTGGTGGCGCTTGGGCAGCAGCACCTTGTAATGTGTTCCCTGGCAGTGGAGAGGAGACACAGACAGCAGGAGGAAATATAACAGCAGGCAGCGTGAGGAGGATAAGTGTGTGTGGCAGACTGGCATTTGGCAGCAGGCAGGAGGGCAGGCAGCGAGACATAGTAGGCCCTGGGTCCTAGCGGTGGTTCCAGGGCCGTAAATACACAGCATGAGGTTCCAGACAGCGGTCGTGAAGCCCACATTGTGTCCAATACACAATTGGGACAGCACAGTTTTCAACCCGGACACCTCTAAAATAATAACAATGTTTTTTTTTTTGTTTTCAAATTAATGCAGCTATTGTTGAGCGTAATAGCTGGTGGCGCTTGGGCAGCAGCACCACCTTGTAATGTGTTCCCTGGCAGTGGAGACACAGACAGCAGGATGAAATATAACAGCAGCAGCAGCAGCAGGTGTATGTGTGTGTGCCAGTCGTCACTTCATGTACCCCTCTCGCCGACAACAGGGGCCATGAATTCGGCTTCCACCCAAGCCTGGTTCATTTTGAGAAACGTCAGTCTGTCCACAGACTTGTGAGACAGACGAGATCACTTCTCAGTGACGACTCCACCGGCTGCACTGAAGCAACGCTCTGACAGTACGCTGGAAGGGGGGCAGGAGAGCACTTCCAGGGCGTACTGCGCAAGCTCGCTCCAGATCGGCAGGTGCTTGACCCAATACTCCATGGGATCAACAGGGGCGACGCTGTCAAGCCCGCTGAAGGACCCCATGTAGTCAGCCACCATGCGGGTCAAGCGCTGCCTGTGACTGGAGAAGGATGCTGCTGCAGGCACCTCCTCTCTAGTCCTTGGCAGCTCTACACTCATGTAAAGCTCTTGGGTCAGAGACAGCAGGTCTGTGGTGCGTGAGCGCTTGCTGCTGGTGGATGCAGGCACCTGCTGCTGCCTCTGTGCTGGCTGGACAGTGGAGGTGGATGTCTGAGGGAAGGCTTCTTCCAAGCGCTCAACAAGGGACAGCTGCAAATCCCTCATTTGTTGCGCACGGTCTCCTCCTGCAGGCAGGAATTGGCTGAGCTTCCCCTTCAGACGTGGGTCCAGCATCATGCAGATCCAGATTTCCTCCCTCTGCTTCATCTGGATCACACTTGGGTCCTTGCGCAGGCACCTCAGCATGTGCGCTGCCATTGGGAACAGTCTGGCCACGTCTATTGGCACATCATCGGCAGCCCCAGAGCCGACATTGCTGTCCTCCTCTGCCTCCTCCACCTCATCCTCTCTCCACCCCCGCACCAGTCCAGCTGCGCTCTGCTGCTCCCCCTCATCAGCAGCAAGGTCAGGGACCTCCACCAACTCCGAGCCCTCCTCCTCAGAGGTGGCCTGTGAAGCTGCCTGCAGCTCCTGCTGGTCCAAGGCTGCCGCTCCCTCTTCCACCAGTGCATACAGGGCCCTGTCCAGCACACACACCAAGGGCACCCACTCGCACACCATTGCATGGTCCCTGCTCACCATGTTGGTGGCCTGCGGGAAGGGTGCCAGGACTGAGCACACCTGCTGCATGAGCCCCCAGTCCTCCGTGGAGATGATGGACTGGAGGTTGGTGGTGGCACGCCCAGTTGCAGTGAGGGAGGCAACTATTGCTCGTGCAACATACTGGCTGACAGGCTGCCTCTGTTCAACCAGATGCTCCAACATCACCAGGGTGGAGTTCCAGCGAGTTGGAACATCGAGCATGAGCCAGTGCTGTGGCAGGTGCAGCTCCTTCTGCACCTCTTCCAGACTCGCCACGGCTGCAGGCGAGTGCCGGAAGTGACGCACAACCTTCCTTGCTGCCTCAAGGAGTCGGTCCATCCCCTGGTAGGTCCGCAGGAACTTTTGGACTACCAGGTTCAGGACGTGCGCCAGGCAGGGGATGTGGATCAGCCAATTCCTCTCCTGCTCTCGGAGTTTGGCCAGGACGTGGTTCGCCGTCAGTTTGGTCTTCCCCAGGCTGACCAATTCCAGCAGCGCTTGGCAGTGGCGGGGCTTCACGCTGCTGCTGAGGCGGGGGGTTTGGGCTGGTGTGGCGGAGGATGGAAGCGGATCAGAGGAACCTGCTGCTGTTCCGTTGACCCTGCATGGTGGCACCACCCACTGCGTTGTTGGTGCTGCTGCTCTGACAGTGCCAGCCGATGCTGCTCCCCCCTCCTCACCCCCTTCCACCAAGCTGACCCAATGCGCGGTGAAGGACAGATAGCAGCCTGTCCCAAACCGGCTGCTCCACGAGTCCATGGTGACATGGACCCGTTGACCCACCGCGTGCTCCAGCCCTCTCCCGACATTGGCCATCACAGAGCGGTGAAGTGCAGGGATGGCCGTGCGTGCAAAATAATGTCGGCTGGGGATTGGCCAATCGGGGGCTGCACACATCAGGAGCGCACGCATGTCGCTCCCCTCCTGCACAAGGGAATAAGGCAGGAGTTGGGAGCACATGGCCCGTGCCAACAAGCCGTTCAGCTGACGCACGCGACGGCTGCTGGGAGGCAAAACCCTGACCACCCCCTGGAAGGTATCGCTGAGCAGGGTCTGGCGAGGTCTTTTGCTGGCACGGGAAGCAGTGGAGGGAGCAGAGGAGGCCACTAAGGACTGGCTGCCAGAACAGGTCTCAGTGTCGGCGGCAGGAGTTGCAGAGGGAGGAGGAGAAGTGCGTTGCTGACGCACTCCTGCTGCCGACGGCTTCGCAGTGGTGGCGTGTCTGCCACTGCCACTGCCAGCTTCCTTCAACTTCACGAACTCCTCATGCTTGTGAAAGTGTTTCCCTGCAAGGTGGTTGACCAGAGAGGTGGTGCCAAACACAGAGGGCTCCTTCCCTCTGCTAAGCTGCTTGCGGCACTGGTTGCAGGTGGCATACTTGCACTCCAAATATGGAAGGGTGAAAAAATTCCATATTGGGGAGGTGAAGTAGCCCCTTCGGCTGGAAGGTGCTGCTGCCGCTGGTCTCCCTGTGGTGGTTGGGGGGGGGGGTTCTTGGTGCGGCTGGTGGTGGCACTGGCAGAACTCGTCTCCTGATCAGCACGCTGTGTGGCCTGCATACCACGCCCACTTGTGATCCCGCCCATGCCTGCGATGCTGATCCTTCTAGCAAGGCCCGCAGATGCATCCTCCTCCTCCTCCTCAGAGCTGATGACATCCCCACTCCCAGGACCTGGCAACCAGTCTTTGTCCTTAACAATGTCATCATCATCCTCCCCCTCCACAAACATGTCCTGCTGGGATCCCCCAAACTCCCCTTCTGCATGCATGGGTGGATGGACAGTCACTACTGTCTGACTGTCCAAAGCATCATCCCCCAAAGTGCCCATGAGCATTCCTTCCTCCGCCAATTCTGCCGCAACAGCACTCCATAACCCCGCTGTGCTTGGGGATAAGAAGGTGCTGAGTGACAGGGTGCTGATGTTGCCCGCTGGGGCTGGAGAACTGCACTCCTCCTCCTCCTGCTCCCCAGGCAGTGCTGGGCGGCTGCTACTGCTCTTGCGAACAGGAGTGGTGGCGGGGGTGGAGGACTCTGTTCTAGAGCTAATGGTGGCCTGCTCATCCACCATCAGTTCCACCACAGCGTCTGCGTCCTTCTCCTCAATAGGACGGCTACGACCTGGCGGTGGGAGGAAAATCTGGGCCACACGCTGCTGCTGCTGCTGCTGCTGTGTCTCTGCAGCGTGACTCCCAGCTGTTGGGCGGCCAAGGCGTCCACGGCCAGTGGCTAATGGCGGAATAGCCACTGGTGCAGACGCAGAACTGCGCATGGTGGTGGTGGCGCGGCTGCCACGCCCACGACCTCCTCTCTTGGCGATGCCCTTGCTGCCCTTGCTGCCCCTGCCCAAACCGCGGCTGCCAGTGCCAGACATTGTATATTTTTAATATTATACAAATGAAAAAAAAAAGTATGTATGTAAAGGCGGGTGGGACAAGTGGGGTACTTTAATGGGGTGGGACTGGTGGTGGTGGGTGTGTGAGGTGACGGACAGGTGTACTCTACAGCAGAGATCGGTGTAGCGCTAACGAGAGAGTGCGCACTGCGCACACAAAGACCCTAGCTGACGCTGACTGACGGTGTCCCTATACACAGACTACAGTACAAGTCAGCAAATACACAATAGAAGTAATATATAAACAATAGGACGGGTGTAGCACTAACGAGAGGGTGCGGACAGCGCAGACGTGCACTGCACACACAAAGACCCTAGGTAACGCGGTGACGGACGGTACCTATACACAGACTAGAGTACAGTACACTACAGTACTACTAACTAAACAATAGAAGAATCTAGCTAAATAATACAACAGGTGTGACTAGATTACAGAGAGCAGATACAGCAGGACAGGTATAGCAGTAAAGCTGGGCCTTGCTAACTATAAAATAGTACAATATCTATCTAACACAGAAGTAGTACAGTAAGGACAGGTGAGAGCACAGGTGAGGTGAGGTGAGGTAACTAGAGACTAGAGGAAGAGCACAGAGCAGGGCAGGCACAGGGCCTAGCTGCTGGCTGCAGGCCTGCAGCAGCAGCACCAGTGACAGACTCTCCCTCCCTAGTCCCTAATCACACAACCTAAACTGCCTAAAATACAATCTATCTACAATACAAAGCAATACAGTTGAAGATCAAGTGTTGGAGTGTAAAAACGCTAGGTTTAGAAAAATAGCAATGCACTTGCACACAGACAAAAAGCATTGGAGCAGTTCTCTCAGTACAATCAGTCAGTAAGTCGCAAGCAGGACGAGTGAGGCAAGATGGCGTCCGCTATTTATAGAGGGGGGCTTGGCCAGGCTCCCCCTCTGTGATTGGCTACAGTCAGAGGGCTTGGAGCCCTCTGATTCGCTTGTGAGGACTCGAGGTGACGTCTGTCATGACGCTATCCGAGCTCGTGACGCTATCCGAGCTCGGATAGCTAGGATATCTCCGGATAGCTGCTTGCTATCCGAGTGCGCTCGGATAGCACAGCCCGGATAGCTAATACTATTCGAGCTCGCTATTCGAGCTCGAATAGTGAAAAAAGAGCTAGGATATCCGAGTACCTCGGATATCCTAGCTCAGATGAGCATCACTGCAGTGGAGCGCTTCCTTGCTATTAGTGTGAACAGCGTAAGAAAGTCAAAAGTTGAGAGCTAGCGCTCTAAGGTAAAGTCTTTGATAATGTCACAATGAAATCACAGTCTCTGCAGGTAGAAATATGGGGCACACACTCCCCCCTATGTGGTCAGACTCACCGGATGATGCGGCCTAGTGGGCCCGTCAACGCCTCAGGGGTATAGGCCACCCCTCAGCCACTCAGGCAGTATCTGCTGGGCACTTGTGGACCTCTCCGGGTGATGAGTCACTGACTGTGAATAGGAAGTAGTCCACTCCACATAAAAATCGCCTCCAAAGAGAAAAAAACACGCCTCACATAGCGTAAAAGTAACAGGGATAAAACCCACATTTATTAAAAAAGTGAACAAAGTTCATCACAGACAGTTAAAAAGTATTAGAAGGTGTGGCTTGGTATGATGGGCATACACGCTAAGGCCAAGAGGTAAATGTTGCAAACTAATTCAAGCCCGCGCAAGCTCCAACCACGCTCAAACACACCGCTCGTATCTTCGTGTGTAAGACGCCACTGCGTCCAGTGACGTCACACGTTGCGCCGCTCCGTAGCTCTGCCCTACGCGTTTTGTTGCTATTGCAACTCATCAGGGGCTACGGAGTGTATTTAAGACGCCGGCATCCGACGCTCCGTAGCCCCTGATGAGTTGCTATAGCAACGAAACGTGTAGGGCGGAGCTACGGAGTGGCGCAACGTGTGACGTCACTGGACGCAGTGGCGTTTTACACACGGAGATACGAGCGGTGTGTTTGAGCGTGGTTGGAGCTTGCGCGGGCTTGAGCTAGTTTGCAACATTTACCTCTTGGCCTTAGCGTGTATGCCCATCATACCAAGCCGCACCTTCTAATGCTTTTTAACTGTCTTTGATGAACTTTGTTCACTTTTTTAATAAATGTGGGTGTTATCCCTGTTACTTTTACGCTATGTGAGGCGTGTTTTTTCTCTTTGGAGGCGATTTTTATGTGGAGTGGACTACTTCCTATTCACAGTCAGTGACTCATCACCCGTTCAGCCATTTTTGCATGATCAAGTAACAAACATCCAAACATCCAAACATCCATACATCCAAACATCCAAACATTCCCATTTATAATATTAGAAGTATTGTTGTATCTTTCTAAGACGGGAGTGGTGCTGTCTTGGAGCAGTCTTTTTCTTGTCATTTTTATAAAAATTATGTGAACATTTATGAACATGAAACTACCTATTGTGATCAACACTAATTACCACTTCAGTTTTTCCAAAAACTTAATAATTTCAAATATACCATGCACAAAAAAGAAAATCTGACTACAAAAAGGTGAATTCTGCTTAACCCACGCTGAAATGGTAGTGTGAGATCCAGGTGATTTGAACCCAATAGCAATAGCAATGTGAGCAAAAAAGGAGGTGTAAGCAATAGCAGGGACGGAGAGGTTTCCAAAATTCCCACTGAGCCGCCGGCACAGAGCTAGGCGGGCACCGCCGCGGCTGACAGGATGGCGGCGGGCTTCCGTGGACAAGCGTGCGTGCGCAGACCAAGGACCCGGCCTCTCATTGATCCAGAGGCAGAGGGTCCTGCGCATGCGCGAGAGACGGCAAGATCTTTATGCCCTCAGGAGACAGGTCAGCTGATCCGGCGATCAGCTGACCTTAGCCAGCCAATTACGTGCTGACTTCGCCTCCAGCCTCCTGGGCGGGCTGGTGGAACTGGGCTTCAGCATTTAAACCCACAGAAGTCAGTTGCTCACTGTCTGCTGTCGTGATTACACTTCTGTGTTAGCGCTCAGACCTTTGATAGCTGTAATAATAATTGAATACCATTGTTGATTTATCGTGTATGACCTTCTGCTCGTTTCCTGACTCTGATTCTCATCTCCTGATTCTGTACTCCGCTTATCTGATTCTTGTTGCCGACCTCTGCCTGATTACCGTTTACTCTTCTGCCTTCCGTTCTTGTACTTCTGCCGTCATCTCTGTTGCCGAATCCTTGCTTGTCTGACCCTTCCTCCCTTCAGTGGAACGTCTCCCACTGGAGGGTTATCTTTGAGGCTTGCCTCTCCGAGATGCCTGCCCCAAGCAGACGATTACTGCCTGGGGTCGAGATTCCTCGCTTTGCCTGGTCGAGGATCTCACTCGCGGGGTTCCCATTCAGAGGTAATCACACCTCTGAGGAATTGCCGTGAGGTGGAGATTTCCACTGTACTGTGACGTCACTGCCTTTATTGTTATTTATACACTGGTGTCCAGAGGTTAGTCGTATATCTGTATTATTGGTGATTCTGCAGATCATCCATAATCAGGTATATATCTGTATTATTGGCGATACTACAGATCGCCAATAATCAGATTCTCTCTGTGTGCTAACATCATTCATGACAGGAGGGATTCCACACAATAGCAAAAATTATTGAATCTTTATTTAAACAGGTTAAAAAGCTGTATAGTTAACATGTTTCAGACCCACAATGGTCCTTAGCCATAGTGCTATGACTAAGTACCAATGTGGGTCCGAAACATGTTAGCTATATGGCTTTTTAACCAATTTCAATGAAGATTGGATCATTTTTGCAACAGCTATTGTGCGGAACCCCTCCTTTTTGCTCACAGAAATCTGACTAGCTATGCTCTGAATCACAATTTATTGTGCCAGTAAGGAATAAATCATCTTTAGAGTGACATTGCTGGAAAGGTACAAAATGATGCTCTTTGCCATGTTGAATTATGAACACTTTGTCATGTATTGTTTCAAATATTGCTTGATATTAAGTCATAAAAAACAAATAAAACTCCTCTCCTAAAGATCAGTTATGGAGCTACGGATTTCTCACTGACTAATAGACGTCTTTATCCTCACGTATTCCGGACAGTCCAGAATGACCATGCTTACTACTTAATTGTAACTAAGCTGCTGAAACACTTTGACTGGACCTGGGTTATTATAGTGGCATTGAAAGATGATGCTGGAGAGAAGGAGATAGAAGGATTAACAAATTACCTGACTAACAATGGCATTTGTATAGAAATTTCAATATTGGTGCCACTCAATTTAATGAATACGGGATCTAAGTTAGATTTTACAAGAATAATTCAAAAGATATCAAACTCTCAATCGCAAGTTATTATTTTGTGTGGATCTGCTATGGCATTCTCTATAATACACATTCTGAATTTCATTCATCCCCCAGATAAAACATTTATTTTACCCCCTGTTTGGTCTTCTGAATTTCAAATAAATATGCTTGATAGTAATGTATGGAACGGTGGCTTGGCTGTGGAACTCTACCCATTATCACTCCCAGATAAGAAAGACATCTACGATGGTATTGATTTGATAAAGAGCAGATACAATTCTACATTTTCCATAACTCTTCTGTCCATTGCAAACTGTCTGTTGGCAAATAAAGGAAACAGGACGGTTCTCTGTCCATTTATGTATAATAGAAGAGTGTTTTATAACAGATTCCCAAATCTTGCTTTACAGGATACTGTAGAAAAGGGTGTCTTTCCACGAATGTATTATGCAGTAGAAGCCATGGCTAAAGCTCTTCATGATCTGTATCTTTTTTTTAAAATAAAACCCAATGATAAACAGCTTTATAATTACAAACAGGTAGGGTATATGTTTCCACTAATCAGGGATGTACAACGTTGAAGCCCAAATCCATGCCAGTCTATACCAGTGTTTAGGATGGACTGAGGAATGGAGAAATGTGGTCTATTTGTGACAGCCAGATTATTTTGACCAGCCCTGCTTAAACTGTGCCAAAAATATGTGAGGACCCCGGCCCTTGAGGACTGGAATTGAACATCCCTGTACTAACTCTTGACTAAAATTTTTACAGAGAAGATCTGGCACCTCTCCAATTAAATCATTTTTAATATTTGTAGGCCTGATCTTTATTTTTATTTTTTTCAGTGTGTTTTTTGTTTTCCATGGCATGTGGGCTTTGGGGGTGTGTTCTTTTGAACTTTTTTTTTTCAAAACCACCACCCTCATTGGAGGTTTGAAAAGAAATGTGCGCTATGCTCTTCACAGTTTTCCAATCAGGTCTGTTAATTTTCATACATAAGAACTGATTGGTCAAACCTGGAATGTCTTTGGTGTATATCTACCTGCTGTGTTTAGTGAAGCGTTAGGCTGTGTGGTATGGACAAGGGAAGAGGTTTTACATGGCTGGCCATAGCCATGTTTCTGTCATTCTAATGTCTCCATCTGTTTGTGATTTTGAGCATTTTGTGCCATTTTATTAGAGTGGTGTCAGATCTTCTCTGGAAAATATAGGCTGAGGCACATTGGGACATGGGTGGTTTGGAGTGCAAACTCCCAATATCACAGCCATTTGGGTGCTGCTCTACTTAATTTTGCTGCTACACTAACTCTTGGAACATTTTATAAATACACAGCACTGATCATAAACAACAAAATGACAGTATTTTATTTTTACATCTGTTTTTATGTATGTATCTGCTACCTTTGGCTGCAGGTAAATACTGATGGGTGTGTGACACAAACAGGGAAACAGGTGCAGAAATCAGAAGCGCTCAAACTCACCTTTTATTTTGGCACAAGTGCACTGAAGTGGATTGAAATGACACAGAGTCTTAAAGGAAACCTGAGGGGAAAATTAACTGATGAGATAAACAATTTTATCTACCCTCCTACTCCCGAAAATGTATATAAATATATATTTTTTTTTTAGAATCCCCCAGTTGTATTTCCTTTTTTTTAAAAAATAGGTTTAATGTTGTATTGTATCATATGAATGACAGTTTTTTACACAGTCTTATGGTGGCCATACATGGTACAATAAAAACGTTTGATTATCCCGTTTATTCGATCTAAATGATCGAATCGAATGAAAGTTGAAAACATTTTTTTTTCCGATCAAGAAATTCAAACGATTATCCCGTTTTTTTGAGACATGCTGGAAAAATCTTTATATTCGATCTAACGAAATAATCGAACTAAGTTATCTAATTGAAAAAAAATGAAAAATTGTACCATGTATGGCCACCATTAGTGTCCCATATAAAATATATGAACTTTTGACCTTTTTTAATCTACCTATGTATTCAGAAGCTGTTGTCTTCAGGAAAGCGGTTTATGGCTGTAAATCCTGGCTTGAGGGAAGATGTAATTTGCATATAATAATTTGCATAATGTTTAACTCATTCAGTCAGAAACAGAAGAAATTAAGTACAGTCTAGTTATTTGTATGCTTTGCACTATGCATACTCATGCCATGTTTATTTTATCGTGTCACGTCACCTCAGGTACTCTTGAAGCCTCTTCCTGCAATAATGTATGGCTGATAGTACCTGCATTAATATAGAGTGGCCATGGATTTGATGCACAAGCTGCCATCTGTCATACTTGTGTCCCACTTAGGGCCCGGTACTTGGCTTGTGGCAGTCCTCAAGATGGAAATGTCAGGTGCAGGTACCCTTCTTACTGGTTGGTGTCTGGTTGGCAAACTTGGCATCCATAGAGTAGAGTTGCGCCGAACGGTTCGCCGGCGAACGTGGTTCGCGCGAACTTAGGTGGTTCGCGTGCGGGTACCGCACGCGAACGTTTTGCGGAAGAAGTTCGGTTCGCCCCATAATGCACCTGAGGGTCAACTTTGACCCTCTACATCACAGTCAGCAGGCCCAGTGTAGCCAATTAGGCTACACTAGCCCCTGGAGCCCCACCCCCCCTTATATAAGGCAGGCAGCGGCGGCCGTTATGGCCACTCGTGTGCCTGCATTAGTAAGAGTAGGGCGAGCTGCTGCAGTCCCTCATAGGGAAAGATTAGTTAGGCTTAACTTCTTCCTGGCTGCATACCTGTTCTGTTCAGTGAGCCCTCAGCCCACTGCATACCTGTACTGTGATCCTGCCACTGCATACCTGTTCAGTGATCCTGCTACTGCATACCTGTTCAGTGATCCTGCCAGTGCATACCTGTTCATTGATCCTGCCACTGCATACCTGTTCAGTGATCCTGCCAGTGCATACCTGTTCAGTGATCCTGCCACTGCATACCTGTTCAGTGATCCTGCCACTGCATACCTGTTCTGTGAACCCGCCACTGTATACCTGTTCTGTTCAGTGGACCCGCCACTGTATACCTGTTTAGTGATCACGCCACTGCATACCTGTTGTGTTCAGTGAACCTGCCACTGCATACCTGTTCTGTGAACCCGCCACTGCATACCTGTTCTGTTCAGTGAACAGTTTGGTGTGTCAGTGTGAAGCAGTACCTTAATTACACTACCTGATTGATGTATACACATGCAAGATGTTTTAAAGCACTTTAGGCCTGTCATTTAGCATTCAATGTGATTTCTGCCCTTAAAACGCTGCTTTGCGTCAAATCCAGATTTTTCCCGGGGACTTTTGGCATCTATCCCACTCCGCCATGCCCCCCTCCAGGTGTTAGACCCCTTGAAACATCTTTTCCATCACTTTTGTGGCCAGCATAATTATTTTTTTTTTTCAAAGTTCGCATCCCCATTGAAGTCTATTGCGGTTCGCGAACTTTACCGCGAACCGAACCTTTCGCGAAAGTTCGCGAACCCGGTTCGCGAACCTAAAATCGGAGGTTCGGCCCAACTCTACCATAGAGCAGAAGCTAGAAAGGTCCAATCATCTAAGGAGCTACAGCTGCAGCAGGATACACAATATGTTGCACACAAAGTAGGGTGCCTCCTCCTACAGCTGCAGCTCCTTGGGACACAAGTGTAACAGCTGTCAGCCAATATGGGTACTCCAGCATCGCTGGAGAGACCTTTCTTTATAGGATCGATCCCATCTGCTATATAATTTGGTAACAGAGTGAGCTCCACTTTAATGGCAGTGAAACAAAATGACTGACCTAAAAATTATATTAGAAGAGACTGAATGAGCAGAAATTAAATACAGTCTAAATTTCAGGTAATGCAAATTGGTCACAATATCAGAGGCTTCAAATCCATCATTTGAAGGTAAGATTGTCATTTCAATTCATTTAAATTGAACAGAGGACCATGAGGGAATTGGTGCATCACCTCACTGCCAACTCTCTGTTTGATAGCCTCCAATCTGGCTTCTGCTCCAGTCACTCGAATGATAAATACAAAGGCAACTACTCTATTATCGTCCTTCTTGTCTTTTCTTCAGCTTTGGACACAGTGGACCACCCTCTGCTTCTGTGATATTTCTGTCCTCTCTGGGTATTTAGGATCTTGTTCTTTGCCTGATTTCCTATTGTCTTTCAAATAGGACTTTCAGAGTTGTTCAGTTAGGTATTACGTGCTTTTTGCCCCCAATCCCCCCCCCGTATGCCCCAATTTTTAGTCCTCAGAACTGTTCTCCGTTTTATCTATACAGTAGAGTCTCAGTTATTCAGCACCAATGGGAATCGGCTGCTGCCAGATAAGAGTGCTTTGTGGTTGCTTGAGAATGATACCTATGACAGTCAATCGCTGTCATAGGCTGGGTTCGAAAAATAACAATAGAATAGGTTTATTTATTACAAAAAAAAATTACAAAAAAAAATAAATCCTGGGAGCAATCCTCACCCACCAACAGAGAGCTCTTTTGGTGGGCAGAAAAGGAAGGGGGGGAAATCACTTGTGTGCTGAGTTGTACGGCCCTGCAGCGTGGTTTTAAAGCTGCAGCAGCCTAATTACTGGAAAATAGCCTGGTTACTGGGGGGGAGGGGAGGGAGTGTAAGCCCATGGTCATCAAGTATGCTAATTTTGCATTAACATACATACATTATTATCTTTTTGTTTAATTACATGTATTTTTGTGCCAACTGTAGCAGTTAAAGAGACTCTGAAGTGTTGTTTTTCTCATATAATACTCTTCAGCATGAATGCCCCACTTGAATCGCCGCATCCCTGCGGCAGATTTGTAATTTATCACAGTGTAATAGACCTGCAAAGTTCTACGACTTTGCAGGTTGCGGAATAAGCTGCCCTGGAGAGGCAGAGCTTTGAGCTGTAGCTCTGCCTCTCCGCAATAAATATCTGCGGATCTCCGCCTCCTCCCCGCCCCTCTCAGTGAAAGAAGACTGTGAGGGACAGGGAGAGGTGGATGTCTGCAGAGGTTGACTGCGGAGGAGGCAGAGCTACATCCTAAAGCTCTGCCTCTTTGAGGAAGTAGAGCTCTGCAAGTAAAAAAAACAACTAGGAAGGATAAAGAAAATAGTGGATGGTGCACACCAATCATCAACAACAGACTGTATTTTTCAAAAAAATCTGTATAAATTTTATTTATCAAAAAAGGATTTAAAAGCACAACCATATGCCATCATCTTGTCCCTACAACCCTCCTCCCCAACTCCCTCCCCACCAGGAAACCCCTCACTCACACCAGCACAAGCACACCTACATAGGAGATCTAATATTTATTATAAATAAAATTGGTGAAATAGAGGCGCCAAAACAGGATAAAATAAGTTAAAATCCGTTTAAAAGGAGGGGGTGGGTGGATCCACTACCCTCGCAAAAAGTTGACCAGGCTAAATTCAAGCCGTAATTAATGTAAACAAGATATTTATTGGTCTCCAAATCTAGTGCAACGCGTTTCACGGGCACACATCCCGCTTCATCAGGCAATTTGAGGTAGGAGAACACTGAAGGGAAAAGAAAAAACAAAGGAACAACAATGCTAGGAGGTACTCAAGCAATTTCACAACATCAATAAATCACATTATTCTTATAACAACTTATAACAAATTCCATTGGGTTTTATTACATGTGAGCGATTTGCTATAATATCTTTAAAGGTGCCCCTGTGAAATGATAGACTCATATTGACTCATCATTGTAATGTATCATGTCCATCTACCCCTATGATGGACCATGTTTGCATAGATCTGTATAATAATTGAGTGCAATGTTATACATGCACGGCGGCATGTGAAAGTAATGACATAAGGGAATAAATCATTGACACTTACCAGTTCTAGGTCAATCAAGAGCTAGAGCGCCTCTGTAGAGCGAGACTGCTCTCCTCTAGGTGCCTTTGTAGAATGACAAGCGGCTGAATCTCCCGCCGGGCGAATCAGGGGACCGGAAGCGGATATGACGCGTGGGAAGCACCACGCGTCGTGAGTAACCTGGCCTTAGACGAAGATAGGACTGCAAGATGTGACAGTCGGGTTGCATCACACGGACGCCATTACGCCAAGAGCGTATGCGTCACGACGTGGGTGCCTGAATGGAGGGTGGTGTCAGGGGCTATGCGAAGGGATGATCGCGCATGCGTATAGGCGAGAGGGTAGTAGGGATCCACTACCCTTTTTGCGAGGGTAGTGGATCCACCCACCCCCTCCTTTTAAACGGATTTTAACTTATTTTATCCTGTTTTGGCGCCTCTATTTCACCAATTTTATTCATGTCTTGTCCACCCTTGGTGGAGGGGTGTATCCCCATTTTTCTTTCTATAGAGAGCGACTTTTTATACCTGAGTGGGGTCAGGTCATAATTCTCCCCACCTGCTTTTTCAGTGGTCGCCTGCGTGGTGACCCACACTTGTGAGTATATTCTCAATTAAATATTTTCCCATATTGGTTAAACATACTACACCAGATTGGGCTCTCGGTCTTTGTTTTTCTGTCTTTCAAGCATAATATTTATTATTATAGGCCTTGTCAGACTGAAGCAGCTGATTCTTCTTAATGTTGCAACCTAAATTACTCGAGTGATTCTGCTGAACTTTGATATAAACGTTCATTCAACAAGTGACATGATGAAAAAGCAGCATGTTGTATAGCCAACTGAAGCCCAAAGTTTAGCTCCTCTGTAGGTCAGCAGTGCGACATCAAGCAAATCCAATCAAGCTTCCAATAAAGAACAAGCACCTCAGTGAGGCATAAAGCCACTTGGTTAATTCAACAGACAGTTCTGACTTAGGGAGACATGCGGCTTTAAGATAGCAACAGAGGCAAGCATAATAAGCTCATCAGGTCCTAAGTGGATGCTTAGAGTCCATGCTTTCAGTCCATATCACAGGATAAAGCAGCGTACTTGGCAGTAAAGCACACAGCAGACAGCCAGTTAGTATAGTTGCTCCAGCTTAAGCAAGGTTAAAGCATACAGTTGGAAAGCAAAGCTCATAGCTGAATGCTCACCCATAAGTCTCTCAGCAGTTGCTGGTGGATGGCCATGTGCGCATGCGTAGCTCGCTGTATTGCTCCACTCAATGTGCAAAAGTAAGTGTAATCCTGGCGGTGGACAGGGCTGAAGCGTCGTTGCAACTGAACCGATCCGGCGGCTGGGCAAAGACACGGTGACGCCATTCACAGCCTCGACATGTTTCACGAGCGTCTGCTCGTTTCTTCAGGGGGCGTGGCTAAAGCCCTGTGAGCCCTGGAGCTTTGCAGGGCTATTACACTGTAATCATCCATCTGCCGCTGGGACACAGCGATTCAAGTGGGGCATTCATGCTGAAGAGGATTATATGAGGAAAGCAGGTAAAAAAATGAGACTTCAGAGTCTCTTTAATAGCAAAGTCCTCATGCATGCTACTATCACCAAAGTTTCTATGTATTTTAAATTGTACGATTTTTTTGCGACAGTTCCTTTTTAACACTGTGTATTTTCCTCCAATATTTCATTTCAAGATTCCTCACTATCTAAGGAAGATTAAATATCCATTTGATTTAGATGATTTAGATGACCAAAGAACTTTCTTTGATGAATACGGGGAATTCATTCACCGCTACAGAATATCAAATTTAGTTCTGAAATATAATAGTGTTCCTAAAGTTAATGAAGTGGGAAATTTCACCCCCTGGGCTCCAGAAAACCAGCAGCTTCAAATTGACACTAAAGCCATAACATGGCAATTAAGCTCTGAGGTAGGATTTTCATTCATCATAAGGATAGATAGAGTTAGTAAAAAAAATAAAAATCCAGCAATCTTAGATTTAGGCACCACCAGGTGGGGTCTAAGGGTTAGGGATAGGTAGAGGGAGGGATCTGTGGGAGAGTAGGGTTAGATTTTGTTGTAGTAAAATATTGGTGATATTTACTAATGTTTTACTATAGTTATTATGAATATACTTACATTTTTTTCATTGTTATAAATGATATTTTCAAATGTATTACATGAAAAAAATATAAAATGAGGTTATAGATCAGGTTATACAATTATTACGATTATACATATATTATCATTTCCAGTGTTATAAACAATATTTTCAGATTATTATTCCAAGAAGAAATGATAGAAAAGGTCAAAGACAATATTATACAATTATTATGATTACACATATATTATCATTTCCGGTGTTATAAACTGTGATGCTCATCGGGATTCAGGGTACCCGAACTACCCAGATTATCCAAACTTTTTTCAGCTATCCGACCTCAGATCCGGATTCTGGATAGCTGGCCAAATCCGGAATCTGGATCTGGATACGCATGCGATATCTGGAAAGAAATCCGGATATCTAGTTTGGATATCCGAATCCGGGTAGCATTACACAGATGATGTCATTGAGCCAATCAGAGGGCTCTATGATGACCTCATTGAGCTAATCAGAGGGCTCCCAGCCGAAGCCCTAGCAACCAATCACAGAGGGGAACCCTGGCCAGCCCCTCCTGTATATAAGGCAGGAGCCATGATGACAAAATAATCCTTGCTGTGACTGCTCACTGAGAGACATCTCCACTGGTTTTGGCTAAGCAAACTAAGCAAGTTTTTGCACATAAACACCTGTAATACACCAGTATTTTATTGTTTTTTATTTAGCTAGCTTGTATTTTGATTTTAGCTATTGTGACAGTCTGACTCAGTGCTGCAGCAGTTGCTTGTTAGGTCCTGTGTGTGTGCAGGCCAGCAGGGATGCTCGGATACCCTTTTTTAAAATCCGAATTGATTCAGATCCGGATACCCATATATCCGGATCAGATATCCGAATCCGAACTTTGTGTTATCCGAATAGAATCGGATATCCGAACCCAATATCCGGGTTATCCGGGCTGATTCGGATATCCGGATAGAAAACCGGAAGTGGACTTTAAATTGCTTCCAAATTTTTTTTCAAGGTAAATGATGCATGTAGCATCATGTTTTTTTAAAGGGAAACATATACAAATAAAAAAAATGGCTGTAAATTATCATCAGGACTAGGTTCCAGACAACGGTCGTGCAGCCCACATTCCCACATTGTGTCCAAAGTCCAACCGCACAACTTGGACATCACAGTTTTCAGCTCAGACATCTCAAAAAAATTAAAGCTATTGTAGTGGCATAATAGCTGGTGGCAGGCTATTGTAGTGGCATAATAGCTGGTGGCAGTGGCAGACTGGCAGTGGCAGCAGAAGATATAGTTTTGTGTGGACCCTGGTGGTGGTGGGTACCACAGACAACAGCAGAAGCAGCAGGAAGAGTAGGTAGATGCAGCTATTGTAGTGGCGTAATAGCAGGTGGCAGTGGCAGCAGAAGATATAGTTTTGTGTAGACCCTGGTGGTGGTGGGTACCACAGAGAGCAGCAGCAGGAGGAGTAGGTAGATGCAGCTATTGTAGTGGCGTAATAGCTGGTGGCACTGGCAGCAGAAGATAAAGTTTTGTGAGGACCCTGGTGGTGGTGGGTACCACAGATAGCAGTAGCAGCAGGAGGAGTAGGTAGATGCACCCTGGCGGTGGGAGCAGCACAGGCAGCAGGAGACAGGAGGAGGAGAAGAAGTGTAACGTGTGGCAGCAGTATGGTTATTTCACCATGGCACCTAGTGTTGGTATCACAGCACAGTTAAAACATTACAAAGGAGAGGTTCCAGAAAGCGGTCATACTGCCGCAGTTGGGACCTCCCCACAACTCGGACAGCACACTTATCAGCCCAGATACCTCCAAATAAATTACACAGCAATTGTGTTTAGATAGACTATGGCACCTAGTGTTGGTACCATGGCACAGTTAAAACATTACAAAGGAGAGGTTCCAGGAGGCGGTCGTACTGCCGCAGTTGGGGCCTACCCACAACTCGGACAGCACAGTTATTATAAGCCCAGACACCTCCCAAAAAATTACACAGCAATTGTGTTTAGATAGACCATGGCACCTAGTGTGTTGGTACCACGGCTGTAGAAAAAATTGAACCAGGCTTATTACTCAAGACAGAGCCTGGAGGTTGTGATTGTAAAGGGTGGTAAGGCAGGCATAGTGATTTCCAGCCACTTAATTTCCCCCTCTTGCCAACAACAGGGGCCAGGAATTCACCAACCACCCAAACCTGGTTTATTTTGAGAAATGTCAGTCTGTCCACAGACTGGGTGGACAGACGAGAGCGCTTCTAGGTGACCACGCCACCAGCCGCACTGAAGCACATCTCAGACAGCACGATGGAAGGGGGGCAAGCAAGGAATTCCAGGGCGTACTGCTCCAGCTCGCTCCAAATATCCAGGTGCTTGACCCAGTAATCCAAGGGGTCCACAGGGGTGTTGCTGTCAAGCCCACTGTAGGACCCATGTAGACTGCCACCATCCAGGTCAGGCTCTGGTTCTGGCTTTGATAGCCACATGCTGCTGCAGGCACCTCCTCAGTCGGCAGCTGTACCGGCATGGCGTACAGCGCCTTTGTGAGAGACAACAGGTTTGATGGGCGCCTGCTGCTGATGGACGCAGGCACCTGCTGCTGTGCTGGCTGGACTGTGACAGCAGGGGGGGGGGGAGTCTGGGGGAAGGCTTCCTCCAAGCGACGAACCAGGGACCACTGCAAGTCCCTCATTCGGTGCACAGGGTCTCCTCCTGCAGGCAGGAACTGATGCAGCTTCCCCTTCAGCCGTGGGTCCAGCATCAGGGTGATCCACATGTCCTCCTGACCATGCATCTGCTTCACCCTTGGGTCACTGTGCAGGCATTGCAGCATGTGCGCTGCCATGGGGAAGAGGGCTGCGATCTCTGCTGACACATAATCATCACCCCCAGTGCTGTCCTCCTCCTCTGATTCCTGAGCCTCCCCCTGCTCTCTCCACCCCTGCACCACTGCAGCTGCACTCGGCTGTGCCTCTTCAGCCTCAAGCTCAGGGATCTCCAACTCCTCCAACTCCAAGTCCTCAACCTCCTCCTCCTCCTGCCGCACAGAGGTGGACTGTGCAGGTGGCTGCTGCTCCTGCTGTATCAAGGCTGTCTCTCCCATTTCCAGCAGAGCATAGAGGGCCTTGTCCAGCATGCACAACATGGTCACCCACTCAAACAGCGACGCACGGTCCCTGCTGACCATGTTGGTGGCCTCCAGGAAGGGTGCCAGCACCAAGCACACCATCTGCATTTTGTCCCACTCAGCACTGTGGATGATGTCTAGGAGGTGGGATGTGCAGGTCCTGAACACGGTGGCGTCCACGGTGGCTTTGGCCAGGTACTGGTTGACACCCTGCCTCTGTTCAACCAGACATTCCAACATGGCCAGGATGGAATTCCACTGTGTTGGAACGTCTATGATCAGACAGTGCCGTGGCATTTTCAGCTCCTTCTGCACGCTTTCCAGGGACACCGAGGCACCGCCCGAGCGGCGGAAATTACCCACCGTTTTCCTAGCCGCTTTCAAAAGTGTGTCCATCTCCTGGTATTTGCTCAGAAATTTCTGCACCAACAGGTTCAGGACGTGGGCCAGACGGGGATGTGGGTGAGGTCTCCCCGGTGGATGGCAGCAACCAGGTTGGCCCCATTGTCGGATACCACCCCTCCGACTCTGAGCCCTCTGGGGGTCAGCCAACTCATCTCCTGCTCTCCTGAGCTCTCCTTACGCCCTGATTGTGCTGCTGCTGCTTTTTTTCTCCCTGCGGTGGTTAGGCCTGCGGTGGTTGGGGCCTGGGGTTGAGTGGTGCGGCTGGTGGTAGTGGCAGAAGATGAAGCAGCGGGCTGTGGGTCCCGCATTCCATGCCCACTGCTGCTCCTGCCAATGTCAGCGATGCTGATCCTTTGTGACAGACCCACCGACGCATCCTCCTCCTCAGACTCAGAGCTAACATCCCCCTCCTGTGGATGGTAGTCTTGGTCCTTCATCTCATCATCATTATCAGCATCATACTCCCCCTCCGCAAACAATTTCTGGGATGTTGATGACCCCCCCAAACTCCTCTTCTGCGGACACATCAGGCAAGGACTCCCCCCAACAATCACCGTCACCACCTGCAACTCATCCACATACCCCTTTGTGCCCAGAATATCCTCCTCAAAGTCAGTGGTAACAGCCCTGATTGCGCTCGTGATGTCTGGACTAAAGAGCGCGCTCACTGAGGGTAGGCTGCCTGCTGGGGTCGACATGATGGCCGACGAGTCCCCATGCACTGCTGGGTGGCTGCTGCTGCTCCTGCGAACAGGAGTGGTGGTGGGGGTGGAGCTCTCTGTTGAAGAGCTGGTGGTGGCCAGCTCATCCACCATCAGCTGCATCACAGGCTCGGAGTCTTTCTCCTCCAATTTGCGACACTGACCCTGCTGAAAAATGGCTGCTACACGCTGCTGCGCCTCTGCAGCATGACTCCCCCTAACAGCTAGGCGCCCAGTGCATCCACGGCCAGTGGCTAGCGGCGGAATGAACACTGATTTGGCAGAACTGCTGGCGGTGACGGTGCCAGCAATGTTCCCTCTCTTCTTGGTCTTGCTGCCCTTCCCCCGGGTGCCAGCAGACATAGTACAAGTTTGTGTGATGATTGATGATGTCACCAGATGGATGTGGGGTACTTGTACTTTATTAAGATCGGGGTAATTGGTGTTGGACTTTAATGAATCGGCTGCAGAGTAGAAGACAGTGTGCACACTAACGGTCTATCTGTCACACACAATGACACTCAGCAGCACAGACAGCAGCACTGCAGTAATCTGTAGTAAGATAACACAGTACTACTCTAACAACTAACTGCAGTACTAACTACACAATAGCACAGTAATCCTATTCCCTAACCTATACTGTAGCTAAGGCTAATAGAACAGGCCTGGCCTGTGTGCACAACAGCACATACACAGACATAGACAGGACCTAGAGCTGCTGCAGCCTGCAGCACAGAGACTGTCACATACACTAACTAAAATCACAATACAAGCACGCTAGGTTTTCTCACAGTAGAAAGCATTTGCTTAGCCAAACAGCACTTGAGATGTCTCTCAGTGAGCAGTCAAGCAAGGACGATTTTTTTCTTCATGACCGCCGCTTTATATATAGGAGGGGCTGGCCAGAGTTCCCCTCTGTGAATGGTTGCTAGGGCTCCTGCTGGGAGCCCTCTGATTGGCTCAATGGCATCATGGACATCATCTCCCTAGTTACAGTATTCGGATTCGGATCCGGATATCCGACCAGATATCCGACTGGATATACGGTTTGCGGATAAATATCCGTGTAGCGCTAATTGAATTTGCCCAGATATCCGGAATCCGGATCTGAGGTTGGATAGCGCTAAAAGTTCGGATTATCTGGGTAGTTCGGATATCAGGAATTTAGATGAGCACCACTGCAGGCCAGGACTGCTGCTGCTGGCCTGCTATTAGCCTTAGCTACAGTATAGGTTAGGGAATAGGATTACTGTCATTGTGTAGTTAGTACTGCAGTGCTAGTTAGTTGTTAGAGTAGTACTGTGTTAGCTTACTACAGATTACTGCAGTGCTGCTGTGCTGAGCAGTGTCAGTGTGACAGATAGACAGTTAGTGTGCACTGTCTTCTCCTCTGCCGTCTGTCACTCCGTGCTGATTTTCTTGAAAGTCTGACCCCGATTTTAATAAAGTACAAGTACCCCACATCATCTGGTGACATCATCATCACATATAAGTTGTACTATGTCTGCTGGCACTGGCAGCCGTGGGAGGGGCAGCAAGGCCAAGAGGATCCATCTGAAAATGGCGCCTGAGAATAATGGCGCATGGTGTTGCCGCTAATCCATTTGCCGCTTATCGCTATTTAACGTTAAAGCCTTATTGTTATTTAGCGTTAAAGCCTTATTGTTATTTAGCGTTAAAGCCTTATCGTTATTTAGCGTTAACACACAGAACCCTCTCTGTACCTATCCCTAACCCCTAAACCCCCCTGGTGGTGCCTAACCCTAACCACCCCCTGGTGGTGCCTAACCCTAACCACCCCCTGGTGGTGACTAACCCTAACCACCCCCTGGTGGTGCCTAACCCTAAGACCCCCCGAGTGGTGCCTAACCCTAACCTTGACAGTGTTACATTAAATCCATTCACCGTTTTGCAGTTAAATACTGTCTGCAGTTTGGCTTATGAAGGGCGCTATTGATAAATAAGGTTAGTGTGTGCCACTATTGATAAATAACGTTAGTGTGTGCCGTTTTTCTTCTTTTTTTCCCTGTGCGCCATTATTATGCAGTAATAAGCGTATCTTTTTAATGCGGCGCCATTTTTATGCATAGGCGCTGTGCGCCATTATTCACTGATCCGAGGCCAAGAGGAGAGGGAGCAACATTGCTGCCACCATCAGCAGTTTTGCCTCGTCAGTGTCCATTCCGCCGCTAGCCACTGGCCGTCCAGCTGTTAGGTGTAGTCAAGCTGCACAGGCGCAGCAGCGTGTAGCGGACATTTTCCAGCTGATGGTGGATGAGCAGGCCACCACCAGCTCTACAACAGAGACCCCCACCAGCACTCCTGTTTGCAGGAGCAGCAGCAGCCGTCCAGCAGTTCCTGGGGACTCGGTCATCATGTCGATCCCAGCGGGCAGCCTACCCTCAGTGAGCGCACTTTTCACTCCAGGTACCAACGCTACGTGCCATGGTACAATCTCCGGCATGCTTCTGGCACACGTTACACCTGCTGCTGCTGCATTGCCCTTCTCCTGCTGCCTGTGCTGCTCCCACCACCAGGGGGCCACAGGCCACTGCTGCTGCTACCACCTATATTTAACCCAAAACACAATTGCTGTGTAATTTTTTTGAGGTGTCTGGGCTGAAAACTGTGATGTCCCAGTTGTGCATTGGACTTTGTACACAATGTGATCTGCGCGACTGCTGTCTGGAACCTAGTCCTGATGTTAATTTACAGCCTTTTTTTTTTTTGTATTTAACTCTCCACATAATAAATTACAATTTTTCTTAAAAAAAAAAACATGATGCTTCATGCATCATTTACTATAAAAGACATTTTGGAAGCAATTTAAAGGCCAATTCCGGTTTTCAATCCGGATACCCGGATTAACCCGGATAATGGGTTCGGATATCCGGATCTATTCGGATTCCTGAAAGGTTCGAATTCGGATATCCGATCATATCCGGATTTCTAGCATTCCGGATCCGGATCAATTCGGATTTCGAAAAGAGGTATCCGAGCATCAATGGTTATAAACAATTTTTTTAGATTTTTTTTTTTAATTTTTTTTTTACAAGAACAATGATAAAATATGGTTATAGAATATATAATTGAACTTTGCTTACACCATGCACCCTTTTTTCCAGGTGCCCTTTTTTGATGTACGCACTCAGTCTTACCATTGTGTATGATTCTCTACACCTTACATAAATTGTTAACATTTCCTCACCTTGGGGTTGATGCAGAAACATAATTTATTCTATTAATGCATATTTTATATACCTGTAATTTTTGAAGAATTTTTCTGCCTTTACTTTGTCTGATGGGTCACAAACATTTAACAGAGAAACATTTTGAATAAATGTAGTGCTTAATTATGCACTATTATTGTATATGAGTAAATCATGCATTGCATAAAGTATTTTTTGGGTATTTCCAAATGATTTATGACAGCTTTTTCCCTGCATTGTATGGCTGGCTTAAAGACCCCCCCCCCCCCCCCAAAAAAAAAGTTAGATACTCACCTAAGAAGAAGGAAAGAAGGAAGGCTCTGGACCTCAGTGTTCCCATAATCCCATTCTTCTCTGCATCCCCTTGTTGAGGTACCCCTACACTGGTACAACTTCCCATTGATATACAGCAGATTTGATCACTGTAATCGAATCTGTTGGGAAATGGTTAACGCAAGCATTGACCAATCGACCAATTTCCATTTTACATCAGCTGATTTAGTCGATAGGTCCAGACGGAAAATTTTGCTCCATCGTCAGTGGTACAGAGTGCCTTCTACTGTTCTAACTTTGATTACCACAGGATGGGACAGGAAGTGAAGAGGACACGGAGGAACATGCCAGAAAAGTGACAGTATGGACCGGGGGACCGGCGTTGGTGGACAGGTGTTATTGTTGCTGCTGGCCAGTGGAGCCCGAATGGGCCCCTCCCCATTCGGGCTCCACTGGCCAGCAGCAACAATATCACCAGTCCATCAAGCTAGGCGATGCTGAAGTTTAAACACAGTAGCGGTCTGTCAGTATACACCCTGGAACCTCTATTGTTTTAACTTTAGCTTGTGTCAGTCGATCAGAAAGAGGAGAGGACACAGGGAGGAGGAGACATGAACCACCAGATATGGGAGGACATACACCAGTGGGACAGGTAAGAGTTTTACTGCCTGGGGAACTCAAATGGGGAGACACAGGCGGCAGCTCCACAAATTTTAAATCAATTTTGTGCTGGAATCAATTAAATATCTGTGTACAGTGTGTGGGAAGGCAAGAAATCCATGTCTGATCAGAAACAATCTGAGAGGGATCTATGGGATGGTCAATCTGGTGGCCATCTATAGGTGTATGGCCCCCTTAACATGTGAGAGAAGCTTATTACCAGAAGGCCAACGCTGTTTATGTAAAGCCTACTACAAATTAAAACAGTAAACATGTACCAGACACTCATTACAGGTGAAACTCGAAAAATTAGAATATTGTGTAAAAGTCCATTTCTTTCAGTAATTCATCTTAAAAGGTGAAACTAGTAAATACAATCACATGACTTATTACATACAAAGCGAGGTATTTCAAGCCTTTTGATTTTGATGATCATGACTTACAGCTTATGAGAACCCCAAAATCACAGTATCAGTCCATTAGAATACTGTGAAAAGGTTCAATATTCTCGGCTCAGAGTGTCAGACTCTAATCAGCTAATTCACCCAAAACTAGGGATGCTCATTCACATTCTGTGGATTTGAAGTTTCCGCATTTGCGTTTGGAATTCAGAAAATGGAAAACAGAATTCCATGAAAATCCAATTTACCTCAACTCACTAATTTTAGCCCAATCAAAGAACTCGACAGCTTTGAACCAATCAGAGAATGCAGATTTTTTTTTGCAAAATTTTCATTTTAAACCAATCAAAATCCAATTTCTTTTTTTTTTTTCAGATTTTTTTTTTCTTTTTCAAGATTTTGGGATTTTCTGATACAAAAAAAAAAGTCTGATAAAAGTGGAAATTGAAAAAAAAAATGAAAGATATGAAATCTGAAAGCGAAAAATCAGAAATGTGCATTTCTGACCATCTCTATCCAAAACACCTGCAAAGGGTTCCTATTCCATATATTAGTTTCACATTTTTAAGCTGAATTACTGAAATGCAGGAACTTTTGCATGATATTCAAAGTTTTTGAGTTTTATCTGCATAAAACCCGCAATATTTGACATGGTTGTTTTTCATTCTAACTTCAATAAACAGCACATTTTTTGTTTGTTTGATTTTTCTTCTTACACGCAGATCCTCTGAAATAATATAAGCATTAGTACATGACCTCTTTTTAGATTTCACTATTTGCGTTAGTTTCAGGTTTCGGGGTTTCAATGTTCACAGCCCTGTTTGCCTGGAAGCCGGAAAATACCTGAATCCTCATCAATCCACAAATGCTGCTATGAGTGTGTCTCCTGTGCAGAGGGGGAGATCTCCAACACCTACGGTATAGTATACAGCTGCTGTTGAGTTCAGCAATGGAATTACCCTTAACCTCCCTGGCGGTGCATTTCTGTCTGAAATTATGAGTCAAAAGTGGTACATTTTTTTCAAGAATTTTAGGCCTCCAATTCTTAAGTCATAACTCACCAAAATATGTCAGAATAAAAGCCTGGTAGACATTCTGCACATAAATAAAAGACTAGAACACAAATGTGTTGAATTAATTACATTTATGAATAAACTTAAAAAATTGTGAAACAGTACAAATAAGGCAGGCAGAGAGTAGTCAAAATCCAGGCAGAGGTCGGTGCAGGCAGCAGGCAAAGAGTAGTCAAAATCCAGGCAGAGGTTGGTGCACGCGGCAGGCAGAGAGTAGTCAAACCCAGGCAAAGATCGGTGCAGGCAGAGGTTGGTGCAGGTGGCACGCAGAGAGTAGTCAAACCCAGGCAAAGGTCGGTGCAGGTGCCAGGCAGAGTAGTCAAAATATAGGCAGAGGTTGGTGCAGGCGGAAGGCAGAGAGTAGTCAAACCCAGGCAGAGGTCATTGCAGGCGGCAGGCAGAGTAGTCAAAATGCAGGCAGAGGTCGGTGCAGGCAGCAGGCAGAGAGTAGGCAAAATCCAGGCAGATGCTGGTGCAGACGGCAGGCAGAGGGTAGTCGAAATCCAGGCAGACGTTGGTGCAGGCAGCAGGCAGAGAGTAGTCAAAATCCAGGCAGACATCCATTATATATATATATATATATATATATATATATATATATATATATGTATATATATATATGAATATATATATATATATATATATATCTATCTATCTATATATATAAAATCGGATGTGTGTATGTATGTATGTATGTGCCGCGATCACGCGAAAACGGCTTGACCGATTTGAACGAAACTTGGTATACAGATCCCTTACTACCTGGGATGATATGTTCTGGGGGTCTCACGGCCCCCCTGCACACGTGGGTGAAGCTACAAACAGCAAATCAGATTTCACCCATTCAAGTCAATGGAAAAAATGTAAAAGGCTGCCATTCTCACAGTAAACAAGCCAGAGTCCCCACACTTGGCACAGTTGGTCACTTGGTGACCGAGGTTACAAATCCAGGAAAAGTGGGCGGAGCATAAAACAGCCAATCAAATTTCAGCCATTCATTTTAAATGGGAAAATGTAAACTGCAACCATTCTTAGACTGTTAATCGCAGGGTTCTCAAACTTGCCACAGTTGGTCACTGGGTGAATGCGATTAAGATTCAAGAAAGTGGGTGGAGCATACAACAGCCAATCAAAATTCACCTATTGATTTTCAAGGGAAATATTTAAACTGCTGCCATTCTTACAACTGTTAATGGCAGAGGCTTCAAACTTGCTACAGTCGGTCTTTGGGTGACTGGGCTCAAAATTCACAAAAGGGGTGGGGCCACAAACAGCCAATCAGATTTCCTTTGTGGATAAACTGCTTCCATTCACACATTTTTGATGCCAGGAACCTGAAAGCTCACAAACTTGGTCATTGAGTGACTGTGTGTCCAGGTTACAAAAAGTGGGCGGAGCCAAAACAAATTTTAATAGGAAAATATAAACTGTAGCCATTCTTACACCGTTCATGGCAGTGTTCTCAAACTTTGCACAGTTGGTCACTGGGTGAATGAGATTAAAAATTTGGAAGGTAGGTGGAGCCTACAACAGCCAATACAAATTCACCTTTCGGTTTTCAAAGGTAATATTTAAGCTGCTACCATTCTTATACTGTTAATAGCAGATGCCTCAAACCTGGTACAGTTGGTCACTGGGTGATTAGGGTTCAAATTCAGAAAGGGGGCGGAGCCACAAACAGACAATCAGATTTGTTTATTTTTCAATGGGAATAAACAAAGTATTGATACCAAGGACCCCAAAGCTAATAAACTTGATAATTGAGTGACTGTATGTCAAGGTTAGAAAAAGTGTGCGGCGCCAACAACTTAATTTTTTACATGGCAGGGTTCCCAAACTTGACACAATTGGCCCCTGGGTGACTGGGATTAATATTCAGAAATGTGGGTGGAGCCTAAAAACAGCCAATCAAAATTTACCTATTGATTTTCAAGGGGGAGCATTTACATTGCTACCATTCTTACACTGTTAATGGCAGAGGTCTCAAACCTGATACAGTCAGTTATTGGGTGACTGGGGTCCGAATTCACTAAAGTGGGTGGAGCCACAAACAGCCAATCTGATTTTTTAGATTGATTTCAGCCATTCTGTTATTGGCAGGGTTCTCAAACTTGACACAGTTGGCCACTGGGTGACTGGGACTAATATTCAGGAAAGTGGGTGGAGCCTACAGCAGCCAATCAAAATTAACCTTTTGATTTTCAAGGGGAATATTTACATTGCTCCTATTCATACACTCTTAATGGCAGAGGCCTAAAATCTGCTAAAGTCAGTCACTGGGAGACTGGGGTTTACATTCTGAAAAGGGAGTGGGCCAAAACAGCCAATCAGATTTGTTTAATTTCAATGGTAAAATGCAACTTATTGATGCCAAAGACCCCACAGCTCATAAACTGGGTCATTGAGTGACTGTATGTCAAGGTTAGAAATAGTGGGCAGAGCCAAAAACAACTAACTTTTTACATGGGAAAATATAAATTGCAGCTATTCTTACACTGTTAATGGCAGGGTTCTCAAACTTGACACAGTTGGTCACTGGGGGACTAGGATTAATATTCGGAAAAGTAGGTGGAGCCAACAAGAGCCAATCAAAATTCACCTATTGATTTTCAAGGGGAATATTGAAACTGCTGTCATTCTTACACTGTTAATGGCACAGGCCTCAAACCTGCTACAGTCGGTCATCAAGTGACTGGGGTTCAAATTCACTAAAGGGGTGGAGCCACAAACAGCCAATCAGATTTGCTTTTTTTGGATAAACTGCTTCCATTCACAAAATTTTGATGCCAGGAACCCAAAAGCTCACAAAATTGGTCATTGAGTAGTGACTGTGTGTCAAGGTTACAAAAAGTGGGTGGAGTCAAAAACAGATTTTTCTGGGAAATTGTAAACTGCAGCCCTTCTTCGCTGTTAATGGCAGGGTTCTCAAACTTTGCACAGCTGGTTACTTGGTGACTGGGATTAATATTCAGAAAAGTGTGTGGAGCCTAAAAAAGCCAATCAAAATCACCTGTTGATTTTCAAGGGGAATATTAAAAATGCTACCATTCATTGCACTGTTAATGGCACAAGCCTCAAACCTGGTACAGTTAGTCATTGGGGTTCAAATTTAGAAAAGGGGACAGAGCTACAAACAGTTTCATTTCTTGGGAAAATACAAATTATTGATGCCAAAGGACCCCAAAGCTCACAAACTTGGTCATTGAGTGACTGTATGTCCAGGTTACAAAAAGTAGGCGGAGCAAAAACCAAATTTCACTGGGAAAATGTAGACTGCGGGCCTTCTTACACTGTTAATGGCAGGGTTCCCAAACTTTACCCAGATGGTCACTGGGTGACTGAGATTAATATTCATGGAAGTGGGTGGAGCCTATAATAGCCAATCAAAATTCACCTTTTGATTTTCAAGGGGAATATTTAAATTGCTGCCATTTTTATACTGGTAATAGCAGATGCCTCAAAACTGTTACAGTTGGTCATTGGGTGACTGGGGTTCAAATGCTGGAGAGGGGCAGAGCCACAAACAGCCAATCTGATTTGTTTAATTTCTATGGGAATATTCAAATTATTGATGCTAAAGACACCAAAGCTCACAAACTTGGTCATTGAGTGTTTGTGCATTAGGGTTAGAAGAAGTGGGCGGAACCAACACAAGTCAAATACATACCCGGGCAACGCCGGGCAATCAGTGGGTGGAGACAAATACAAATTTCACTGGGAAAATGTAAACTGCAGCCATTCTTACACTGTTAATGGCAGGGTTCTTAAACTTTGCACAGTTGGTCACTCAGTGAATGGGATTAATATTCCGAAAAGTGGGTGGAGCCTACAAAAGTGTATTAAGCTTCACTTTTTGCTTTTCAAGGGAATATTTAATTGCTACCATTCTTGCACTGTTAATGGCACAGGCCTCGAACCTGGTACAGTTGGTCATTGGGTGACTGGGGTTCAAATTCAGAAAAGGGGGTGAAGCCACAAACAACCCATCAGATTTTTTCATTTCAATGCAAATTATTGATGCCAAAGACTACAAAGCTCACAAAATTGGTCATTGAGTAATTGTGAGTTAGGGTTAGAAAAAGTGGGTGGAGCCGACACCAGCCAAATACATACCCGGGCAACGCCGGGCAATCAGCTAGTATATATATATATATATATATATATATATATATATATATATATATATATATATATATATATTAGAGTAAGTGCCTCAACCATCAAGCAAGAAGAAGAAGTAGCACCCTGCCCCCAGGGCCAGTCCAAGCAAGAAGAAGGGGCTGGTCCAAGCAAGAAGAAGTAGTGTCAAATCAAACCAAGGGCAAAGAGGGATAATTTGCATATACAGTAGCAGTGCATTGTGGGTAACCACAAATGTTCACTTATAGCTGAATTATTGCAGATTTGCTTCTGTTTTAAGAAGGAAAATTACACCAAGCTTTGCTTTTTTTTAGTAGGAGGGCTTTTTGGTCTCTTATCCACCTATACATTCCGAGTGGTTTGGGTCACCCTGAGCTGCTTGGTTACTCTGTTGTACTGGTCCAAGCCCTATCTCATACAGCCTTATCAATCCCTGCTATGTACTGATGAGGACCAAATGTCTGAAATAGGCTGTCACATGTGGGTTTGATATGGCTGAGTAAAACTTAAAGCTGTAGGTTTGCTTGACTTGCCAAGGGTGAAAAAGCATAATTTGCATATTTAGTAGTGGCGTATTGTGGGTAATCACAAATGTTCTCTTATAGCTGAATTTTTGCAGATTTTCTTCTGATTTAAGAAGGCAAATTACACCAAGCTTTGATTTTTTTAGTAGAAGGTCTTTTTGGTCCCTTTTATCCACCTATACATTCCGAGTGGTTTGGGTCACCCTAAGCTGCTTGGTTACTCTGTTGTACTGGTCCAAGCCCTATCTCATACAGCCATATCAATCCTTGCCAAGTACAGATGAGGACCAAAAGTCTGAAACAGGCTGTCACATGTGGGTTTGATATGGCTGAGTAAAACTTAAAGCTGTAGGCTTGCTTGACTTGCCAAGGGTGAAAAAGCATAATTTGCATATTTAGTAGTGGCGTATTGTGGGTAATCACAAATGTTCTCTTATAGCTGAATTTTTGCAGATTTTCTTCTGATTTAAGAAGGCAAATTACACCAAGCTTTGATTTTTTTAGTAGAAGGTCTTTTTGGTCCCTTTTATCCACCTATACATTCCGAGTGGTTTGGGTCACCCTAAGCTGCTTGGTTACTCTGTTGTACTGGTCCAAGCCCTATCTCATACAGCCATATCAATCCTTGCCAAGTACAGATGAGGACCAAAAGTCTGAAACAGGCTGTCACATGTGGGTTTGATATGGCTGTGTAAAATTTAAAGCTATAGGCTTGCTATACACCAGTGGTTGTGGATGCTTGCTTGGCTTACTAAGGGTGAAAAGTAATTATTTGCATATTTAGTAGCAGTGCATTGTGGGTAACCACAAATGTTCACTTATAGCTGAATTATTGCATATTTTCTTCTGTTTTAGGAAGGCAAATTACACCAAGCTTTGTTTTTTTTAGTAGGAGAGCTTATTGGTCCCTTTTATCCCCCTATACATTCCGAGTGGTTTGGGTCACCCTGAGCTGCTTGGTTACTCTGTTGTACTGGTCCAAGCCCTATCTCATACTGCCGTATCAATCCGTGCCAAGTACTGATGAGGATCAAAAGTCTGAAACAGGCTGTCTACATGTGGGTTTGATATGACTGTGTAAAATGTAAAGCTATATGCTTGCTATACACCAGTGGCTCTGGGTGCTTGCTTGGCTTACTAAGGGGGAAAAGGGGTAATTTGCATATTTAGTAGCAGTGTATTGTGGGTAACCACAAATGTTCACTTATAGCTGAATTATTGCAGATTTCCTTCTGTTTTTAAAAGGCAAATTACACCAATACAGTGTGCGGCATTGCAGGAAGTGACTAGAGATGGGCCGAACCTCCGATTTTAGGTTCGCGAACGCTGTTCGCGAACTTCCGCGAAAGGTTCGGTTCGTGAAAAAGTTCGCGAACCGCAATAGACTTCAATGGGGAGGTGAACTTTCAAAGTTTTAAAACATTCTATCAACTGGAAAAATGATAGAAAGCTCTAATACCTGGAGCCACACCTAATTGAGTGAAATACACATCACTGCTGGAGGACCCGCCCACCCTCCCTCCCTCCTCCTCCAAGCAAGGTCCTTTATACCATTTGCCTACCTACACTAATTAGTTATGGGACAGCTGGTACACACTCTGCTAGGGAGATTTTAATTCCTCCCTCCACCCTCCAACCTATTCCCTCGTCCCTCCTACCGGAGGGAGGAGGGTCTCTTCTGGCAGGGAATTATACTATTTTAAAAGCCAGTATACATCATACCATAGCTGGGAATCGAACCCAGATCTCACTGTGTGGTGGACACGTCACCCTAAGCACTGTACCACTACAGTAGTAAGTGAAGCTAGCCTAAAATGTACCATTAATGCTCAATGCAATAGAACCATTAGGTTGCTTAAAGGAGAACTGTAGTGAGAGGTATATGGAGGCTGCCATATTGATTTCCTTTTAAGCTATACCAGTTGCCTGGCAGCCCTGCTGATCTATTTGGCTGCAGTAATAATAATAATAATAATCCAAACATTTGTATAGCGCTTTTCTCCTGTCGGACTCAAAGCGCTCAAGAGCTGCAGCCACAGGGACGTGCTCAAGAGGCCACCCTGCAGTGTTAGGGAGTCTTGCCTTGAACTCCTTACTGAATAGGTACTTGACCTAGCCAGGATTTGAACTCTGGTCTCCCATGTCAAAGGCAGAGCCCTTAACCAGTACACTATCCAGCCACAGTAGTGTGAATCACACCAGAAACAAGCATGCAGCTAAGCTTGTCAGATCTTACAAAAATGTCAAACACCAGATCTGCTGCATGCTTGTTCAGGGTCTAGGGCTAAAAGTATTGGAGGCAGAGGATCTTCAGGATAGCCAGGTAACTGGTATTGCTTAAAAGGAAATCAATATGGTAGCCTCCATATACCTTTCACTACAGTTCTCCTTTAAAGGGAACCTTAACTGAGAGTGATATGGATGTTTCCTGTAAACAATACCAGTTGCCTGGCAGTCCAGCTGATCTTTGTGAGTGCAATAGTGGCTGAATCACACCCTGAAACAAGCATGCAGCTAATCCAGTCTGACTTCAGTCAGAGCACCTGATATGCATGCTTGTTCAGGGGCTGTGGCTAAAAGTATTAGAGACACAGGATCAGCAGGCGATTCAGGCAACTGGTATTGTTTTAAAAGGAAAAATCCATATCCTTCTCCGTTTAGGTTCCCTTTAAGGATTTGTAGCATAAAAGCCAACTCACATTGGCTGGGATTTGAACCTGGGTCTCACTGTATGGTGGACAAGCACACTAACCACTATACCAACTGATACTTTTAGCCAGGGTGTTTCAGGGTGTGATTCAGCCACTATTGCAGTCACAAAGATCAGCTGGACTGCCAGGCAACTGGTATTGTTTACAGGAAACATCCATATCACTCTCAGTTAAGGTTCCCTTTAAAGGAGAACTGTAGTGAAAGGTATATGGAGGCTACCATATTGATTTCCTTTTAAGCAATACCAGTTACCTGGCTATCCTGCAGATCCTCTGCCTCCAATACTTTTAGCCCTAGACCCTGAACAAGCATGCAGCAGATCTGGTGTTTGACATTTTTGTAAGATCTGACAAGATTAGCTGCATGCTTGTTTCTGGTGTGATTCACACTACAGTGGCTGGATAGTGTACTGGTTAAGGGCTCTGCCTTTGACATGGGAGACCAGGGTTCGAATCCTGGCTAGGTCAAGTACCTATTCAGTAAGGAGTTCAAGGCAAGACTCCCTAACACTACAGGGTGGCCTCTTGAGTGCGTCCCTGTGGCTGCAGCTCTTGAGCGCTTTGAGTCTGACAGGAGAAAAGCGCTATACAAATGTTTGGATTATTATTATTATTATTACTGCAGCCAAATAGATCAGCAGGGCTGCCAGGCAACTGGTATAGCTTAAAAGGAAATCAATATGGCAGCCTCCATATACCTCTCACTACAGTTCTCCTTTAAGCAACCTAATGGTTCTATTGCATTGAGCATTAATGGTACATTTTAGGCTAGCTTCACTTACTACTGTAGTGGTACAGTGCTTAGGGTGACGTGTCCACCACACAGTGAGATCTGGGTTCAATTCCCAGCTATGGTATGATGTATACTGGCTTTTAAAATAGTATAATTCCCTGCCAGAAGAGACCCTCCTCCCTCCGGTAGGAGGGAGGAGGGAATAGGATGAAGGGGTGGAGGGAGGAATTAAAATCTCCCTAGCAGAGTGTGTACCAGCTGTCCCATAATTAATTAGTGTAGGCAGACAACTGAGTCAAATGGTATAAAGGACCTAGCTTGAAGGGCGGGTTCTCTAGCACTGAAAGCAGTGTGTTTGACAATAACATGTCTGCTGACAGTGAAATGGAGGGTAAAATTTTTGCTTTATGGGCGAACTTCCGCAAACGTTCGCCTGCGACACCCGCACGCGAACCACCGAAGTTCGCGCGAACCCCGTTCGCCGGCGAACCGTTCGGCCCAACTCTAGAAGTGACGACAGTGGAACGCACGATGGAATACGGAAGAGGTGAGTCATCCCCGCCCGCTGCCTCTTACTAATAGTGGCGGCTGATACTGTGCTTAAGCAGGAGGGGGAGGTTCCTGCTGAGCTTAAGCTGGAGGGGGAGCGCACATGGGGGACCCAGGTGAGGGGGGGTTCCTGCTGAGCTTAAGCTGGAGGGGAAGTGCACATGGGGGACCCAGGTGAGGGGGGGTTCCTGCTGAGCTTAAGCTGGAGGTAGAGCACACATGGGGGACCCAGTTGAGGGGGTCCAACCCCCCTCCCCGCCGCTGTGCCCAATACCCCCTTCCTGCCCTCTACCCTCTTATGCGGCGTATGCTACGCCGTGGGTCGGCTAGTATATATATATATATGTACAGGGTCGGACTGGGACACTGGGGGCCCACCAAAGAAATTTCAACCTGGGGCCCACACATCCCATGATTGCGGTGAAAAAAGGGCGTGACCATGCACCGGAAGGTGGGCGTGGTCATGATGTATTATGGGCAGGGCCAAATGTACATAATCTTAGCAGCATTGTAATTCAGAGACACTGCTGCCCAGCAAAACTTTGCATAGAGTCCCCTCCTTCAATATAAAGTAATGTCCTTCTTTGCAGAGGTTGCGACCGCAGAGGTTGCAACCGCATCGGGGCCCTTGGGCCAAAGGGGCCCCGAAGGGCCCTCCCTCAACTACAGTATTACCTCTTTATTGGTCCTGTGCTCATAATAATCACTTCTATAGATACTTTGAACAGTGGTAATCATTAACAAGCTATTTCCCATCCCCTTCTTGCACCTCTGACACTGTAGTTGCCATTGGCAGGTTTTGCTGCGTCATATCAATTGTTCTGTATAGAGTGCGTGGGGGGCCCCATTGTAAAATTTGCATCGAGGCCTACAGCTCCTTAGCTACACCACTGCTCTCAGCATGAGTGATTACAGCACTGAGAAGAGAATTTTTGTGCTGCAGGCAGCAATTGGAGCTCTGTCAGACAAGGAGGGGGGGCCCACCAGAGACCTGGAGGCAGGGCCCACCGAGGGAAAATACTGTACTACTGTGGCCCAGTCCGACCCTGTATATGTATATATATACATATACATGTATATACATATACAGTATACAGCATATGGATATACATAAATATACATATATATGGATATACATGTATATCCATATATATGTGTATACATGGATATATCCATATATATGTATATGCATGGATATATCCATATATATGTATATAGATGTAAGCGATCACTGTAAAAAAAAATAACCTAAAAAAACCCATCACTTTAAATTTTTCCCCACCCCGATGACGTCACGCCACCCGACATCACGTCGCACTGCCACAAACGGCCACTTGGGCTGTCCTGATTGGCCACCAGGGATCCCCGGAAGAAGTTACTCATTAGTAAGAGCTGCAAACATGACTCTCATCACAGCAACAGCATTGGAGATAGGACTCCTCAGGCATCTTCAGATTTAGTAGTTTATTCAGTCAACAAATATACAGTACAGTTCGTTACATCTTAGCAAAGCAGATTCTTCTGTAGTACATCTTCTTGGTGTTACATGCTCTTGGTCCCGTTCCTAGTGAATGGTAACCAGTCTTTTATCTTCTGTCTATACTACGTTACATCTATACTACCTATATACAGCATACAGTTATAAAATATGAAACAACATCATTGGATAGAAGTCAAGGGTTGGAGAAAGCCAGGAGAGAGAAGAAAAGTGTTTCTCCTCAGCTTGTGACCCCCTTTTAATACCAGTCACCGAAGAGTTAAATGTGACATTATCTGAGCCATCCCTCCAAACCTACAATTGGCTCAGACCCCTTGTGATGTCATGACACACACCTACTTAATTAATATTCCGCTTGCTCTATACCCTACATACAAAGAGTGTCATGTTTGGTAAATATTGACTCTTTTTACCTTTCTGTTGACCATAGGTCTGGGGTAGTTTAGGCCTGCGTAGGCCTGTGGCCTTGCACCAGGGACATGTTCCTGGTAACTGCCAGCCTTGGAAATGTTCAGTACTAGTTCTGCTGAACTGTCTCTTTTCTCTCTAAGAGAAAATCCCCTTAAAGGGCAATTCTGCACACCAAGCCTTTTTTTTACTAACTCAGTTCAAGTAACTGAGGCCTACTTAAATTATAACAATCCCCACTAAAACGACTTGATCTGCAGATCCCTGCTTCTGAACCCAGTAGTACCTGGTTTCTTTTCTTTTTGTTTCACTTTTCGATGCTCGTGCTCACACACCTTCTCTGCTCTAGGTGGTTATCCCTGGGAGAGAGGGCACGACCTCTTGGTCTTCCTGTAACAGGCTCTCTGGGGATGCCCTACTTCTAAGTCCCTCTATACCACATTCTCAGCATTTGCGTCACTTGCATATCACTTACAAACATGCATGATCACAGAAAAGTGAAACTTGTTTGCCTGTTAAACAACGGAGCAGTGCCAGGTGCCTTCTAAAAGATCGTCTTTAAACAATCAGCTCCATCATAGGTACTGCTGAAACCTATACCCATAACCCTGTATATCCCTTCATTTGGAAATATCAATAACAGTGCAAGAATGGCAGCAATTAAATATTCCCCTTGAAAAGCAATAGGTGAAGTTTGATTCACTTTTGTAGGCTCAACCCACTTTTCTGAATATTAATCCCAGTCACCTAGTGACCAACTATGCAAAGTTTAAGAACCCTGCCATTACCAGTGTAAGAATTGCTGCAGTTTACATTTTCCTAGTGAAATTTGTATTTGTCTCCACCCACTGATGACCTGGCGTTGCCCAGGTATGTATTTGGCTGGTGTTGGCTCCACCCACTTTCTAACCCTAACGCACAAACACTCAATGACCAAGTTTGGGAGCTTTGGGGTCCTTGGCATCAATAATTTCAATTTCCAATAGAAATTAAACAAATCAGATTGCCTGTTTGTGGCTTCACTCCCTCTCCAGTCACCCAATGACCAACTGTAGCAGGTTTGAGGCATCTGCTGTTAACAGTGTAAAAATGGCTGCAATTTCAATATTCCACTTGAAAATCAACAGCTGAATTTTGATTGGCTATTATAGGCTTAGCCCACTTCCCTGAATATTAATCTGGGCAAAGTTTAGGAACCCTGCCATAAACAGTGTAAGAATGGCTGCAGTTTACATTTTCCCAGTTAATTTTGTTTTGCTCCGCCCACCGTTTGTAACCTTGACACACAGTCACTCAATGACCAAGTTTGTGAGCTTTTGGGTCCTTGGCATCAATAATTTGTATTTTCCCATGAAATTAAACAAATCTGATTCACTGTTTGTGGCTCTGTCCCCTTTTCTGAATTTGAACCCCAGTGACCCAATTACCATCTGTACCAAGTTTGAGGCTTGTGCCATTAACAGTGCAAGAATGGCAGCAATTTTAATATTCTCCTTGAAAAGCGACATGTGATTTTTGATTGCCATTTTTAGGCTCCACCCACTTTTCTGAATATTAATCCCAGTCACCTAGTAACCAGCTGTGCAAAGTTTGAGAACCCTGCCATTAACAGTGAAGAAAGGCTGCAGTTTACAATTTCCCAGAAAAATCTGTTTTTAACTCCACCTACTTTTTGTAACCTTGACACACAGTCACTACACAATGACCAAGTTTGTGAGCTTTTGGGTTCCTGGCATCAAAATTGTGTGACTGGAAGCAGTTTATCCAGCAAAGAAATCTAACTGGCTGTTTGTGGCTCGACCCCTTTACTGAATTTGAACCCCAGGCACTTAACGACCGACTGTAGCAGGTTTGAGGTCTCTGCCATTAACAGTGTAAGAATGGCTGTAGTTTCAATATTCCCCTTGAAAATCAATAGGTGAATTTTGATTGGCTTTTGTAGGCTCCACCTACTTTTCCGAATATTAATCCCAGTCACCCAGTGACCAACTGTGCAAAGTTTGAGAACCCTGTGAATAACAGTGTAAAAAAAGCTGCAGTTTACATTTTCCCATGAAAAAAAGTTGTTTTTGGCTCCGCCCACTATTTGTAATCTTGACATACAGTCACTCAATTACCAATTTTATGAGCTTTGGGGTCCTTGGCATCAATAATTTGCATTTTATCATTGAAATTAAACAGATGCTGTTTTTGGCCCGCTCCCTTCAGAATTTAAACCCCAGTCTCCCAGTGACTGACTGTAAAAGATTTTAGGCCTGTGCCATTAAGAGTGTAAGAATGGCAGCAATGTAAATATTCGCCTTGAAAATCAAAAGTTGAATTTTGATTGGCTGCTGTAGGCTCACTAACTTTTCTGAATATTAGTCCCAGTCATCCAGTGACCAACAACTGTGTAACCCACCCAGTTTGAGAACCCTGCCAATAACAGAATGGCTGAAATCAATCTAACAAATCTGATTGGCTGTTTGTGGCTCCACCCCTTTAGTGAATATGGACCCCTGTCACCCAATGACTGACTGTATCAGCTTTGAGGCCTCTGCCATTAACAGTGTAAGAATGATAGCAATGTGAATATTTTCCTTGAAAATCAATAGGTAAATTTTGATTGGCTGTTGTAGGCTCCACCCACATTTCTGAATATTCATCCCAGTCACCCAGTGGCCAGTTGTGTAAAGCTTGGGAACCCTGCCATGTTAAAAATTTAGTTGGCACCACCCACTTTTTCTAACCTTGACATACAGTCACTCAATTATCAAGTTTATCAGCTTTGGGGTCCTTGGTATCAATACTTTGTATATTGCCATTGAAAAATAAACAAATCTGGCTGTTTGTGGCTCTGCCCCCTTTCTGAATTTGAACCCCAGTCACCCAGTGACCAATTGTACCAGGTTTGAGGCATCTGCTATTAACAGTATAAGAGAATGGAAGCAGCTTAAATATTCCCTTTGAAAATCAAAAGGTGAATTTTTATTGGCTGTTGTAGGCTCCACTTACCTTCCAAAATCGTAATCTCATTCACCCAGTGACCAACTGTGCAAAGTTTGAGAACCCTGCCATTAACAGTATAAGAATGGCTCCAGTTTATTTTTTTTTCCAGTAAAAGTTGTTTTTAGCTCCGCCCACTTTTTTTAACCTCGACACACAGACACTCAATGACTAAGTTTGTGAGCTTTCAGGTTCCTGGCATCAAACATGTGTGAATGGAAGCAGTATATCCACTAAGGAAATCTGATTGGCTGTTTGTGGCCCTGCCCCTTTAGTGAATTTGAACCCCAGTCACCCAATGACCGACTGTAGCAAGTTTGAAGCCTCTGCCATTAAAAGTGTAAGAATAACAGCTGTTTAAATATTCCCCTTGAAAATCAATAGGTGAATTTTGATTGACTGTTGTAGGCTCCACCCACTTTCTTGAATCTTAATCGCATTCCCCCAGTAACCAACTGTGGCAAGTTTGCGAACCCTGCCATTAACCGTCTAAGAATGGCTGCAGTTTACATTTTCCCATTTAAAATGAATGGCTGAAATTTGATTGGCTGTTTTATGCTCCGCCCACTTTTACTGGATTTGTAACCTCGGTCATGAAGTGACCACCTGTGCCAGGTGTAGGGACTCTGGCTTGATTACTGTGAGAATGGCAGCCTTTTACATTTTTTCCATTGACATAAATGGGTGAAATCTGATTGGCTGTTTGTAGCTCCGCCCAGGTGTGCAGGGGGGCCTCGAGACCCCCAGAACATATCATCCCAGGTAGTAAGGGATCTGTGTACGTACCAAGTTTCGTTCAAATTGGTAAAGCTGTTTTCGAGTGATTGCGGCACATACACACACACACACACACACACACACACACATACATACATCCGATTTTATATATATATAGATATATATATTAGCTGATTGCCCAGTGTTGCCAAGTCAAATCTTTCGCTGGGGTTGGCTCCGCCCACGTTTTCTAACCCTAACACATAATTACTCAATCACCTAGGTTGTGAACTTTGCAGTCTTTGGCATCAATAATTTGCATTGAAATGAAACAAATCTGGCTGTTTGTGACTCCATCCCCTTTTCTGAAGGTGAATTTTGATTTGCTTTTATAGGCCCCACCCACTTTTCTAAATACTAATCCCAGTCATCCAGTGACCAACTGTGCAAAGTTTAAGAACCCTACCATTAACAGTGTAAGAATTGCTGCAGTTTACATTTCCCCAGTGAAATTTGCATTTGTCTTCGCTCACTTTTTGGTTATGGGAATAAAAACTATCCTATATGTTATTCCAGGTAATATACTATGTGTGTGCCAAATTTCATTCAAATCCGTTCAGCCATTTTTGCGTGATCGAGTAACAAACATCCAAACATCCAAACTTTCCCATTTATAATATTAGTAGGATAAATTGCCAAATCATCTTAATATACACAGTATAAGTGTAAAAGTATTTTTTTTATTTTTATTAGCGAGAGTTCCCCAATTCATAGTAGAACAATGTTAACATAAAGTAATCCTCAGTGCCAACAAAAAATTCTCAGTCCTGAGTTTCCCACACTCAGGAAAGCAACCTGCAGCCACCCAATGCTCAAGAGACAACGAGTGGCCACCACCCCCAAAACCTAAGCTGGGGTCAGGCGCTGTCTTTCACAAATGGGCATAAACTTTAAACAATAAAAATTGGATGAAAACACTTTGTGGGTCCATGCAAACTGGAGCCAAGTGCATAAACTCCCATCAAATACATACAGGAGTGTTCAGTGCAGTCGTCTGAAGGAAGTCATCAAATTGCCAGTTCTCCTGCCCAACCAGTCTAAGCCAGGCATGGTCGGAATTGCTGATTTCCGTTTCCGCGGTAATTCCGCGGTCCGTCGATCCGGAATTCCGCTACCGGGTCATTCCGGCGGTATACGGAGCTGTTCCGCGGAATTCCGACGGTATACGGACTTTAGAAATGTATATTATGCGGACTTCCGTAATTTACGTAAGCGTAACTCAATCCATTTTTTTTCTCATTTACTGATTGTTTTTGGTTTCTTCTGCCTTTTATGATGATATGGAGATTGTGTTTAAGAGTGTATAGTCAATAAAATTGTTGTATATAGTCTCAAATGTGTTAACAGCGTACTTCCGTAAAAAAATTCCGGAATTCCGCCCACGTGCGCTGGGGGCGGAGGTACCGTTGCGGAAGTTCGTCATTCTTTACTTCCAGCCCATGCTGTGTTTGGAGTGGCCCAGTGAGAGTGACCTGAGAGTGAGAGACTGTCTGCACTGCAAACTGTTATTGTGGTAAGTGAGTAATATACTTTTACATATATGTTTATGATGTGATGAATGCAATTAGTCCATTTTGTTTTAGTTAGAGAAATGTTACCATTTTTGTTTTTGACCCTCCCTGACCTGTACATCATTTGTATATGGCCCTGTTTCCACCATAGCGAATTCGCATGCGACGTCGACATGCAGATTTGCTTAGTGTATTGAAGTGGCTGGGGCTGTTTGCACGCGTGCGTCGTGCGTGCGCGATTTGGCGGCGGGCCAAATCTGCGCGACGGTATTGCAGATTTTGCGTGCGTCGGGAATCCGTGCGAATCGCCTCTAATGTATTTAATAGGAAAAACACATGCGTTTTTTGCATGAGTTTTCCCCCGCGATTTTGCGTGCGATTTCGCACCTTTTCTAATCTTAAACTACCCTGGCAGTGTCATGGTTAATTTGGCAGTGTCATGGTTAAAATCGCACGCGAAATTGCGATTAAAACGCATGCAAAATCGCATCCGCATGCGTTTTTATCTGCGGGGGAATGCCGGCAAAATTGTGACGCAACAGTGGAAACTTAGCCGATAGGATATTATCATGTTGCATTTGATGGCGATTTGTGGCATGCACTTTCACGGCATGAAGTTCCCTTCGCGGGCAAGCTGGGCATGTTGGGTCTTTTTTATTTTTCCAGAGCCCATGGTGGAGGAGGGCCAGCAGACCGACACAACAACCCCCACAGAGTACAACCAGATTGGCAGCAGATTTGCCCACAAGTGCACTCAGATTGGTCGCAGATGTGTTCAAAAAAATGCAGTCAGATTGATTGAAACCTGTGCCCACAAGTGCATTCAGATTGGTTGAAAAACATGTGCCCAAAGAGCAGTAAGATTGATCCTTGATGTTCCCACAAAGTGCAGTCAGATTGGTCGTAACGTGCGCACAAGTGCAGTCCGATTGGTTGAAACATGTGCCCACAAAATGCAGTAAGATTGTTCGCTGATCTTCCCACAAAGTGCAGTGCTATTTTTGTATGTGCAGATAGGCCGGTTTCCTCCCGGGTTCAGTGGTGCACTAGGATCTGAGTAGATCATAAAATAACAAACTATACTAGCTAAGCTATGTGCAGATAGGCCGTTTTTTCTCCCGTTTTTACTCCACTGCACTATGATCTGACTACTAGGTCTGAGTGCTATGTGTGCATTCGCAACAGTAGACAATTGGCAACTGTGAGCGGCGGCCTTATATGTCAGAGGATATTTACAATCCCCGACCATGATCTCCCAGCCAATCTCCGTTATCAGACAGGCATGTCCCGAAGTCAGCTGACCGTCTTGTCAGCTGATATTCCTTCTCAACGCATAAAGAAGACAGCTGCGTTGATCGCGCGCGTGTGCATGCCGAGTCCTCCTATGCAGTGTGGACAAGGCAGAACACCGCACGTCGCCAGCTCCAGATGACACCAACTCTCCCTCCGCGTTCCCAGAGGAGAAAGCAGCGGCAGTGCTGTATTCCGCCACAACGGTAATTTTCTTATTCATTACAGATCCCTAGCCACGTCCGTAATTTCTAGCACTGTAGAAGCATATGAAAGTAGTAGATAATAGATATCCACTTCCGTAGTAGTGATTTGTAACTATATAAGTAGAGATGTCGCGAACCGCCGATTTTCGGTCCGCTAACTTTCGCGTAAGGTTCGATTAGCGCAAACTTCCACAAACCGCAATACACTTCAATGGGGAGGCGAACTGCAAAATGTAAAAAACATTACTATGGCCATAAAAGTGATGCTAAACATCTTTTAAAGGGTCTAACACCTACAACCCCAGGTGGAGGAGCGGGATACATGCCAAAAGTCCCCGGGAAAAATCTGGAATTGACGCAAAGCAGCTTTGTAAGGGCAGAAATCACCTTGAGTGCTAAATGACAGGCCTAAAGTGTTTTAAAACATATTGCATGTGTATACATCAATCAGGTAGTATAATTAATTAGTGTACTGCTTCACACTGACACACCAAACTCACTGTATAACACACTGCAAACAGCTGTTTGTGTATGCAGTATGAATTGCAACGGCTGTCGCATCAACACAAGTGCAGTAATAATGGGTATTACACTACTGATACAGTTAGTAACTGGATGTGGTGGGCCTGGCAGTGGCAGCCAGTATGATTTGCAGCGGCTGTCAGCGGTAGACAAGTGCACTGATAAGGTTGTTACACTGCTAATAGTCACTGGGATGTGTGTGGTGGGCCTAACAGTGGTGGCAGCAGGCAGTATAAATTGCAACAGCTTTGGCAGCCAGCAGTAACACAAGTGCAGTAATATATACAGTTCAATTCAAATCAACATAAAAAAAAAAAGAGGATTAGTTCGCAAAAGAACTGTTGTGGGGGGCTGTTATAGCGACAGCAATTAGCCAGGAGCAACTTAACAAGCAAGGAGCATAACTAATCTTTTCCTATGAGAGACAGTCTGCAGCAGCTCGCCCTACACTCACTAAAGCAGGCACACGAGTCAGCGTAATGGTCGCCGCTGCCTGCTTTTTATTAGGGGGGCATTGGCTCCAGGGGATAGCCTAGCCTGATTGGCTACATTGGGCCTGCTGACTGTGATGTAGAGGGTCAAAGTTGACCGTAATGGAGCATTATGGGGTGAATCGAACTTCCTGGATAGTTCGCGGTTCGCCACAATGCCGAACACCCGGAAGTTCGGCTTGAACCGTTCGCCGGCGAACCGTTCGGGACATCTCTATAGATAAGCATTAATACAATAGTCATTGTACAGACTATATTATATAATGCTATGTTGCTGTCTTTGTCTCTAAACAGAAAACTCATAGCAATTAAACATGTTTTGATCAGAAAAATGTTTTCGTATGTGCAAAAACATATTGTATTTTTCAATGTTATTTTTCATTGACTTCTAGATGGCTGCTGCTGCTGAAGCCGTTGATGGAGGGAGGAGCAGGGCGTCTGCTGCTGCTGCTGAAGACGCCGCTGATGATGGGAGGAGCAGGGCGTCTGCAGCTGAAGCCGCTGATGGTGGGAGGAGCAGGGCGTCTGCAGCTGAAGCCGCTGATGGTGGGAGGAGCAGGTCGTCCAACAATCGGCGACTAAAAAAGAAGGAGAAAACCTTCATCATTAAAGTAATTTTTTTATATTTTTCCTCACTGTATTAATCCATGAACCCAAAAACTCATTAATATCAAAGCTGAATATTTTTGGAAGTAGTTTTTATTTTGTTTTTAATTTTTGCTATTTTAGGGGGATATCTGTGTGTGCAGATGACTCTTACTGTGCACAATTATTAGGCAACTTAACAAACACAAATATATACCCATTTCAATTATTTAATTTTACCTGTGAAACCAATATAACATCTCTTTCCAGTGATAAATACCAGCCCAAACCAGTACTCCACCTCCACTCTGCTGGCATCTGAGTCGGACTGGAGCTCTCTGGCCTTTACCAATCCAGCCACGGGCCCATCCATCTGGCCCTGTGGCCCATCAAGAAGACTCACTCTGATTTCATCAGTCTATAAAACCTTAGGACAATGAGTCTTGAGATATTTCTTGGCCCAGCCTTGATTTTTCCAGGCGCTTCTTGCGACCCTGTTGACTATTTTGAATGAAACGCTTGATTGTTCGATGATCACGCTTCAGAAGCTTTGTAATTGTACGAGTGCTGCATCCCTCAGCAAAATATCTCATCGATTTTTGACATTTCTGAGCCTGTCAAGTACTTCTTTTGACCCATTTTGACAAAGGAAAGGCAGTTACCTAATAATTATGCACACCTGATACAGGGTTTTGATGTCATTACACCACACCCCTTCTCATTACAGACAGAGATGCACATCACCTAATATGCTTAATTGGTAGTAGGCTTTTGAACCTATACAGCTTGGAGTAAGACAACGTGCATGAGGCCTCTTTTCCACGAACTGTTGATAGGCAGTGAAATGCCTTTCAAACTCTCACAACCGCTCGCTGACGCTTGGTAAGTGCTCCCTGCTGGCTGCTGCCTGGCAACTGCTCACTGCTGCCTGGTAACTGCTTGCTGAGCACACAGCTCAACAGTTCGTGGAAAAGAGGTCTAAGGATGATGTGGTCAGAATACTCATTTGCCTAATAATTCTGCACTCCCTGTAGTACCCCGAAGATTTGCAATGGAAGGGCTTAATGTTCAGACTACACAACTACGCCCCACACACACTCAAGTCAACTCAACAGCGGTCTTTTAGGCTCTCATAACTTTGATTTAGAATTCACTTACAGATAATCTCCTTGTATTGTTCACACAGTTGATAATACTGATAATAAGTCAATTCAACATTTAATTTACTTTCAGCAGTGTTGTTAGTACCATAGCAAGAGATGTATGTATTGTAAAGGTTATTTTTGGCTGATCATTAATTTTTTATTTTTTTTTATGTTGCAGACTATGTTACGGGGGGGGGGGGGGGGGTATGACACTGCGAAGAGGGCGGCGAAGAGGGAGGTGATGGACCGGCTGCTGCGGGTCCTTCAGACTACTTACCACCGCACGTGGTCGGTTAAGAAAATTCAGACAATGTGGTCGGACTTTAAGTCCAAGACCCCACGTGCGGTGGAGAAAATAAAGTCTGACCTTGAGTGTAAGTAATAAATGTTTTTTTCATATATGTAGCGGGATGTGTAATTTTTTTTCAACCTTGTTAATCCTCACGATTTTCCAATGTATCAGTGGCTTTATACTCTTATTGTTATGCAATGCACTGTTTAACCTTAGGTAATATCTTCTTCCATCAGTATTTTTAAAACAATCTCACATTTTTTTTTAGTGGATCGGTCTCAGCGATGCAGGCGGTCCCGTCGTGCCTCTGCTCCTCCCTCTTCCAGACAGGGATTGGATCCTGCTGCTGTCCCCTCCCCTGAAGATGATGATGAGGAGGCTGGACCCAGCACCAGCCACAGGTCCAGAAGCCGTCAGCGCCGTGGGCAAAGGCGTGCCCGTGGCCGGAGCCTGTCTGTGGCATGTAAGTATTTTATAACAAAGTTTTAACATTAATCAAATGAAAGTGGTACGTCTGTAAGGAAGGAGATTAGTACATAATGTAATTTTGCACAGAACTATTTTTTTTTTTCTCTCCAAGAAAAAAAAAAAAAAAGTTGCATGATACCATGTTTTCTTTTTATCATAGCATCTATCTCTGCGCGACTTCGCAGCCGCAGGCGCGGAAGCCGACAGCAGTCTTCCGGCAGGCCAGAATCTGGTCAAAGTGGCACAGCTGTGTGTAAGTAAAATACACTGTTGTACAAAGAAGTACACGCAAGACGGAATGTATCCACATATTTATAACAGTACTAACTTAACCCTTTTTTTGTGTGTGGGGGGGGAATAAAAGTTGTTCCGAGTGTTTAATGTGAAAAAAATTCCACTTTCAAATCACCTGCTGGCCAGTGACCACTGACCAGTTGGTTTTCTGTACACGGTTTTTGTTAAAAGTCAATATTTATTACAAATATTGTTTGCCACTACCAGGCCCAGGGAACTAACATGCGATGTAGTAAATTTGATGGTTACAATGATATAGTAGAGGTTCTTTGAGAAGTATTTTTATCGTTATTGCTAATGTTCATTATGTATATAGCGCCAACATCTTCCTCTGCGATGCACAGAGTATATTGTGTTGTCAGTTATCTGACAAAGACTGTACGTGCACACAATGTACATCATACAAAAGTCCTATGTCTGTATTGCCCTCTATTCAACTACCTTTATCAAACAGTGTACAAAGTTTCTCATAATTTACCACATCAAATTTTGCTTTTGAGAAAGTCTTATCGATGTGTATAACGTTGCATCTAGAAAACATTCAATAAATATGTAACACCTTACTTAATGCAAAATTAGATTTTGCTTGTGCGTTACATTATTAAACCTTTTACATGGTATTTGATGCAGTGTATTGATTTGCGGACGTTGTGTAGTGCATGTATCGTATGGTAGTCTAGAAGAATGAGTTATAGGAGGAAAACAATACAGACAGAAGGAAGAAATTAAAGGAACACTATCTAGAAAAAAGTCGGCAGTTAACATGTTACAGATGACATGTTTTGGGCCAGTCTACCTGTTTTTAGGGGTGATTCTCAAGGCTTTATTTGTTTTCAACAGCATTTACTGAACAACAGTTTACAAATCTAACTGACAACATAATGTGCAAGTGAGTAGGGAGACCGGCTGGTATCTTGCCATTTTGGCAGTTCAACTGCTGTTCATGAAATGCTTTTGAAAACAAAGAAAACCATGAGAATCACCCCATGACGGTGATTGATTGTGCCAAAAGCCGTCGGTTCTGTCAGATGTTTACTGCCTACTTATTTCAAGATAGTTGTCCTTGAAGAACTCCAGCCCGATGTTGAATGGATTGGAATCGTAGAAAAGTAAGAGCACTAACCCACCACCACATCACCCTGCTTCCAGATTAGAATACCTCATCCAGCCAGTGATTATGTCCATCCATACTAGTGAAAGTAGTGTATCATCCCTAAATATTATGTAAGCCGGGAAGCCCATGGTTTAATTTCACAACTTGAAATGAAACTTTATTCCTAAGTGGCCATAAATAAATTGTACATACTGGGCCAACATATCAATTTAAGAAATGTTGACAAAGCTTCAGTACTATGCACGTGTGGAATGGTAGTTTAAAGGTATTCCTCATCCACTAGCCACAACAATTTCTTCAACATTTATGTGTCTGTTTCGGATTGTGATTTTGCGATACACTAATTTTGGCAGTCATATTTCATTACTCATACTTTTGGAAAAACAATGAGTTTGTATTTTGATTCTGGATGAGATCATTCATTGGCAAACTTAGACATGAGTAAACAGTGACTTTTCGGCTTATAAAAAGCATTCATCGGAGTGGTTCCTGACTAAAAATGAAAAACACACTTTCTGTACACTGACATAAAGTTGAACAATTTTTCTGCAAACATAAATGTAATTATACATGACTTAAATGTTACTCAGTCAGAGAACACTTTTCCTGCTATCCAAGCTGAGTTGATAAGATCAACATTGCCCTCAATGAAACGTAACGTACACTCTGGTGACTGGCTAGCCATTGTAAATTCCAAGTTCAAATTGAAACTGGGCTAGTCACATCACATCACATGCACCATTAATTCTAAGCTAAAGAGAATTGTGGCATTTCAAACCAGCGTATGCATGGGGAAAAAAAAAGAATAGTGCCAGTAAACAGTAACACCATCTTACACAGCATATGACACAAACAATGAATTAAAAAAATTAAAGAAATAAATCATTTTGGGCATTGATAAACCCATTGTACCAGCATGAGAGGTTCTTAACAAGAGTCCTAGTTTAAACCAGGTTGTACAGATTTCATGAAATGTGTACATTTTGAATCTTGTGTACATCTCATTTTTTCCTTTTGAAGCCACCCATGAATACAGTGAATGTCAATGTATAAGTTGTGTTTTCAATGTGTTTGTCAGGTAAAAGTACAACGAAAGTATTATAATCTGAAAAATCACTGTTTACTTTTCTCGAATGTAGCCTAGCCAATCAATGCTATCACTGGGTTTCAAAATGCCTTGCTTTTACTGATGGCTGATACGGTACCACACTCTACTGTTTATTCTTTTATCATAAGTTTTTGTTCATGCGTAGTGTAATATTTTAGTTTTCTACATCTTTTTCTTTACAGCTTCTTCTCATTCCGAGATTCTGGCCGGCCAAGTCGCAACCCTGCAGCAGGAAGTAGTGGTTCTGACTTCCACTGTTCAACAATTAGAACAGTGGAAGTCAGAACTACAAACGACTCTTCAGCAGCAGCAGGCGGACTTTGAGGAGTGACTTCGGCAGCAAGAGGCAGCTTTCCGCCACCAACTGCTGCAACAAAGGCAGGAGATGGAGGGCCAAATTGAGGAGCAAAGGCAACGCATCCTCGCTTTCCGGGAGGAGGCAGGACAGCTCCATGACTATTTTGGACAACTGGCGGGTACAAGGAGGATGTAATGTTGGTCCTGACTCCTCCTGGGTTCCGAATTATATCCAGTGGCTTGCAAAAGTATTCTGCCCCCTTGAAGTCTTCCACATTATATCATATTACTGCCACAAACATGAATCCATTTTATTAGAATTCCACGTGAAAGACCAATACAAAGTGGTAGACATAAATTGTATTTCTTGAAATATGGGCTACAAGGTGTAGAAAAGGGCGCCCGAGTTTTGATATAGCCTACAAGCGCTGGAAGCCGAAATATTTCATTCCCCACTATCCATGGCGGCCTGGAGGGGGAATAGTAATTAACACGGCCCTGGGCTTTTTTTGTAGCCAAAGTTTTTGTATGGGTACACGTGAGAACAAGTGGACTGAAAATCATACATGATTACAAACATTTTTTAAAAATAAATAACTAAGTGGGGTGTGCGTAATTATTCGGTCACCTGAGTCAATACTTTGTAGAACCACCTTTTTCTGCAATTACAGCTGCCAGTCTTTTAGGGTATGTCTCTACCAGCTTTGCACATCTAGAGACTGAAATCCTTGCCCATTCTTCTTTGCAAAACAGCTCCAGCTCAGTCTGATTAAATGGACAGCGTTTGTGAACAGCAGTTTTCAGATCTTGCCACAGATTGTCGATTAGATTTAGATCTGGACTTTGACTGGCCCTTTCTAACACATAGATATGTTTTGTTTTAAACCATTCCATTGTTGCCCTGGCTTTATGTTTAGGGTCATTGTCCTGCTGGAAGGTGAACCTCCGCCCCAGTCTCAAGTCTTTTGCAGTCTCCAAGAGGTTTTCTTACAAATTTGCCCTGTATTTGGCTCCATACATCTTCCCATCAACTTTGACCAGCTTCCCTGTCCCTGCTGAAGAGATGCACACCCCGAGCATGATGCTGCCACCACCATATTTGACAGCGGAGATGGTGTGTTCAGAGTGATGTGCAGTGTTAGTTTTCTGCCACACATAGCGTTTTTCATTTTGTCCAAAAAGTTCCATTTTGGTCTCATCTGACCAGAGCAACTTCTTCCACATGGTTGCTGTGTCCCCCACATGGCTTGTGGCAAAATGCAAATGGGACTTCTTATGCTTTCTGTTAACAATAACTTTCTTCTTGCCACTCTTCCATAAAGGCCAACTTTGTACAGTGCATGACTAATAGTTGTCCTATGGACAGATTCCCCCACCTGAGCTGTAGATCTCTGCAGCTCGTCCAGAGTCACCTCTTGACTGCATTTCTGATCAGCGCTCTCCTTGTTCGGCCTGTGAGTTTAGGTGGATGGCCTTGTCTTGGGAGGTTCACAGTTGTGCCATACTCCTTCCATTTCTGAATGATCGCTTGAACAGTGCTCCGTGGGATGTTCAAGGCATAGGAAATCTTTTTGTAGCCTAAGCCTGCTTTAAATTTGTCAATAACTTGATCCCTGACCAGTCTGGTGTGTTCTTTGGACTTTACGGTCTCGTTGCTCCCAATATTCTCTTAGACAACCTCTGAGGCCCTCACAGAGCAGCTGTATTTGTACTGACATTAGATTACACACAGGTGCACTCTATTTAGTCAATAGCACTCATCAGGCAATGTCTATAGGCAACTGACTGCACTCAGATCAAAGGGGGCCGAATAATTATGCACACACCACTTTGCAGTTATTTATTAGTAAAAAAAATTTGGACTCATGTATGATTTTTGTTCCACTTCTCATGTGTACACCACTTTGTGTTGGTCTTTCATGTTGAATTCCAATAAAATTGATTCATGTTTGTGGCAGTAATATGACCAAATGTGGAAAACTTCAAGGGGGCCGAAGCAAGCAAGCCACTGTATATATGTTTTGTTTTAAACCATTCCATTGTTGCCCTGGCTTTATGTTTAGGGTCATTGGCCTGCTGGAAGGTGAACCTCCACCCCAGTCTCAAGTCTTTTGCAGATTCCAAGAGGTTTTCTTCCAAGTTTGCCCTGTATTTGTCTCCATCCATCTTCCTATCAACTCTGACCAGCTTCCCTGTCCCTGCTGAAGAGAAGCACCACCAGAGCATGATGCTGCCACCACCATATATGACAGTGGGTGTGGTGTGTTCAGAGTGATGTGAAGTGTTCATTTTCCGCCACACATAGCGTGTTGCATTTTGTCCAAAAAGTTCAATTTTGGTCTCATCTGACCAGAGCACCTTCTTCCACATAGTTGCTGTGTCCCCCACATGGCTTGTGGCAAACTGCAAATGGCACTTCTTATGCTTTCTGTTAAAGAGAGACACTGAAGCGAAAAAAAAATACATGATATAATGAATTGGTTGTGTACTATGAATATAATTACTAGAAGATTAGCAGCAAAGAAAATATTCTCATATTTTTATTTTCAGGTATATAGTGTTTTTTCTAAGATTGCATTATCCTATAATAATGTGCAGATTACACAACACTCAGCATTCAAAATGAGTCTTTCAGAGCAGTCTGTGAAGTAATGAACTCTCCTCTAGCAGAGGAAAAGTAAACAGTTCAATTACAGTTCAGATAATAAAAGTCAGATAACAGCCCTCTCCACAACTAAGTTAGTGGGAGAGCTTAATAGCTTTTTTGCATAGAGATAACAACTGGAGTTTCTCAACTCTTCCTGTACTGGAAACAATTAGACTGGTGTATCTGATCTTAATGTTTTTTTTCTTAGCTGTACTACACATACAAATCATAATATCATCTTTTTTTTTTTCGCTTCAGTGTCTCTTTAACAATGGCTTTCTTCTTGCCACTCTTCCATAAATGCCAACTTTGTACAGTGCATGACTAATTGCTGTCCTATGGACAGTCTCCCACCTGAGCTGTAGATCTCTGCAGCTCGTCCAGAGTCACCATGGGCCTGTTGACTGCATTTCTGATCAGCGCTCTCCTTGTTCGGCCTGTGAGTTTAGGTGGATGGCCTTGTCTTGGTAGGTTTACAGTTGTGCCATACTCCTTCCATTTCTGAATGATCGCTTGAACAGTGCTCCGTGGTATGTTCCAGGCATAGGAAATCTTTTTGTAGCCTAAGCCTGCTTTAAATTTCTCAATAACTTTATCCCTGAACTGTCTGGTGTGTTCTTTGGACTTCATGGTGTTGTTGCTCCCAATATTCTCTTAGACAACCTCTGAGGCCGTCACAGAGCAGCTGTATTTGTACTGACATTAGATTACACACAGGTGCACTCTATTTAGTCATTAGCACTCAGACATCAAGTAATGTCTATGGGCAAATAACTTCCCTCAAATTATTTTTTTTTTCTGTTTTAAGAAACAAAAGTTTAAATTTTGTTTTATGTTTTTTATATTTGTTCACTTTTTAAAAAAAAGTTTAACAAAGTTGTTGCAAATTGCAATAAATTATTTATTATAACATGTTCCCTGTTGGATTCTATGTATTGAACAATGTATGTATAACTACTAGCTGGTGATGATTGATAACCATCAGGCTCTTGCTTGCCTGGCATATTTTTATGTCGGTTGTATGCACCACAAAATATATTTACTGTAACACACAAATGTTCATTTGTCAAGGTTTAGAGATTTGCAATATTTTTCAAGCATAATTTGTTTCTTGCCTTACATCAAATTTGATGATATGGGGGTCAAACACCTCTCCTAGTTATTAACAAAGAATTCACTGTATCGGTTGAAAAGGGCACCTGGCCTACATCTATGAAAAGGGCGCCGCCATAGAGATCAAAGTTATTTCTGGAAATATGGGCTACTACAAGGTGTATAAAAGGGCGCCTGAGTTTTGATATAGGCTACAAGCCCAAATTATTTCATTCCCCGCTATCCATGGCCAGACCCGAAGTTGTTATATGGGCTACACCTGGTGCATTATTTGTAGCCGAAGTTGGTATATATGTGCTCCACCAGGCGCCCTATCCTTTTTAAGTATATCCAAATTCACCCTTGGATACAATAATAAGTAGCCAAGATGTAAAGTCTTTGTTCAGATTTTTGAACAAAATCTTTCATGCCATATTATATGATTTTGTTTAAAGCGGATCCGATATGAAAAAGTAAATATAATAACAAGTCACTTGTCTATGTATCTTGTCTAAAGTTTAGATGGTTTACTCAGCAAATCTAGCTGCAAACACCTTCAACAGTGTATTTTTCAACAGTACTATTTTTTCCTGTGATACAATGGGATCAACCATGTTTTCTGCTTGTCAGTCACTATTACACAATTACACTCAAGGCAAGCTTATCTGTATCTAGGCATGCTATTCTGCATATCTGCATATTCTGTGAAAAATCCACTCCTATCTCCTCTATTACACAGAACACTGATCTGTATCTGCACTGAAACTCTCAGATTGTAATTACTCTGCCCCTGAAATCTATAGCTAGCAACACCATTTTCACCAGCCCAGGCTGAAATCACACAATCCCTTGCAAACGCCAAGGCGTTCTCGAGAAGCTGTGGGCATGGCTTGCTTAGTTTATCGGAAATTAGGGTATTAAAAAACACAAGTATTTGCCTTAAGGAATGCCCTATAAACTATATGTAAGGAAAACAATTATGCAATGAGTAAAAGTTCATCTCGGATCCACTTTAATAAATCTCTGACATCACTCGTTGTTCGAAGCACAGGGTATAACGTCCATAAGATGGCTTGGCAGTAGCGTAAGTAAATATTGGTTTTGAGGCAGCAGGTAACGGCTGCAGGGTAGACATGCCCTTGCCCCCTACAGACCTGGGTGAAAGCCCGGAAGGATATAAAGTCCAGAAGTTGAAGTTGTCACAGCAGCAGAAGTAGGTATCATAAGGTTTGACACAGCAGCAGGTAATAATGGCAGCAGCGGTACAGGCCCTCGGCCCCTAGAGAGACCTGGATTGAAGGTTATAAAGTCCAGCAGTTGAAGTTGTCACAGCAGCAGAGGTAGGTATCATAAGGTTTGACACAGCAGCAGGTAATAATGGCAGCAGCGGTACAGGCCCTCGGCCCCTAGAGAGACCTGGATTGATGGTTATAAAGTCCAGCAGTTGAAGTTGTCACAGCAGCAGAGGTAGGTATCATGAGGTTTGACACAACAGCAGGTAATAATGGCAGCAGCGGTACAGGCCCTCGGCCCCTAGAGAGACCAGGATTGAAGGATATAATGTCCAGAAGTTGAAGTTGTCACAGCAGCAGAGGTAGGTATCATAAGGTTTGACACAGCAGCAGGTAATAATGGCAGCAGCAGTACAGGCCCTCGGCCCCTAGAGAGACCTGGATTGAAGGTTATAAAGTCCAGAAGTTGAAGTTGTCACAGCAGCAGAGGTAGGTATCATAAGGTTTGACACAGCAGCAGGTAATAATGGCAGCAGCGGTACAGGCCCTCGGCCCCTAGAGAGACCAGGATTGAAGGATATAAAGAGTGAATGCTCAGTCTGGGATTCTTATCACAGCTGATAACAGACACTTTTAGCAGTGATGATGAAACAGAGAGCATGGTAAGTGTTTTCTCTCATGTTCTTACTGATATATATGGTAAAATACACAAGGGTGCTTCGTCTCTGGTTCCCTTTAAGGCAAATACTTGTTTTGTTTAAATACCCTAATTTCCTATAAACTAAACAAGGCACACACAGCTTCTCCAGAGAACCTTGGCGCTTGCAAGGGATTGTGGAATTTCAGTCTGGGCAGGTGAAAAAGGTGTTAATATCTATAGATTTCAGAGGCATAGTTTCACAATCTGAGAGATGAAGTGCAGACAGTGGCGTACCTAGGGCATTTGACACCCGGTGCTGGGTATTAAAAAGACACCCCCCCCCCCCATTAAAAAAAAAAAAAAACAGCAAATGTGGCATGCTAAACGTGACACGGCGGGTAATGCCAGGTGTAGGCTCGCTCCCCCCCCTAAAGTTGTCCTTAGTATAGTATAGTGGCACCAGTATAGCTAACAAAAAATGGGTGCGGTTATAACATGCGGCGCGCATTGCGCGCCGCGGCGAAAAATGGGCGTGGCCATGACCGGATGAGGGCAGAGCTAACTAATTTAAAGTGAACCCGGGATAAGAGTGATATGGAGGCTGCCATATTCATTTTCTTTTAAACAATAGGCAGCCCTGCTGATCTATTTGGCTGCAGTAGTGAACTGAATTACACCAGAAACAAGCATGCAGCTAATCTTGTCAGTTCTGACAATATTGTCAGAAGCCCCTGACCTGCTGCTTGCTTATTCAGGGTCTATGGTTTAAAGAATTAGATGCCGAGGACCAGCACAGCAGCCAGGCAGCTGGTATTGCTTAAAAGGAGATAAATATTGCAGCCCAATATTATTCTCACCTCGGGTTCCCCTTAAAAGTGCAACACAAAGACAGTGGGCCTTTCCCCAGAAAATTCACATAATTGTTCAGGTTTTCTCAAGAAAATACACGTAATGTGAACAGATTTGACCAGAAAATAGTTCAATCATGTCGGCAGATTTGCCCAAAAAACACGTTCAATCATGTCGGCAGATTTGCCCAAAAAACACGTTCAATCATGTCGGCAGATTTGCCCAGAAAATACATGCAATCATGTCGGCAGATTTGCCCAGAAAATACATGCAATCATGTCGGCAGATTTGCCCAGAAAATACATGCAATCATGTCGGCAGATTTGCCCAGAAAATACATGCAATCATGTCGGCAGATTTGCCCAGAAAATACATGCAATCATGTCGGCAGATTTGCCCAGAAAATATATGCAATCATGTCGGCAGATTTGCCCAAAAAACACGTTCAATCATGTCGGCAGATTTGCCCAAAAAACACGTTCAATCATGTCGGCAGATTTGCCCAGAAAATACATGTAATCATGTCGGCAGATTTGCCCAGAAAATACATGCAATCATGTCGGCAGATTTGCCCAGAAAATACATGCAATCATGTCGGCAGATTTGCCCAGAAAATACATGCAATCATGTCGGCAGATTTGCCCAGAAAATACATGCAATCATGTCGGCAGATTTGCCCAGAAAATACATGCAATCATGTCGGCAGATTTGCCCAGAAAATACATGCAATCATGTCGGCAGATTTGCCCAGAAAATACATGCAATCATGTCGGCAGATTTGCCCAGAAAATATATGCAATCATGTGGCAACCTGGCCAGAAAACACTTCAATCATGTAGCAGACCTGGCCAGAACAGTCGATACACCTGCTAATATAAATTAAATAAAAATTTACTCACCTGAAGCAGCAGCAGACCTCCTGTCCCGGCCTCCGTCCGGCGCGCAGCTCTCACGATCCTCTGCAGCCAGCAACTGAAACTCCCGCGGTGAGAGCAGGGCTACGGGAAAATGGCGCCCGAAGCCCTGCATTGCAGACTCAGTCTCCAGAGCAGGGCTTCGGACGCCATTTTACTGTAGCCCTGCTCTGCCGCTGTTGGAGCTGCGGGCTGCTGCTGTCAGTGAACTGACACAGCGTCTATTAGACGCCGAAAATCAGTTCACGCTGGGGGTGCTTGGACAATATTAGGGGGTGCTTCAGCACCCAAACCACCCCCCTGGCACCGCCACTGCCCCAGTATAGCTAGTATAGTTGCCCCAGTATAGCATAGTGGCCCCAGTATAGTTTAGTGTAGCATAGTGGCCCCAGTGTAGCATAGTGGTCCCAGTGTAGCATAGGTGCCCCCAGTGTAGCATAGTGGCCCCCAGTGTAGCATAGTGGCCCCCAGTGTAGCATAGTGGCCGCCAGTGTAGCATAGTGGCCGCCAGTGTAGCATAGTGGCCCCCAGTGTAGCATAGTGGCCCCCAGTGTAGCATAGTGGCCCCCAGTGTAGCATAGTGGCCCCCAGTGTAGCATAGGTGCCCCCAGTGTAGCATAGTGGCCCCCAGTGTAGCATAGTGGCCCCCAGTGTAGCATGGTGGCCCCCAGTGTAGCATGGTGGCCCCCAGTGTAGCATAGTGGCCCCCAGTGTAGCATAGTGGCCGCCAGTGTAGCATAGGTGCCCCCAGTGTAGCATAGTGGCCCCCAGTGTAGCATAGTGGCCCCCAGTGTAGCATAGTGGCCCCCAGTGTAGCATAGGTGCCCCCAGTGTAGCATAGTGGCCCCCGGTATGAGGGAAGCTTGGAAGGTGGGGTGGCGGGGTCCCCTCCTTCCGGCGCTTCCCCCTCCTAATTAGCAGCAGCCAGCAGCTTAGCGAAGCGGGCGGGGAGGACTTACTCACCTGCTCCAGGCGATGGCGCATAACGTCATCCTCACGTGACGCTGGTCTCTCTGTCGCTCACTGTGCTTCCGCAAATCAGGAAGCACAGTGGGCGGTGGAGAAGGTGGAGACCAGCGTCAGGTGACGATGACGCTATTTGCCATCGCCTGGAACGCAGGAAGTAGGTGAGTAAGTCTTCTCCGCCCGCTCCTGCCCGCTCATCAAGCTGCTGCTAATTAGGAGGGTGAAGCGCCAGAAGGAGGGGACCCAGGTGAGGGAGGTGGGGGGTCCGGCCCCCCTCCCCGCCGCTTTCCCCGCCACCCCTCCTTTCCGGGTTGCTTTCCCCCTCCTGTCCGGCCGGCACAGGCCAATGTGGGGGCCTTGATGACACCCCCTGGGGCGCCCGACACCCGGTGCGGGGCGCCCCATGCCGCCCTATGGTAGGAACGCCACTGAGTGCAGATACAGATCAGTTGCCTTTGTAATGGAGGATATAGGAGTGCAGTTTTCTCACAATATGCAGATATGCAGATTTGCATGCCTAGACACAGATAAGCGTGCCTGTGTGTGTAATTGTGTAATAGTGACAAGCAGAAAACATTTCTGCTCACATTGTATCACAGGAAAAAATAATATTGTTGAAAAATATACCGTTGAAGCTGTTTACAGCTAGATTTGCTGTGTAAACCATCTAAACTTTAGACAAGATAGAGTATATAGACAAGTGACTTGTTATATTTAGTTTTTCATCTCGGATCCGCTTTACATTAAACATTTTTTGGGAGATTGTATCCAATTAATATATAATTTTGCGGGAGAGCGTGCGAGGGATTATGACCAGACCCTTTTACTCACTCTCTGGAATCAGTGACAGGGCCTTTGAACTGGTCATTGATCCAGGACTCATTCATTTTAATAAATGTGAGTCTGTCCACATTTTCTGCGGACAGACGGGTCCGGTAGTCGGTGACCACCCCACCTGCGGCACTGAATACCCGCTCAGAAAGCACACTGGAGGCGGGGCATGACAGAACCTCCAGTGCGTACTGAGCGAGCTCAGGCCAGGTGTCCAGCTTCTTCACCCAATACTCCATTGGGTCATCTGTATCCATATTGTCTGTTGCACTGGATGACCCCAAGTAGTCATTCACCATGCGAACCAGCCGTTGGTGGTGATGACTACTGCTGCCGATAGTGCTGCTGCTGGTGGGAGTATTGGGTGATTGGGGCGTGTAAAATCCCCTCATCACAGCCAGCAGATTAACAGGTCGGGTGGGGTTGCTGCTCGTATTACAGCCACCACACCTCTGCTGGCTGTGACTAGCTGGCTGTCGCTGAGTATGGGAAAGCGGAGGTTCAGGTGGTGGTGGAAAGGCCTGCTCCACTCGCCTGATTAAATCCTGCCAGATCGCTGACATTCGGGAGCTAAATTGTTGGGTACATCCCATTAACTCCCCCACTTTCCCCTTGCAGCGTGGGTCCAATATGGTGGCCACCCACAGATCATCCCTCGCTTTCAGTCGGATGATCCGGGGGTCCTTCCTGAGGCAGAGGAGCATGTGAGCAGCCATGTGGGAGAGATGACCGCTTTCCACCTCTTCCTGGCTGTCAGAAAGGGCATTTTCTGCTTCATGCTCCTGCTGCTCATTAAGGTCGTCCCACCCCCGGACGATTAGCTCTCCCGCATGTTCAGGCCCTGACTCTGTCACCACCACCTCCTCCTCCTCCTCCTCCTGGGCCTGAGCATCCTGGGGCTCTCCACCACTTGCCCCAGCATGGACTTCCTCCGCCAATTCTATCAGGTGGCCCAGTGTCCTGTCCAGCATTAGCACAAGGGGGAGCACTTCGGAAATGTTGCAGTGCTCCATGCTGACCACCTTGGTAGCCTCATCAAAAGGCGCCAAAACATTGCAGACCTCCCTGATCTGCCGCCACTGGTCCCCAGTCAGATTCTCCGGAGGTGGTCTTGACGAATGGGAGGAGGAGGCTGAAGACAGGTAATGGATGACTGCCATTTTTTGCTCCAACAACCTTCTCAACATGTACAGTGTGGAGTTCCACCACGTCTGGCAGTCAACCATCAGCTTGTGCTGCGGCAAGCTGTGGACGCGCTGCAGTTTGGCCAAGGATGCGGTGGCGGTTGCGGAGCGTCTAATGTGGCCACACACTTTACGTGCCAAAAGCACGACGTCACTCAAACCCTCATAGGTTCACAGAAACCGTTGCACGATGAGGTTGAGGACATGTGCGAGGCAAGGCAGGTGTGTGTAGCCACCAGTACGAATGGTGGCCAGAATGTTGGTGCCATTGTCTGACACCACATTACCTGTCAACAGATCTCGGGGGGTCAGCCAATGCTGGATCTGCTCCTGTAGGACAGACAGGATCACATCTCCCGTGAGACTCCTGTGTTGCACTGGCTCCATCCTCAGCACAGCTTGACAGCGCTTGTGCTGAAGATTAGCGTAACAGCGTGGCCGCTTGCTGGGAGGCTCAGCAGCGGCCTGACCTGCTACAGAAGAAGTGGCAGAAGGGAGGGAGACGGGCCTCCCCTTGACCCCCCGGGGCGGCACCACCAGAGCCCCACAGCTCATACCCTCTCCAGCGCCATGAAGGGTGACCCAGTGAGCTGTCACAGTCAAATAGCGTCCCTGCCCATGCCTGCTGGTCCAGGCATCGGTAGTGAGGTGCACCCTTCCACAAACCGCGTAGTCCAACGAAAGGGATACACGCCCAGCTACATCCAGGTGTAGGGCAGGGATAGCAACTCGGGAAAAGTAATGGCGGCTGGGGACCCGCCATTGTGGAGCCAAACAGCTCATCAGTTGGCGGAAGGGGGCACTTTCCACAAACTGATAGGGCAAGAGCTGTTGGGCCAACAGCTTTGCCACGAGCCCATTGTTGCGTAGCGCTATGGGATCATTAGGGGGGAGAGGCCTCTTTTTCGTGCAACCATCTCAGTGAGAGAGGCCTGGCGCTGGGCGGCAACATTTTGTGGGGAGGATACAGCTGGTGATGAGCACACCGCCAAGGTCTGGTTGCCGCCACCAGCCTGGCGTGCAGAGGGAACAGCCATGCAGTGGGACTGCGCAGGTTGCACAGGACGCACAGAGGAACGGCTGAGAGGAACTGCTGCATCTCCTCCTGCCGCACTCTGTGCACTGCTGCCTTTACCTTGGCTGGTATTTTTTTTTATTAAGTCCCACTGCACAATATGACTTGTTTTAAGGTGGGAACGCAAACCTGATGTCCCAAACCCAGATGCTGCTTTCCCTCTGCTCACCGTCACACTGCACAGGTTACACACTGCACGGGAAGGATCCTGTGAGTGATCAGTGAAATAGTCCCATGCTTGGGAGGTCCGGCCCTTTCTCTTGGTGTTGACCGGTCGCTGACCAGCATGGGACTGGGTGCTCACAGATGGTGCTGCAGGCTGCTGGACAAGCTGCTGCTGCTGCTGTGTTTGGCCCTGCTGATTAAGCATGCTGCTGCTGCTGCCTATCACACCACCAGTGGAGTCCATGCCCCCCCTAGACTCCACCTGATGCACCCTCCTGACCGATGGATGCCTAACAGGTTCACTTTCACTGCTGCTGTTCTGTGAATTAGTTGGCGTCCAATTTTTGTCGGTCACCTCATCATCACCCACACAAGACAAATCGTCCTCCAAATGGGGACTTGACAATTCCTGACGACGAGTGACTGGGGCATTTCTTGGTGGAGTGGATGGAGAAAAAACTGGACCCACTTCATTCACCACATCCTCCACCAAACTTTGTGAATTGGGTCCCATAGTCCCATGCAGGGCTTCTCCCCACAATTGTCCAATATTACCCTCGTCAGCATTACCTTCAAAAAGATTGGGGGAGAAGCCAGACTCTGCAACATGACCAGCTGCCACAGAGTCTTCCCTGCTATTTGCACTGCTGCCACTGCACATCAGCTCTTCGGATTGGGTGGAGGGCTCCGCACCGATCCAGTCAACCAATGAGGCCGCATCCTGCTTGCCAATCATGCGGCGCCCAGTGGTTGGGAACATGGAAGTGATCCGGGGAGTTCCCCTGCTGCGCCCAGGAAGAACCTCAACCTGATCTGTTTCTGCTACATTGCTGGGCCCTGCCTGCTGCTGGCGTCCTGATGAGGAGGACCCACCTCGTCCACCAACACTCTTCTTGATGTGCCTCATTTTAAAAAAATTTTTGTTGGGGTCGGGGACAGTAGTGAAATTGAATTTTATTTAAGAAGAGGGGAGGGGACTTACAGGCAATCAATGAAGAAAATCAATGAAATCAATGAAGAAAAAAAGTATAAAAGAAAAACTAACACTATGAAAAAGAAATAAAATACACTACACTATCTAGCTTTATCTAACCACTCTCACTGACTTACTAATTTCAAACTAGTCTCAGTCACTTGTCACTCAATACTGTATCTATCACACTAAATCTGTCTCTCACTCACACTACTAATACAGGCCTGATCTAACTTCAAACTGCTCTCACACTGTCTACAATCACACTACAATCTAATCTATCTCTCACTACTACTAGTATCTATCTAATATATATAGCAATAATAGCAATCACAGTGAAAAAAAATGTCTCAACAGCACACAATATAATACTGCAGCTCTGAGCTCTCTCTTTCACAATTCTCCTCTAACTAAAACCCACACATGACATCAGCATAAGCCTGTCTTATATACTAGAGGGGTGGGATAGACTCTGATAGGTAGCTAGGATGTGGTTGCTAGGGCCTGTGATTGGTGTAAATTTATGAGGACAGTTATTGGACAGTACTTTTCCGTTTAAATCAAATTTTCCGTGTATTTATACTGATTTCCGCATTACATACATGGAATTACGTTTTTTTTACCGCGCTAAATTTCCTCTGATCATGATTGGTCAACTCATTCCGCATCTCCTCATTGGTCAATTCATTCCGGTTCCGTTTTGTCGGATTTCCGCGAAATTCCGCATTCCGGATTGTAAATTCCGGATTCCGCGGAACGATCCGGAAACCCAAATTCCGACGGAATTCGGAATTTTAGCTTCCGCGGAATTCCGGAAGCCCATGCCTGGTCTAAGCCTGGTTCCATCGTCAGGGGTATAGGAGAAAAGGCACAAATATAAACCGTTTGGGAAAGACATCACCTGACTACAGCTTATGTTTTGGGGGTGGTTGCCACTCATTGTCTCTTGAGCACTGGATGGCTGCAGGTTGCTGACCTGAGTTTGGGAAACTCAGGATTCTGTTGTATAGGTATCACTATGACTGAAGCGACTGATCTCACCCCGATCTTCCATTTTATTTAAATGTATTGAATGTCCAGCACCCCAAAGTATTACTCCAAAAAGACAATCATGCCAAGAAGAGTAATTCAGGTCCACATAAAAGACCTGGTAAGGCTTAGTACACACTATAAATCCCAAAACACAATTGCTTTGAGATTGTGACATTGCCAAACAATTTTGAAGGAATGTGTTTTTCATAATTCCTTTAAGCGTGGCCACCTGAGGAATTCCTGTTCAGAAATGCTGCATACAGTATGATTGTGATTTGATACAAATCTCAATGCTGCGGTAGGATCGCCCTCCTAGGGTTAAACTGTACTGTCACTTTTGTGGTGCTGGAACATTTCGACTACACTAACACTACCATGGAGCCAAACCTGCAGGCTCCAAGATTATAGTATCTCACAAAAGTAAGTACTTCTCTTACATTTTTGTGAGTATTTTTCTTATAGCTTTTCATGGGACAACACTGAAGATATAGCACTTTGAAACAATGTAACATAGTCGGCATCCCTTCAAAATAACTCAATGCATAGCAATTAATGTCAAAAGTGACAGACTACCATTTATATTTACTTTAAAGATTGCTTTTTTAATTTTCTTCTGATACTTTGATAAATTATTCTATTATTATTATTATTATTATTATTATTATTATTATTATTATTATCATCATCATCATTATCATTATTATAATGGTAATTTCCTCTGCCTGCAGACAGTGAGAACTGCATGAAATGTCCTGATGAAGAATATCCAAATGGGAAGAAGGATTGTTGTGTTCCAAAACTGATGGAGTTCCTCTCCTACACGGATGATACAATTACTGCAGTATTTTCATCTGTCTCCATCCTCTGTTGCCTTCTGGCTGCTTTAATACTCGGGATGTTTGTTTACTACCAGGACACTCCCATTGTTAAGGCCAACAACAGGAACCTGAGCTATCTTCTCCTGGTGTCCATCATGCTGAGCTTCCTCTGTGTCTTCTTGTTCCTTGGTCCTCCAGTAGATGTAACCTGCATGCTGCGTGTGACATCTTTTGGTGTCATCTTCTCAGCAGCTGTCTCTTCACTACTGGCTAAAAGTATCATGATCTGCATTGCTTTCAGAGCCAGCAAGCCAGGGAGTTTCTGGAAGAAATGGATTGGAACAAAATTATCTAATTCTATAGTATGTGTCTGCTTGTTGGTCCAAGTAATTATCTGTGTCACTTGGTTATCTGTATCTCCCCCCTTTGTAGAAAGAGACACTCATTCTTATCAGGAAACTATCATAGTTCAATGTAATGAAGGATCAGTTATCGGGTTCTACACTGTTCTAGGATATATGGGGGTTCTAGCAGCCATTAGTTTCATTATAGCTTTCTTAGCCAGAACATTACCGGACAGCTTTAATGAAGCCAAGTACATCACGTTCAGCATGCTGGTGTTCTGCAGTGTCTGGATTGCCATGATCCCGGCCTATCTCAGCACTAAAGGGAAAAACATGGTGGCTGTGCAGGTTTTTGCTATTATGGCATCAAGTGCTGGACTCCTTGGCTGTATTTTTTTCCCAAAATGTTACATAATTCTGTTTAGACCTGACCTCAATACAAAAATAGGTTTGCTTAGAGACAGGAAAACATAATTGTATAGTGCTGTGTAGGTGTTGATGACTTTGTAAAACAAAACTTAATGTGTAAATTAGTCAATAAAATACATTCTGAATGATGAATAGGTAAGATTTTTCTAGATTGTTTTACTCTTGTTGCACATAATATTTAATGTGTCTTTTACTATAGTCTAAACTTGGATGTTCATTTGTTGTATTGCAGACAGGCATTAGTGGTGCGTTCAACACTAAATTAGTGAACATTAAATATCAGAAAATGTGAAAATGTGATGGAAGTTACATTTGTTGTATTGCCTTGCACACACTTAAAGCGGTATTGTAACATTCTCTGGAGACGCAGCTGCGGGCAGTCAGGATGCCCCCGCAGCTGCTTCGGTTTCCCTGTCGGGCATTTCTCCTGTCCTTCCGGCGTCTAGCACGCCAAGGAGGGGATTGTCAGTGGCTCATAGAGTGGCTTTGTCACGCGCGCACACAGACAAGACCTGCCGATCGGCTGACGTCAGAGGAGACTCTCGGCTGTTCTGATTGGCTGATGGGTGTGGGCGTGGCCGAGGGGTCTCCTCCACTTCTTAAGCCTCCGAGAATCACTTGCAAACTGTCTGCTGTTGCGAATGCTTCGTGTGAGCACTCAGACCTTAGATAGTCCCGGTGTGTTTTGATCTGGGAGGAAACCAGGGATTTCACACAAGACTAGGAATTATTATTACTATTGTTATTATTGCTTGATTACCTGTGTATGACTCTGGCTCTCTTCTGACTATTCTTACGCTAATAGATTCTGTACTTTAGCCCATCTGATCCTGTTGCTGACTCTGCCTGAAATATCTCTATCCTTTTTCCTGCCGATTTTGTACTGTATCCTCCTGTCTGTTGCCGAACTGATCTGTCTGACCACTCCACTCACCAGTGAGCCCTGGTCACTGGTGAGGTTCATTACTGATAGTACCCACCAGCTCCTCTGGTGAGGTTCTGCCAAAACTAATCAGTATTACTGTTGCACCAAGCACTATACACTTGCAATTACCTTGTTAGCTATACTTGCATTATTGGTGATTCTGCAGATCACCATATAATCAGGTATAGTGTCTGATTTATTGGTGATACTGCAGATCACACAATAACCAGACTTCTGTTTGCTACACCAATCGTTACAGAACAGCAGACCAAAAATGTCTATGGAAGCACTGTGCACTCAGGTCAAACTGTTGACCACGGCCGTTAACGATCTTACCAATACGGTCAACACACAACAGACACAAATTAACTTATTGTCTGAGGTTGTGACCCGACTTTAAAAGACCAATGCATCAGTATCATCCCCTGTAGTTAGTGAGCCCAGGATGCCTCATCCTGAAAGATTTTCAGGGCACCGGTCTGATTTTCAGAACTTTAAGCATCGTTGTCTATAATATTTTGAGTTACGCCCGGTATCTTTGGGTTCTGGGAGTCAGCGAGTTACTTTTATAAAAACTTTATTATCTGGTGACTCACAGACTTGGGCTTACAGTCTCCCCACTGGTCTCCCCACTGGTTTTAAAGCAATGGCTATTATATATGATGATCCAGATTTAGCTATGACGTCAGAGAGGAGACTCAAAACTCTCCGACAAGGTCATAACACTGTTGAAACTTACGCTGCTGAGTTTAGAAAGTGGGCGATGTCAGCCAGATGGGGGCAGTATGCTTTACTAGACTGTTTTTTATCGGGGTTATCTGATGCTGTTGCTGATCTGATGTTAAGCCACCCAGAACCTAAAACAGTAGACGAGACAATCTCTTTAGCTGTCAAGATTGACAGTCGAGTTCGTTACCAAAGGCAAACTCGAGGTAGAGTGTCAGGAAGACCTTCCTCTGTTCCTTTCTCCGCTCCTGCCCCTTCTTCTCCACCTCAGGATGAACCGATGCAAATCGGACAATCCAAGCTCTCTGAGGTTGAGAAAAACAGGAGACGTACTGAGAGACTCTGCCTGTACTGTGCAGAAAAGGGTCATGTGGTACAAACCTGTCCCAGGAAGGTGGAAAACTCTATCGCCTAGGTGTAGCTGGAGGTACTACCCTAGGCGATTCTGTGTTACCTCTAAAGAATAGTTGCTTACTTCTCCCGTGTTCTATCACCTGGGAAGATCAAGTCCAGTCTACCCAGGCCTTTATAGACTCGGGTTCCGCAGCAAATTTTATGCATTATGATTTTGCTGTTAAGTTTGGTTTTCCTCTTCTCTCCTTGGGACGTCAGATTGTTGTTACTGCAGTGGACGATTCACCACTGCAGGGCAAACAACCTCTTTCGCATACTCCTGTACTGTTGTGTCAAATAAGGGCATACAACCTGATTCGCATAAGAGAGGGTGACGAGTGGAAGACGGCGTTTAAGACACCCGATGGCCACTACGAGCAGGGTTGCTCAAATGTACCAAAATTCAATTTGGGTACATTCAAATTCGGGCCCGCGGAAAATTCGGATTCGGATTCGGATGCGATCGCCAAATTCGGTTCGGATTCGAATTCGGTTCGGGTTGCATAAAAAAATTCGGGAAAAAATCGTGTTCGCGAATTCGGATGTTTTTTTTTCTTTTAGGGAAATCACATGTAAATATAAAAAAAAAAAAGAAAAATGTGATGGAAAACGGTTTTTTGATTTCAATATTTTTATTGATCTTATATTAATACAACAGTAGAACAAATCCGACAGTTGTACATGCATAGTACGACAAAGTGGATATCTCCCTCGAGGGGAGTTCCTAAAGTTAACAGACCTCGATTTGGAGGCCTTCCAGCAGCCGATGGCTTCATGTACTGGAAGGACCAAACCTGAACCTTGTATAGGTACAACTTAAACTTCGAACAAAAACATAGAACATTAAACCTAGTCTTTGTGAGTCCCGCAACGGTCAGTGTTGGGGGACGGCTTTCACGGACAGGGCTAAGTAAGAGAGAGAGTGGGGCTATGCTGCCCCCTCTCTCTTGGTGTTCCCCATCCCTTGACCATAGGGAAGTGGAGGAAACGGCGAGTAGATAGATAGAGAAAGTAGAAAGGGGAAAAAAAGGAAAGGATGAAGAAAGAGAAGAGGAGGTAAGAAATAGAGTCCGAGGAGGCCCAAAAGAGCTCAATATGTTGTGAGTAAGGTAGCGTCTATACCTGGGTGTTCGAGGTCAATCCAGGGTTGCCAGATACGAAGGAATTTATTATGCGTGTTACGCAGAGCACTTGTTAGTTTTTCATTAACCATAAATTCTGATATGCGTGCTTTGACTTCTGAGAAATTGGAGGGTGTTTTCTTCCAGTTCTTTGCTATTGTCATTTTAGCAGATAGGAAAAGGAAGGATGCTGTAACGATTGTGGAACTTTCTCCGTGATCAGCGCACAACACGTGCGCTGACACGGCGGAAATCCTCCACAAGCGTATATTTGCAGGCACCCAGCAAAAGGTGCTACGCACCTGTAGAGGGAAAATTCCTGTCGGCAGATGGCGCTGGGGAGTGCAGAGGAACCAATCCTCTGTACCTCCACAAATGCCAGACAGGAATTGTACGAAGCGCAGAACGCAATCGCAAGAGAGGCAATTGCAAATGAGACGAGCAAAGGTACAGGTTGTATGTGTGTGCGCCAACCTAGTCGCCACCCCGCGACAGTGCACACACAACAGCAGATATGAAACAGGAACGCGATCGCGAGAGGTGCGATCGCCAGACGTGACACAAGGCAGATCAGGACAGAATACGAGGTTAGCAAAGGCACAGCAAATAATACAATGAGGAGATACGGAAAATAACAAACGCTAGCTAACCGCGAACACCGCACTCATTCGCAACAGTGCACGCGGTTATGCGCGGTCTCCACGTGATAAGCACAATAGAGACAAGCACGCCTAACTAACCATTGACAGACAAACATGAAACAGAGGACGCGAGCGCTTGCTTAACGGTTACTTCACCGAGCCTCCAGCAAGCATAGCAGACAAGACAGACACACGAATACAGGGACAAGCGAGAGATAGGATCCACAGCACTAGCGAAAGTGGCTAGCGCGATCCAGTTACAGAGTAGCAGAACAGAAGGATCCACAGCGCTAGCGAAAAGTGGCTAGCGCGATCCCAGGAGACAGAACAGAAGGATCCACAGCGCTAGCGAAAAGTGGCTAGCGCGATCCAAAGAGACAGAACAGAAGGATCCACAGCGCTAGCGAAAATTGGCTAGCGCGATCCCAGGAGACAGAACAGAAGGATCCACAGCGCTAGCGAAAAGTGGCTAGCGCGATCCAAAGAGACAGATCAGAAGAGATAGCTGGTAGCAACCACTGCACCAGCTATACTCAGAGATCAGAACCATTTCCTGTCGACCACCGTTGGGACAGGACAATGGCAACAGAACAAACAAACAGATAAACAATCCTAACTGCACTAGGGAAAACCTGCCTAGTGCAGTTTCCAGGAATTACTCTAAGCTGATCTTCAAACAAAGAGCATGGCTGACACTCTCCAGAGTGTTTCACAGGAAGACTCCTTATGAACAGCAAAGCATTGTGGGACACACATAGTACTTATAGTACACGCCTCCAATGAATGTGGCCAGGCAATTTGCATGACAACTTATGCAAATTCCTCAGCAAGCACAAGCTGCAAAACTGACAGAAGCTCTTCTTTCCAGAGTCCTGCCGCATGCAAACCTACACAATGGTCAAAAAGCTGCCTGCCTGCACAGGCAGCTGAGCAAATCATCACAGATGCAAGCCTGTTTTGGTTTGTTGTAAGGCCAGTGATCTTGCCATGAAAGAGAGCTATCCACGGGTCCTTCCGTATAGTGACATGAAAAAGGGACTGCATAAGTCCAAAAATCCTGCTCCAAAAGCGGGTAAGCCGTGGACATTGCCACCAAATGTGATACATTGTACCCTCCCTTCCACATCCTCTGAAACATTTAGAGTCGAGAGCTGAGGATAGTTTATGCAGCCTGGAAGGGACTAAGTACCACCTAGTCAGTACTTTATAAGCTGACTGTATGGCAAAAACATTAGTGGAGCAGCTAGCAATACGTGACCAGCAGTCAGACCAATCTTCACGGTCTTTATGTTGACCTAATTCTTTTTCCCAACCTAGAATATAAGGGTGTAGTCTGGCGGACTCAACGCGAGAGAGTCTAGAATAAATTGTGGAGATTGAGCCGGGGCCAGACGGATTTCCAAGGCACATGTTCTCGAAAAAGGTGGGTAATAGTGGAAATTCCCGCCCTTGTATGAGGGTAGTGATCCAGTGTTTTATTTGTAGAAATTTGAAGTGTTCCTGTGGGGGAGGATTGTGCGTGTCTTTAATATCTGCCCAGGAGAGAGGGCCCCTGCTAGTGAGGAAGTCCTTGACTGAAAGAAGCTGGTGGTCTGACCACCACTTGAAGGAATCAGGATTGTTATAACCCGGTAAAAAAAGAGGGTTATGTGTGATGGGGCATAGGGGTAGATGTGGGGACTGCATACCCCCTGAGTACCGAAATGAATCCCAGACAGCCAGATCTGATAAGAGAAAGGGGCTGAGTTGCTTTGGTCTAAGCCGCTGTGGAATCCATAGTAGAGTATGTAATTTGATAGGGTGACTGTCAGGTATTTCTAGGAAGGTCCAAATCGGAGCATCCTGTGCTTTATAGAAAGATAGGAGACGGGCCGCTATTGTTGCTCTATAATAAAGGGGAAGGTCAGGAACCCCTAATCCTCCATCAAGCTTATGTGCTAGTAGGGTGGTTTTATTGATTCTGGGTCTCTTGCCAGCCTAGATAAAGGCTAGCATCCTACTCTGAAGTATTCATAGGAAGTGGGGGGGGGGGGGACACTAATGGGGAGCGTCCAGAATAAGTATAAAATCTTTGGCAAAATTGACATTTTGAATGTATTTATTCTGCCAAACATAGATAATGGTAGATGGGACCAGTTTGTCATTAGCGCTATGATTTGCTTAAGGAGAGGGGGGTAGTTGTGCTTGAACAGTGCATCTGTCTCTGGTGTTAGCGTGATACCTAGATAGGGGACAGAGTTGGACCATTGAAATTCTAGGATTGAAGAGATTTCTTCTTTGAGGGTGGGGTTTAAGGTTATATTCATAGCTAAGGATTTCTGGTTGTTGATGGTAAGGCCTGAGATATATGAAAATCCTTTTAAAAGAGCTTGTAGATTGGGAATGGAAATCAGCGGCTGTGTAACGGCTATAAGCATGTCATCGGCAAACATCAGGGTTTTATGTTGAACCCCGGCACATTCTATGCCTGAAATCGTTTCCTGTTGTCGGATGGCTATGGCCAGTGGCTCTAGAGCTAAGATAAAGAGCAGAGGCGAGAGGGGACACCCTTGCCGCGTGCCCCTCTGTATCTGGAAGTAGTTAGAGGCATGTCCCATGTATCTGACGTTGGCAGTGGGTGAAGAATAAAGCATCTTTATTCAGTTAAGGAAATAGGGACCAAAGCCCCATTTGGTCAAGGTGTATTCTAGGCAGCTCCATGACAGGGTGTCGAATGCTTTATATACGTCTAGTGATAAAAAAGGCCAGGTATGCCCCAGGTTCTGAGAAAATGGATGAGATGTACTGCTCGCCTGGTATTGTCGCTAGCTTGTCTTGGCTTTGATCTGGGGAAGAAGAGAGTTTAATCTTTGTGCTAAAATTTTTCCTAAGATTTTGAGATCTGTGTTGATAAGTGAGATGGTGCGAAATTGGTGGGCCTGTAGTGTTGGTTGGTCAAATTTTGGTATCATTGAGACAGTGGCCTGTAGCATAGAAGATGGAGGTGTCGTGCCAACGCGTAGTGCGTTAAAGCATGCCGCCAATGTTGGTGCTAAGAGGTCTGCAAATTTACGATAGTATGTACCTGAAAATCCGTCCGGACCCGGCGTCTTGTTTGGTTTTAGGGCCTTAATTGCCTGAAGAACATCTAGAGTTGAGATCTCTAGGTTAAGGGTCTCGATACTGGTCTGTGGAAGGGAGGGTAGCGAGAGGCCCGAGAAGAAGTTGTCGGCTATCTCTCTAGGAAAAGATGATGATTGTGTGTATAGTTTGGAGAGGAAGGAAGAGAAAATGCCAGTGATTGTTTTGGGGTTGGCCGTCACAGTGCCAGATTGTGTTCGTATCCTATGGACGGGTGTAACGGAAGGTCTGTTTCTCAGTCTACGTGCTAGGGGGGTGAGAGGTTTATTAGCGTAGAAGTAATAAAACTGCCGTCTCCAACGTAATTGTTTTTCTACTTGTTCACTAAGCAGGAGGTCTAGTTCAGTCCTAGCTTTATTTCTTAAAGATTTACTGGATGTGGAGGGGGTGGCTTTCCATTGTGCCTCTAGGCGTTCTAAGTTATTCTGTGCTTCTTTAATTTTCTGTAGCATTTTGCGTTTAAGGGAGGATGCTAAGCCGATAAGATGACCTCTCATTGTTGCTTTATGTGCTTCCCATAGGGTATATGGGGAGGAGACAGATCCCTGATTTTCTGCCAGGAAGTGTTTGAGATGTTGTCTGATCTGGTCTGAGTGTATTTGCTGAGAGAGAAGGGAGTCATTTAGCCTCCAGGGGTAGTTGGTTCCTCTTGGTATAAGTGATAGACATGTTAGGGAAACAGGGGAGTGATCTGACCAGGATACCGTTAGAATTTTTGAATCAGTGATATTTGGAATGAGTGATTGAGGCACAAAAAAATGATCTATGCGGCTAAAACTATTGTGAGCATTGGAGTAAAAGGTATAATCTCGTGAGAGCGGGTGGAGTTCCCTCCATATATCTATTAGTGCATATGTAGTTAGTTGTTGCACAATTTTAGGGCCTACAAGGTGGGTAGATGTATGTGGGGCTTGAGACTGGATATTGGGCCGGTACCTATCCAAGGTGTGGTCTAGGGCCACGTTGGTATCGCCTGCTATTATGGCAACTCCTTTTTTGTGATGGGAGATTATCTGTAGTAAATGACTGAAGAAATGTTCTTGACGAGAGTTGGGCGCGTAGTAGTTTACTATTGTTAATTCTTGGTCGTATAACTGACCAATTAGTAACAGGTATCTGCCCTCTGGGTCTGCTATTGTTTTGTCACAATGGAATGGGAGGCCTTTTCTGAAGCAAGTGAGAACTCCCCTAGTCTTATCGGGAGTGCAGGCAATGTGGAACTCGGGGTAGTGTTTACTTATAAACTTCGGGCATGAGGAGGAGGCTAGTCTAGTGTCCTGCAGCAGGATAACATCCGCTCGACATGATTTATAATATTGAAATGCTTTAGAGCGTTTTTGTGGTACTCCAAACCCCTGGACATTATGCGAAATAAAACGAAGTGGATTAGACGCCATTCTAGGTTTTTTGATGAATTTGGCTAATGACACTCTCAGGAACCCCCCCGGACTCAGGGATAGGAGGAAGAAAGAGGAGGGAGGAAAGGGAGGAGAAGTAGTAAGCAGTGAAGAAGAAAAGAATGGTCTGGAGCTGGGAACAAACAAGAAGACACAAAAAGATCTCCCGAAATGACTCTAGGTCACACTTGGGAGTCATGGAGGGGGTCGCAACTGCCAACCGCATGGCTGGGTAACAGGAAAGGGGATGTATTAACATACCCCTAGGAAGAGGCAACTAAGTGGAGTGATATTGTGTACTTAAGGGCTTAGTGGGGATCAGACATTGGTTTAAACTAAATTAAATTCAACTAGGGTATTTATTAGGGATATCCGTTGCCCGGACTATGCTTTGTCAATTACTAAGGAGGTCAGTTGGTTCTCTCAGGTGGTCAACTAGAGTTGTTTGTCAAATGCTTCCCAGGATTGGGAATGGTAATTTAATTTATAAGGTAGGACGTAAGAAGGACCAGCAACTAAAAACTGTTGACTGGCCCAGGTTGCGATATAACCCGAGAGGAGCAAGCTGATAGGCATTCTTAGAAAGGCAGGAGCACTAACACATTTGCGATAAGTTACATATAGGAAGAAAATCAGGTATTTATGAGTGGTCTTAATTTATAAAGCTAGTTGGTGATAGTTCACCACTAGGTAAATATTGAGAAATGCTGACTGGGAGGTAGTCCTGACTCTCCTCTGTCGTGCCTGCAGGAGGTTTTAATTTGAGTTGAGTAACAACCAGCTGGATATGTAAAAAGGCAGCGTGGTGTAGGGCCATCAAACAGGCACGTGAAGAGAAAGAGGCAGGTGTGATGGTTGCTAAAAAAGAAGGAAAACAAAAAGGGGAAACTCCTTCGCTCCTACTTAAGAACAGGGCTATAAGGCAACAATCTAATAGAGTGATATAGAGTGATATGGTAGTGGGCCTTTATATTGTCTTAAAGAGCTATAGGGCTTGAGTCACAAAGCGGTGCTAACCTACTTAGCACGGCTAAAGTCTTAAGACGTGCTAACCAGGGTGCTAAGTAGGTTAGCACCGGATTTCTCAATCAGATCGCGCGCTAACTTTGCGCGCGTAAAGTTTTACGCGCGTAAAGTCTTATGCGCGCTAAGTCCCATAGGCTTTAATGGGCACTTCGCGTGGAGCGCCCTGCGCTCTGTGCAGTGCGTGCGTAAAGTTTTATGCGCGAAAAGCTCGTTTAGACGTGCTAAGAGGGTTTTCACAGGCGTGCTAACAGTTAGCACCGCTTTGTGATTCAAGCCCAAAGAGTCCTATAGTTGCCCTAATCAGGATTGTAATGCACGCGTGTTCAGGATAAGGGAGGACCTAAGAAGTAATGCACACGGGATTACGTCTCGTGGGTAAAGTAGAGGGGGGGGGGGAATGTAGGGTGGGAAAGAGTCAGGGAGGGGGGGTAACGGTGAGAGACACAAACCCGTGCGCATCTAAATTGGCAACCAGCATCTTCGGTATAGCCTCCTGTATCTAGGAAATATCTAGCCTAAGTTGCTGGTAATGGTTTAATATGGTGCATATGATATTGCCCGTGCCGCGCAGGGAGGACTTGAAATCTGGATTTGGAATGCTGGGAAAAAATATATTGCAGGGGCATGTTCACGGTTGGGAGCATCCAATTATAAAACAGGGAGGATCCTAAGGATATGTTCAGGGTTGAGGACACCCAGCTATATGACAGGGAGAAACTACAAATGTGATAGCTATAGACCATCTGAGGCAGGCAAAAAGTGAACGAATATATCAAATAAGCCCTTATAGTAACATAAAACACAATAGAGTATCACTACATAGATTGGCTTATCTGGTGGAAGAAGAGACCAGATTTGTAAGCATAGCTATGTACTGACGAACATTTCATAAACGTTTACAGTAATATACTGCATGCTTTACCCAACTGGATGTAATAAACATCAGTGTTAACCACTAACTTAAGACAGTGCAATACATGTAGTTATCAGGATGCTATGGAGACTGGAGAGAAACAAGGTATGCAACACAACACAGAGTCTGGAGTGGATATAATTATCAAACCTGAAACAGAGTTCTTCAAACTAGGAAAGAGTTCTGGGCTGTAGTGTTTGAAGAGTACACTGACTTTTGTTGAAGGGTATTAATAAAAAGTTCACAGGAGGTTCCTGTGTCGTAATGATAGCCCGGAGGCAGTTTGAAATGGTCTCTTCATGGCGTGCAATCTTCCACTGGCTAAGTGAGCAAGGGCATAAAATAAACATCCCAGCAGGGGGATGTAACGTCAACGAACGAACAACAGTTAACTATTTAACGGAGAAATTCCCAACTTAGGGGAGCACAGGGAAATTGAAGAGGGTGTCACTTATAGTGGTTACGTCGGGTCCCAGGTCTCGTATTCAAATTCTTTAAAGAGGCAGACACTGCTCTCGGTGACAAGAGCTCTAAATAATAACATTAAAGATTTCTTCATGGTGTGCAATCTTCCACAAACTAAATAACAAAAAAGCATTTAACGTACAGAGGGTCTAGAACATACAGCGGCTCAGCAGGAGAGTTCCCGATCCGTTAGAACATAGGAAGGTTACTGATAATAGTCATCCTCGGTGGTATATAGTAGCTCAGTGGTGGGGTCCCCGATCTATGAGAACGTAGGGAAATTGCTGATAGAATCCCCGATCTGTGAGAACATAGGGGAAAGTGCTAATGCTGGTCACCTTCGGTGAAGATACGTGGCAACTCAGTGGGGGAGTCCCCGATCTATGAGAACATGGGGAGATTACTGATATTGGTCACCTGCAGTGTATATACGCAGTAACTCAGTAAAGGGATCCCTGATCTGCAGGATACGCAGTAACTCGCAGGGGAGTCTCCGGTCTGTAAGTACATGGGGAAAGTGCTGCTGACAGCCACCTTCGGTAAAGAGTTCTTCTGGGCGAGTAACGATTTGCCTTAGAATGAACACTAAGAAGGTAGCTCTGTGGCAGAAGGAGGTTGTATTGGGCCTCTTAATATGGCTCAGCAGGAGGATGCGTACTAGTTAGTGGGCCTCCGAGCTATTGGACCTTAGGGCAGAGGAGAGGGAGTCGGTACTCACAGTTAGGCGACCCTCTGAGGCCGTAGGTTCGTGGAAAGGCTGTGCGTGAAAGTATGGTGTGCAGTAGGAAACATCACCCATTCGGGCATCAGCGATTATGGCTATTGCGGATGTTCAGGAACCATCGCTGCGGGTTGGGGAAGGATCCTGCGGTGGTGCCTTCTGAGTAGGCACTCTCTTCCAATCCGATCGAGCAGAGGATGATCTCTGTGATCCCTGCGAGCCTGTTGGAGGAGAACGGCTGGATCTTGCTGCTGGGAGGATCAGCTTGAGCTTCTCGAACAACTTTTGCGCATCTTCTGGAGTAATGGCACTGTAAGTTCGGCCATTAAGCAAAAAGGTTAGTTTAAACGGATGGCCCCATTTGTATTTAATCCCTCGAGAAATGAGGGTATTGGTGAAGGGCTTCATGGCTTTTCTTTTCAATAAAGTTGATTGCGCCACATCAGGGAAGCTTTTATAGGGGTGCGTCTGGAACACGAGGTCTTTCTTCTCCCATGCGGCCTTCAAGATGGCCTCTTTCGTCTTGTAGTATGTGAAGGCTATGACGATATCACGAGGTGGGCCATCCGGGCGTTTTGGGCCAAGGGCCCTGTGAATTCTGTCAAATTCCAAGCGCTCCACTGGAATAGACGGAGTTAGTTCCTGGAAGAGGGCTGTGGCTGTCGGTGTGAGGTCTTCTATGTCCTCGGGTAGGCCTCTGATCCGAAGGTTTGCCTCTCCGCGCCCTGTTCTCCGCATCCTCTTGGCGGAGAAGTGCTTCCGCAAGGTCTGCTTTGGAGGTGCTTAGGCCAGCTTTCATGATGGCGATGCCTTGCTCGTGGGCTTCAATGACTGTGGTAATGTTGTCTATTCTTTCCTCATTCTCCTCTACCCGGTTTCCCAGTTTGGTGAGCTCGCGGCTGAAGTGCGCAGCTAGTTTAGTTGTAGCTGAATCCAGCTCCTTATGAAGTTCTCGTTGCAACAAAGCCTTGATTTTATGGAGTAAAGTGGCATCTCGATCTGGCAAGCTAGACTGTGATGTTTGAGATGCTCGCTCATCGTCAGAGTCTTGTGCGGTGGAGGATCTAGCCCCTCGCGACTGTCGCGCCTTTGGAGCTGTGGCACCCGCCATCTTGGTCTGAGCGCGGACACGTTGTGGGAGCCCCTGGGGTGGTTCTCCGTCGGCTTCTTCCATAGATTTGCGGTACATTAGACTCCTGGGGTGTTTAGCTGCCTGATGGTGTCAACAGCGCTGCGAATATTTGCCTCTAATGGTGCTTAATCAGAGCCGATGCGGCTTGGCAGTGCAGAGCTGGCTCAGGCAGCGTCCATCCGTCAAACCAGCTCGCCACGCCCCCGGAAAACTTTTTTTTCAGCATTTCTTGTTTATTCATCGTCACCGTCTTCTTTTTTTTTCTCTCCATCTTTTTCTTCACCATCTTCTTTTTCTGTTTAACCCTCTTTTTGTTTCTAATCATCAATCATTCATTACTATCATCTTCATCATCTTCCTCTTCACTGGCATCTGGTTCTTTAAGTTCTCCTTCTTCTTCTTCACCTGGTTCATCTTCAATTGTTTTTTCATCTCCTGCTCCTCCTCCTCCTCTTCGTTATTCTTCCTCACCGTCCACCACCAACATTCTTTGTTTTTTCCCTTACAGAACTGTACTGCTGTAAAATGTTATCTTCAACACCAGCATAGCTATTGTAGTGGCGTAATAGCTAGTTGTGCATGGCAGCAGCGCATAATTCTGTGGACCCTGGCAGTGGGAACACAGACAGGCAGGAGGATAAACTCAGCAGGAGGAGGAGGAGTGGCGAATGGCAGGAGGCAATGTGTGGACCCTGGCGGTGGGAGCACAGACAGGCAGGAGGATAACTATAGCAGCAGCAGCAGGAGGAGGAGGAGTGACGTATGGCAGCAGGCAATGTCACAGGCCAATGGTACCTAGCGTTGGTACCATGGCTGAAAATAAACACCAAAGACCAGGAGGAGGTTCCGGACAGCAGTCGTGCAGCCCACATTGTGCCCAATGCACAACTGGGACAGCACAGTTTTCAACCCAGACACCTCAGAATTTTTTTTTTATACTACAGTATAGTGTAACATCTGCAACTATGGTGGCTGCGTACATGCCGGGTATACCCGCAGCCACCTCTGTTCCGTGTTCTCAGGCCTCATCCTTTCTGTCGGCGTCTAGCACACCGGGAACGGTACTGTCTTGTGCTCATAGGGTCGCTGTATTGTGCGGGTGCGCGCGGAGACAGGACCTTTATGCTGGAAAAGGCGCGTCAGCTAACCTGCCGGTCGGCTGACGTCAGAGGTAACTCACGCTGCCCGGATTGGCTGATTGGTAGGGGCGCGGCTGTGAGCTCTCCTCGGCTTCTTAAGCCTTCACTGGTCATTGGCAACTTGTCTGCTGTTGCGAATACACTCGTGTTAGCGCTCAGACCTTAGACTAGGATCTGGTGTGCTTTGATCTGGGAGGAAACCAGGGATTTCACACAAGACTAGGACTATTGTATATTGTATTACTGATTACCTGTGTATGATTCTGGCTATACTCTGACCTTGCTATTGCTCATCGATTCTGTACTTCTGCCTATCTGACCTTAGTTGCTGAACCTCTGCCTGATAACTCACTATTCTTCTGCCTCACGCTTCTGTACTGTATTCGCCTCTCAGTTGCCAAACCTTGCCTGTCTTACCTCTCTACTCACCAGTGGGCCCTTGCCACTGGTGAGGTGCTCTTTAGATTTAATACCCACCAGCTCCTCTGGTGAGGTTTAGTTTAAGTTATACAGCTCCTGTGACTGATAGTACCTTACCAGCTCCTCTGGTAAGGTCTAGTTAAACTATTCAGTCGCTTGTGCTGATAGTACCTTACCAGCTCCCCTGGTAAGGTTTAGCCAAACTTTGTTGTCACTCCTGTTATTAGAACTTTACCAGCTCCTCTGGTAAAGACCTATTATTTATTCTACTGTTGCACCAAACACTTTACACCTCTGTTTCTCAGCCGTCTATACTTGCATTATTGGTGATACTGCAGATCACCACATAATCAGGTATAGAGTCTGTATTATTGGTGATTCTGCAGATCACACAATAATCAGACGTCTGTGTGCTACAACAATCGTTACAGAACAGCAGACCAGAAAAAACCATGGATACACTGGCTAGTCATGTGGAAGTGTTGATTACGGCTGTTGATCGACTGTCTCTCACAGTTAGCACTCAACAGACTCAGATTTACCAACTATCTGAGGCCCTCCAAAACATTTCAACACATGCTACACCAGTGTCATCCCCTCTTGTTCTGGAACCCAGACTACCTCTTCCAGAAAGGTTTTCTGGGCATAGGGCCAATTTTCAGAATTTTAAATAATTTCAAAGTATGTCCTACGGCATCAGGGTCTGAAAGCCAGAGGGTCGTTTTAATAAAGTCTTTATTATCTGGAGACTCGCAGTCATGGGCCTATTGTCTCCCAGATAACCATGAGGCTTTGGCTTCTGTGCAGGATTTCTTTAAGGCTATGGCAGTTATATATACGATGAACCTTATTTAGCAATAGCGTCAGAGAGGAAGCTTAAGACCCTCAGACAAAGTCATAACACTGTTGAGATGTATGCAGCAGAGTTTAGAAGGTGGGCAGCGATGACCAGATTTGGGCAGCATGCTTTAATTGATTGTTTTTTATCGGGATTGTCTGACGCTGTGGCTGATTTGATGTTAGGTCACCCTGAACCTAGGTCCCTTGACGAGGCGATATCTTTGGCTATTAAGATCGACCGCCGAGTTCGACATCCGAGACGGACTCGGGCTAAGATCATTAGGAAAGCTGCGGTAATTCCTTCGCTTTCTTAGGATGACTCGGGACAACCCGATTACCTCGAGTTTCCCGAGTCTGAGGGAGATGGGAGATCTCATTCGAGATCCCGTTTCCCGATGCCTGAGACAGATCATATGGTTCAAGATTGTCTCAAGGAGACGGACACTTTATATTGCCCTCTGGTGGTCGGTGGCATCATGGTGGGTGACTCAGCTGTTCTGATAGGAGATAGTAGATTACTCTTTCCATGCACGATTACCTTAGGAGATCAAGTCCAGGAAACACAGGCATTCATAGACTCGGGTTCAGCAGCCAACTTTATGGATTATGATTTTGCAGTTCAGCTCGGCCTTCCTCTCCAGTCATTGGGACATCAGTTCGTTCTTACCGCAGTGGATAACTCACCACTACAGGGAAAATGATCCCCCTTGCAGACTCCTGTATTGTTATGTCAGATTGGGGTTCTCCATAGAGAACAAATACAATTTCTTGTTCTCAAAATGGCAACCTCCTCGGTGATCCTTGGTATGCCCTGGCTTCAGAAGCATTCCCCTCGGATTGACTGGAGTTCCAGACAATTTCTAAGTTGGTCCTCTTTCTGTCAGCAACATTGTTTGGGGAAAGTCACGGTATGCACCACGGAAGTCCAGGTGGAGGGTTTGCCTAGTCAGTATTCTGATTTCGCAGATGTATTCTGTCTCCGGGCTGCAGACAAGCTTCCACCCCATCGAAGCTTTGATTGCCCCATAGATTTAAGATCAGGTTGTATGCCCCCTAGGGGCCATCTGTATAATTTGTCTAGGCCCAAAAAGCTTGCTATGCAGGAATAAATCACTGACAATTTGGTCAAAGGTTTCATCCGCCCTTCTAGGTCCCCGGCCGGGGCAGGTTTCTTCTTTGTAAAAAAGAAGGGCGGTGGCCTCATCCCGTGTATCGACTACAGGGGATTGAATAAGATTACAGTAAAAAATCGTTATCCTCTACCCCTGATCGACGATTTATTCTCTCAGGTTACTGAGGCTGGTGTGTTTACCAAACTTGATCTCAGGGGGGCATACAACCTGATCCGTTTAAGAGAGGATGACGAGTGGAAGACAGCGTTTAACACGCCCGACGGGCACTACGAGTATCGGGTTGTGCAACGCACCCGCCGTCTTCCAAGAGCTGATTAATGAGGTGTTCAGAGAGGTTTTGGGAAAATTTGTCCTCGTCTATTTAGATGATATCCTCATTTTTTCCCCTACTGTGGCCGAACACAGAAAACATGTTAGATATGTCTTGAGGAAGTTACGGCAGAACTCCTTGTACGCCAAGATAGAAAAATGCCTTTTTGAGGTTTCAGAGATTCTTTTTTTGGGGTATGTGATCTCCACTGCAGGTTTATCCATGGACCACAAGAACGTATCTGCTGTACTTGAGTGGCCTCAGCCTGTGGGGTTGAAGGCACTCCAGCGATTCCTTGGCTTTGCCAATTACTACAGGAGATTTATAAAATGTTTTTCTTCTGTAGTCTCACCTCTTACGGAACTTACCAAGAGGGGGGCAGACACTTACAACTGGTCGTCAGAGGCACAAGCCGCCTTGTTAAAAGTGGGATTTGTAGTTTCAGAACAAAGTCTTTCAGAGACCAGAGTAAATCATTTAAAAGGATGTGGTTGTTTATTTAACATTATTGAATAAATCAATAAAGGTACAAATCTTAGTTACGTTACAAATGATTACAAAAAATGAACAAATTGATTGCTGAGTAATCTGTAAGTATATGAATAAAAAGCTTATTGTATTGGCTTGTATGTAGATGAGAGTGGATGTGTATGTGTGTATGTAAGCTGGAAGAAACAGGAATGCCCGACTCCCACCTAAAACTCCTGGTATAACTAAAATGGGTTGGCCCCACAGTGTGTCCCAATGCTATCTGTGATTGGTTTGTTCAAATAATGCGGTAGTCTCTATTGGTCGACTACTGAATCTAGCTATTTCAGTTAACTGTTCCTTTATCCCAAAGCACATGGTCAAACTGGTTGAAGCCAGTATTCTAACAGCTTCATTGTGCTGCTCTGGCTTGAGGAATGCACACCCTGCCCCCAATGATGAAAACCATATGCTCTAATTACCTTTATGGGGGAAGGTTGTTCTATACATTCCAAGGGAGGGGGAAGTTCACTTTACAGACATCGTGAACAAAATCTTATGTTAAGATCACCACTAAAGACTAGCACTCCTAATCTAAATAAAAGATTTCTTTTAATCAGTCTTATCAATATCACATATATAATTTAACTATAGCTTTGATATCTCAATCGCGTCACATCCAATATAGATAATTATTCTTTCTAACATAGCAGGGCCCTTGCTATAAAGAAAGCTCCAATCATCACATATTTGATTACTCGATTAAAATCTCAAAACTACTTATTACATTTCCCCCTTTATAGAAGTAAAATCATATATTAAAATTACTTTCACTTCTATAAATACCTTTTGTATATTTTAATCATTATCAAAAATTTTGTTAAAATATAACTATCATATTCTGTCATCTTTCATTAATAATTACATTCAAATTTTGCTACCTCTAAATTTTTAGACAAACCAATGACTTTTATTTAAACTAATTGCATGTATATGCTCTCCATACATCCCTTGTGAATGAACTGTAAGAGGGGGGAAACCCATTTAACCACTTCCTTGCTGGACTTAACTTTAACAGCAAACGTCTTTTGTTCTTTCATATGTAATTGACTCAGTGTGTGTTAACCCTTTCACATCTTGTTGTATCGGAAACTTTACCTTTGACAAAAATGGTAGATTCTTCTTAAAATTAAACTAACACCCTTAAACTAAACATGCAAGCATGATGACAAATCTAAACTTTGAATTTCATTACTTTTTCTTCCATTTTAGAATGATCATAAAACCCTTTTTATAAAACAATCATAATAATGTACATAATTAACTAGATTACCTAATAATGTTACATAATAATCAGATGTATTGCCTTACAACTACTAATATCATTAAAATATTATTCATTCATCTTGGTGGAATTCATATCACTTATCCAACCCAAATCAATATGAATTAATGTATACCTGTATTCTTCAATTATGTCATACCTCCTTAAAAAGTTTGTATTACTGTTTGGAAATATCTATAAAATATATAGTTTGAAGTTTCATACATCTCCTAATCAGATATGGTTTCCATTATTAATAAAAATTAAAAATATTAAATCATAAAAAATGTGTCATTTAAGGACATAATACTGATGCAATGTGTATAATAATACCTTAACATCATCTGATTTACATTAACAGTTTATTATGCTATCTAACTAGCCCTTTGCTTTCTGACAAGCCTTTTGCTTTCTGACAAGCCTTATTATCTTTAAATCAGATTTCAAAGTTTCTTAATACAACCCATTAATTATATAATCAATGATTTTTGCACCATCTAAAATTCCTTTCCTAATATTTTGATCAAACTCTCAAAATAACTTTGCATACCAGATAGATTATGGAAACCCCTTTCTATCAAAAATATCAACTTCCAAACATTAATCAAAAATTTACCTTTTTTTTTTTTTTTTAAATGAATGGATCTATAAGCTATTGGATAAAAAAACTTTCCTTAAAAAACCTTTTCTGTTCTTATCAATATTTTTCCCTAAACTTTTTCATTACTTATGAAAACATCACATATAACCTAACCTTGTTCTGTAACAAACAAAACAAACAATTGAACTCAAAACACCAAAACAAAAAAGGAAAATGTTTTTTTTTTTTTCACATGTGTGTCAAATTATGTGTGTAAAGAGATTAGATTTTCAGTTCAGTTCGTGAAAAAGGAAGGAGGGAAAAAGCTCTTGAATGTCTTTAGGCTGTAAACTTCCTTTCATCCCTTTATCAATGGAAGCATGGAATCTCGTCTCAACAGGCTCATTAGCATGTGAAAGCCTTGTAATCTTCGCCGTCTCTGCATGTGACCTTTTTCGTCAATCAATCTTTAGAAATACGTCTACAATTAAAAAATATGGTATCAATGATCTTATTTCAAGAAAATAACTTTAAACTTTTTGTTCCCCCTTTGAACAAACAAACACATATGACATTGTCTAAATTGCAATCCTTTGATGAGGACACAAACCATGAACTTTAATAAATCTCGTTTATCTAATAAACATAACCTTAGACAAACCTGAGATAAAGCTCCATAAAATAAAAAAAACACAATGTCATCTAAAAACCATCCTTCACACCTTATTGTGAGGACAACAAAGTTATATTCTCTTATGTAAATGTGTAACAGCATGTTAATATGTGTGTGTGCGTTTACATAACATGCTAATCTCATGTGTATATGTCATTCTTAGTATACCTGCTGTGTGTGTGTGCAAGTTGCAAGTAACTAAATGATACCCTTACATTTCTTTCACAATGATATCTCAAAAATGATCAATACATTATTTATAACAACTTCTGACGTATTTTCCTCATGCAATTTGAGTGACAGCAAATGGCTTCAGATTACAGGACTCCAGCTGTTCTTAATTAACCCTACTCTTAACATAGATGCCACTGTTCTTTATACAAACAGACGAAAGCATCTCCCAAGTAACTTCTGCTAAAACATTTCTATGTCACTAAAACTTAACTTGAAGACTTTCTTTAATTTTTACTTAAAATGACCTCATCTTACTAAAATACATTGCAACTGATGTAACCAATTGCTAGTATCCAAAATAAACTCAAGGAAACATGAAATCCACTTTTCTATAAACAACTGATACTCGAATTACTTTTAAATCCAATACCCCAATCAATATTGTACCTCAATTTTCATCAATTTACAGAAAGGAAGGAAATCACCACCATCTCTAATTTTCTTCACATACCTCTCAGGAAACAAAATTTAATAATTAAGGAGATAGAATACATGTGTACACCAAATCATAAAAGGGGAATAAAAAAAAAAAATATTATCACCTAAACATAAATAAAATAAACAAACAATAACTTTTATCAGAGTTCTGCTTTAACCTGTTGTCCTTTAAACGTTTAATTTTTAAATTTCCTTGAATTTGAATATATTGTGTACAGTCTAAAATATCAGTGCATACATTACTGTATCAATAATCTACAGCAATGACCAAAGTATACAATTTTATTTCAGATGTTTGATACACCAACACCAAGTCCCTTGTATAACAATAATTTGAACTGACACAACTGATTTCACACCTCTGACCGGAAAAGATATGAAACCACCTGTCACCATTCATCAACTATATTTTTATAAATTCCCATTTCTCCTCCGGTAAAGAAAAACAGATCTTTACAAAAATAATGCATATATAAGTATAAGGATATACTTATTCATGACAAATCACTTATGGGACTGAGCATTCAGCACATATATTCTGATCATATTTCCAATCATCACTCACATTAGACTGAACACACATATTATCTTTAAAAATATATCTTTACCTTATAAAGTGTCAAAATCATCTAAAAGTAATAACTATAGTCATGAGCTACCAAATTTATTTATACCTTACAGATCAAATTCTTATGTAATTGATGCAATCGTTATTTGCAACAATTCAGCTTTATTTTAATCAAAATTAATTCAAATCTCTTTATTTCACAATAAACTCACTAAGAATAACCTCCTGACTAAACCTATAACTTAAAAAAACTTATTTTATCAAATTTTGTGTAAATCGATTGTCGAAATATATATCTGTCATCTATGGACACAAGCAATCACATCTTACTTATGAATGCTTACCCTTATCACCATATCCTCATCAATCCTCTAATACAGAAACAGATATGTCTATCATTAAACTATGGTGATTAATTCTCCTATGCAATATTATAACAAGCTCATTTTAATTAATTAATATTTTTTTGAATATCAATTATTATATTAATGACTATATTTTATACTCTTTATCACAACTCAAATGGAAAACTAGAACAACAACTCTGAACCTTGAATGAAATTTTCATAACATATATAGCTTGCAATACAAATACTTTTATGTGACATCTGCTTGAAATCTGTGAAATCTATGATTTTACACTCCTACTAGACTAGCTGTCATATGATACATGTTGCTACTGCATGTCATTTTGGTAACCAGAAACATTTTATTTTTCCCTGGCTTTCAAGATTACTGCGCTTCTAATAAACCATTATTACAGATATATTTCCTTTTTATATAAACTGTCACTTATTCATGGTTTACACATTTTCTTTTACACAAGTAGCCAATTAGCATAAATACAAAACCCTTACTTTACTTATAGAAGCTAATATGCTAAATCTACTCCATTGATCCAATTACACTATCTTAAGCTTCAATTTAAACCATTTTTTCCCAAGTTTAGCTTGCAGCTTTGTAATCAAGAATATCTGCATTTTTAAATAAACACCATTAATGAAGTCTGCATCCTGTCTGCTACCAATAAGGCATTTTACATAGGAATAAGAAGAACATTCCTTTTGCCTGCTATTCATTTTAGCGAACTTTTAATAACTATTTCCCTTAATTAACTAACAAATAATCTTTAAAAACTTTGGATACCTTTGGATAACGCGAATCTGACTTTTAACTTAAAAATTTTAACCAAATCAACAGAAAATAAAACATAGTCACCTTATGCAGACAGACTTTTGGTATCACCCACATCTTATGGAGGTCCATTCGCCTCTCGTCTGGTCTAATCCCTTGCTTCAGGCTCAATCGCAAAAATAGTTTCAGAAATACCCAGCTTCCTTTCTCGTTCCCCCGTTTTGAAACGAGCTTGCGATCTATGGCTGAGTTAATTCTTCATGAAACATTTACGACTAGCTGGCTGGCCAAATGTTAAAAGTGGGATTTGTAGTTTCAGAACAAAGTCTTTCAGAGACCAGAGTAAATCATTTAAAAGGATGTGGTTGTTTATTTAACATTATTGAATAAATCAATAAAGGTACAAATCTTAGTTACGTTACAAATGATTACAAAAAATGAACAAATTGATTGCTGAGTAATCTGTAAGTATATGAATAAAAAGCTTATTGTATTGGCTTGTATGTAGATGAGAGTGGATGTGTATGTGTGTATGTAAGCTGGAAGAAACAGGAATGCCCGACTCCCACCTAAAACTCCTGGTATAACTAAAATGGGTTGGCCCCACAGTGTGTCCCAATGCTATCTGTGATTGGTTTGTTCAAATAATGCGGTAGTCTCTATTGGTCGACTACTGAATCTAGCTATTTCAGTTAACTGTTCCTTTATCCCAAAGCACATGGTCAAACTGGTTGAAGCCAGTATTCTAACAGCTTCATTGTGCTGCTCTGGCTTGAGGAATGCACACCCTGCCCCCAATGATGAAAACCATATGCTCTAATTACCTTTATGGGGGAAGGTTGTTCTATACATTCCAAGGGAGGGGGAAGTTCACTTTACAGACATCGTGAACAAAATCTTATGTTAAGATCACCACTAAAGACTAGCACTCCTAATCTAAATAAAAGATTTCTTTTAATCAGTCTTATCAATATCACATATATAATTTAACTATAGCTTTGATATCTCAATCGCGTCACATCCAATATAGATAATTATTCTTTCTAACATAGCAGGGCCCTTGCTATAAAGAAAGCTCCAATCATCACATATTTGATTACTCGATTAAAATCTCAAAACTACTTATTACACGCCTTTTCATCAACAGTTGTTTTGTGCGGCCCCCATCTTGAGACATGTGGATGTGTCCCTTCCCTTTATTGTTGAAGTGGATGCTTCAGAGATTGGAGTGGGGGCTGCGTTATCCCAGCATTCTGGCCTGCAAGGCAGGTTGCATCCATGCGCTTACTTTTCTAGGAAATTCTCCCCCGCTGAGAAAAATTATGACATTGGAAATCGCGAGCTATTAGCCATTAAGCTCGCATTTGAGGAGTGGCGACATTGGCTGGAGGGGGCTGAGCACACTATAACATTATATACGGACCATAAAAACTTAGAGTATATTGAAAGTGCCAAACGTCTTACCCCCAGACAGGCTCGGTGGTCGTTATTTTTTACGCGTTTCAGGTTTATTATTACCTACAGGCCAGGTAGCAAAAACGTGAAAGCAGACGCGTTGTCTAGATGCTTTGAGGCAGAGTCAGTGCAGCCTGCCACTCCAGTTGGCATTCTTCCCGAAAAAATTGTTCTTGCAGCTGTTGATTTATGGGTTGAACAGACTTCGCTTATAGACAACAAAAGACAGTCTGAGGAATGGGAGTTCATTCTAGGGGATATAATTTGGGCTCTGCCAGCTAGGTCAAGAGAGTCCAGATCTTCCTCTATCCTTTGTTTGTGTTCACTTGTTCAGGGACATCCCTCTCCCTCCCTCCCTGGGTTTGCTGGGGCAGATAAATTGGGGGAGAAGTCTCAGGATTGGTGTCTTAACACACAAGATGAATCATGTCTGGAGTCCACGCCTAGAGGGGGGGGGATACTGTAACATCTGGAACTATGGCGGCTGCGGACACACAGGGTATACCCGCAGCCGCCTCTGTTCCCTGTTCTCAGGCCTCATCCATTTCGTCAGCATCTAGCACGCCGGGAACGGTACTGTATCATGCTCATAGGGTCGCTGTATCGCGCGGGCGCGCGCAGAGACAGGACCTTTATGCTGGAAGAAGGCGCGTCAGCTGACCTGCCGGTCGGCTGACGTCAGATGTGACTCACGCCGCTCGGATTGGATGATTGGTAGGGGCACGGCTGTGAGCTCTCCTCTGCTTCTTAAGCCTTCACTGGTCATTGGCAACTTGTCTGCTGTTACGAATACACTCGTGTTAGCGCTCAGACCTTAGACTAGTATCCGGTGTGCTTTGATCTGGAAGGAAACCAGGGATTTCACACAAGACTAGGACTATTGTATATGGTATTACTGATTACCTGTGTATGATTCTGGCTATAGGCTGACCTTGCTATTGCTCATCGATTCTGTACTTCTGTCTATCTGACCTTAGTTGCTGAACCTCTGCCTGATAACTCACTATTCTTCTGCCTCACGTTTCTGTACTGTATTCGCCTCTCAGTTCTCAGTTGCCAAACCTTGCCTGTCTGACCGCTCTACTCACCAGTGGGCCCTTGCCACTGGTGAGGTGCCCTTTTGATTTAATACCCACCAGCTCCTCTAGTGAGGTTTAGTTTAAGTTATACAGCTCCTGTGACTGATAGTACCTTACCAGCTCCTCTGGTAAGGTCTAGTTAAACTATTCAGTCGCTTGTGCTGATAGTACCTTACCAGCTCCCCTGGTAAGGTTTAGCCAAACTTTGTTGTCAATCCTGTTATTAGTACTTTGCCAGCTCCTCTGATAAAGACCTATTATTTATTCTACTGTTGCACCAAACACTTTACACCTCTGTTTCTCAGCCGTCTACACTTGCATTATTGGTGATACTGCAGATCACCACATAATCGGTTATAGAGTCTGTATTATTGGTGATTCTGCAGATCACACAATAATCAGACGTCTGTGTGCTACACCAATTGTTACATATAGCTATTGTAGTGGCACAATAGCTAGTGGCGCATGGCAGCAGCGCATAATTCTGTGGACCCTGGCGGTGGGAACACAGACAGGCAGGAGGATAACTATAGCAGCAGCAGGAGGAGGAGGAGGAGGAGTGACGTATGGCAGCAGGCAATGTCACAGGCCAATGGTACCTAGCGTTGGTACCATGGCTGAAAATAAACACCAAAGAGCAAGAGGTGCCCAATGCACAACTGGGACAGCACAGTTTTCAACCCAGGCACCTCAGAATGTTTTTTTTTTATACAACAGTATAGCTATTGTAGTGGCGTAATAGCTAGTGGCACATGGCAGCAGCACATAATTCTCTGGACCCTGGTGGTGGGAACACAGACAGGCAGGAGGATAACTATAGCAGCAGCAGCAGGAGGAGGAGGAGGAGGAGGAGGAGGAGGAGGAGTAGTGACTTATGGCCGCAGGCAATGTCACAGGCCAAAGGTACCTAGCGTTGGTACCATGGCTGAAAATAAACACCAAAGAGCAGGAGGAGGTTCTGGACAGCAGTCGTGCAGCCCACATTGTGCCCAATGCACAACTGGGACAGCACAGTTTTCAACCCAGGCACCTCCGAATTTTTTTTATACAACAGTATAGCTATTGTAGTGGCGTAATAGCTAGAGGCGCATGGCAGCAGTGCATAATTCTGTGGACCCTGGCGGTGGGAACACAGACAGGCAGGAGGATAAACTCAGCAGGAGGAGGAGGAGTGGCGAATGGCAGCAGGCAATGTATTCTGTGGACCCTGGCGGTGGGAGCACAGACAGCAGGATAACTACAGCAGCAGGAAGAGGAGTGACGTGTGGCAGCAGCAGGCATGCATTGTGTGGTGAACAGCAGGTGGATGAAAATCAGCGCTTCGTAATATGTTGGCGCTGTATAAATACAATAAATAAATAAATACACAAATAAATACATTCATAAATAAATCAGTAAATTCATAAATATATAAATACATCAGCAACAGCAGCAGGAAGAGGAGTGACGTGTGGCAGCAGCAGGCCATGGTAGCTAGCGTTACTACCAGAGCAAGTGAAGAAACACCAGGCCAAATTATCAGGACCCCGGGAATGAAGGTTTATGTTGTCAAAGAATGATTCCCTTCAATCCAGGCCTGGTTGATCTTCAAAAATGTCAGTCTGTCCACTCCCTCTGTGGACAGACGAGAGCGCTTCTCGGTGACCACGCCACTGGCCGCACTGAAGCACCTCTCGGACAGCACGCTGGAAGGGGGGCAAGAAAGGACTTCCAGGGCGTACTGCGCCAGCTCACTCCAGATGTGCAACCGCTCCACCCAGTACTCCATGGGGTCCACGCTGCCGGTGTCAAGCCCCCTGAAGGACCCCATGTACTCAGCCACCATCTGGGTCATGCGCTGGCTGTGGCTTTCAGAGGAGGTGGCTGCTGCATGCACCTCCTCTCTCGGCTGCTCTACCGTCATGTAGAGCGCCTGCGTCAATGACAGCATGTCTCCTGGGCACCTGACGCTGCTGCTGCTGCTGGCCGCAGGCACCGGCTGCTGTGCTGGCTGGACAGGGACAGAGGGGGTGGAAGCCTGGGGTAATGCTTCCTCCAGTCACCGAACAAGGAGCTGCTGCAACTCGCTTGTGCGCTGCTCACATCCTCTAGCAGGCAGAAACTGAGCCCACTTCCCCCTCAGCCGTGGATCCAGCCGCTTGCATCTGCTTCACCCTGGGGTCTGTGCGCAGGCAACGCAGCATGTGCGGTGCCATGGGGAACAGGGTGGTTCGTGACACAGAGACATCAAGGTCAGCGTCCTCCTCTGGCTCCTTAGCCTCTTCCTCCTCTCTCCACCCTCGCACCACTGCTGCTGCGCTCTGCTGTTCCCCCTCAGCAGCGACGTCCAGCACCTCCAACTCCTCCTCATCCTCCTCCTGGGATTCAAATTCCTGCACAGCAGTGAACTGCGCAGGCGGCTGCTGTTCCAGCTGGTTCCGGGCCTCCTCCCCCAAATCCACCAAATCGCCAAGTGCCCTGTCCATCAGACAAACAAAGGGCACCCACTGGCAGAGGGATGCCCGCTCCTGGCTCACCAGGTTGGTTCCCTGCAGGAAGGGAGCCAACACCAAGCAGACCTGCTGCATCTGCCCCCACTGTGCGTTGGTGAGGAGCTGGAGTTTGGTGGTGCCTTCGAGAGTGCCATCCACAATGTTGACAGCCCTCCTCTGCTCAACCAGCCGCTCCAAAATCGCCAGGGTGGAGTTCCAGCGAGTTGGCACATCGATGACAAGGCGGTGTGGTGGCAGGCCCTCACGCTGCTGGATCTCTGCCAGCTTTGATGCAGCAGCAGCTGAGTGGCGGAAAGTGTGCACAATTTTCCGCCCCGCTTCCAACAGCTCCTCCATCCCCTGGTAGGTGCGCAGGAACTTCTGCACCACAAGGTTCAGGACGTGGGCCAAGCAGGGGATGTGGGATAAGTGTCCCCTGTTGATGGCAGCCAGCAGGTTGGCGGCATTGTCGGACACCACCAATCCGACTCGGAGGCCTCTGGGGGTCAGCCACGTCTTCTCCTGCTCCCTTAGGTAGCGGAGCACATTGGCTGCTGTCAGATTGTTCTTCCCCAGGCTCACCATCTCCAGCAGCACTTGGCAGTGGCGGGCCTTCACGCTGCTGTTGCATTGTCGCTTGGCGGCGGGAGCTGCTGCTTCTCCCCTGACCCCGCGTGGTGGCACCACATAGTGGGCGACTGGTACCGCTGCTGCTGCTGATGCGCCCGAGGGTGGACCTGCTGCTTCCTCACTCGGGCTTTCCACCAGGCTGACCCAGTGTGCCATAAAGGACAGATAGCGTTCTGTCCCAAAACGGCTGCTCCATGAATCCATGGTTATGTGGATCCGTGCACTCACAGCGTGATCGAGTGTGCGGCCCACGTTCGCCATGGCAAACTGGTGCAGTGCTGGGATTGCCGTGCGGGAGAAGTAGTGGCGGCTGGGGACTTGCCACTCCGGGATCCCAAAATGCAGCAGCGCTCTCATGTCACTCCCCTCCTGCACGAAGGAATATGGCAGGAGCTGGGAGCACATGGCCCGGGCAAGCAACCCGTTCAGCACCCGGATGTGCCTGTGAGCGGGAGGCAACACCTTGGTCACACCAGGAAAGGACTCGCTGAGCAGGGTCTGGCGGCGTTTGCCTGCGCGGGAGGATGAGGAGGCCACTGTGGAGGGAGCTGATGAGGCAACTGAGGACTGGCTGCCCGGGGAAGGGAGGAATTATTTGCTGCTGCTGTGCTCCTGCTGCCGCTGGGTGGGATGCTGCTGCTGCTGCTGCTGCTGAAATCTGTGCAGTGGCTCTCTGGCTCTGACCACTGCCTGCGCCACTTTGCATCAGCTTCTCATACTCACAAAAATCCTCAAAATGCCTGGTCTCTAAGTGGGTCGACAGGCACGAGGTACTCAGCTTGAGGAGATCGCGACCTCTGCTGAGACTGACCTTGCAACTGTTGCAAATTGCACGGGTCGGGTCCTCTGTGCACTTAGTGAAGAACCGCCAGACTGGGGACTTCAACCTGCCCTTTGAGCTTGAGAGCTGGGGTTTTTAGGTGGCCTTTGAGGCTTGGGCTTTTTTTGGTTTGGTTGGAGGTTTGCTGCGGGTGGTGGTAGTGGCTGAAGCAGCAGGCTGTGGCTCCTGCTTGCCGCCTTGCTGCTGCCATGCCTCTGCGCCAGAGACACCTCCTCCTCCGATGACAAGCTGCCTTCAAGCAAGTGTGCTGGTGGTACTGGTGGTGGCACATAGGGAGGATCCAGCACGTCATCATCATCCCCAAACATGTCCTCTGAGCCCGCCTCAACCACATCCAGTAGCCCAAAATCCCCTGCATCACGCCCCTCCTCATCAGCGCCAACAACAAACTGCACCACCTCCAACTCCTCCTCCTCCTCCTTGCATGATGATGTCCCCATTATCTCCTGCTCAAACTTCTCCACAACATCCCTGTACACGGCTGCAGTCACTGGGGTGAAGACCGAGCTCAGTTAGTGCAGGCTGGTCAATGGGGTCACCGTGACCTCAAGCGGTGGTGGAGGCCTGCTGCGGACCGGAGTGCTGGTGGTGGTGGCACTGGTCTTGCTGCTGCTGGAGGCCTGGCTGGAAACGGTGGCTTCCTGCTCCACCATCATTTCCACCACAGCCTGTGCCTGACTCTCCATAATGGGCCGGGGGCAACAACCCGTCTCAAAGATGGGCGCAACGCGCTGCTGTTGCGCCTCTGCTCCCTCCTCCCCAACTCTGCGGTCAGTGGCTGGCGGTGGACCAGTCACAGACCTGCTGCTGCTGCTGGCAGTGGCTGCTGCAATGGCGCTGCCTCTCCTGGTGGTGCCTCGTCCTCTACCTCTGCCAGTCACTTATATACGAATAAACAAATGTGTCGAAAATGGCGGGAAAGGGTTTAGACTTTAATAAAGTCTGGGTTGGTGGTGGTGGTGAGTGACTGACTGGTGGTAAGTGTCAACAAAAAATGAATTTTCTTTTTTAAATAGTAGTAGTGGTAGTAGTAGTAGTACTACTAACAGTGAGTCTCTACAGTACTAACTCGTGTGACAGTGGGTGACAATTACGGTCGGTCACACACGGTCAGACGCAATCAATAGGGTGCACCGGCAAATGACAGTCACAGCAGGTGACAACAAGGGATGCTGGCCTGCGAATGTAACAATTTACTACAGAAAGGTAATAAATCACACAGTAACAAATAAAAAAAAAATAAATGAAGGGGTGGGTGGTAGTAGTAGTGGAAGAGAGACTACCACCTACCTGGCTAGTAGTAGTACGGTTGTACGCGCAGGTAGTAACTATTAAACGCCTGCTGTACTAAACAGTAAACAATATAACTAACTGCCAGACAGTGGGTGACAAATTACAGTCGGTCGGTCACACACGGTCAGACGCAATCAACAGGGTGGGCCGGCAAATGTCAGTCACACAGCAGGTGACAACAAGGGATGCTGGCCTGTACACAGTCAATCAGTAACTAACTAGTATTAACTAACAGTACTGAAGCTATAAACTAACAGACTACAGCAAACAGCAGCAGTACAATTTAACTAAACTACTATAGTACACAACTAACTAGAATCCCTAACCTACCTAAGCTAGTAGTAGGCTAAGGCTGCCCTAGGATAGCAGGCCTAGCCTGCACACAGACTAACACTAGCCTAGCACAGTATACACTACACACTAGCTGACTACAAACAATCAAATTACTATCTATCTATAATAACAGTACAATGAATGTGTTTAGGAGGTGTTTAGGAAGCAAAACGCTAGGTTTAGCACAGAATACACTTGATCAGACACGCAGCACAGCACTGGAGATGCTCTCAGTACCAGCTCAGTTACACAAGTGCGTAGCTCCGCAAAATGGCCGTCGCCTTATATAGAGGAGGGGAGGGCCAGGCTCTACTCCTCTGATTGGTTGCTAGCGTTGCCAGGGACTCGGCTGGAGGAATTCTGATTGGCCCGCGTCACTTCCTAAACCCGAAGCCGAACCCAACGCGTCATTCGGACGAATTCAAATGCGCACATTCGCCCGCCTTCGGCTTCGGGTCCGGCGCATTCGGCATCGACTTCGGGAACGCTGAAATTTACCCGAATAATTTGGGTAAATTCACATTCGGGAGTCCTGGAGAGCAAGCCTGACTACGAGTACCTGGTGATGCCCTTCGGGTTGTGCAACGCACCCGACGTCTTCCAGGAGTTGATTAACGAAGTCTTTTGGGAGGTTCTGGGGCGGTTCGTCCTAGTCTATTTAGATGATATACTCATTTTTTCATCTAATATTGCTGAACACAGGGAACATGTGAAGTATGTTTTAAGGAAACTATGACAGAATTCCTTGTATGCTAAACTCGAGAAGTGTCTTTTCGAAGTTTCTGAAGTTCCTTTCCTGGGGTACATAATCTCAACCGCAGGACTCTCTATGGACCCCAAGAAGGTTTCTGCTGTCCTGGAGTGGCCTCAACCTTTAGGGTTGAAGGCACTCCAGCGATTCCTTGGCTTTGCCAACTACTACAGAAAGTTTATCAAAGGATTTTCTTCTGTGGTCTCACCTCTCACTGAGCTTACCAAAAAGGGGGCAGATACCTACAATTGGTCAGCAGAAGCACAGTCTGCATTCTCATCACTTTAAAAAATGTTCTGCTCCGCCCCCATTTTGAGACATGTGGACATTACTCTCTTATTCATTGTTGAGGTGGATGCTTCAGAGATCAGGGTTGGGGCTGTATTGTCTCAGCACTCCGGTCTACAGGGCAGATTCCACCCTTGTGCTTTTTTCTCTAGGAAGATTTCCCCCGCCAAGAGAAATTATGATATTGGGAATCGAGAACTGTTGGCCATCAAACTTGCGTTTGAGGAATGGCGACATTGGCTCCAGGGGGCTGAACATACTATCAAAGTCTATACCGATCATAAGAACTTAGAGTATATTGAAGGAGCCAGACAAGCCCGTTGGTCCCTGTTTTTCACGAGATTCAGATTCATTATTACCTACAAACCTGGTAGTAAGAACGTCAAGGCTGATGCATTATCCAGATGTTTTGAGCCCGAGACAATACAGCCCTCGACTCCTGAAAGCATCCTTCCCGAGAAAGTGATTCTTGTTGCTACTGAGACTTGGGAGGATTGGGCATCTACTCTGAAACCTTATCAGCAGGAGGTTCCCAAAGGGAAACCAGATGGAGTTCTCTTTGTACCCCTACAGTTCCGATTAAAAATTCTTCATGTTTTCCATTCTCATAAGAATGCAGGGCATCCAGGGGTTGCCAGAACGCAGGAGCTGCTAGACAGATGTGTTTGGTGGCCATCCATTGTGTCTGATTGTAAAGAGTTTGTCGGAGATTGCTCTGTGTGTGCCAGGAGTAAGCCGTCCAGGCGTGCTCCTGTGGGAACTCTAAAGTCGCTACCAGTGCCTGAACAACCATCAGATGACTGTTTTCCCCTCAGATCTGGGCAGCTCACCCACAAAGTCCATGGACAGATCTGTCCATGGACTTTGTGGGTGAGCTGCCCAGATCTGAGGGGAAAACAGTCATCTGGGTGGTAGTCGATAGGTTCAGTAAGATGGCCCATTTTATCCCGCTGGACGGACTCCCCTCTGCTCAAGAACTGGCAGAACTCTTCATTCACCACATTTTCCAGTTACATGGTATCCCGGAGAATGTGGTGTCAGACAGGGGAGTCCAGTTCGTCTCCAAGTTCTGGAGGGCGTTTTGTCATCACTTAGGTATGAACCTATCATTTTCTTCCGGCTACCACCCACAGACTAATGGGCAAACGGAAAGGATTAACCAGTCCCTTGAGCAGTTCCTCAGGTGCTATGTGGCAGATGCTCAGTTGGACTGGGAGAGCGCTGTTCAGGCTGCTCTCCATCCTTGGAGCCTGGGTACGCAGTGCAGCCCTTCTGCCTCCAGGTGCGGCTGCTGCTCTCGCCACTCCAGCCCGCCATCTCCAGCTCCCACGTGCTCTCCAGGGACAGAGAGCGCTGTTAAGGCTGGTCTCCAGCCTTGGTGCCTGGGCACGCAGCGCGCCCGTCTGCCTCCAGCTGCGGGCTGCTGCTCTCGCCACTCCAGCCTGCCATCTGCAGCTCCCACGTGCACACCACGTGGTCTGCTCCTCTCGACTGGGCCCAGCACTGAAGGGGAGGCTCTAGCACCGCTAGCTGGATACCAGCTCAGCTGACTGAGTGTCGGCACCTTGGCCACCCACGTAGAAGCAGACCTCACCGTGGATAATCTCCACCGTCTGGAAGGAACTCCACCGGCAGCCGCAGCACCCCTCCTCCCTCCACAAGGCTCCTCATTGCCTGCTCATTCGGGTAAGCCCGCTGCCTCTTCACACTTGCTGCTGCCCCTCTGTCCATAGAGCCTCCTGTCCTTAGAGCCCGCTGAAGCAGGCTCAGCCCTGCACTGCCACTACACAGGCTATAAATGGGGGTGTTAATGTTTCCATGTGCCGGCTCCCCCACATGTTCTACTCTGGCTCAGAGGCACACTGCTCAAAGGTACACTGCGGAATCTGCTCCTAGTAATAGGCACATGGTCTATCTAACTGCTCTGTGGCATATGGACTGCATATGAACTGTATTAAACTGCACTGGGGCTTATGAACTGCTAGTTAACTGCACTGGGGCAAATGGACTGTTATTAACTGCACCGGGGCAAATGGACTGTTATTTAACTGCACTGGGGCAAATGGACTGTTAATTAACTGCATTGTGGCATATGGTCTGTTATCCAACTATTTAAACTGCACTGTGGCATACGGCTGTTATTAACTGCACTGTGGCACATGGACTGTTATTTAACTGCACTGCGGCATATGGACTGTTATTTAACTATTTAACTGCACTGTAGCATATAGACTGCTATTTAACTGCTCCGAGGCATATGGACTGTGAACCTGTATATGGGCTGTGCAGCGATCTACTACCTGTCTACTGTATACACCTGTATCGCTCCACTGCATATACCTGGGGCGAACTGCTGGGTACAGACCGTAGTGCACTGATGTACTAACCCGAGCTGTACTGCCTGAAACGGACTGTGTTTGCACTCTATGCATGTATGTTTTTGTTTTCTCGATGTTAGACACTGTATTGCACTGCCACTCTGTAGACTCCCACTGAGCGGGTTCTACACCCATGGATCCCACGAGGCACCCCCCACGTACCTCCTACTCTAGGGCACTGCTCCTCACATGGGAACATACTGTTGCCCCACACCCAGAGGACAGTTTCCTGTCCAACTCCATATGGAGCCACGTCCAGAAAATCACTGCCCCCGAGCTAGAACCCTGCACAAGCCGGCGACACAGAGGCTGTCGAGCAGGCGCACGGGCGAAATTGAAGAGGAAGGGCCTGCGGTCAGCCATCCCTGCAGCCCTCCTCGCAAATGTCTGCTCCCTCCCCAACAAGCTGGATGAACTGAGACTCCTCGGGGACAAACGCGAACTTGGCAAAAACACCCCAATTCTTTGCTTTACAGAAACATGGCTCCACGAGAACATCCCTGATAGCGCACTACATCTCCCAGGCTTCAGCCTCATCCATGCAGACCGTGACAGCACCCTCACGGGGAAAAAGAAAGGGGGAGGCATCTGTTTTTACATTAGCTCTGCTTGGTGCTCCAACTCCACCGTACTTGCAAAGAAATGCACACCAGAGCTAGAGCTCCTTCTGGTAAATTGCAGGCCGACATACTCTCCCAGGGAGTTCTCCTCCTTCGTTCTCGCTGGTGTGTATATCCCACCTGATGCTGCGGTACAAAATGCCCTGAGCGAGCTCAGCGACACTCTCACGCAGTGGGAGACGACCCTTCCGGACTCACTGTTCATCGTCATGGGCGATTTCAACAGGGCCAACCTCCGCCAAGAGCTTCCCCGCTACCATCAGCATGTCACCTGCCCCACCAGAAATGCCAACACACTGGACCACTGTTACACGGTCCTGAAGGATGCATACAAAGCCACCCCTTGGGCAGCTCTAGGTTCATCTGATCACTGTCTCATCCACCTGATACCAACTTACAGGAGACGCCTGGAGACATCGAAACCGGTCCTCAAATCCTCCAAAGTGTGGTCAAGCGAAGCGAAGCTACATCTTCAGGCCTGCTTTGACTGCACAGACTGGCAGATCCTGGAATCCACAGACTTGGACGAATGGGCTGACAATGTTACCTCATACATTAACTTCTGTGAGAATCATTGCATACCAACGAAAACCTTTAAACTCTATATGAACGACAAACCGTGGTTCTCAAAAAAACTACGGCAACTTTGCAGAAGCAAAGAGGACGCGCACAAGTCAGGAAACCGAGATGAATACAGAAGGGCAAGACATGACCTGAACAGAGAACTGAGGGCTGCCAAGAAGTGCTACGCGGATAAACTGGAACAGAACCTCTCCTCAAATGACTCGCTAGCTGTGTGGAAAGGGCTCAAGGCTGCCACCAACTATAAGCCTCCCCCACAGCATGCAACACTAAGTGCTGAGCTCGCCGAGAATCTCAGCGAATTCTACTGTAGATTTGAGAACCAGTCTCCACCACAGCTACGGGCACCTCCCCCCGCCCCTGCCCCTGAGGCCCGAGACCAAACTCGGCCCCTCCACCAGTAAACAAGGCAGATGTTCTGAAACACTTGTTAAGGATAAATGTCAGGAAAGCCTCGGGCCCGGACGGTGTGTCACCAGCCTGCCTGAAATCCGGCGCTCGACAGCTCGCCCCTATTCTTTCCTCCATCTTCAACAAGTCCCTTCAGAGCGGGAAAGTCCCCGCATGCTTCAAGAGGTCCACCATCATCCCTGTCCCCAAAAAGCAAGGCGTCACCGACCTCAACAACTTCAGGCCCGTGGCTCTTACATCAGTCATCATGAAGATTCTTGAAAGGATGGTGCTCCCCCTCCTCAAGCTCACCACTGAGGCCCTGCTGGATCAGCACCAGTTCACATACAGAGCAAACAGGTCCGCCATCAATATCTGCCTGGAGCTCATCCACGATCATCTGGACAAACCTGGCACGTATGCCAGGATCCTCCTTCTTGACTTCAGCTCAGCATTTAATACCATCAGCCCCATAATACTTCAGGAGAACCTTGCCGCACTCAGGGTCCACCCCACTCTATGCCTGTGGATCACAGACTTCCTCACCAACAGATCCCAGGTCGTAAAGCTAGGCACCATCTCCTCTCAACCTCGGATTACAAATATAGGAGCACCACAAGGGTGCGTCCTGTCGCCGTTCCTGTTCTTCCTGTACACGACTGCTTGCAGATCCACAGCGGACTCCGTCAAAGTGATCAAATTCGCTGACGACATCATCATTGTCGGCTTCATCACTAAAAATGATGAGGAAGCGTACCGCCACCAGGTTGAGAGCATATGCCACTGGTGCAGGGAGAACGGGCTGGTCCTAAACACGGCAAAAACTGTTGAGATGGTTGTTGATTTTAGGAAGCACGCCAACGCCCCCCCTCCAATCCGTATCGATGACAAAGAAGTTGAAAGAGTTCCCTGTGTCCGACTTCTGGGCACAACCATCTCCAATGACCTGAAGTGGAAGGCAAACACCTCCTCCATCCAGAGGAAAGCCCAGCAGAGGTTATTCTTTCTCCATCAACTGAAGAAGTTTGGCATGTCCTCGAAACTTCTGACCAGCTTCTACTCTGCTACAATTGCATCTGTCCTCTGCTCCTCCATTCTAGTCTGGTATGCCAGCTCCTCTGCCAGCGACAGACACAAATTACAGAGTCATCAGATCAGCAGAGAGAATTATAGGAAAACCACTACCCGCTCTGGGCCTCCTCTACCCCTCAAGGCTGAGCTCCAGAGCTTTGAGGATTGTAAATCACCCCTCACACCCAGGCAACCGTTTTTTCAGCCAGCTTCCTTTGGGCCGGAGGTATCGGTCCATCTACACCAGGACCACTAGACACAGAAATAGCTTCTTCCCCTCAGCTGTAAACTCACTAAACTCTCACCACGCACTCCCCACCACAACGTGATCATGTTTTTGCCGCCACACATATCCTTCATACACCTGAGTGCTATGTAAATATGCAAAATTGGAAATTGAAAATTGGAAGTGAAAATTGAGTGTTGTTTGCTTGAATGTTTTCTCTGTATGAAATGTCTGATATAGTGCTGGTCTTTTTTGATGTATTCTGTGTACCCTATCCTACCTGTATCCTGTACGTGCCAAGTCCAATTCCGGGCACGACCCAGTCGACAATAAAGATTCTGATTCTGATTCTGAAATTTTTGCCATTCACAGAGTTTGCTCATAATAACTTAAAGAGCACCTCTTCAGGTTTCTCCCCGTTCCAGGTAGTAACGAGGAGATTGCCCAAGTTCTCTCCACTGCCAGTAGTGTCATCTCCTTTTCCTGCCCTGGAAAAGTGGCAGAGAACTTTGAAGGAGATTTGGAGTTTGGTCAAAAGAAACCTAGGAAAGGCTTTTTAGACCCAGAAAAAACAGGCAGATAAGAGACGGTCTGTGGAATGGGAATTTGCACCAGGTGACATGGTGTGGGTTTCTACCCGGCATTTGGCTTTAAAACAGCCTTCTGCGAAATTGGGTCCCAGATTTATAGGTCCATACCCCGTGTCCAAAAAGATCAGTAGTGTCACATATGTCATTTCTCTACCTTCCAGTATGAGAGGTGTGAAGTCATTCCATGTGTCTCTATTGAAGCCTGCTGTGCATGTGGATTCCTCTCCCCCCCCCCCCCCCCCCCTGTGGTGATTGATGGGGAACCTGAGTTTGAGATAGAGCAAATTTTGGACTCTCGATGGGTGCAGAACTCCATACAGTACCTTGTTCACTGGAAGGGGTATGGGCCTGAGGAGAGATCTTGGGTACCAGGGCATCGTATGCATGCGGAGGAACTTAAGGAAAAGTTTCATGAATTACATCCTGAGTAACCAGGTAGACCGTGTCTGGATAAACAGGGGACTGGGGTATAGGGAAAGTAGGAACATGAGTAATATTAATACTAGGCATCACCTTTCCAAATAAGGATTAGTGTCCTGAACCTTATTTGTGTCACAAACATATTTGAACAAAGGGCTCCTAAGGACACACCGGTGTATGCAAATTAGAAAACTTTATTGGCTATACATGAAAGTGAGACCACTAAACAGTACACAACGAAGCTATAAAAGCAACAACGCTGTTGTCATTAAAAACCATAGCTGTCAATCAAACCACACTGACGCACCATACCATACACACAAACCAGAGCACTGGGGTACCCCATAAGCAGCAAAAAGGCAGTCCACTTATAAAGAGCTTAAGCAAATGGCAGATGGCAATAGCAAAGGAGAAGCAGCATGAGGAAGCAGATGTCAGAATCGGCTTGTCCAGTGTCATCCAAACAGACGTGATAAAGTCTCATTCAAGAGAACCGGCATGCCTTATACCTTGCATTCACTCAACAAGTGATTATACTCACGACCTCCCAAGTGTCCGTCGTGGGCAATACACTTTGAGGCTTCACCTGGCTATATTATAACAGCCGCTCAGGCGGGCTGCAGATGCTGTATTCCAATGGGGGCCCCCTGCTGTGGGATGTGTTCCGGCGTGAGACCTAGTACCGCTGCAGGCCAAGCTCGTTCTGCTGGAGAACCGGTACAACACGTGTGCGCCCTCTCATCTAGGGCATATCGTCAGCCTCCGCTGTGCGCAGTTCACCATATGTCCAGAGACCCACCAGCATAGCCATCTCGCGCCGGGCCTTCTCCCAGAGGGTAAACTGCTTCAAACATGAGACGCCAGACTCCACACGCCGCAGCGGGATTCCCAGCACGTCACCGCCTATGGGCTGGAGGTCAGCGGGCTGGATGGCAGCAACCAATCGCCTACTAGTTTCGCTTGGCGTCACCAAGCTTCATCAGGGCCGGAGTCCACGCCTCAAGGGGGGGGTACTGTAACATTCTCTGGAGACGCAGCTGCGGGCAGTCAGGATGCCCCCGCAGCTGCTTCGGTTTCCCTGTCGGGCGTTTCTCCTGTCCCTCCGGTGTCTAGCACGCCGAGGAGGGGATTGTCAGTGGCTCATAGAGTGGCTTTGTTGCACGCGTACAGACAAGACCTTTATGTGGGGAGAAAGCGCATCAGCTGACCTGCCAGTCGGCTGACGTCAGAAGAGACTCTCGGCAGTTCTGATTGGCTGATGGGTGTGGGCGTGGCCAATGGGTCTCCTTCACTTCTTAAGCCTCCGAGAATCACTTGCAAACTGTCTGCTGTTGCGAATGCTTCGTGTGAGCACTCAGACCTTAAATAGTTCCGGTGTGTTTTGACCTGGGAGGAAACCAGATGTAGCTCCGCGAGAGCGGCCCGCGTCATCACGTTCATGCGTGGCCACGCATGACGCAATTTCGCGTTGCGCACCCGGTATTCGGCGTTCAGGGTTCATTACTATCCTGGCTATATAATGGGGCACATCTCCATGGAGGGTATCCTCTTGAGAAAGCGGGTTTGCCGCGATACGCGTGGAGGGACAGAGCATAGGGGGCCACGCCACTCTCATCTCCTTAACGGCAGGTAATTTGGCTCTTCATTTCTTCTATTTTTCTCTGATTTGTCTCATGGCGGTGTCAGTTGTTATTTTCAGCCTCTATATCACCACAGATGGATTTTTTACCTTGTGAGGTCCTTATGCATTGTAACTAATAGAACTATGGGACTGTAGGCTCATGTGTATATGATTTATTTACATCATGTTTACCTTCAGCAATCTAGCTGACAGCCATTGATGCACAGTGTGATTATAGATTAATTATTGAAAATACTTTTCATTACTCTGTCATTTTGTGATTGATGTTGTGGTTATAGACCTCCTAACTGAGGGGTCAGACTTTGTATTCATTCCCCTTTTGCCACGCCATATTGATTTTAGTGTTTTTATGTTTCTTGTAGATGGCTTCAATAAAAGTTACAATTGAATAATAGGCATTGGTTGTCGCATATATTTGCATTATCTTCATCAGAAGTTCCTTTTTGTATGTAATTTCACACAAGACTAGGAATTATTATTACTATTGTTATTATTGCTTGATTACCTGTGTATGACTCTGGCTCTCTTCTGACAATTCTTACGCTAATAGATTCTGTACTTTAGCCCATCTGATCCTGTTGCTGACTCTGCCTGAAATATCTCTATCCTTTGCCTGCCGATTTGTACTGTATCCTCCTGTCTGTTGCCAAACTGATCTATCTGACCACTCCACTCACCAGTGAGCCCTGGTCACTGGTGAGGTTCATTACTGATAGTGCCCACCAGCTCCTCTGGTGAGGTTCTGCCAAAACTAATCAGTATTACTGTTGCACCAAGCACTATACACTTGCAATTAGAGATGTAGCGAACGGTTCGCCGGCGAACGGTTCCAGGCGAACTTTGGGGGTTCACGTTCGCCTGGACCAAGCGAACTTTTGCGGAACTTCGATTCGCCCCATAATGCACTATGAGGGTCAACTTTGACCCTCTGCATCACAGTCAGCAGGCACATTGTAGCCATTCAGGCTACACTAAGCCCTGGAGCCCCACCCCCCCTTATATAAGGCAGGTTTGCCGGCCATTACACTCACTCGTGTGCCTGCTAGAGACAGACTAGGGACAGCTGCTGCAGACTTGTTCTTCTAGGGAAAGATTAGTTAGGCTCTTGGCTTGCTCCTGGCTGATTGTTATTGCTAAAATAGCATCCCTCAACAGCTCTTTTGAGAGATAATGTTTTCCAGATGTGTTTTTTTTTTTTGTGTGTGTTTCTCACTGACATTATACAGCCCTATCTGTTGCAGCTGGACCTTGGTAATTGTTATTACTGTGCCAGCCAGGCCCTGCCAAACTATCTATACTGGGACACCTACCTATGCCTACCTAACTACTGGGGCACCTACTTACCTATACGGGGACACCTACCTACCTACCTACCTATACTAGGGGACCTACCTATGCCTACCTACCTATACTGGGACTCCTACCTATGCCTAGCTAACTACTGAGGCACCTACCTATGCCTACCTACCTATACTGGGACTCCTACCTATGCCTACCTACCTATACTGGGTCTCCTACCTATGCCTAGCTAACTACTGAGGCACCTACCTATGCCTACCTACCTATACTGGGTCTCCTACCTATGCCTAGCTAATTACTGAGGCACCTACCTATGCCTACCTACCTATACTGGGACTCCTACCTATGCCTAGCTAACTACTGAGGCACCTACCTATGCCTACCTACCTACTGGGACTCCTATCTATGCCTACTTACCTATACTGGGACTCCTACCTATGCCTAGCTAACTACTGGGACACCTACCTATGCCTACCTACATACAAGAAGATAATAAGGTCATTGCTTCATTGTGGACAGACCACATTTGATCAGCTGGACAGTCACTGTTCTATCATTGAGCTACCACAGCCCGGCCGGCGACCATATGGGCTTGAAAACCGCCACGGCCTACACTCTCGCCACGGTGCGCACCAGTCCAGCACGGCCGTCACTACGCAAACAGCTGTTTGCGGTGCGTTACACAGTGAGTTTGGTGTGTCAGTGTGAAGCAGAACTCTAATTACACTCCCTGATTGATGTATACACATGCAAGATGTTTGAAAGCACTTTAGGCCTGCAATTTAGCAATGCAATGTCATTTCTGCCCTTAAAACGCTGCTTTGCGTCACATCCAGATTTTTCCCCGGGACTTTGGGCATGTATCCCACTCCGCCATGCCCCCCTCCAGGTGTTAGACCCCTTAAAACAAATGTTTCCCATCACTTTTGTGGCCAGCATACATTTTTCTATTTTTCAAAGTTCCCATCCCTATTAAAGTCTATTGCGGTTCGCGAACTTTTCCGCGAACCTAACCTTCCGCGAAGGTTCGCGAACCGAAAATTGGAGGTTCGCGACATCTCTACTTGCAATTACCTTGTTAGCTATACTTGCATTATTGGTGATTCTGCAGATCACCATATAATCAGGTACAGTGTCTGATTTATTGGTGATACTGCAGATCACACAATAACCAGACTTCTGTTTGCTACACCATTCATTACAGATATGAAGCCCAGCATGTCTTCTTTGCTCTAATAGGTTATTTACAGCATATTATATACAACCAGCATTTTTTTTATTACTAGAACAGCATTCAAAGGGTTACACACAGGACTTATAAGCTTCCCTGCCAGCATAGCTGGACGCATCCAAAGTTGAAGTTGTAGATAATGTTATCTTGTGTTTAATTGTATCAAGTGAGGAATGTAAATAAACACTTCTCTTACACTGCAGGGTCCCCTGAACAAAGTCAGACAATTTAGAAAGCATTTCTGCTTGTTAGAAAATGAATAAAACAGTTATAAATAAAACCCAAAGTTGACTTTCAGAGCAAAAAAGTGTACTTTGGGAATGTATAACTTTTAAACGAATACTAATACTTATGCACAAAAGCAAATATGAAAACCGTATGACATATACAAAGTTGGAAAACATGTTTTTATTGAATACTAGCTGATTGCCCGGCATTGCCCGGGTATGTATTTGGCTGGTGTCGGCTCCACCCACTTTTTCTAACCCTAACTCACAATTACTCAATGACCAAGTTTGTGAGCTTTGTAGTCTTTGGCATCAATAATTTGCATTGAAATGAAAAAATCTGATGGGTTGTTTGTGGCTTCACCCCCTTTTCTGAATTTGAACCCCAGTCACCCAATGACCAACTGTACCAGGTTTGAGGCCTGTGCCATTGACAGTGCAAGAATGGTAGCAATTAAATATTCCCTTGAAAAGCAATAAGTGAAGCTTAATACACTTTTGTAGGCTCCACCCACTTTTCTGAATATTAATCCCATTCACTGAGTGACCAACTGTGCAAAGTTTAAGAACCCTGCCATTAACAGTGTAAGAATGGCTGCAGTTTACATTTTCCCAGTGAAATTTGTATTTGTCTCCACCCACTGATTGCCCGGCGTTGCCCGGGTATGTATTTGACTTGTGTTGGTTCCGCCCACTTCTTCTAACCCTTACACCCAAACACTCAATGACCAAGTTTGTGAGCTTTGGTGTCTTTAGCATCAATAATTTGAATATTCCCATAGAAATTAAACAAATCAGATTGGCTGTTTGTGGCTCTGCCCCTCTCCAGCATTTGAACCACAGTCACCCAATGACCAACTGTAGCAGGTTTGAGGCATCTGCTATTACCAGTATAAAAATGGCAGCAATTTAAATATTCCCCTTGAAAATCAAAAGGTGAATTTTGATTGGCTATTATAGGCTCCACCCACTTCCCTGAATATTAATCTCAGTCACCCAGTGACCATCTGGGCAAAGTTTGGGAACCCTGCCATTAACAGTGTAAGAAGGCCCGCAGTCTACATTTTCCCAGTGAAATTTGGTTTTTGCTTCACCTGCTTTTTGTAACCTGGACATACAGTCACTCAATGACCAAGTTTGTGAGCTTTGGGGTCCTTGGCATCAATAATTTGTATTTTCCCAAGAAATGAAACTGTTTGTGGCTCTGTCCCCTTTTCTAAATTTGAACCCCAATGACTAACTGTACCAGGTTTGAGGCTTGTGCCATTAACAGTGCAATGAATGGTAGCATTTTTAATATTCCCCTTGAAAATCAACAGGTGATTTTGATTGGCTTTTTTAGGCTCCACCCACTTTTCTGAATATTAATCCCAGTCACCCAGTAACCAGCTGTGCAAAGTTTGAGAACCCTGCCATTAACAGCGAAGAAGGGCTGCAGTTTACAATTTCCCAGAAAAATCTGTTTTTGACTCCACCCACTTTTTGTAACCTTGACACACAGTCACTACTCAATGACCAATTTTGTGAGCTTTTGGGTTCCTGGCATCAAAATTGTGTGAATGGAAGCAGTTTATCCAAAAAAAGCAAATCTGATTGGCTGTTTGTGGCCCCACCCCTTTAGTGAATTTGAACCCCAGTCACTTTGTGACCGACTGTAGCAGGTTTGAGGCCTGTGCCATTAACAGTGTAAGAATGACAGCAGTTTCAATATTCCCCTTGAAAATCAATAGGTGAATTTTGATTGGCTCTTGTTGGCTCCACCTACTTTTCCGAATATTAATCCTAGTCCCCCAGTGACCAACTGTGTCAAGTTTGAGAACCCTGCCATTAACAGTGTAAGAATAGCTGCAATTTATATTTTCCCATGTAAAAAGTTAGTTGTTTTTGGCTCTGCCCACTATTTCTAACCTTGACATACAGTCACTCAATGACCAAGTTTATGAGCTGTGGGGTCTTTGGCATCAATAAGTTGCATTTTACCATTGAAATTAAACAAATCTGATTGGCTGTTTTGGCCCACTCCCTTTTCAGAATGTAAACCCCAGTCTCCCAGTGACTGACTGTAGCAGATTTTAGGCGTCTGCCATCTGCCATTAAGAGTGTATGAATAGGAGCAATGTAAATATTCCCCTTGAAAATCAAAAGGTTAATTTTGATTGGCTGCTGTAGGCTCCACCCACTTTCCTGAATATTAGTCCAAGTCACCCAGTGGCCAACTGTGTCAAGTTTGAGAACCCTGCCAATAACAGAATGGCTGAAATCAATCTAAAAAATCAGATTGGCTGTTTGTGGCTCCACCCACTTTAGTGAATTTGGACCCCAGTCACCCAATAACTGACTGTATCAGGTTTGAGACCTCTGCCATTAACAGTGTAAGAATGGTAGCAATGTAAATGTTCCCCCTTGAAAATCAATAGGTAAATTTTGATTGGCTGTTTTTAGGCTCCACCCACATTTCTGAATATTAATCCCAGTCACCCAGGGGCCAATTGTGTCAAGTTTGGGAACCCTGCCATGTAAAAAATTAAGTTGTTGGCGCCGCACACTTTTTCTAACCTTGACATACAGTCACTCAATGATCAAGTTTATCAGCTTTGGGGTCCTTGGTATCAATACTTTGTTTATTCCCATTGAAAAATAAACAAATCTGATTGTCTGTTTGTGGCTCCACCCCCTTTCTGAATTTGAACCCTAATCACCCAGTGACCAACTGTACCAGGTTTGAGGCATCTGCTATTAACAGTATAAGAATGGTAGCAGCTTAAATATTACCTTTGAAAACCGAAAGGTGAATTTTTATTGGCTGTTGTAGGCTCCACCTACCTTCCAAATTCTTAATCTCATTCACCCAGTGACCAACTGTGCAACGTTTGAGAACACTGCCATTAACGGTGTAAGAATGGCTACAGTTTATATTTTCCTAGTAAAATTTGTTTTTGGCTCCGCCCACTTTTTGTAACCTGGACACACAGGCACTCAATGACCAAGTTTGTGAGCTTTCAGGTTCCTGGCATCAAAAATGTGTGAATAGAAGCAGTTTATCCACAAAGGAAATCTGATTGGCTGTTTGTGGCCCCACCTCTTTTGTGAATTTTGACCCCAGTCACCCAAAGACCGACTGTAGCAAGTTTGAAGCCTCTGCCATTAACAGTTGTAAGAATGGCAGCAGTTTAAATATTCCCCTTGAAAATCAATAGGTGAATTTTGATTGGCTGTTGTATGCTCCACCCACTTTCTTGAATCTTAATCGCATTCACCCAGTGACCAACTGTGGCAAGTTTGAGAACCCTGCGATTAACAGTCTGAGGGCCCGTTTCCACTATAGCGTTGCGGAATCGCCGGCGAATCACCGCAGGCAAATCGCATGCGGGTGCGATTCCGCATGCGTTTTTTGCCGCGATTTCGCATGCGATTTCGCATAGGTAGGGCTGCATGCGAATTTAACCATGTCACTGCCTGAGCAAATTAACATTATTACCTATGCGAAATCGCATGCGAATTCGCGGCAAAAAACGCATGGGGAAAACGCATGCGATTTCCCTATTAACTACATTGCGTGCGATTCGCCTGCATTCCACACGCAGGCGAATTCTGAGGGCCCTACCCTGCAGATTTTTTCTGCACAGAAAAACGTGCGGGGAAACGCACAAGTGGAAACAGTCCCATCCACTTGTACTGACTGTGCGAATCCGCATGCGGGCAACGCATGCGGATTCGCGATAGTGGAAACGGGCCCTAAGAATGGTTGCAGTTTACATTTTCCCATTTAAAATGAATGGCTGAAATTTGATTGGCTGTTTTATGCTCCGCCCACTTTTCCTGGATTTGTAACCTCGGTCACCAAGTGACCAACTGTGCCAAGTGTGGGGACTCTGGCTTGTTTACTGTGAGAATGGCAGCCTTTTACATTTTTTCCATTGACTTGAATGGGTGAAATCTGATTTGCTGTTAGTAGCTTCGCCCAGGTGTGCAGGGGGGCCTCGAGACCCCCAGAACATATCATCCCAGGTAGTAAGGGATCTGTATACCAAGTTTCGTTCAAATCGGTTAAGCCGTTTTCGCGTGATCGCGGCACATACACACACACATACATACATACATACATACATACATACATACACACATCCGATTTTATATATATAGATTATGTCAGGGTTTTATACCGCTTTAAGGACCAACCCCTTTGTCATTAACCTTCCTGGAGGTAAGCCCGAGCTGAGCTCGGGCTATGCCGCGCAGGAAGATATCTCAGCCCCTGGTGGGGCAATTTCCTCCATTCAAAATGCTGTACGCGCGGCTAGCACTTTGCTAGCCGCGCGTACAGCTTGATCGCCGCCGCTCTGCGGCGATCGCCCGTACGCAGCGGCGCAAGAGGGCCCCCTCCCCCCCGCCAGAGCCCTGCGCTGCCCGGACCAATGAGTTCCGGGCAGCGCTATGGGCTGGATCGGAGGTGTCTGACGTCAGGACGTCGGCTGACGTCCATGACGTCATTCCGATCGTCGCCATGGTGACAGGAGAAGCCAAACAGGGGAGCGCGTTATATACGCGTTCCCCTGTTTGCTATTGATGCCGGCGACGATCGCACTAGAGGGACACATGCACCCTCTAGTGGTGTTTCATGTAGCTACCACTCTGGTAGCTTTACATGAAACACAAAAAAAAAATAAAAAAAAAAAGGATTTTTGCCAATTTGGCAAAAAAAATTAACCACCAGGAGGGTTAAAGAGGAGCTGTCAGCCATACTATCTAAAAAAAAAAAAAAAAAAGCATATATAAATAGATAAATACTTGCTCTACTTACATCACATGTATTGCACTGTCCATGTTTTGATTTTAGTGATTTTTCTATAGTAAAAAAATAGAAAATACTTCTTAGGATTCTCAATTTTAACTGTGTCTATCCTGAAGCCAATCCCTTACAGCTGGTTCACACGGGCGTTTTTGTGGCATTTAACGCGGCGTTTAAGACGCAGCATTTTTGGGATCCACCGCGGTCCCATTCAAGTGAATGGGAGCATATAGAGCTGGCCTTTGCAGGCTTTCATGAAAGCCTGGCGGTAGTTCCCGGCGTTGCGTCTAGTTTCGAAACCAACATGTTGCTTTCAGAGGCAGTAAACGCCAGGAAACAATAGCAGAGCCCAGAACTGCTAGCCTTGAACGCTTCCCAAAAGCCTTCAAAAGCTAGAGTCTAAACGCCGGTGTTTGAGCATGGCGCCGAGCGAAAGCTCGGCAGAAGCCCGTGTGAACCAGCCCTTACTCTCCTCTGCCTGATTGTGTATGCATTGCCCACCCTCCTCCCAGTCTTCAGGCACTCCCACCCAGCTGTGCAATAGAAAGTGCATTGTATCTAGCATGAGAAATATTGGCCAATCAGAGAGGAACAGAGGTGTGGGAGGGGAAAGCAGGGGGAAAGAGGCTTCAGCCAATATGCAGTATTCAACAGAGAAAAGAGCTGGCACATCCAAAGTAAATCTTAACTGATTAAAGGCGTATGGCCCAATGCTTTTACAATAAAGATTTACTTCGCATGTGCCAGCTCTTTTCTCTGTTGATGTGATGGAGGTGTGAGACATAAAGACACACATACGAAAGTGACTAAGTTCTGGAACTCCAAACACAATCTGTACTTTGAGTTGTGTAGCAGAAACCACGGAGAAACAGGTGATATGCTTGATACGGATAAGCTTCTGAGTTCAGCAGAATTCCAATTTCTGAGTTTCTTCGTCAGCAGAAATTGTAAGGAAATCAGAATTCGGTGGAATACCGCATTACTGTGACTCTGAATTTCTAGATCATTAACCTCCTGGGCGTTACGCTGCTCAGGAGATTTTGCTAGCCTGAGCCCCCCCACCCCATAAAACTATTTGTTTCTATGGATAAACAAGATATAAGCTAGCACTAGGCTAGCTAGTAAATGTGGCCACTACCCCCCCCCCCCCCCCCCCGATTGCCCAGGATCCCCCCGATCCGACCACTTATACATTACCCAGCCAGGCTCCAGTGATCCCCGCAGCCTCTCCAGGGAGGATCGTACATGACGTCATGACACCACCAAATTATTTAGTCCGAAAATTCATCTATTTCATTCAAAACAGGTGGAGAATGCACTTTAAGGCTAGTTACACACCAGGATGTTGCGTTTAGGGGACGTTATAGGGCACATAACGTGCCTCTAACGCAACGCCTGGTGCTCTCTGATGTGGACGTCGGAGTGAGCTGCGTTGTGCAGCTCACTCTGGCGTCCGTGATGCCGTGATGCGTACTCTTGGATGCATGCGGCATCACGTGGTCCCGCCCAGCCAATCGTCGCACAGAGAGGCCGCTCCAGGAAGTAAACACGGCACATCGCTGAGTGCAGTGAATATTAATTAGCCATGTGCCCGGCCGCTCTCCCCTCCTCCCCAACATGACTGAGCATGTGCAAACAGTGTAACGCGGCTTAGCCGCGCATAACGCACAGCATGCAGCACTTTGCTGCGTTACAATGTAACGCAACGTGGGCAGTGTGAACAAGCCCATTGATTTTTTATTACTGTGTGGTGGGGCTGCGTTACAGGCTGCACTAACGTGTGCCTGTAACGTCACGCTGTGAAAGCAGCCTAAAGGCAGGCAACAACGTTGACTTGTTTTGAGTCAAAATGACTCTTCTATGGGCCTTTACACTTTCAAAGTATGGCCTCGATTCACAAAGCAGTGCAAAGAGAAATTTCGTGCGCACCGGACTTTGCGCGCAAAGCGCTATGCTCGCGCGCAGATATCTGGCCTTCGCGCGGAAAGCGTTGTGATCGCGCACAAAACGTGGTCCGCGCGTACTGCCCTATGCTTCACGCGGAAAGCGGGATTGCACGCGAAGTACGGCTCAGCGCGCGTTGTATAGATAGAATTGGAAAAGCTAATAGCTAAACTGTGTATGCGCGCGAAAGCGTTCGCGCGCAAAGCGTTCGCGCGCAAAGCACTATGCGCAGTGCTAATTAGGTCCAATTATTTGTCTTTCTGAATCCAATGGAGCTAATTACTTTGTGTATTAAAGGATTTGTTTGAGGGTGGTGTTTTGTGGGTAGACATGGAGCCAGGTAGGAGTCAGGAGGTTCGACGTAGCGCACGTGTTCATGCAGCTGCGCAGTCACCCACAACTGGATATAGGCGCAGTGGTCGATTACAGAGTCGTGAATACAGCCATGGCCATGAGTATGGTGGTAGCCGCAGCCGCAGCCGCAGCCCCCATTCTCGCCGGAGTCCCAGCCAGAGTCCGAGAGGAGGCAGACAACGCCACCGCACCGATAGTCCCCGTCCTGGGACGTCCTCTAGTCAAAGGGCCTCGCAGCAGGCATCAGCTGCAGAAGAAGCCCGTAAAAGGGGGGTGCGCTTTTCTGAGGCTGAGAACCTGGTTCTTTGTGAGGAGGTGGGATTGTATTTTCCCCAGTTATATGGGAGCCTGTCGAAAAAGACAGATGTGGCCTCACGAACCAGAATGTGGCGCAGGATTTCACGCAGAGTGAGCGACGTCGATCACCGGCCTCGGATTGAACAGCAGTGTCGCAAACGCTTTGCTGACATTAAATTGCGTTTGCGCAAGAAGTTGAGCAAGCAGCGGCAGTACGCGTAAGTGTTTCAATTGTTGTTTGTACGAAAATGAATGTTCTGACAAAATGCATGTGCAAAACAATACAAATGTGCAAGTCAATTGTTTGGATGTAAAGTTTTTTTTGCTTAACCAATGTTTGTTTATGGTGGCCATACATGGTTGCATTTATGTTGATGCAATTTTACGATTTATATGTATTATAAGGGTAAAATCACAACAATACTGTAAAATCTTTATTTAGTCAGTTCCCTTATACTACATACAATTGATAACTACACATGGCTAGATTGATAACTCACTGAATGCCATGTGGTCCATTTAGTTTGTTTGTTGTATGGTTTCAATGCTTGTGTCTTCATGGGCAGAACCAGCATGCATCCATGTGTGTGACTGTTTTGTGTGTTGAGTAGCTGCATGCTTGTTCCTGCTGTGAGTGTTAATATATTAGCATAAAGTTTGGACATAAACAGTCTCTAAGGGCTGGAACCCACAAGAGCGTTTTTTTGAGCATTTTGGCAGCGCTGCGATACGCTAGCGTTTTGCCAAAACGCTCAGCTGATGTTAATGGATGGGGCAACTTCCACAGGAGCGTTTGCGTTGCCCAGAAACGCAAACGCAGGACATGCAGCATTTTGGGAGCGTTAGCGCTTCAATGTAAAGTATTGCAACGCTAGCAGAAACGCTCAGCAAAACCTAAACTGAGCGGTTCTGCTAGCGTTTTGCGGTTCAGCACACTGTAACAAATTTAAAAATAATTCACAGGACCAATCAGGATAAAAACGCAAAACGCAAAACGCTACACAACCGCTGAGCAAAAAAATACAATGTTGAAAACGCAACCGCAAACGCGCATGAATCCGCTTGCAAACTGCTCAGACAAAACTCTAGGGTAGCGTTTTGCAGTTTTCAGTGGGTTCCAGGCCTAAGGCCTGTAACCCACTGAAATCAGCAAAGGCGAAATGCAACCACTAGCGTTTTGTCTGAGCGTTTTGCAAGCGGATTCATGTACGTTTTTGGTAGCCTTGTTCAACATTGTATTTTGTTGCTCAGCGGCTGCGTAGCGTTTTGCCGTACGCGTTTTTATCCTGATTGTTCCTGAGAATTATGTTTGATTTTTGTTATTGTGCTGAACCGCAAAACGCTCTCAAAACTGCTCAGTGTAGGTTTTGCTGAGCGTTTCCGCTAGTGTTTCAATACTTTACATTGAAGCGCTAACACTCCCAAAATGCTGCACGTCCTGCGTTAGCGTTGCCGGGAAAGGCAAACGCTCCTGTGGAAGGTGCCCCATCCATTAACATTAGCCCAGCGTTTTTGCAAAGTGCTAGCATATTGCGGTGCTGCCAAAAGCGCTCCTGTGGGTTCAAGCCCTCTAGGGTTGGAAGGCACTGCAAAATGCTTTAACTAATTGCAATTGCTTGCGTTTTGTATGCCATTAGTAAAGCAATGTCATGAATGTTTTTGCTGAGCCGTACTAAAAAGTGGATGTTTTTGCAAGTGGTTGTTAAGCAATTAGCTTTTTCAAGTGTGCTTGGTCCTTTAAAAGCATGTTTATTTTGTTACAGTCTGCAGGAACGCTCAAACACTATCTATATTGCTCTGTGCAGGTTTACATTAACTACTTAACATTGAAGTGTGAAGGTTTTTTTAATGCTGCATGTGCTGCGCCTGCAGTGTTCTGTGTTGCAATTGCTCCAGTGGAAGTTGGCCTATACATTATCAGTGGGTGTGCCTTGTTAACAAATGTGTGTGTGTGTGTGTGTGTGTTTGTAAAGCAGAAAAAAAATGTTGCCAAAATAAGGCTTAACGCCTTTTTCCACTAGCCTGCGATTTGCAATTTGCTTCTGATTGCAAATTGCAAGGTACATTAAAGTAATGGAAACTGCAGCAGCAATTTCCATTAGTGCGATCCGATTGCGATGCGATTGTGGAAAAAGCGCAATCGTTGTCCTGCCGCGTTTTGTATGCGATTGAGCTGTACTATAATGAGTATAGTAGCTAAATCGCAATCGCATAGTGGAAATGGAAACGCGATTGCAATCGCGATCGCATTTCATAGTGGCAAAGAGGCCACCCAGAAGAGCTTTTTTGTCTGCATTTCTTGTTGAATTGAGACCGCTTGCGTTTTGCCAAAACGCACAGCAAATGTAAATGGATGGTGAAATTTCAACTGGAGCAATTGCACTTTCAGAAATTGTAAAGGCAGGGCATGCAGCATTTTTGGAGCGTCCAGTTTCAATGTAAAGTCTAGAAATCGGATCGTAATTGCTAATTAAAACCTGTAAGGATGGATTTTGGTAGTGTTTCAAAGTTACTGCACACTACCAATTTCAATTAATTGAAAGGAACAATCACACTTTAAAATGCAAATTGCTAATTGCTACACAACTGCTGGCAAATTGATATAGTTTGTAACAAACGTCCTGAAAATGCTCATGAATTGACTTTCAAAATGATTGTCCAAAAACTCAACTATTGCGATTAGCAAGTGCGTTTTGAAGTGGGGTCCTGGCCTCATGGTGTAATTGTGACATTTCACAATTATAACCTTTTTAGGGGTCGTGTCCACTATAGTAGAGAATCCACATGCGGGCACCACATGCGGATTTGCATAGCCAATAAAAGTGCATGGAATTGTTTGCACTTGTGCGTGTGCGTTTTGTTGTGCATGGAAATTTGCGTGTGGCTGGAGTAAGGCCAAATAGGCCAGAATCCTTTTAATAGGGAAATAGCATGCGGCTGTGGCATGCGTTTTTTCACGGCGATTTCGCCTGTAATGGTATGGAAATGTACCCAGGTAGGTTACATTTGCCTGATTCTTAGCCATGCAAAATCACATGCAAAATAGCAGCCATAGCCGCATGTGGAAATGCATCTGCCTGCGATTTTGTGTGCGGCCAAATCCACACAATTCCCCACTGCAACGTTGGAAATGAGCCCTTAGGGCCCGTTCAGACTACAAAATGCGGACCGCAACGCATGCGGACCGCAACGCGTACGAACGCACGCATGTCCGCGTTCGTATGCGTTGCGTGGCTGATCCCATCACTGAAAAGTGAATGGGACAGCCGCGCGTTTTTGTAAAATCTGCGTGCAGCATGCGTTCCCGGACCGCATAGGTCCGGAACGCATGCTGTGTGAACATCAGACATTGCACTCTATGCAATGTCTGATGTCGTGCGTTTTGGCCACCTGCACGCGTTTCCAAAACGCGGCTGGAAACGCGTGCAGTGTGAACGGGCCCTTAGCATTGTAACCTTCTGTGCAGTTTTCCTTGAAAGGACAGCTGAAGTGTAAGAGATGTGTAGTGCCCCATATGTGTACATTTGAAGGTATTCGAACTTGGCTTGCTCTGCTGCTGATTATGTTGTAGTTGTAGACATTAGCCCCTGAGTAAGGCGGGTTTTTTTTTTTATTTTAATGGTTTTTTTTTTGTTTTTTTTAAATTTTATTTAGGTGTATGTTTTTATTATTTTTTTAATGTGCTTCCTGTTTTGTCCAAAGTATTGTAGACATGCATTACCTGGACTGGTGTCCTGCTTCTATTGTTGAAAAATGAACATACCCCATAAATAAACCTGTATGATAGTGCTGGCTCAATAGGGGGTGCCGAGGTAGCATGTGCATTTGGCCACTTGGCCTACAGGTGTCCTGTTGTAGCCACCATCATCCAGCATAAGAAAAAAAATCTACTAGTGTGAACAGTTAGGCTGCTGTAGTGTGTGAATCGCACACTGCAAATCCATAATCAGTATGTGTCCTGGATTGTCATTCAGAACATGTGTTGTGCATGTTTCATAGTGGTTATTGGATGAAACTTTCAGAGACAGGATTAGCAGGATAGTGAAGCAAATGTATTTGTTAAAAATCTGTTAAAAAATGTTAATGCAAATGTGGTTTGGTACTTATCCGTTAGCCGGGCGCATCCGGCAGGTGGCGACAAAACTCCACCAGAGTTACATCTTTCCCTACTATCCATGTCGGCCTGGAGGGGGAATAGTAATTAGCGCCACCTGCCGGATGCGCCCGGCTAACGGATAAGTACCTGTGGTTTTTTTTGGTTTGTTTTTTTTTATTTATTTTTATTTATTTTATTTTTTTTTTGAGTTGTCATTTGTTTAATTGTTGTATCCCTTTATTATTGTAGTCTTGGTACAGGTGGTGGCCCAGCACGCTCTGTGGAATTTACCAATTATGAGCGAGTAGTGGAGCCTTTTTTGCAGACTGAGGCCCTGCATGGCATCAGGGGGGGCTATGATGCACAGTTGCCAAGCTCCGAAAGTTCAGAAGATGGTAATTGATTATTATGTTGTCTGTTTCAGGGAGTAGTTTAGTGGACAGGAAGTGTACTATTGTTACATTGATAATGTTCTAACTGACACTCTTGTAGGTAATGTTGTGTCTGTGGTTACTGGGGATGCTGGAGTCAGTGACATCGGCCATGCGATATCAGAGGAAACTGATGCAGGCGACACTACTGGTGAGTTTGATGTGTTTTTGAACTAGATGGAAATGGAAAGGTCTGAAGGCAGATATGCTGCATACAGTTTTTTTCACCCTTTTTAACTATGACACTTTTGTGTAGGTGATGTTGCGGATGTGGGAACTGATGCTGGAGTGACTGACATCTCACTATCTGGGGCCCAATCTGATGCAGGCGACACTACTGGTGAGTTTGATGTGTGTTTGAAATTGATGGAAATGGAAAGGTCTGAAGGCAGATATGCTGCATACAGTTTTTTTCACCCTTTTTAACTATGACACTTTTGTGTAGGTGATGTTGCGGATGTGGGAACTGATGCTGGAGTGACTGACATCTCACTATCTGGGGCCCAATCTGATGCAGACTACACTACTGGTGAGTTTGATGTGTTATTGAAAAGATGTAAGGCTACTTACTTGTAGACTGGGATATGCTGGACACCTTTGTTGATATAATTTTGTTTTTTCAATGACAATTGTCTGTAGGTGATGTGTCTGCTGTTGAGGCTGTAGTGGTTGAGGAAATAGCAGGTGTTCCGATGCCAACACATGTTTCAGAAACTACTGGTGAGTTTTTTATTTGTCCCAGGAAATCATGTAAATAAAGGGACATTGAGGCCTGGAACCCACTGCAATCCGCAAACGCTAAACGCAACCGCTAGCATTTTGTAAGAGCGGTTTGCAAGCGGATTCATGCGCGTTTTTGGTTGTGTTTAGCAACATTGTATTTTTTTCCCCAGCGGGTGCGTAGCGTTTTGCGATTTGCGGTTTTATCCTGATTGGTCGTGTGAATTATTTTTCATTTTGTTACAGTGAGCTGAACTGCAAAACGCTAGCAGAACCGCTCAGTTTAGGTTTTGCTGAGCGTTTCTGCTAGCGTTTCAATACTTTACATTGAAGCGCTAGCGCTCCCAAAATGCTGCATGTCCTGCGTTTGCGTTTCTGAGAAACGCAAACGCTCCTGTGGAAGTTGCCCCATCCATTAACATTAGCCCAGCGTTTTGGCAAACTGCTAGCGTATCGCAGTGCTGCCAAAACGCTGCCAAAAGCGCTCCTGTGGGTTCCAGCCCTAAGAGAGTAATATTGTGGATAGCATATTTAGTTTTGTGCAACACTTAACAGTTTTAATAGGTGGCCTGGCGAGATTTGTGTGGATAATGTGGTTGGAGTCAATTGCATGCACTTAATATACACATAAACGTGCAAGATGTGACTAATGAATGTCATGTTATGCATGCTTATCGAGGGGGTGATGTTGAAGGGCCATCCAAACTGTTTGATTTTTGGATTGTTATACTTTCCAATGGCTGAGTTTCATCATATGTCTTGTCAACAGACTACAAAACATATAATGCTTTTCCGCTTTTGTCCCACCAACGTAGAATCAACATCCAGCAGTTGGTGATACTGTTCTGAGTGGATGTGGAATCAACGTTGGCGCCACTGAACTGTCCCCACATCATTGTGTGTACCGGAGAGGGGAGATTACGCTATCATGACACCTACCATCTCCCCTCAGTGATTAACAGCCATCGCGTATGGGTGCTGATCACTACAATCCACATCAGATTGTAGTGTGAGGCCAGTGACAGGTGTGGACATAGGGGGTAAAAGAAGAGGATCCACGCACATCCCTGCTGTCCCAGCGCAGACTGGTGGTTGCCACCGGTCCGGCCACCATCCCCACTCTGTCTGACATCATGGCTGGTTCTGGGCTTGATGACGTCATTAAGGGCAAACCCAACCTGATTGTCATTTGAAGCCTAGATGCTGGTTGGAGAAGAGGTGGCTACTGTGGTTCATCGCTGGAGGCTGGAAGGTGAGTGATGGCCAGGCCAGGGCCGAGCCATATGCTGGAGAGGCTACCTACAGCCTCAGGGCGCAGTGTAGGACGGGGCGCAGAATTCATTCAGCTGTCATTCCTAATTGTGTTTGAAGCAGAAATAAATCAGAAAAGGGGATACATAGCAGTGACTGCAAGCCAGATAACGAGATATTAAGGTGTTGGGGAGGTTGTGGGCCCTGTGGCGTCTCTTAGTCTAATAGCAATCAGTGTGTGATGTCTGGGGTGGCAGGGATGGAGGGCTGCACTTTGGTGTCTCAGGCTTGGGTGCTGGAGGACCTTGTCCTGCCTCTGGTGATGGGTGTTTCTGTAAAGGGGGGACATTGGTGTAAAGGGGTGGGACACATAGGGCAGCACACCACAGAGGGGATCCAGCTGCCTGCCCCCCCCCCCCAAACGGGCCCCCCCACTGCAAAAATGGCTGGGCCCAAAGGAAGGGGGGGGGGTGGAGTATGCGGCTGGTGAGGAATTAACTCAAAAACCAATAGGTTGTGCCCTTAGCTGTGCGAACTCACAACATTGCAATGACCAAAGGATCAAGGATGTTGTGGCTTCACACACCCAAGGGCACAACCCAATGTTTTTGTTTTTTTTTTAATCTGTGTCCCATGGAGCTCTTAGGGCCCTTTTCCACTAGCAGTCACTAGCGTTCACGCTGAACGGTAGAGATTGCTGAGTGCCTAAAGTGCAGGCAACTTCCGGCAATTGCGTTCACAATTTAGCTATGCTGTACTGCATACCAAAATAGGTGGAAATATCGCTCCACTGCGGAATTGCGTTTCAGGCAAAAACAAATTGCGGTAGTGGAAATAACCTACCGCAATTCCGATGTTTATCAAAGCCTAGCGATTGTAAAATTGCTAGTGGTTTGCGATTGTTCTATTCATCTAGCGCAAAGGCACTAGTGGAAAAGGGCCCTTTGTGCAGGGCACAAAGTTACATCCAACAATCGTACTATATGTTCCATTGGGGGAGCTGTGGTGCCTCTTCGGATGGACATTGGTGTCAATAGCCTTTTGCCATGTGGTTATCTGTACTGCGCAGCCCACTTGCGTGTGCGCAGTGGAGCTGCCGGATGGAGATGATTTTTGTCTCTTTTTGCATGCAGATAATTGGTACTGTGGGTGCACTGGAGCATGCTTGGTACATATTGAAATTGGGGGTGGTGTGGGAGGATAGTGTCAGCTGCCGTGGGATGGAGGGGGGGGGGATGCTCAATAGGCTGTGGATGTTTCCTACAGGTTAGGTAAGTACACCCCATGCTAAGTTTATCAATACAGCTCTAATTTAGCCACCATGTACCCTATCATTTTGTTTGATGGTGTTTGGTTAAGGTGGCCATACCCTAGTTTTGACCTCATTTTTGAAAAACAGATAATCCCTCTCTGAGAAAATTGGATCTGAGAGGGATCGTATGGCTGCCTTTACTGCAAACAGACTTTCACCGGATTTCAGCCTGAAACCGTTCCCAATCTGTGCTGCTGCTGTGGCCGCCAGGACCGCATATATTACCTGCTCCACTTGGCGCCACTTCCCAGTCTCTGCTGTGTTTTCCGTCTCCCCTCTGGTCTCCGGCATGCTTCTCTTCTTCTTGCCCGGCAGGAAGTGTAAACATTACATCGCCCTCTACTGATTACAGTTGCTGTCGGCCAGGAAGAAGTGCAGCATGCTGGAGACGAGATCAGAGAGGGAGCAGCGTTGACCGGGGGCAGTGGGGCTGGTGGAGCAGGTAATGTATTTTGCCTCAATTGCGTCAGCCAGTTTAATGCCGCTAGTGACTCCATCCCTTCCTGCGGGCGATTGATGTAATTTTTCCACACGCCCCCATCAACCTGAACTATCGATTTTGGGACAAAATCAATGTACATTTCTCGTGTAGCATGAAGGATGTGACAACAGATTAGATGAGTGATCGAATCTGCTGTTGATCTGCGGGCAAAAGGGCTAGTGTATGGGCATCTGAACAAAATATATCATGTGTTACCCATGAGAAAAGTTTGGAAGTGATTGTATTTGTTTATGTTGTGATTGTTGTTTAACCCTTTCTGGACCAGGACCAGCACCCTCTGCCCCGGTAAGGACCATAGGGTGGTGGTCCACCAAGCCTCTGCTTCCTGACAAATTGCCAAAAGTGAACATTGCTCCCGCCGGACACGCCACTCTGTCCCCGCTGCAGGCAGCTCTCTCTGCCGTCGCTATGATGGCAGAGCGCTGCGCGCCGGGTGGGAGGCGCTTTCATTGGCTCATGACCCTGTCATTCCATGTAAGCCAATGGGAACGGCTTATAGTAATGACAGGGCAAGGAGCCAATGAAAAGGGCTCCTGCCCAGCTCAGTGGTCTGCTGTCATATAGGCGGCAGCCCATCACATTGTGGCGGGGGCAGAGCGGACCAAGCGACGTGGACGGGCGGGGGCGCGCGGTGAATGGTACGTAGTTTATGTCCGGTCAGGAACACCGCGCTCCCTGCCCGCCGTAGATTGAAACTTGCTTGGTCCGCAGGTAGTTAAGAGGCCTAAGCCATCATTTAGTAGTCTGAGATTTCAAGCTAAGACACACATCTCTAACGTACCTCCTAATCAATATGTAATGTAGTGTGTTTGAAAAAAAAACACTTTCAACATGTCAGATGTAATTGTTTGTGAATGCTACCAATAATTGTATTGTGTACATGCTGCTTACATACAGCCCCATGTACATGTCAATATTAATTGATGTAGAAATTGGTGAGTAAACTATGTCGAATGTTATTAAAGGGACTCCGAGCAGTGTATAAACAATTGAAAGATGCATACCATTTATAACCTCTTTTGCCTCTTTACAACGATGTATAAAACGCTGCACTACACCTTTTGTACTTTATGATGTTTGCATTAATGATAGCGTTTGTGGTGACTTTCATAGCAAACATTTTGAAAGTTACAAGGGCTAGGGTGGCGCTTTACATATGTTTGGGAAGGCCATAAAGAGCTTAGAAATGGTATGCATTTGTCCATTGTATGCATTTGTCAAGACTGTGGGTGCGGCCCAACAACAGTTATTGGCCCGACTGGCTGACGGGCAAGACCGCCAAAATGTTGTTTTAGGCCCGAATGGCATGGGTAGGCGAAAGCCTTAATATTATTTTAGGGCGTTTGGCTGATGGCGTAGACCGCCACAATGTTACACATGGCAGAATGGCAGATGCCATAGAAAATAACAATGAATTGCTGCGGCAATGATTAAATAAATGATTTTTGTTGTTAACATTACAGTTTCGACTTAGTCTTTAATGGACCTTGTTATGAATGGTAATGAGACGTTACAACATCTTAATGTGATTTGTTTGAGCAAACCTTAAGGCCCCTACACACACTACGGAATGATGGCTCTGTTGCTGGCTGGTGTTTCAGGCAACAGTAGTGCATGTGTACGCACCTTTCCATACCTAATTTGTTGGCCAAACAGTTCTGACATTGGCCTCAATTTACTAAGCTTAACTCCTGTCTTTAATAACTCTTCCGAGCTGTTTTACAGTTATCACAATTATATGACCATGGTGATAACTGTAAAACAGCTCTGAAGAGTTATTAAAGACAGGAGTTAAGCTTAGTGAATTGAGGCCATTGTGATGTATGCACAACAACCAAATGATTAACATTCAGTAACCCAAAAATTCCACTGCAAACATGTGTAAAGTATATGGTTTTTTACACAGTGGCTATGGTAATATAATGATGCCTGACTATTAACTTATAATTCTAGATGGTGGGGCTTAGTACAGTTCATGGGGAAACATGTGCAGTTTGATCACCTGATAGATTTGTCACATTCACATTGCCTGGTCCTGAGCATGTGGTCAACCAGGAAGTATTCAGACAAAAATAAGTTTAAAACTCGGTCACATTATCAAAATGTTCACATGCTTCTCCTAGGCTGATCCATCCCTACTTGTAATGCATCAACCTATTTGGGTCATTAGTTTGTTGATGGCAATAAAGTGTGTGAAAATAAATTCATGACACTGTACCGAAAGCATGTCCTGAAGGGCCAGCAACATTGCATGTTTTCCAGGACACAACAAACATTCCCAGTTGACTTCTATTGCCTGTGCACAGGTAATTGCATATGTATGTGCAATGTAAAGGCACATGCACTGTTGTTGTTTCTTCGGGACACGTTGGTTCAACAGTGCGTTTAGGGATGTAATACTGATAATTATGGCAGTAACGTCAACTAATTTAACTACTAAGGTTTAGCCAATCAAAACAAGTTGGTACAAGTACAATGTTATCTACAAACAAAATGATGAGTGAAAGTTTTAGTGTAGAACAATAGTTTTATCAAAAAATATAAATATCCATAAAGGGGCTTTCAACAATTGCAAATAATTCTAACAAATGGTCCAAAACAGAACAACAACATCACAAATCCCATCATGCTTTGCACAGCATTAGGGGAAATTGCCCGGACAGTTTTCTTCTGTGCAGCTAAAAAATGTCACTGGATCTCTAAGTGGAGTCCGATGAGGATGACTGGAGGGCATTTTGCAGGGCCGAAGTAATCTGGCCAAGTTGGCGGCAAATGGCTGCCAATTCAGCACGCCCTTAAAAAAAGAGAAACAAATTTACATTAACCAATGTTCCAACACCACAAATATGCATGTCAAGGTTTGGACAGTATTAATAAGGCCAAAACCTACTGTTGCGGTGTCTTTGCCGCCGACCAGCTTGTGGTTGCTGGACAACCTCTTGTTGAGGCTCTTCGGCCTCCAGAGCTGGTGGGCCATCATCCACATCAGCTGGTGGGTTTGAGGGACCTGCCTCATTGGAGGGACCTGCTGCTTCACCCACATCCAGTGGAGGTGGTTGGTCCTGAGCTTCGTCCGAGTCGTCCTGTGCCCTCCCGCGGCGTCGGCAGGGTGGCATTTGTGCATCTATAGAGACAGACATACAAACATGTCTTGAAAGTCCATGCAACCTTAAAGGTACTCAATTTTGTTGTCCTAATGGCTACCAGGCTGTATCTAGCAAAGAGTCAGCGCTGCAGCATTTTACGATAGTGGCTCCAATAGTGGCTCTCCAAGCAGCCGTGCGGCACCAATGTCCAGCTATTAGTCATGAATTCCTGTTGCCGCCGTCTAAGATCCTTAAGGGGGCATATACCACTGGTACTTAGGTGGTTAACTGACTTGTGGTGAACAGCACTTTCACACAACACAAGTGTTAGATTAGTTTCTTTGGGAAATAAGTCAATGTAAAAATACATTTGACATAACACCATTATCTACCAAATGTCAAGGTGAGCAGTCAATAATCTCAAGTTACATTTACATGTAACTTAAATGTATGTAGTGTAAGGGAAATTAATAGAAAAGTAGTCATTTCCATTATATTAGTTTGAAAATCTCAGATTGGCATAATAAATAAATCATCAGTGGGGCACATTAATATAATTTTAACCCATCAATTAAACCGGGCCCATAACTTTCTCACCTTTACTTTGGGATCATAATGGAAATGGATGTATGGGAAGTAATGTGTTGCTTCCAACAAAACAAGTAATGGGTTGAGAATGAGGCTGCAGGAAACACACCTGTAGTACTGATGTATGACCAATCAGCACACAAACACTTCCTGCTATATCTGTAGGGCAATTTAAAGTCAAAATTGATAATTTAAGTTGTCTACAAGCCATGAACGTATCTGCTTGGCCGATCGGCAATAGTCACCATTCTTTACACAAGACAACAGAAAATTAGGTTTGTGGGTCACTTTAAAGTGAATGGGTACCATTATAAAAATAAAGTAATATAGTCACCTATGGAGACGGAAGGGTCGGTCCAAATGAGCCTTCACTCTCCTTAAGTCAGTATGTAACTTTATTTTTTACAACGGTCGCCATTCCCTTAAAAATATATATATATATATATATATATATATACATGCTTGTTCCGGTGCAGTAGTTAAACAAGCCCCATAAAAACAGAGTTAAGGCACCCCTGCTATATGCATTGTGCTTCCTTAGCCCTAAAGCAATTGCTTGACTTAACACACCAGGCATAGCAAGCACAACAATACCAAAAGGACATGTACATTAAAGGTTTCTTCAACTCACCACCCTCTAGGTTAACAAACAAACAAAATATTTTGGATACATTACATACCAGGCACATGCTCACGTTGCACTTCTCGGACGAAGCTCCGCTCTCTCCTCTTCATGTTCGACCACCTCCGCTGGATCTGGGTGATGCTGTGGGTGCCCCTGAAGTGCTGCCTCAGTTCCCCCCGCAGGTCCTCCATGATTCACCTCTTTTCAAAGAGGTCCGTCAGCCGATCATAATCGGTGCGGAGTAACGTCTGTAAGAAAAAAACATTGCTAACAAAGTAACATTTCACTTGGAGGAAGACCCGAAGTGACGTGATAAGATAGAGTTGTGCATATACAGTGGGTAGAACACAAATAACTATGCTGTGTTGCTTTGGTCTCATTCTGTGTATCTAAGAGTTAAATATGTGGCCTTGAAATTGGTTAAGTCAGTACTGACAGTGTGAGCACACTCAATACATTTGTAGCTCTGTGTTGGTTTTAGAAGCCATTTTGTGTTTTGAAAGTGTTTGAGAAGTCATTTCTTAACAGTGAGGCTCACACTACTCCCTGTGTGAGTCATCCACTTCCACAAATATGCATCTCTTTCAAGCAGAGAAAGACAAAAATGAACACAGCCTACTTCTTTGTATGCTAGCCACTGTACATACACATGTCTATCTCGTCATGTCACTTTGGTGATCCTTTACCTTGGCAACAGAAAACAATGTAAATATGTGAATTGAAAACATTATTTTATATCAATATAACCCTGTCCTTTGAAGAAAACAGCTGAAGTTCAGGTAACTTACACACAATCGCTATGACATATTAACCACAAACAATCAGCTCATTGAGGAGTATTTGTCACTGTACGCTTGCCAGTGGTGCAGTGAGCTAGATAAGGAGTTATGTGGCCTGGTGCAGCTGAGCAATTAACACCAACCACAGCCAATAGGTAACAACTGTTACTGGGTAAATAAGACTTCACTAAGATAACCAAAGACATCAGTAAACGGAGGGTATGGTGATCTGTAGGCACAGTATTATGCTGGGTACACACTATGATATTTTCTGCTCAATTTACTGTCAGATCGATTATTGCCAACATGTCCGATTTGCTTTTCTACCGATTTCCGAGCATATTCCGATCGATTTCCGTCCACTTTAATATGAAATCGATCGGAAAATGCTTGGAAAACGATCTGAAAGCAAATCGAACATGTTGGAAATAATCGATCTGACAGTAAATCGACCAGAAAATCTCAGTGTGTACCCAGCATTAGTATGATCAAGCCAGGGGCGTAGCAATAGGGGGTGCAGCGGTAGTGACCGCATCGGGGCCCTTGGGCCAGAGGGGCCCCAAAGGGCCCACCCTCAACTACAGTATTAGCTCTCTATTGGTCCTGTGATCATAATAATCACTTCTGTACATACTTTGAATAGTAGTAATCATTAATAAACTGATCCCCATCCCCTTCTTGCACCTCTGAAACTGTGGTTGCCATTGGCAGGTTTTGGTGCGCCGTATCAATTGTTATGTATAGAGTGCTTGGGGGGCCCCATTGTAAAACTTGCATCGGGGCCCACAGCTCCTTAGCTACGCCACTGGATCAAGCTACTACACACAAACCTCATTACAAACACAGGACAACAAGGAAGATTAGCGTGGTGGTGGTGGGTCACTAGGTGACTCAATTGCCTAAGTGGCCTGTTTCCACTACATGCAGATTGGATGCATCAAAAATGACTCCAATGAATGCCTACGGCCCTTTTGCCAGTAAACACCCATTTTATGAGGCAGATTTTGCCATAGGCATTCATGGGAGTCACTTTTCAGCATCCATGCAGCATCCAAATCTGTGTGTAGTGGAAACAGGCCCTTAGTGGCGTCAAGACCTTCTCACATACACATACATTCCTATAAGGGATCAACAGGGGGCTGAATGTTTTACCGATAAAGCGTTCAACAAATAAATAACACCTTAGTGAATTCAAAATGAGATTTTACCCATGCGTCAAATTATCAAATGTTTGATAAAGTGTTAGAGAAACGTTTGATAATGCTCCGTGAATTGAGGCCCTTGTCAACATGTACTGAATGTCAGAATGATAATCATTACTACAATTACTTTTTCAAAGGAAAAACCAGTAATTATACATTGTCCAAATTTGACTTTTAATAAACCACAGTTCTTCAAACATTATGTACCCTGCAGTGGCCCTTTAAGAAATGACAATAACATTGTTGAATTAAGCTTCTATGGCTGCCAAACAACACTTTTTCCTCAGAATCACATGACACATTAATCAACCAATACATCAATAATGGTGCCACATTTAACATACTACTGGAAATCACACTGTCATCAAAATGACAAGTGTACACAGTCAGTATCATAGATCAGATCTATAGACGTAAACATTTCAAAAGACAACAGTCTGTGATAGCAGGTTGAAACCACACCCTTTATATACAGTCTGGAACAAAATACAACTACATACAGACATACATACATACATACATAAAGGCATGACAACAGACACATGTTATACACAGCCACAAAAGATTTATACTTACAGTGGCCAAATAGACTCTCTCCCGCTTGGTAAACTTCTGGACCATGTTGGCTGCTGTCTGTCTCAATTTCCACACAGAAGATGGGTCACTTCCTGGCACTTCCTGTCACTTCTGTATGCAAAGTGCGCCATAACGCGCAACGTGCAGGGCGACTTTGCGACATGTGCGCATGTCGATCGACGCCATGCGCGCAAAGCGCGCATGTCACTCTGCGACATGTGCGCATTGTACTCTGCGTCATACGCGCATACAACTCTGCGCAATGCGCATGGTCTACCGTGCGCATTCAACATTGCGCCATGCGCGCATATATACAGCACAGGAGAGGCTAAACTGCCAATAAACATTAACATACACAGACCCGATATGCGTGGTGCACTAGTGACAGTTTGGGCTAAGTTGCAACAACAGCTGTTGGGCCAATTTGGCCATCTCACTCGTCTGGCAACAGCTGTAAGTACCAACAGTTCTGGCCGTGCGCGTCATACACACGGGTGACCTGTCGCCACAACACACGGATGCCGTGTTGTTGCGGTGACAGTTGCAGGCCGTGTGTATGTTCCTTAACCACTTGCCGACCGCACGCTTATACCGTGCGTCGGCAAAGTGGCAGCTGCAGGACCAGCGACGCAGTATTGCGTCGCCAGCTGCAGCCTAATTAATCAGGAAGCAGCCGCTCGTGCGAGCGGCTGCTTCCTGTCAAATCACGTCAAAGTTGACCCTCAGGTGCATTATGGGGCGAACCGAACTTCTTCCGCAAAAGGTTCGCGTGCGGCACCCGCACGCGAACCACCTAAGTTCGCGCGAACCGTTCGGCCCAACTCTACTGCAGTGTAAAAAATGGGGGAACAAAAAGAAAAAAAAAAAAAATCATTCAAAAAAATCAACAATGACCCTTGCCCGCACTACATTGCCGGCTTCATCTGGCTCCTGGACATCATCAAAGTCATCCGATTGCACAGATAAGGGTGTGTGTGGAAGCCTGTAGCCAGGGAGGTTTTGTTTAATGCAAATGTTATGCAACACACAGCAGGCCACTATAATGTCAATGACCTTCTGCGGCTTGTATAACAACGCACCTCCACTGTTGTCGAGGCAGCGGAAACGAGTTTTTAAGTGCCCAAAACAACGCTCTATAACAGAACGGGTACGCACATGTGCTCTGTTATAGGCCTCTTCCGCATTATTGCTTGGATGGCCAAGAGGTGTCAGAAGCCATGGCAGGCAAGGATATCCTGCATCACCTTCAATGATAAAAACATAAATACATAATAAATATATACATACATAATAAATAAATATATACATACATAATAAATATATATACATACATAATAAATACATATACATATACATATACATATACATATACATATACATATACATACACACATATACACACATACATACATACATACATACATACATACATACATACATACATACACCAAATTAAGACACATACCTAATTATACATAAAACAACCATAAACTTACCAAGCAACCAGCCGCCATCACGATAAAACGCATGAAAAAAATTAAAAAGGCCAGATTCACGTAAAATATGGGCATCATGACACGAACCAGGGAATTTAGCGACAACAGAGAATATTTCCATGTCAGGGCCACACACTACTTGGACATTCAATGAATGGCCCAACTTCCGGTTCCGATACATGTATTCATCTGCACTTGGAGGAACAAGTGCAACATGGGTGCAGTCAATGGCCCCGATGACATTGGGCATTTGGGCAAGATGGTAAAATGCCACTTTGACTGCATCCCATTGGGCACGGGAACTCGGAAAGCGGATAAACTCTCTGCTTATCCTCCGCATGCCCATCAGGAACTGGGATAGAACCCTGCTCATGGTGGACTGGGACACCCCACAGGCAAAGCCACCCAGCCTTTGAAAGCTCCCATTGGCCAGGAACTGCAGGCAGGCAAACAACTTAGTTTGCCCACTCACAGCATGACTTCGAGATGTTAATGGCCTGAGATAGGTCTCCAAACGAGCATACAGCTCATCAAAGGCTGCCCTGTTCAGCCTTGTCAGCCTCAGCAGTTCTCTGTCTGAAAGCAACGCCACATCAGTGCGTTCCGGTATGAGACGTGGAATGTGTCTCCTGCGCTGATTATAGCGGCATATGCGGTCAACAGTCCGAGCCTCATTCAACCAAACAGCAAAAGGCTCCATCTGTCAATGAAATTTGAAAGGAAATAACAATAACAACATTTCAAAACATAAGATTACACATTTAAACCAAAAAAAAAAAAAAAAAATAATAATTTACATTAATTCCACATATTAATTTACAAATCTACATAACTATTGTCAACACCTTTATCAACTATTGAAATGTGGATTGGGGGCAGGGCCGGCGCTACCATAGAGGCAAAGGAGGCAGTTGCCCCAGGGCCCCTGAGCCTGTAGGGGCCCAAGTGGCTAAAAGAGGTTACAAATTTACAAAAAAAACCATTAAAAACAAAAAATTATTTTTTTTTACAGAATTAATTAGAAAATTACAAACTAACAAAACAAAACCATTTACAAACCCCCCCGGTTTAACGGTTAATAGCACATCCACCTTAAAATGCTATAAACTCTGCTTTTGCAAGATATATTAAGGAGAACATTGGGAATAAGATGAAGAAACTGTTTTTTACAAATACCTTATCATTTTGGATAACATAGATTTGAAAGTTTGTTTGAAACTGACTATACTAGCTGCAAAAAAGGGCCCTTAATGCCGATTTTTGTTCAGGGGTATCTGTTGGGGAACAAATGGAAGCCACAACATCAAACAGCACTTACTTGCTCTATCACAATCACAAACCTTTCTGAATATCCTCCTCACAAGCCAAGCTTATAAAGGGCAAAAACACCTGTTAATTGTCAACTACTTTAGTTCATTAACAGCATTATCACAAACACATGGTTAATTGATTGCGCACGCGCAGCACGTAGTGGTCTACGCGCGAAACAAGTTACGCGTGTAAAGTCATCGCAGGGTTCCATGTTATTATTGCCAAGTTCACATCGCGTGATTTGTATTCAGTACGCGCGAGCCGACGCCTGATCACGCGGAAACAGTGTCATCACGCGATGCGGAGCATGTACGCGCGAAGCTAATTTCATTGCGCGCGTAAACGTTTACGCGCAAAACTTTGCGCGCGAGGCTTAATTTATCACGCCTAAACAGTGTTTAGGCGTGATAAGGGGCAATTCACCAGCGTGCAAACACTTTGCACTGCTTTGTGAATCAAGCCCTATATCTGAAAAGTATAAAATACACAATATTACAACCACATCAAATGATATAAACAATGTGACATACCGGTAACCGTATAGCCCTTCACAGAAGGGTAGAATAACAGACCCCCATAATAAAGGTATAGCAGCTGAGGCCAGAAAGCCAGAGTACCACCAGAGGTCACTACTGAGGCTAATTAACACAGTTTAGCAGTATCACATACACAGTTCAAGTACAGTAATCCAAGTATGAATCTCTTCATGCAAAACTGTGCAACAGTAATAGTAATTTGATTGACAGATTTCCAGCAGACTTGCATGCAGGGTATTGACAAGAAGTAACAGATGTAACTGACACAGTTCCTTTGAGTCTGCATGCAAGATTATGTGAATGGAAAGCAGATGTTCAGGATGATGCAAGTTTATGCAAGACCATAAGCACACTGTAACCTGACTGATCAGGAAGGTAGACTATACTTATCATCCAATGCAAATGGCTTACAGAAAATGTCCAGAAACAGTCCAAGGTCGGTCCAGGCAGCAATCAAGGGTACACAAATACGTAAAAACTGCGCTGATAATACAATGCACAGGGTTTCACTGGTGGTGCGCTGCTCTACATACAAATAAAGTCCCAATATTCAACCAATAGCTGCGCACTTAGATACTGTTAAGCTAGTGTCTCTCTCTCTCTCATGTAGGTCAGTCCCACAAGACAAATAGTGTAGAGTCCTTCCTAAATGACATCCAGGATGCAGTGACCAATTCTTGCGGAAAATCACCTCCACCACACCCCAAGCAGTGGGAACTCACCGCATACAAATGACCCTCTATTAGATGGGTCTCCAGCGCTTATGGGGTCATCTGGCCGCCCCCTGCCATATAAGGAATCTCCTCTACAGTTGTCACTCTGCTGCAGTATCAATACACCTCAAGAAAACATAACCAGAGCTCCCATAGCGTAAAATTGTAAAACCACCTGTTAATTTTAAAAGAAATGCAAACTTACAAACGTGTCCGTTGTTTAAGGCACAGAGTTTTTATGGGCTCTACCCCAATCGTGGGCCGCCGGGTCGGCTTGGCTGCGCTGGTTGTTTTGGCCTCCCTCTGACACCTCATGTATCCCCCTGTGCTCTTTCCACGTCTACCTGTTTCGTCGCCTATAGCAACTCATCAGAAGTATCCCACTATTATTGTTATAATTATTTTGTACACGATAATAAAAAGTGGCTCTTTGGAAGAGGGCGACACTCACTTTTGCACTTTGAAATTTTACACTGTTAGAGAAAGGTTAGATTGGAGTGTTCAGTTTGGCACAAGTGGGGTCTTTGAATTGAGCTAATAAGGATAATGTTGTATAGGGAATAGAAATTGTATGGAATGCTTTTAAGGAAAAATACATGTGAAAAATATTAGTCCTCGTATGTACCATCTTGCTGTTATGGATATGATTGATATGCACCATCTTGCTGTTAGGGTAAAATCCCAATGGTCCCCGGAGAAGCACAGGCTGTGCTAAGGAAGAAGGCTTAACATTATTGCCAAATTTTCAGTAGAAGATGTAGGTAGATGATTAGCAACTAGGGGGCATTGGCGGAGGCCGTATCTGTCAATGCGGCCAGAAGGCCGCATAGAAAGAGGGATGTACGCATTGGGAGATGCAGTTAGAAAAATGGACACTAGATGGCCACAGCTTCAGATTCCATTGTTTATGCGACATTGGAGTCACGTTAGGATGACGTAGCGGGACTCGCGCTGTGTGCAGAGGACACAGCGTTACCAGGGAGACGCGTGGCCCGAGCGAGTTCCGGGTGAACGCTTCTCTACTGGTGGAGGTAGCGAGATGAGCTGCGATTCTGGGTCAGGTATTGGGAGGGGAGGGAGAGGGTCTAATAGGTATAAAAGTTAGCTTGTACACAGCCGCGCATGCTTCTGATGAGTCGCTATAGGCGACGAAACCGGTAAAGCGCACGTGGCCAGCAGACGTGGAAAGAGCACAGGGGGATACGTGAGGTGTCAGAGGGAGGCCAAAACAACCAGCGCAGCCAAGCCGACCCGGCGGCCCACGATTGGGGTAGAGCCCATAAAAACTCTGTGCCTTAAACAACGGACACGTTTGTAAGTTTGCATTTCTTTTAAAATTAAAGTGGTTTTACAATTTTACGCTATGGGAGCTCTGGTTATGCTTTCTTGAGGTGTATTGATACTGCAGCAGAGTGACAACTGTGGAGGAGATTCCTTGAATGGCAGGGGGTGGCCAGATGACCCCATAAGCGCTGGAGACCCATCTAATAGAGGGTCATTTGTATGCGGTGAGTTCCCACTGCTTTTGGGTGTGGTGGAGGTGATTTTCCGCAAGAATTGGTCACTGCATCCTGGATGTCATTTAGGAAGGACTCTACACTATTTGTCTTGTGGGACTGACCTACATGAGAGAGAGAGACACTAGCTTAACAGTATCTAAGTGCGCAGCTATTGGTTGAATATTAGCAATCAAGGGTAGTCCAGTAGAGATGGAGTGAACCTCAGATTTTCGGTTCGCGAACCGGGTTCGTGAACTTCCGCAAACAGTTCTCGAACCTGCAAACTCGACGAACCGCAGTAGCCTTCAATGGGCAACTTGAAATACTACAAACACTGGTTCTGGCCACAAAAGTGGTGGGAAAGATGTTTCATGGGGTCTAACACCTGGATGTGGGCATGGCGGAGTGGGATACATGCCCAAAGTCCCGGGGAAAAATCTGGATTTGACACACAGCAGGGTTTTAAGGGCAGAAATCACATTGCATTGCTAAATTGGAGGCCTAAAGTGCTTGAAAACATCTTGCATGTGTATACATCAATCAGGTAGTGTAATTAGCATACTGCTTCACACTGACAGACCAAACTCACTGTGTAACGCACCGCAAACAGCTGTTTGTGTAGTGATGGCCGTGCTGGACTGGTGCGCACCATGGCGAGATTGCTCTTCCTCACTCAGTGATGTCATGTAATGTCTGACTGCCTTATCAACTTTCAATGGTTCTTTCTCTAGCATTGTTAAAGCTTACATGTATTTTTTCAAAAAAATTTTTCTGCTTGCAGTTCCGTACCTACAACGAGAATCTATGAAGGGCAAGTCTGGCATCCATTCAACTGTGCGATAAACTTTCTTTGGCACTTTCTCACTAGTACCATGGTGTCCACGGCGGGTAACAGGCCGGGAATGAGGGTTCGATTGTGGTCAGGAGTGGGAGCCTGAGAAACGAACCAATGTGCTCAAAGAAAGCTTTCCTTCATGGCACGGACACCTGGCTGTGCTGTGGGCACAGGAGCAGGAATGGCTACCACCACACATCCAAGGAGGGCAGCAGGCACGGCACGCAAGTCCCGACTCAGGGAGGTAGTGATGAGAAATGACAATACAGGAGGACTCTTTCGAGGCCCTGCTGTATATGAGACAAATCAACTTTAAATCCTTTAACGACAGTCTGTTATGGAGTGCAAGTCTGCCATCCATTCAAGTGAAAGGTATGCACTGACTGCCAGGTATAATACAATGTGCAGTCACAGATACAGTGAAAGGTATGCAGCCAGTGACTGCAAACAGCTGTTCATGTAGTGATGGCCATGCTGGACTGGTACACACGATGGCGAGAGTGCAGGCGATGGGGGTTTTCAAGCCCATATGGTCAGGCTGAGGTAGCTCAATGATAGAACAGCAGTGACTGTCCAGCTGATCGAATTTGGTCTGTCCACAATGAAGCAATGACCTTATCAACAGACACTCACACTCATATAGCCAGTTATTGCTTCATTGTGATACGCAAGCCCCTTCACCGCGGCAAGGTAACGATCACGAAGGGGAATTGACACATGTACATGCCCTTTGTTTTGTTGTTGCAGCCGTAGCACAGCCAGTAACATTAGGCATGTACACGTACCAGAAACATTATTATACTTTTTGTAAGCGGCCGCTGCTAGCAGCGGCCTTAAAAATTCAGGAATCCACCTGGAGTCCTGGACCTTGTTGGTGGTGGCGGAAAAGGCAGTCAAGCGGCCTGCAGGCAGAGATGCTGTGTGGGGACCGACTTAGTCTTGGGGCAGGCAGCAGTGGCCGGCAGGCAGGCAGAGATCCTGTGTGGGGAGACTGACTTAGTCTTCAGGCAGGGAGTAGCCCTCTGGGATCCAAGCCTCATTCATTTTGATAAAGGTGAGGTACTGAACACTTTTTTGACCTAGGCGACTTCTCTTCTCACTGACAATGCCTCCAGCTGCACTGAAGGTCCTCTCTGACAGGATGCTTGAGGCAGGGCAAGCCAGAAGTTGGATGGCAAATAGGGTCAGCTCTGGCCACAGTTCAAGCCTGCACACCCAGTAGTCCAGGGGTTAATCGCTGCTCAGAGTGTCTACATCCGCAGTTAAGGCCAGGTAGTCAGCTACCTGCTGGTCCAGGCATTGGTGGAGGGTGGATCCCGAAGGGCTAATGTGAGGCATTGGACTAAAGAATATGGCGAGGAAAGGAACAGCGCTACTTAAAAACAGATTGCATCCTTATGACGACCTGCTTGAGAGTGCAAGCCCAACTAGTGGGATAAAATACAAACATAGCATTCAAATAAAATGCACCTGTCTTCCACTGGAGGATGTTGGTTTCCGTAATAGCTTGCATGCAACTTATTAGGTACTTGTCACTCCCACTGTGAATAAGTCATCCCCGTGGGAGGGGCCCTAACACTAATCCTAAATTATGCATATGCATAGCCTGGGTGCGCTAACAAGTGAAAATTTAAAATTGAGCAAAGGTGGATCAGCGCATCACCAGGCCGCCTCCGAATGGCCACCAATCAAAGGTGCGCTGAGCCCCCCCAAGAAACTACAAATGCACCTTGAAACCAAACAGAAGCTCTGCATAAACATCAATAAGCAATGCTATTACATGGGAGCAGCTGACCAACGTTACTTACATTTATACATGGCGAGGAAAGGAACAGCGCTACTTAAAAACATGTACATGCCTTTTGTTTTGTTGTTGCAGCTGCAGTGCAGCCAGAAAAATTAGGCTGGCATGTACACGCACCAGAAAAATTATTATAGTGGCCGCTGCTAGCAGCGGCCTTAAAAATTCAGGAATCCACCTGGAGTCCTGGACCCTGTTGGTGGTGGCGGAAAAGGCCATCGAGCAGCCTGCAGGCAGAGATGCTGTGTGGGGAGCGAGTTAGTCTTGGGGCAGGCAGTCACACGGCGTGCAGGCAGAGATGCTGTGTGGGGGGACTGACTTAGTCTTGGGGCAGGCAGCCAGTCACACGGTGTGCAGGCAGAGATGCTGTGTGTGGGGACTGACTTAGTCTTGGGGCGGGCAGTATCCCTCCGGGATCCATGCCTCATTCATTTTGATAAAGGTGAGGTACTGAACACTTTCGTAACTTAGGCAACTTCTCTTCTCAGTGACAATGCCTCCAGCTGTGCTGAAGGTCCTTTCTGACAGGACGCTTGCGGCAGGGCAAGACAGAAGTTGGATGGCAAATTGTGACAGCTCTCAGCCTCTGTTTAATTAAGTACTGCAGACTAGGTGTAATGTATTTGCACTCTTATTGGCTGACGGGCAGTCTACAGACTATATATAGGTGGCAGAGTGCTGTCAGGGAGTGAGCATTTCTTTTGTGTGTGTGGCAGGTTACACCCCAGGAAGAACGCGTATGGGATCAGGTCACTGATCATCATCAATGTGATTCACCAGGTTTGTCACCTCCTCAAACGGACGCATGAGCCTGCAGGCATTGTGCATGAGCCTCCAGTGACACGGCAAAAAACAATCCCCAGATCCCCACGGCATGTCCTACCATCGTACTTGTACAGATAATCGTTGATGGCTTTTTATTGTTGGAGCAGGCGATCAAACATCAACAGCGTTGAATTCCAGCGAGTCGGGCTGTTGCAAATCAAGAACCTCATTGGCAGGTTATTTCCAGCTGAATCTCTGAAAAGCGCGCCATGGCCATGTAGGAATGGCTGAAAAGGCCACATACCTTCCTGAACTGCTGGAGGACGTCCTGTAAGCCTGGATATTTACACACAAATCATTGTATAATGAGATTCAACACATGTGTCATGTAGAGTTGTGCCGAACGGTTCGCCTGCGAACGGTTCCATGCGAACTTCAGTGGTTCCATGCGAACTTCAGGCAAAGTTTTGCGGAAGTTCGGTTCGCCCCATAATGCACCATGAGGGTCAACTTTGACCCTCTGCATCCCAGTCAGCAGGCCCAGTGTAGCCAATTAGGCTACACTAGCCCCTAATAAAAGGCAGGCAGCGGCGGCCATTACGGTCACTCGTGTGCCTGCATTAGTGAGAGTAGGGCGTGCTGCTGCAGACTGTCTCTCATAGGGAAAGATTAGTTAGGCTTAGCTTGTTCCTTCCTGGCTGCATACCTGTTCTGTTCAGTGAGCCCACCATACCTGTTCTGTTCAGTGAGCCCACTGCATACCTGTTCAGTGAACCTGCCACTGCATACCTGTTCTGTGAACCCACCACTGCATACCTGTTCTGTGAACCCACCACTGCATACCTGTTCAGTGAACCCACCACTGCATACCTGTCAGTGAACCTGCCACTGCATACCTGTTCAGTGAACCTGCCACTGCATACCTGTACTGCTCTGTGAACCCGCCACTGCATACCTGTTCCTTCCTGGCTGCATACCTGTTCTGTTCAGTGAGCCCACCATACCTGTTCTGTTCAGGGAGCCCACTGCATACCTGTTCAGTGAACCTGCCACTGCATACCTGTTCTGTGAACCCACCACTGCATACCTGTACTGTGAACCCACCACTGCATACCTGTTCAGTGAACCCACCACTGCATACCTGTTCAGTGAACCCACCACTGCATACCTGTTCAGTGAACCTGCCACTGCATACCTGTTCAGTGAACCTGCCACTGCATACCTGTTCAGTGAACCCACCACTGCATACCTGTTCAGTGAACCCACCACTGCATACCTGTTCAGTGAACCCACCACTGCATACCTGTTCAGTGAACCCACCACTGCATACCTGTTCAGTGAACCCACCACTGCATACCTGTTCAGTGAACCTGCCACTGCATACCTGTACTGTTCTGTGAACCCGCCACTGCATACCTGTTCTGTTCAGTGAACCCGCCACTGTATTCCTGTTCAGTGAACCTGCCACTGCATACCTGTTCTGTGAACCCGCCACTGTATACCTGTTCTGTTCAGTGAACCCGCCACTGTATACCTGTTCTGTTCAGTGAACCCGCCACTGTATACCTGTTCAGTGAACCTGCCACTGCATACCTGTTCTGTGAACCCACCACTGCATACCTGTTGTGTTCAGTGAACCCGCCACTGTATACCTGTTCTGTTCAGTGAACCTGCCACTGTATACCTGTTCAGTTAACCCGCCACTGCATACCTGTTGTGTTCAGTGAACCCGCCACTGTATACCTGTTCTGTTCAGTGAACCTGCCACTGTATACCTGTTCTGTTCAGTGAACCCGCCACTGCATACCTGTTCTGTTCAGTGAACCCGCCACTGCATACCTGTTCTGTTCAGTGAACCTGCCACTGTATACCTGTTCTGTTCAGTGAACCCGCCACTGCATACCTGTTCTGTTCAGTGAACCCACCACTGTATTCCTGTTCAGTGAACCCGCCACTGCATACCTGTTGTGTTCAGTGAACCCGCCACTGTATACCTGTTCTGTTCAGTGAACCTGCCACTGTATACCTGTTCTGTTCAGTGAACCCGCCACTTTATACCTGTTCTGTTCAGTGAACCTCCCACTGTATACCTGTTCAGTGAACCCGCCACTGCATACCTGTTGTGTTCAGTGAACCCGCCACTGTATACCTGTTCTGTTCAGTGAACCTGCCACTGTATACCTGTTCTGTTCAGTGAACCCGCCACTGTATACCTGTTCTGTTCAGTGAACCCGCCACTGTATACCTGTTCAGTGAACCTGCCACTGCATACCTGTTCTGTGAACCCACCACTGCATACCTGTTGTGTTCAGTGAACCCGCCACTGTATACCTGTTCTGTTCAGTGAACCTGCCACTGTATACCTGTTCTGTTCAGTGAACCCGCCACCAGGCATGGTCAGAAAATTCCGCGGAATTATTAATTCCGAGATTCCGGCCGGAATTGATATTTCCGATTCCGTTAGTCGGAACGGAATTTCTATATGTCTCAAACGGAATTCCGCGGAAATTTTATAATTCCGACGGAATTTTCTGAAATAACAACAAAAACCTCTCTCCCTCTCTCATCCATCCATCCATCCTCTTATGTCATCCAGTAAGGAATTGCAGATTTTCAAAACAGCCTATATACCATAGCTGGGATTTGAACCCAGGATGCAGTGTGTAGTAGGTATCTGTCTTAACCTCTAGACCATGAACCACACTACATGGTAAAGCTGTCCTAGCATAAACCATACTACCATTATGATCAATTCAATAGAAAAAGTAGCATGATTAAGGATTGGTACTTTTTGAAAAGCATGCGTATATACCATAGCTGGGATTTGAACCCAGGATGCAGCGTGTAGTAGGTATCTGTCTTAACCTCTAGACCATGAACCACACTACATGGTAAAGCTGTCCTAGCATAAACCATACTACCATTATGATCAATTCAATAGAAAAAGTAGCATGATTAAGGATTGGTACTTTTTGAAAAGCATGCGTATATACCATAGCTGGGATTTGAACCCAGGATGCAGCGTGTAGTAGGTATCTGTCTTAACCTCTAGACCAGGGGTGGGCAGAAACTACGCATATGCGAATCTACGCAACGTATTTTACGCTATACGCATAGGCGTAGCATTTCGTATGCCTAAAACTACTACTCAGTATAAAAGCTTCCTTCCAACAGCTCTGCTTTCAGTTTCTGGGTGTTATTGTGCTGTGTGCTGGGCTTTGTGAGGACTCTGAGAAGAATCAGCTTACACAGGCTGCAGCCAGTGACATACACATCCACATTCCTTGCATTCTTTTGTTATTTTCCTTATTTCTAATCTGGGTTTTGGCTACCTAGCTACAAGTACTACTATTTAGTGTAAGGATTTCTGTGATTTAGTGTTAGGCAGCTACAGAAGATAGGAGGAGGACTGTGTATATAGCTATATAGTTCCATGCTGTGATCTGTAGTCCTATCATCCTTTTTTCATTTGTTTTCCTTATTTTAATTCCACTGTATTATTGTATTCATTCCTGTCCTTTATTCATTCTTTCTTTTATCTCACTTATTCAGCAAAAGTTTTTTGACATTGTTCCCCTTCCACTATACTTCGATTAAAAATTTGAGACAAATAATAAACAATGTCCGGCAGAGGTGAAGCTCGCCGTGGTCGAGACAGTGCAGGCAAGGGTCCGCCAGCAAAGTCAGCAGCTGGCAGGGGACACTCTGCACCAGGCAGGGGTCAGTCCACAGCAGTCCGGGGACAGACTTCTGCAGGCAGAACCAGAAGCCAAGTAGCAGCAAGTACTAGTCACTCAGCCACAGGTAGTGGACACTCAGTATCAGGCAGTGATGCATCAAATCCCAAAAGGGGGTCCAGTCTGATACGATCGTATTTCACGTCACAGAAACCACGGGCTATTGTGCAGAGCCACACTGAAGACATTGTGAACTGGGTGTCAGGAGAGAGCCCTATTAGTCATCATAGTCAGTCCTCACAAGCTGAGTTACAAAGTACCAGCAGTACCACCAGCAGCACTTCCATGCCTCCTCCAAAAGCTGCCCTTAACCCATGTGTCCTTCCCTTTGATGACACAATTTCAGCACTTGTTGATACGGCTCTGCAGCAGTCAGACATCGATCTGTCGCATGATGCCCAGACTTTTCTTTTGGATGATGATAATGTTGTTGAGGGGGGGGGGTGCAGAAGTTGACATTCAAGTAGTGGAGGGTCAGGATGAGAACATTGAGGAGGTGGGCTATGAGGGAGGCAGCCACAGTGATGATGTAACGATCGGTGAAGCACAGAGAGGTCTGATTACCGGTGACCTGCAGCATCACGGGGAATACAGACGTATACCAGATTATATGTGATCTGCAGTATCACCGATAATCCAATATACTAGCTAACCTCTGTTCACCTGAGTAGAGTGTAGTGTTTGGTGTAACAGTAACACTAAGAGGCCTAGGCCTCGGTGCAGCAAGGAGAACTGCACGGATTCCTTCCGCAGACCTGAGCTCTCCAAGACGGGAGGAGTCAGACTGACAGTAGGAAGGAAAGTCCAAGAGTGACACTCAGGAGGAAGTATCACTACGAGGACTGGGAACCGCCTCCAATCGTGAGGTCGGTTCTCGAGGTCGGACAAGCCAGATCGTAACACATGGACAGGTAAAGTACAAATACAGTAGGCAAAGGCGGAGTCAAAGTACAGGCAGGATTCGGCAACGGGGTATCAGATATATCGGGGTACAAAATCAGGAGGCAGAAACAGAGTCTAGGAACGAGCCGAGGTTCGGCAACAGAGTATCAGAAATATCGAGGTACAAGGTCAGAGTTCAGGCGGATAGTCGAGGCAGGCAAAAGTCATAACAAATATTCACAATCAAACTAGTACTTTAGCTATCAAAATCTATCTAAGTGTAGGATTACAGCTCCTGCTGGTCCCGGCACACTTAAGGATCTGACTACGGATCTGGGTGCTCCCACATATGTGATCGCAACGCCAGACACCAGGGGAATGACCAGGTAGCAGTATATATACCTAGGTGTCCCCCAGCACCTCCCTAAAAGCTGGACCAATGGGGAGTGGAGCTATGGTCAGCTGACCTGCCTGGTCAGCTGACTCTCCCCTGAGTGTCATAAATTTTGTTTGAGTGCACGCGCGCGCGTCACTCTGAATCCTGGGGGACTATGAGTCCCAGCCACAGCAGCCCCGTTCTGCCGTGTCTCCGCAGTGGGGACCTGCCGGCTACCCGCCGCATCCAGCGCGGCGGTTTCGCCGCTCTCTGCCGGCTGATGCACGGAGGTAGCCGCCTCATGATGCGAGGAGGCGGCTGCCTCTCCGTGCGAGTAGCTGCCGTGTGCGGAAGGAGCCGCCCGCCGCTGGCTCATGGCGGCGGCTCCTCCGCGCTTTCTCACAGTACCCCCCCCCCCCCCGAGGAGTGGACTCCGGACAGCTCCCTCCAGGTTTTTCTGGATGTACAGTATGAAATTCTTTCACTAACTCGTCCGCATGCATGCGATTCCCAGGTACCCATTGTCTCTCCTCAATGCCGTACCCCTTCCAATGTACGAGATACTGCACCGAGTTCTGTACCATACGTGAATCTATGATCTTTTCCACTTCATACTCGGGTTGGGCATCGACTAAGACAGGAGGAGGAGGGGTGGGACCCACCTGGACTGCGGGTTTGAGAAGTGATACGTGGAAAGACCTTACTCCACGCATGCTGATGGGAAGATCAACGGAGTATGTGACATTGTTAATCTTCCTAGTAACTGGGAATGGACCCACGAACCTGGGACCAAGTTTGTCAGAGGGTTGTTTCAGGGTCAGGTGATGGGTTGACACCCAAACCAAATCTCCTGGTTGGAATTTCCACTCCAACGAGCGTCTCTTGTCAGCCTGACTTTTCTGGCTCTGGAATGCTTTTACAAGATTATTCTTGATGATCCACCACATATCCTTAAATGACCTTAGCCACGTCTCCAAGGCTGGGAACGGAGTGGCCGCAACTGGTAATGGGGAGAATTTGGGCAGTTTACCTGTCACAATCTGAAATGGGCAGAAACCTGAGGACGAACTCTTTAAGTTATTGTGGGCAAATTCTGCATACGGTAAATACTTAACCCAATCACTCTGTGCCTCAGCAACGTAGCATCTCAGAAATTGTTCTAACGACTGATTGACCCTCTCTGCCTGGCCATTAGTCTGTGGATGGTACCCCGAGGAAAACGACAATTTCATGCCCATTTGGTGACAAAATGCCCTCCAAAATTTCGAAATAAACTGAACTCCCCGATCAGATACAATGTCTTCTGGAATGCCATGCAACCTGAAGACATGGATAATAAATAAATCGGCCAGTTCCTGGGCAGAAGGAAGTCCTTTCAAAGGCACGAAGTGGGCCATTTTACTAAAACGGTCAACCACCACCCAAATAACTGACATGCCTTCAGATCTAGGAAGCTCTCCCACAAAATCCATGGACAAATGGGTCCATGGTTCACTCGGGGTGGGTAAAGGCTGCAAAGTACCTACAGATGCCAGCCGGGAGGGCTTGCTTTTCGCGCACACCGCACATTCCCTGACAAACTCTCTACAGTCAGCGGCTAGCGAAGGCCACCATGCACATCTGGCCACGAGATCCTGCGTCCTAGCCGCTCCCGGATGCCCCGCGTTCTTATGGGAGTGAAACATTTCCAAGATCTGGAGACGGAATGGTAACGGAACAAATAGTACCCCGTCCGGTTTCCCTTCTGGGATATCCTGCTGAAAAGGACTTAAAGTCTCTTTCCAGTCCTCCCAAGTCTCGGTGGCGGCCAACACCATACTTCGTGGGACAATGGTCTCAGGAACAGGGGGCTGTGCTGTCTCCGGCTCAAAACACCTAGAAAGTGCGTCTGCCTTGGTATTCTTACTCCCTGGCGTATACGTGATCAAGAATGTAAATCTCGAGAAAAATAGAGACCATCGAGCCTGCCTTGGGCTTAACCTTTTAGCCCCCTCGATGTATTCTAGGTTTTTGTGGTCGGTATAAACTGTGATAGAGTGCTCAGCTCCCTCTAGCCAATGACGCCACTCTTCAAAGGCCAATTTGATGGCTAGGAGCTCCCTGTTGCCTATGTCATAGTTTCTCTCTGCCGGAGAGAACCTTTGGGAAAAATAGGCACATGGGTGAAGTCTACCCTGTAGACCAGAACGTTGGGACAGCACAGCCCCCACCCCGATCTCTGAGGCGTCTACCTCAACAATAAATGGAACAGAAGTGTCCACGTGTCTGAGAATGGGTGCTGAACAGAACAACCCTTTTAACTTAGAAAACGCTTGTACTGCCTCAGGAGACCAATGAGTGGTGTCTGCCCCTTTTTCGTAAGGTTAGTGAGCGGGGCGACTACTGTGGAGTACCCCTTTATAAACCTTCTATAATAGTTCGCGAACCCCAGGAACCGTTGCAATGATTTTAACCCCACCGGCTGCGGCCACTCCAGGACCGCGGAGACTTTGGCAGGGTCCATAGACAACCCTGAGGTGGAGATTATATACCCCAGAAAGGCAACCGATGTGACCTCAAAAATACATTTTTCGAGTTTGGCGTATAAGAGATTCTGCCTCAGTTTGTCTAATACCATCCTGACATGGGTTCTGTGCTCTGGGAGGTTGTTAGAAAAAATGAGAATGTCGTCTAGATAGACTAAAACGAACTTTCCCAACACCTCCCGAAAAACCTCATTGATGAGTTCTTGGAAGACGGCCGGGGCATTACACAACCCGAAGGGCATCACCCTATACTCGTAGTGCCCATCCGGGGTATTGAAGGCCGTCTTCCATTCATCGCCCTTCCTTATACGCACCAGGTTGTGTGCCCCCCGTAAGTCCAGTTTTGAAAATATGCTGGCCTCAGTGACCTGTGTGAACAAATCGTCTATAAGTGGTAACGGGTAGCGATTCTTCACAGTGATTTTATTGAGGCCTCGGTAATCGATGCAAGGCCGTAAACCTCCATCTTTCTTTTTAACAAAAAAGAAGCCTGCCCCAGCGGGCGACCGAGACGGCCTAATGAAGCCCTTAGCCAAGTTCTCACGAATGTATTCCTGCATGGCAAGTTTCTCGGGGCCAGATAAGTTATATAAATGGCCTCGAGGAGGCATACAACCGGAACGAAGGTCAATGGGACAGTCGAATGGACGATGAGGGGGTAACTTATCCGCGGCCTTGGGACAAAACACATCGGCATAATCTGCGTATTGTTCTGGTACACCTTCCATCTGTACCTTAGTTAGACCCAATGTCAGTCTTCCCAAACACTGCTGGAAACAATGAGGAGACCATGCTGTCAACTGTCCTGTGGCCCAGTCTATTTGTGGGGAATGAACCTGCAACCAAGGCATGCCTAGGATAATAGTGGAGGTGGACATGTGTAAAACAAAAAATGATAATTGTTCCCCATGTAGTACCCCTATGGTGATCTTCACCTCCGGAGTCTGAGACCGTGCATGATTCCGTTGTAGAGGGGAATCATCTACTGCCGTGACCTGAATGGGGGGTCTCACAGGAGTGAGGGGGATACCCAACTCCTGCGCGAACTCAAAATTCATAAAATTGGCCGCTGAGCCCGAATCAATAAATGCCACAGTGGCCATAGACTTATTCTCCCATGTAACCGTACAAGGGAGCAGTAATTTCTTTTCCTTAAAGGGTGCAGTTTGTGTGCCTAGGGTGTCACCCCCCACTACTCCTAGGCAAACTCGTTTCCCGACCTGTTAGGACAGTTTCGCACTCTATGCCCTGCTGCTGCACAGTACAGGCACAGCTGTTCTGTCATTCTCCGCCTTCGCTCCACCTGGGTCAGTCTCGACCGACCAATCTGCATTGGTTCGGGCGGCGGTAAGGCCGGGGAGGGTGAGACAGGCGGAGAAGGTGTTACTAGGGGTGTAGCAGACGGTGCCGCGTACGATGTCACCCTGACACGGTGACTGCCCCTAGCCTGCCTCTGATGGCGCAACCTGCGATCCACTCGAATGGCCGATGATATGGCCTCATCAACTGTCTTGGGCTCGGGTACCGGTAACATTAGGTCGGAAACCTCTTCCGACAACCCAGACAGGAAGTAGTCCATGAGGGCAAAATTATCAAATCTCGAGGTGACCGACCACCTACGGAACTCTGCCGCATAATCCTCGACCGACCCTCTACCTTGCCGTAAGAGTTTGAGCTTCCGCTCTGAGGATGCAGCAAGGTCAGGGTCGTCGTAGATTATGGCCATGGCCTTAAAGAATTCCTCCACTGAGGTCAAGGCAGTATCGGTAGCGGGCAGGTTATATGCCCACGACTGGGAGTCTCCAGTCAACAAAGTTTTAATGAAAATGACCCGTTGGGTCTCAGTCCCTGAGGATCGGGGCCTTAACTCAAAATATGACAACACTCTACTCCTGAAATTCCGGAAGTCAGACTTGTGGCCGGAAAACTTATCAGGGACAGGCATACGTATGTCATCACTATGAGGGGATCGCACTGAATCCACTGATGTCTGGAGGGTTCTCACAGAGCCTGATAAGGCATCAATTAAGGCTTTGTGCTGGCCTAGTGATTGATGAATGCTATCCACCGAAGTGGCAAGCACAGTCAGAGGATCAGTGCGTTCCATCAGTATTTTGGTCTGGCGTTCTGTAACGATCGGTGAAGCACAGAGAGGTCTGATTACCGGTGACCTGCAGCGTCACGGGGAATACAGACGTATACCAGATTATATGTGATCTGCAGTATCACCGATAATCCAATATACTAGCTAACCTCTGTTCACCTGAGTAGAGTGTAGTGTTTGGTGTAACAGTAACACTAAGAGGCCTAGGCCTCGGTGCAGCAAGGAGAACTGCACGGATTCCTTCCGCAGACCTGAGCTCTCCAAGACGGGAGGAGTCAGACTGACAGTAGGAAGGAAAGTCCAAGAGTGACACTCAGGAGGAAGTATCACTACGAGGACTGGGAACCGCCTCCAATCGTGAGGTCGGTTCTCGAGGTCGGACAAGCCAGATCGTAACACACGGACAGGTAAAGTACAAATACAGTAGGCAAAGGCGGAGTCAAAGTACAGGCAGGATTCGGCAACGGGGTATCAGATATATCGGGGTACAAAATCAGGAGGCAGAAACAGAGTCTAGGAACGAGCCGAGGTTCGGCAACAGAGTATCAGAAATATCGAGGTACAAGGTCAGAGTTCAGGCGGATAGTCGAGGCAGGCAAAAGTCATAACAAATATTCACAATCAAACTAGTACTTTAGCTATCAAAATCTATCTAAGTGTAGGATTACAGCTCCTGCTGGTCCCGGCACACTTAAGGATCTGACTACGGATCTGGGTGCTCCCACATATGTGATCGCAACGCCAGACACCAGGGGAATGACCAGGTAGCAGTATATATACCTAGGTGTCCCCCAGCACCTCCCTGATAGCTGGACCAATGGGGAGTGGAGCTATGGTCAGCTGACCTGCCTGGTCAGCTGACTCTCCCCTGAGTGTCATAAATTTTGTTTGAGTGCGCGCGCGCGTCACTCTGAATCCTGGGGGACTATGAGTCCCAGCCACAGCAGCCCCGTTCTGCGGTGTCTCCGCAGTGGGGACCTGCCGGCTACCCGCCGCATCCAGCGCGGCGGTTTTGCCGCTCTCTGCCGGCTGATGCACGGAGGTAGCCGCCTCATGATGCGAGGAGGCGGCTGCCTCTCCGTGCGAGTAGCTGCCGTGTGCGGAAGGAGCCGCCCGCCGCTGGCTCATGGCGGCGGCTCCTCCGCGCTTTCTCACAGATGATTATGCTGACGATGACATGGATATCACCTATGAGCCTGAGCATGATGAATCTGATGCCAGCTCAGAAGAATCAGAGGCAAGCTGGCAGAGGAGGCAGCTTGGACATCGGCACACCAGGGGGCCTAGTGGCAACATGAGCTCCTCTGCTAGTGCAGTTCAAGGAAGGCAGGAGTTACAGTCACAGCCTCCAGCTGAAACTCCTATGTCCCGAACTGGAAGTGGTACAACTGCAACCTCAGGCATAAACACTTCTCGGAGGAAGGCCCCGGTTTGGAAGTACTTTACTGAGTCAACCAGTGATCCCTTAGTAGTTGTGTGTAAGCTGTGCAGTGCCAGGCTGAGCCTAGGAAAACATTTGAAAAGGTTGGGGACAGGTGCTCTGCACACACACCTAAAAAGTAACCACCAAAAGGAATATGGCAGTGTTAAAGGACCACAAAGCAGCACCATGCAGAGGACTATAGCACAGACCCGTCCACCTTCCCATCCTGCTTCAGTTTCTGAGATTGGCACCCATCCTGCCTGCTCTCCATCTGTTATACACTCTGGCCGTAGAGGGCAGATTTCACCTTCCTCCACTCCATCATCAGCTCAAAGCACCCAGCCATTGATAACTGAGGCTATAAGGTCCACAAGAGCACTGCCTCCCCGTAGCCGCAGGATACGGAGATTAAACGGTCTATTGGCAGAGGCCATGGTCCAGCAGCTGCTGCCCTACTCCATTGTAGAGAAGGGGTCAGCCATTCGCAACCTCCTGGAGTATGCCATTCCTGAATGGCAAATACCCAGCCGTCACTATTTTTCCCGAAGGGGAATTCCTAACCTGTACCGACGCACAGTTGATAATGTCGCCCTGTCGCTAGATTATTCCATAGGCGACAGGGTACATCTCACCATGGATGGGTGGACCAGCAAGCATGGTCAGGGCCGATATGTCTCATTTACAGCTCACTGGGTCACCCTACATAGTGAGCAGGAGGGTTCCGGTCCTGGTGCTTCCATTGAGCTTGTTGAGCCTCCCCGTGGGGTCAAGGGGAACAGGTCTGCTCTCACCTCAGCTGGTGACTCTACTGCCACTGCCGAGCCCCCTAATAAGCGGCCCCGTTGCTACACCGGCGTGTGTCACAAGCGATGTCAAGCATTGCTCGAGCTGGTGAGCATTGGGGAGCAGAGGCTCACGGCAGCAAATGTTTTAGCCCTACTCCAGGAACAGGCACAAAAGTGGCTGACCCCCCGAAGACTACAGCTTGGCCATGTTGCCTGTGACAATGCAGCAAATTTGCTGGCTGCCCTGAACGATGGCAACATTCCTCATGTGCCATGTTTTGCCCATGTCCTCAACTTGGTGGTTCATCGTTTTTTGCGCACCTTACCAGGTATGAGTGACGTGGTGCAGCATGCAAGGAAGATTTCCGGCCGTATGGGCCGCTCTTCAACTGCCACCTCATTGTTCCGTCGCTATCAGCGAAAGCATGGCTTGCCCCCTCACAGGCTCATAGTAGACACTCCAACGAGGTGGAACTCCACCCTTTACATGCTGGAGAGGATGGTGGAGCAGAAAAAAGCAGTCTCTGAGTACCTTCTGGAGCAGGACGACATCCATAGGTCATCAGCAGAAACACTCCCCTACATCACACGGGAAGAGTGGCGGCTTATGCAACAGGTCTGCCATGTGTTGGCCCCATTTGAACAGGCTACTACGTTTGTAAGCGGGGAGCAAGTCAGTCTCAGCGACGTGCTCCCTGTTGTGTTCATGCTGGAACAAACACTTAGTAGCCTAATGACTGCTGGTGAGGAAGCCGTTACTGAACTTGAGCTGCAGCAACAAAGCTCGCTCCAAGGCAGCCAGGCTCAGACACAGGAGGAAGAGGAGGAGGATGTCCATGTGATGGAGGATATCATGGAGGTGCCTGACCATGGTGAAGAGGAAGAGGAGGCGGGTGCAGCTTCTGTTATTCAGGGGTGGGGTGACCTTGGAAGTCAGGAGGAACAGCAGCAGCAGGAAGAGGATTTGTCTGTTTTGCGCAGAGATGACGATGGGGATTTGGCGGAGCGAGCTCTTGCTTTCCCAATGGCTGCTCATATGATACGATGCCTCCGGATGGACCCTCAGATCAAAAAGATAAAGAAAAGAGATGACTACTGGCTGGCCACCCTTTTAGACCCACGCTGCAAGGGGAAGCTGGGTCAATTTATTCCAACCAGCCAGCAGGAGGAAAGGATGGGAGAGCTGCAGCAGGCCCTGATCGACCAGCTGAAGGAAGCCTTTCCACATCCACAGCCTGAGAACCCAGCTATCCCTGCTCATGGTGCCCAGCAGGTGCCTATGCCCAGCAGACCTAGACATCTTGGAGACTTGTTTGGTGCGATGAGGCAGTTTTACAGCTCTGAGTCTGTTCAGCCTACCACAGCATCAGCAGCAGCACCTGGAAATCAGGAGCAGCGGCTGTCCCGCATGGTCAACGACTACATGTCTTCACTCAGTGCATCAGATAGCATGCGCACTGAGGACCCCATGGAGTACTGGGCAGCCAGACTCGACACCTGTCCTGAGCTTGCACAATATGCGCTGGAACTTCTCTCATGCCCTCCTTCCAGTGTTATTTCTGAGCGGGCTTTCAGCGCGGCAGGTGGGGTGGTTACCGATAAGCGATCCCGCTTGTCCACTGATTCAGTAAACGCACTGACATTTTTAAAAATTAACCATTCATGGATTGAAAGTGGCTACTTGGCCCCCGTCGTTGGATCCAGGGACACAACTTCACCGCTTTAAATTGCCCTTCCTGGACTGCTTCTCATTCCCTCATCCGAATCCAACCTATTTACTGCCAATAATTTTGCCTACTTAGTACTTACTGCCAAAATGTACTTATATTGAGGGTGATGGTCATCTTGACTGAGCCGCTGCTCCTCTCATAGGTACAAGACCAGGTGAAATGTTGCCTACTTACTGCCAAAATGTACTTTTATTGAGGGTGATGGTCATCTTGACTGAGCCGCTGCTCCTCTCATAGGTACAAGACCAGGTGAAATGTTGCCTACTTACTGCCAAAATGTACTTTTATTGAGGGTGATGGTCATCTTGACTGAGCCGCTGCACCTCTCATAGGTACAAGACCAGGTGAAATGTTGCCTACTTACTGCCAAAATGTACTTTTATTGAGGGTGATGGTCATCTTGACTGAGCCGCTGCTCCTCTCATAGGTACAAGACCAGGTGAAATGTTGCCTACTTACTGCCAAAATGTACTTATATTGAGGGTGATGGTCATCTTGACTGAGCCGCTGCTCCTCTCATAGGTACAAGACCAGGTGAAATGTTGCCTACTTACTGCCAAAATTTACTTTTATTGAGGGTGATGGTCATCTTGACTGAGCCGCTGCTCCTCTCATAGGTACAAGACCAGGTGAAATGTTGCCTACTTACTGCCAAAATGTACTTTTATTGAGGGTGATGGTCATCTTGACTGAGCCGCTGCTCCTCTCATAGGTACAAGACCAGGTGAAATGTTGCCTACTTACTGCCAAAATGTACTTTCATTGAGGGTGATGGTCATCTTGACTGAGCCGCTGCTCCTCTCATAGGTACAAGACCAGGTGAAATATTGCCTACTTACTGCCAAAATGTACTTTTATTGAGGGTGATGGTCATCTTGACTGAGCCGCTGCTCCTCTCATAGGTACAAGACCAGGTGAAATGTTGCCTACTTACTGCCAAAATGTACTTTTATTGAGGGTGATGGTCATCTTGACTGAGCCACTGCTCCTCTCATAGGTAGCATTCCCACAGCCAGGGAGCACCCCCCCCCCCCCAAAAAAAAAAACAAAAACAAAAAAAAAAAAAACACCTGTTGCTGTTATGTTTACTGGTTTCCCCACCTTTAGGGTGCACCATACCTTTTCACTCATTTACCTTCTTCTGTTCCTGTTAGATAGCAGTGTTCCCACTGTCAGGGAGCAAAAAATAAAAAAAAAAACCCTTGCTTTTATGTGTATTAGTGTGTTCCCACCGTTGGCGTGCACCTCACCTTTTTATTGATGTACCTTATTTTGTAGATGATAGATAGCAGCGTTCCCACTGCCAGGGAGCACACACACCCCCCAAAAAAAAAAAAAAAAAAAAAAAAAAAAACACCTGTTGCTGTTATGTTTACTGGTGTCCCCACCTTTAGGGTGCACCATACCTTTTCACTCATTTACCTTCTTCTGTTCCTGTTAGATAGCAGTGTTCCCACTGTCAGGGAGGACCCAAAATAAAAAATTGCTTTTTTGTTTACCTATGATGAATTAATGGGGGGGGGGAGAGGGTAGAGGTCTGGCTACCTATGAATTACTGGGGGGGGGGGAGAGGGGAGAGGTCTGGCTACCTATGAATTACTGGGGGGAAAGGGGAGAGGTCTGGCTACCTATGAATTACTGGGGGGAGATGGGAGAGGTCTGGGTACCTATGAATTACTTGGGAGGGGGGGGGGGGGATTAGGTCTGGCTACCTATATTTAACTGGATGGAGGGGTCTGGCTACCTCTATTTATATGTGTATCAGATATACATGCATGCAGATTTATTATCAGATGCATATATATATATACATATATCTATCTATCTATCTATCTATCTATCTATCTATCTATCTATCTATCTATCTATCTATCTATCTATCTATCTATCTATCTATCTATCTATCTATCTATCTATCTATCTATCTATATATATATATATATATATATATATAAGCCAAGGGATGAGCAGCACAAACCGATTTTTATGCAATACTATGCAAAGCATGCACGCAGCACTGGAGAACCCCAATCTCCATAAGAGATATATAAATACAGAGGGTGCTGCAGCACACAACAGGAAAATAGTGACAGGGGCTCTTGGTTACGCTTTAACGCGTTTAAGCTCACCAACTGCGCCAAAGTGTCCCCGATCTGGTGAGTCCTACTCTAGCATTTTTGCCTGGTTAGAGTAGGACTCACCAGATCGGGGACACTTTGGCGCAGTTGGTGAGCTTAAACGCGTTAAAGCGTAACCAAGAGCCCCTGTCACTATTTTCCTGTTGTGTGCTGCAGCACCCTCTGTATTTATATATATATATATATATATATATATATATATATATATATATATAATTTTTATTTTATTTTTTTTTATTTATACATATACTGTATATACATATGTCCCCAATATCCACCAGCTGGGATCACTTGAAGCCGTATTCATGTGCTTGTCGGTTGCTTACTTGAACCACCAGCAGAAAAAAACGCAAACCTGCTCCAAAATATTCACTGAAACCTCCAGCAACATCTTTCAGCCCTCCTGAAACTCCTAGCGGCTTTTTGCCATCCTACTTGCATGGAAGCCGGCGTGTTACCTGACCTGCCTAGAGTCGAGTGATACGCCTGCTGCCGTGAACAGAGGACGTCGGAAAGCCAATAGGAGCATGCTAGGAGCTTCAGGAAGGCTACAAAACGCCGCTGGAGGCTCGGTAAGTATTTTGTAATGCCTGCAAACCAGGCCCAAATTCTTCTCCCCCACCCTAAAGAAAGAACCCCTGAAAGGGACACTGAGCAGGGGCACAGGGTATGTTTTTAAAGGGACTCCAAGATCAAATTAAACGCAAAATGTGAACTTACCCGGGCTTTGCTGTAGCCCAGTGCTGGTCTGTAGTTCCCACGACGTACCTCCGGGTCTTCTCCCAATGCCTCTTCAGAAATGGTTGGCCGGCGGATCCTGGCAACACTCGGGCCGAGTGTCGGGCTCCTTCTTCCGCATACATCACGCGTAACGTCATTACGCCGGCCGCCTCGCGTCATCACGGTGGCCGGCGTGACAGTACGGCGCATGTGCGATTAAACCACGCATGTGCCGTACTGTGACGCCGGACGCCGTAATGACGTTACGCGTGATGTATGCGGAAGAAGGAGCCCGACACTCGGCCCGAGTGTCGCCAGGATCCGCCGACCAACCATTTCTGAAGAGGCATTGGGAGAAGACCCGGAGGTACGTTGTGGGAACTCCCGACTAGCACTGGGCTACAGAAAGCCCCGGGTAAGTTCTCATTTTGTGTTTAATTTGAGCTCGGAGTCCCTTTAAGTATACCCAAGTGTATATGAAGTGTATACACTTCCTCTCTTAATCCCTCTCCATCCCGGTATGCCCACTCTCAATGCTATTGAAAACATGGCTCCTACAGAAAGTAGAGCTGAAACATGAAAAATGATGTCTTTGGGTCCTTACAGCGCATGCGCAGTCTCTGTCTCCTCGAATTATTTTCCGACTCTCTGCATCGCATCATAGTTCCGTGCACTATGACGCGTGCCACAGAGAGGAGGGGAGGAAGAAAGTAGAGTAGCCTGAACCTGCATGCGCTGTAAAAGAGAACTAAAAAGCAATGAATAATTGCTACATATACTCTTTACACTTTAAATGTCTATTTTGCACACTGGTGCTTTGTGTTGGACACAGAAGAAGATCTACAAAATTAAGGGATTGCATCACACAAGCAATGTGACACATACAACTAAGTATTCTGCATAAATATATGTTTTTGAAATGCATTGTATTAACAATGTCATTGCATTTCTTTTGCGATTATTTAGTCCAACACAATGTGTCAGTGTCAGAGATCGTACAACAAAAGAGAAGAAACTTATCCTTTTTTAAGAAAAAAATTTATTTTTTGTGAAAAGTTTTTCTTTTCTTTTTTTTTTTTTCTTAAGGCGGATCCGAGATGAAAAACTAAATATAACAAGTAACTTGTCTATATATCTTATCTAAAGTTTAGATAGTTTACACAGCAAATCTATCTTCAAACAGCTTCAACAGCATATTAATATTTTTTCCTGTGATACAATGGGAGCAGACATGTTTTCTGCTTGTCACTATTACACAATTACACACACAGGCAAGCTTATCTGTATCTAGGCCAGGGGTCCCCAAACGTTTTGGGTCGAGGGCCGGGTCAACATACTTCAGACTGCTGGGGGGCCGGAGTATGCATAAAATGTTGTCTTTGCGGGCCGTACAGTGAAGCATACCCAAGCAGTCCAATTGGACAGCAGTGTCACCTGATGTGGAATTTGATTGGAAACCAGCGAATTACTGCTTTCTGGCTTCCATGTGGATGGGTGGTGCCAGCACTGCTATTCTATATGTGGATCACCAATATTTAAAGATGTAGCTGACCGCATCTATAAGTAATACATTTTGTGTGTGGGGGCCGGTAAAAAAGCCTCAGGGGGCCGCATTCGGCCCGCGGGCCTTAGTTTGAGGACCACTGATCTAGGCAATGCTAATCTGCCTATCTGCATATTCTGTGAAAACTCCACTCTTATCTCCTCCATTACAAAGGCAACTGATCTGTATCTGCACTGAAGCTCTCAGATTGTGAAAACTCTGCCTCTGAAATCTATAGCTAGTAGTAACACCTTTTTCACCTGCCCAGACTGATATCCCACAATCCCTTGCAAGCGCCAAGGCATTCTGGAGAAGCTGTGGGTGTGGCTTGTTTAGTTTATAGGAAATTAGGGTATTAAAACAAAACAAAAAAAGTATTTGGCTTGAGGAATGCCCTATAAACTATATGTAAGGAACACAATTATGCAATGAGTAAAAGTTCATCTCGGATCCACTGTAAAGGGGAACTTCAGCCTAAACAAATATACTGTCATTAAGTTACATTAGTTATGTTAATTAGAATAGATAGGTAATATAATATCCAGAGGTGTAGCTAGGGTTTTCAGCACCCGGGGACAAAGACAGTTTTTGTGCCCCTGCAAAAAAAATGGTGTGACCACACATCAGAATGGTCATAGGTGGAGCCAAATGTACAAATGCTGTTTATATAGCCAGATGTGCCAAAACTCCCTGTTTAAATAGCCAAATGTGCCCCCTTCCCCGTTCAGATAGCCAGTGTGCCCCCTATAGATGCCAGATGTGCCTCCCTTCCCCCGTTTAGATAGCCAGATGAGTCTTCCCTCTACATAGCCAGATGGAACAGCAGAAGACTCACTGGCTCCAACGTTCCAGTGACGCCATCATCTGTCCTCTGCAGCGTGCACAGCATCCTCTCCTTGGTAAGAGAGGAGAGATGATGTCATCTCCGGAACATCAGAGCCGGTGAGTCTTCTGGTGTTAACGCTTACTCGCTCCACTGCAGAGGGAGGGAGAGAAGCAGTGGCACTTCAGGTGGCCAGCAAGCCGCCTATCACACATGTTGGGGTGTGGCAGACGCGCTGAGTGCCCTCACAGTGCTGCGCCCGGGGACATATGTCCCCCCTTGCCCACCCTTAGCTACTCCCCTGTTAGAGATGTTGCGAACATAGAATTTTCCGCTCGCGAAAGCGAACTTCCGAAAATGTTTGCGAACCCGACGAACCGCCATGGACCTCAATGGGCTGGAGAATTTTAAAACCTACAAAGACTGTTTCTGGCCACAAAAGTGATAGAAAAGTTGTTTCAAGGGGTCTAACACCTGGACTGTGGCATTCCAGAGGGGGTCCATGCCAAAAGTCCCACCAAAAATTAGAGAGTTTACGCAAAGTCGGGTTTTAATCCCTAAAGGGCAGAAATCCCATTATGCACAGCTCTGGCTGTCAGTGGGCTGTGGATAGAGTTGGGCCGAACGGTTCGCCGGCGAACCTAGGTGGTTCGCGTTCGCCTCCCGCAGGCGAACGTTTCCGGAAGTTCGGTTCGCCCCACAATGCACTATGAGGGTCAACTTTGACCCTCTACATCACAGTCAGCAGGCCCAGTGTAGCCAATTAGGCTACACTAGCCCCTGGAGCCCCACCCCCCCTTATATAAGGCAGGCAGCGGCGGCCATTACGGCCACTCGTGTGCCTGTATTAGTCAGAGTAGGGCGAGCTGCTGCAGACTGTCTCTCAGGGAAAGATTAGTTAGGCTTAGCTTGTCTCCCTGTCCCTGCCTGGCTGCATACCTGTGCTGTTAACCCACCACTGCATACCTGTGCTGTGAACCCACCACTGCATACCTGTTCTGTTCAGTGGACCCGCCACTGTATACCTGTTCATTGAACCCACCACTGCATACCTGTGCTGTGAACCCACCACTGCATACCTGTGCTGTGAACCCACCACTGCATACCTGTGCTGTGAACCCACCACTGCATACCTGTGCTGTGAACCCACCACTGCATACCTGTGCTGTGCACCCGCCACTGCATACCTGTTCTGTTGAGTGGACCCGCCACTGCATACCTGTTCTGTTTAGTGAACCGCCACTGTATACCTGTTCTGTTGAGTGGACCCTCCACTGCATACCTGTTCTGTTTAGTGAACCGCCACTGTATACCTGTTCTGTTTATTGAACCCGCCACTGCATACCTGTTCTGTTCAGTGGACCCGCCACTGTATACCTGTCCATTGAACCCACCACTGCATACCTGTGCTGTGAACCCACCACTGCATACCTGTGCTGTGAACCCACCACTGCATACCTGTGCTGTGAACCCACCACTGCATACCTGTGCTGTGCACCCGCCACTGCATACCTGTTCTGTTGAGTGGACCCGCCACTGCATACCTGTTCTGTTTAGTGAACCGCCACTGTATACCTGTTCTGTTGAGTGGACCCTCCACTGCATACCTGTTCTGTTTAGTGAACCGCCACTGTATACCTGTTCTGTTTATTGAACCCGCCACTGCATACCTGTTCTGTTCAGTGGACCCACCGCATCAGTGCGCATACCTGTGCAGTTAAGTGAACCCGCCACTGTATACCTGTTCTGTTGAGTGGACCCGCCACTGCATACCTGTTCTGTTTAGTGAACCGCCACTGTATACCTGTTCTGTTCAGTGGACCCGCCACTGCATACCTGTGCAGTTAAGTGAACCCGCCACTGTATACCTGTTCTGTTGAGTGGACCCGCCACTGCATACCTGTTCTGTTTAGTGAACCGCCACTGTATACCTGTTCTGTTCAGTGGACCCGCCACTGCATACCTGGACACTGGACAGTCACTGTTCTGTCATTCAGCTACATCAGCCAGGTGACCACCATATGGGCTGTAAAGCCACCCAAACCTGCACTCTCGCCATGGTGCGCACCAGTCCAGCACGGCCGTCACTACACAAACAGCTGTTTGCGGTGCGTTACACGATGAGTTTGGTGTGTCAGTGTGAAGCAGTACCTTAATTACACTACCTGATTGATGTATACACATGCAAGATGTTTGAAAGCACTTTAGGCCTGTCATTTAACATTCAATGTGATTTCTGCCCTTAAAACGCTGCTTTGCGTCAAATCCAGATTTTTCCCGGGGACTTTTGGCATCTATCCCACTCCGCCATGCCCCCCTCCAGGTGTTAGACCCCTTGAAACATCTTTTCCATCACTTTTGTGGCCAGCATAATTATTTTTTTTTTTTCAAAGTTCGCATCCCCATTGAAGTCTATTGCGGTTCGCGAACTTTACCGCGAACCGAACCTTCCGCGGAAGTTCGCGAACCCGGTTCGCGAACCTAAAATCGGAGGTTCGGCCCAACTCTAGCTGTGGAGCGTCACACACAGAGAAATGCAATAGTACTATCAGAATACAGTGAAATAATAATGCGCTAGAGTGGTTTTGTGCGTGCAACTTAATGAGGCAACAGCAGTAGTGTGCACACAGCTCTGGGTGTCAGTGGGCTGTGGAGTGTCACACTCAAAAAAAACACAGGAGACTGATGTGCTAGCACTCAAAAGGGCTGTTTGGGGTGCTTTCACAGCAAATGAGGAACAAGAACACAGGCCTAGCTAATGCTTTCCCTACCTATCTGCAGCAAGTCTGACCCTGCTCTCACTAACAGTCAGCAGCCAGCAGAGAATGAATCCAATATGGCCACCGCCACTGCTTTTTGATGGGGGGGTGGAGGGTCCAGGAGGGGGTGCTAGCTAATTCGCTGCCATGTGTCTGCTGACTGTGAGGTATGGGGTTAAATTTTGGCTCCATAATGAAATATATGGGGCGGGTCGAACACGACATATGTTTCGCAGTTCGCGAATAACACGAACAATGGAATTTGCCAGATACTGTCCGCCAGGAAACTCTTCGTTCCATCTCTATCGGACACCAGCTTTTGGGATGGTATGATTGCATCTGGTTGGTCCAGATACTCGTTTTATTATATAATTGTGCAAATTATCTGGTTTCGTTGCTAACTGGGCCTGTGATAATTTTATATATACAGAGGCCTGATTAACTTTCTTATTATCATGCAGAACTGTTTGCCCTACTGCTCAGAACTGTTTAAGAAGAAATAACTTTCAGTAATGCTTTGATAAATCTTGCCCAGTGACTGGAGAAGTGGGGGGTAGCTGCCTGTAAAGGTCCTGAATGCGAAGATGACCCTTATAACTTTAGGTCGGTGAGTGCTCAGCTAATCGAGTGTGGTGTAGGTATCTCTATCCCTAGCCCTATTCGGCCCATTGAGGTACACATAGCAAGAATTGTATGAACGCTCATAACATCCAGCAATAGTTATGATCCTGGACTGATAGATTTGACTTTTAGTAAGCTATAGTGCTTTTTGAGTATTGCAGAGGCGTAGCTAGGGCTTTCAGCGCCCAGGGACAAAGACTTTTAATGCGCCCCCCTAAGGATGGGTCCAAAAAGGGGCATGGCCAGGCAACAGAACGTGGGTGGGGCTAAATATACATGACCTTAGCAGGGGAGAAAAAGGTCTGCCAGGGAAGTTTGAGCTCAGCATTTCACCAAAAATACACGTAATTTTGTAGAGGTTCCTCCAAAATACAGATAATATGGCAATGGTTCCCCCAAAATAGACATAATCTGGCAGCAGTGGTTCCCTCAACATACATATAATCTGGCAGCTGTTCCCCAAAATACACTTAATCTGGCAGCAGCGGTACCCTTAAAAATACAGTTAATCTGGCAGCAGTTCCCCCAAAATAGGTGCCCCCAGTATAGGTAACCAGGCCTATAGGTGTCCCCAGAATAGGTAGCCAGGTCTATATGTGTCCCCAGTACATGTAGCCAGGTGTATATGTATCCCCAGTACATGTAGCCAGGTGTATATGTGTCCCCAGTATATGTAGCCAGGTGTATATGTGTCCCCAGTACATGTAGCCAGGTGTATATGTGTCCCCAGTACATGTAGCCAGGTGTATATGTGTCCCCAGTATATGTAGCCAGGTGTATATGGCCCCAGTATATGTAGTCAGGGGTTTAGGTGTCCTCAGGATCAGTAGGCAGGTCTATAGTAGTCCCCAGAATAGGTAGCCAGGTGTATAAATGTCCCCAGTATATGTAGCCAGGGGTATAGATGTCCCCAGTATATGTAGCCAGGGGTATATGTCCCCAGTGGCTTGACCTGGGGCCCATTTCCTGCACACGCCTGTACATGGTGGCTCTGGATGTTTCTACTCCAGACTCAGTCCACTGCTTCCGCAGGTCCCCCAAGGTCTGGAATCTGTCCTTCTCCACAATCTTCCTCAGGGTCCGGTCACCTCTTCTCATTGTGCAGCGTTTTCTGCTATACTTTTTCCTTCCCACAGACTTCCCACTGAGGTGCCTTGATACAGCACTCTGGGAACAGCCTATTCGTTCAGAAATTTCTTTCTGTGTCTTACTCTCGCTTGAGGGTGTCAATGATGGCCTTCTGGACAGCAGTCAGGTCTGCAGTCTTACCCATGATTGTGGTTTTGAGTAATGAACCAGGCTGGGAGTTTTTAAAAGCCTCAGGAATCTTTTGCAGGTGTTTAGAGTTAATTAGTTGATTCAGAGGATTAGGTTAATAGCTCTTTTAGAGAACCTTTTCATGATATGCTAATTTTTTGAGATAGGAATTTTGGGTTTTCATGAGCTGTATGCCAAAATCATCAATATTAAAACAATAAAAGGCTTGAACTACTTCAGTTGTGTGTAATGAATCTAAAATATATGAAAGTCTAATGTTTATCAGTACATTACAGAAAATAATGAACTTTATCACAATATGCAAATTGTTTGAGAAGGACCTGTATGTAGCCAGGGTTATCGGTGTCCCCAATATATGTAGCCAGGTGTATAGGTGTCCCCAGTATATGTAGCCAGGGGTATAGCTGTCCTCCGTATATGTAGCCAGGGTTATATGTCCCCAGTATATGTAGCCAGTGGTATAGCTGTCCTCAGTATATGTAGCCAGGGGTATATGTGCCCAGTATATGTAGACAGGGGTATATGTCCCCAGTATATGTAGCCAGGGGTATATGGCCCCAGTATATGTAGCTAGGGGTATATGTCCCCAGTATATGTAGCCAGTATAGCTGTCCCCAGTATATGTAGGCAGGGGTATATGTCCCCAGTATATGTAGCCAGTATAGCTGTCCCCAGTATATGTAGGCAGGGGTATAGTAGTCCCCAGAATAGGTAGCCAGGTGTCCCCCCCCCCCCCAAGCAGGGGGGGCGAGCACAGAGAAGGCGAAGCTGTAGGCACAGTGGTGGGGAAGGGGTGACGTCTCCCCCCCTTCCCTCACCTTAGGGCTCCACCCTCCAGATATGAGCAGCGGGCGGGTGGCAGAACGCTTACCCTATTCCCAGCGCATAGAAAGATCTGTGCGCCGCTACTCTGGTCCAGACCAGAGTAGCGGCGCACAGATCTTTCTATGCGCCGGGAATAGGGTAAGTGTTCTGCCGCCCGCCCGCCGCTCATATCTGGAGGGGGGAGCGAGGAAGGGGGAGCCCTAAGGTGAGCCTGTGCCTATCGCTCCCCCTTCTCTGCGCTTCCGCTGGGAAATTAAAAAAAATAAATAAATTAAATTAAGAAAAAAACCTGACGGTCACGGCTGGGCGCCCCTAGGGACCCAGCGCCCGGGGGCACATGTCCCACCCCGCCCACCCCTAGTTACGCCCCTGATAATATCTTACCCACCCTGTTTTAAAAGAACAGTCAAATGTTTGTGATTCATGGGGACAGCCATCTTTGTCATGGGGCAGCCATCTTTTTGGTTGAAAGGAGGTGACAGGGAGCAGGAGACACAGTTCCAACTGTCCTGTGTCCTGATCACCCCTCCCAGCTGCACACCCTAGGCTTCAAATGTCAAATTCAAAATGTTAAAAAAAAAAAAATTGCACAAAAACAGCAGAACGAGAACAACAACATCAGAAATCCCATCATGCTTTGCCCGGATTCAGGGGAAAAATGCCCGGGCAGTTTTCTTCTGTACAGCTAAAAATGAGGCTTGTATAAGAGAAACAAAGTTCTGATGCTGTGAAACTGTTAAAGAAACACCAGGCCTTTTAAGTGCTGCTGAGTCGATTTTTTTTCCTGTCTGTGAACCTTGCTGCATTGTGGAAAATAGCTTTACAGCTGTTTCCAACTGCCAAAAAACCATGCAGCAGCTACATCACCTGCCAGCAGTAAAAATGTTCAACAAAAATAAACAAAAAAAACAACAACAAAAAACCCCTCAGTCCACCCTACCCCCTGTCCCCTTCAATTGGCGGACCTCCTCCTCCACATTCGCCATATGCTGGCGCATCTCCAGCATCTGGCTTTTAAGTAAGCGGATTTCCCGCTCATGCCTCCTCTTGGTCTTCGTCAGCCTCCTCACCTGGCCCCTCAGCCTCGTATATGTTGATAGAGGAACTGTAGAAAAAAATGTGCAAAATAGGTAAACCCAGCAATCCATCAACTTGTACATATTTCAATCTCATTGATCATCCCTAAAATTAAGAACCTGTAATGTAATACATATAACATAGCATTTACTTGCTTTTCCATAGTATGCAATGTTAATCATACAGTAAGAGAATTTTACCATAAAGCGGTGTCCTGGCTCGACTAAGATAAGCCCTCTGGCTATGATGGCTGGGGCCAGGTGAGGAGGCCCTTGACGAAGAAGGAGGCCTGGGTGCAGAGGATCCCCGGGGCCGGGCAGTGCGGGCACCACTTGCAGCTGTAGTAAGGAGTAATGAATAATACAATTTAATCAAAATATATGATAAAATGGATAAAAAGTAATAACTTTATTGTTTGAACTACAATTACTTTTATTTCTATTTTCAAGTGAACTTTGATAAGGACCTTACTCTAAACACAGAACAAAAAATCATATTCTTATTCCTTTAATGTATTTATTATACATGAAAGAATATGACTCTTCAATACAGTAAAATAAAACTAGGATAGGCTTTAAAGTGATCCTTTGCGGCTATTGCGGCCTCCGGGACGTAATAGTAGCATAGGGGGCGATATTTTTGCTGGGAACACGAAGAATCACTCGCGTTCCCAATGCCTGTCGGTTCCTGACAGCGAAACCGGAAGTGGTCGCCGTGGGGTCCAGGAGGATCTGAGCGAGGCGGCGAGGGCACCGATCGACTGCAGGGGGCTCAGGGAAGCCACAGTTGAGTCAAAATCTTTTTTTTTTTTTTTACAGGCTTAAGGATCACTTTAAAGAGAGCACTTGGAACGCAGACTGGGGCAATGGTTCATCTTGTAGTAGGAATACGACCCTGGGCACACAGCCAAGATATCAATGGTGTGGCTCCGAGACAACTCAGTGTATGTCCTTGAGTGGCCCAGCAAGAGCTTAGGCTTCAATACGATTGAATAGCTCTGGAGAGATCTTTAAAAAAAATTGCTGTGCAACAAAGCCGGACCATCCACAAGGCAAACCTAGCCACTTGCCTAGGGCCTGGAGAGGATATAGGGTCCAGATGGACGACAGCACCTATCAAATTTTTCTAAAAAAAAAAAAAAGTTAATTGATCATCAGTGGTTATCAAAAACCAATGTTAAGCCTAGGGGCCCATTTTTTTTAATAACTTTATTTGCATGAATGCAGTATAATCAGTACATATTGCACAAATATCATCACTATGCCCACACAGGAGCACAAAATAATATGTTTTAACCCATTTTGGAATAAGCCCCTAACAAAACAAAATGTGGGAAAAGTGCTGCACTGTGAATACCTTACGGATATATACTTTAACTGTACATACTGCACAACTCTATAGTCTTCAGCCCATGGAATTATTTTTTAGGATAAATACATACAGCATATAAAACCCAAAATAGACATACATAAACTAATAGTTTGCTGACTTACATCCAATTTGAGCAACCACCCGCCTGAGCAGGTCCTGGTCCCTCCTCTTTAGGTCGCTCCAGAGCATTTGGACCTGCTTGGTGGTGAGGTCCCGCCGGTACTCGGCCCTCAGGATCCCCTGCACCCTTCTCACCACGTACCGTTTCTCCCTCGCGGTGGTGAGGTCATAACGGCCTCTTGTAAATTCCTGGAAAAGAAATATTACAGTATTAATGACCACTGTATTATACCTTCATTAATTAAGAATCTTCTTACTTACAGCATAATGTAAAAGATTATAATATTATTCATAATGACAGTTTTCAAAAATTGTGGGAAGCAACCAACTATGACTTCGGGCAGATACTAGGGATCAACGATGACTAGTGCCACCTATAACTGCTGACATTGCTAGCCATAATAACTATATCATTTCATTTCATGTGTGATTGGACTGACAGAGAAGATCCTGTGACAGCAAGCATCAAATATATAATTGAATGGATTCCATGAACTGGCCGCGGCGTCTATAGACTTTGTGCCAGTTCATAGCCATGGGCGTCCGCACAAAATTTTCCAGGGGGGGGGTGCAAAAAGGCAGGGAAGAAGTGGTGCGCCGCAAATTTTAGAGAAGATGTGTGCGCCGAAAAACCTGAGGGTTATGTTGTGCGGCGCACGTACGCGCCGCCCCCAAAAATGGGTGCGGCCATGGACCAGAATGTGGGTGTGGCCATGGGTGGCGACAAATTTTCATTAACTTAGCAATGTGGGACATTAGATTAGGACAGTGGTGGCGAAACTTTTGGAGGCCGAGTGCCCAAACTGCAACCCAAAACTCAATTTATCTATCGCAAAGTGGCAACAGCAATTTAAAACTTCATACAAACGTTTTAACTCATACATGAACATTATTGAAAATCCAAGTTGCAAATAAACTGTGAAGATAAACAATTTCTTTCATCCTACTCCTGAAAAATGTATTCGTTTTTTAGAACCTCACAGTTTTATTTTCCGTTTTAAAAAGCAAAAATGTAGGTTTAATGCTATTGTCTCATAGGATAATGATTCAGCTTTTCCCAGAGGCCCCCAACAAGACAAATGTAGCAATCATGAGGCCCCCAAGAAATCATCAGGCTCCCAACAAGACACATTCAGCAATCTTGAGACCCCCAACAAGACAAATTCAGCAATCATGATGCCCCCAACAAGACAAATTCAGCAATCATGAGGCCCCCAACAAATCATGAGGCCCCCAACAAGACATTCAGCAATCTTGAGGCCCCCAAAAAATCGTGAGGCCTTCAACAAGATGAATTCAGCAATCATGAGGCCCCCAACAAGACAAATTCAGCAGTCATGAGGCACATAAATAGACAGGATTTCACATAAATAGGCAGAATGCCCCCTTAATATGGTAGACACCTCTCACCTGGATTCTCAATTCTCCTCTACTGGCTGTTGTGCCTGGCAATACTGTTTTTGGTTGGATTGGGGATGACGTGCGGGCTGAAAGGCCTTGCGTGATGCTTGCCTGAAATGTGGCCCAAATTGCAATTTTTTTCCCTGCTAAAATGTGGCCCAAATTGAGTTTGTTTTCTGCTAAAATATGGCCCAAATTGCGTTTACTTTCTGCTGAAATGTGGCCCAAATTGCGTTTATTTTCTGCTGAAATGCAGCCCAAAGTGCGTTCATTTTCTGCTGAAATGTGGCCCAAAGTGCGTTTGTTTTCTGCTAAAATGTGGCCTAAATTGCGTTTGTTTTCTGCTAAAATTTGGCCTAAATTGCGTTTGTTTTCTGCTAAAATGTCTATATTTGCTGCTTTGGGGTTACGGTTACGCTCCGCCCATACAATGTCATGACCACGCCCATTTTTTGGCGGGGCGCCAAAAAATGGGCGTGGTCATGACATTGTATGGGCGGAGCGTAACCGTAACCCCAAAGCAGCAAATATAGACATTTTAGCAGAAAACAAACGCAATTTAGGCCAAATTTTAGCAGAAAACAAACGGGCCTGGGGGGCGTGTGCGGCACGCATAGTGCGCCCCGCACTATGCGCGCCGCACACGCCCCCCAGGCCCGTTTTCCGGCGCGCTGCGACCCCCTCCCCAGCCGTCCACAGCCCACCCCCCACCTTCACTTGTCCCAGGTTGGAACCAGAAAAAACAGGTCACTGTAGTGAATATGTCTCACTCTACTATTAACAGTACTGCTACAAATGCAAAGTTACAGAGATAAACTAAAAACAATTCTCTACTACAACACCTATGATATCCTTTTACATGATGGGACATATAAAGATTAGAGAAATGCAGTCAGAAACAGTAGCCAAAAAATATACATTCTATTAATAGATTGCTTAAGTTACCTCAATTAGCATGACTTTCATCCTGAGGGGAATCTTAGGAGGCATGTTGGATTGTTGATGGCAGTGCTGCGTGTCTGATGCCTGTGATGCGTCCTCTCCACGCGTTTGCCGGTGCCTGCTCTGGCCAACTTCCTGTCTCTACGCATCAGCCAATCAAAACTTCCGCTTGTGACGTACGCGTGTACGTACGCGTACGGAGGCAAAGTACGCATGCGCGCGCGCATTGGTGGCAGTGCTGATACGGATGGTTATACGCTTGCCGGCTAGACCATACGCATCGCTGGCAATCCTGTTAACGCATGCGCGGTACAAACACGGGTGACGCGTAAAGAATTCCGCATGCGAGCATAATGTTACGCATACGGCTACGATAGCTACGCGGATACGCGTATTTCAATGTGTACTTTCGTAGGTGCAGACGTAGCGAAGTTTAAGGCGTATTGGCGTAGTCCCACTACGCGTGGATGCGGAAAAATACGCGTAGTTCCAGCGTAGCGAAGTTGGCTGCCTACGACCACCCCTGCTCTAGACCATAAACCACACTACATGGTAAAGCTGTCCTAGCATAAACCATACTACCATTATGATCAATTCAATAGAAAAAGTAGCATGATTAAGGATTGGTACTTTTTGAAAAGCATGCGTATATACCATAGCTGGGATTTGAACCCAGGATGCAGTGTGTAGTAGGTATCTGTCTTAACCTCTAGACCATGAACCACACTACATGGTAAAGCTGTCCTAGCATAAACCATACTACCATTATGATCAATTCAATAGAAAAAGTAGCATGATTAAGGATTGGTACTTTTTGAAAAGCATGCGTATATACCATAGCTGGGATTTGAACCCAGGATGCAATGTGTAGTAGGTATCTGTCTTAACCTCTAGACCATGAACCACACTACATGGTAAAGCTGTCCTAGCATAAACCATACTACCATTATGATCAATTCAATAGAAAAAGTAGCATGATTAAGGATTGGTACTTTTTGAAACGCATGCGTATATACCATAGCTGGGATTTGAACCCAGGATGCAGTAGGTATCTGTCTTAACCTCTAGACCATGAACCACACTACATGGTAAAGCTGTCCTAGCATAAACCATACTACCATTATGATCAATTCAATAGAAAAAGTAGCATGATTAAGGATTGGTACTTTTTGAAAAGCATGCGTATATACCATAGCTGGGATTTGAACCCAGGATGCAATGTGTAGTAGGTATCTGTCTTAACCTCTAGACCATGAACCACACTACATGGTAAAGCTGTCCTAGCATAAACCATACTACCATTATGATCAATTCAATAGAAAAAGTAGCATGATTAAGGATTGGTACTTTTTGAAACGCATGCGTATATACCATAGCTGGGATTTGAACCCAGGATGCAGTAGGTATCTGTCTTAACCTCTAGACCATGAACCACACTACATGGTAAAGCTGTCCTAGCATAAACCATACTACCATTATGATCAATTCAATAGAAAAAGTAGCATGATTAAGGATTGGTACTTTTTGAAAAGCATGCTTATATACCATAGCATATCTATTGAATTGATCAGAATGGTAGTATGGTACATGCTAGGCCAGCTTTAGCATGTAGAGGTGGGACAAGGTCCTTCAGCACCCAAGGCTGAGACAGCAAAGTGCGCCCCCCCATCCCTCCCACCCCAGCCATCACACACTGATTGCTATTACACTAAGAGGTGCCCCAGGGCCCCCAACCCCCCCAACACCTTAATCGCTACTTATCTGGCTTGCAGTCGCTGCCATGTATCACCTTTTCTTATTTCTTTCTGCTTCAAACACAATTGGGAATGACAGCTAAATGAATTGTGCACCCCCCCTACACTGCGCCCTGAGGCTGGAGCCTCGCCAGCCTCTGCCTCGGCCCGGCCCTGAGTGTGGTTGATGGTCTAGGGGGTAAGACAGATACCTACTACCATGTAGTGAGGTTCATGGTCTAGAGGGTAAGACAGATCCCTACTACACACTGCATCCTGGGTTCAAATCCCAGCTATGGTATATATGCATGCTTTTCAAAAAGTACCAATCCTTAATCATGCTACTTTTTCTATTGAATTGATCATAATGGTAGTATGGTTTATGCTAGGACAGCTTTACCATGTAGTGTGGTTCATGGTCTAGAGGTTAAGACAGATACCTACTACACACTGCATCCTGGGTTCAAATCCCAGCTATGGTATATAGGCTGTTTTGAAAATCTGCAATTCCTTACTGGATGACATAAGAGGATGGATGGGAGGGGGAGAGAGGGAGATTTTTTAAAAATTTCCGACGGAATTCCGTATCGCTCGGAATTTCGCGGAATAGCTCAGGAATACCGTCGGAATGAAACGGTAGCGGAATTTCGGTAGTGGCGGTATGCGGAATTACCACGGAATCGGAAATTGGCTATTCTGACCATGCCTGCCCGCCACTGCATACCTGTTCTGTTCAGTGAACCCGCCACTGTATACCTGTTCTGTTCAGTGAACCCACCACTGTATTCCTGTTCAGTGAACCCGCCACTGCATACCTGTTGTGTTCAGTGAACCCGCCACTGTATACCTGTTCTGTTCAGTGAACCTGCCACTGTATACCTGTTCTGTTTAGTAAACCCGCCACTGTATTCCTGTTCAGTGAACCCGCCACTGCATACCTGTTGTGTTCAGTGAACCTGCCACTGTATACCTGTTCAATGAACCCGCCACTGCATACCTGTTGTGTTCAGTGAACCCGCCACTGTATACCTGTTCTGTTCAGTGAACCTGCCACTGTATACCTGTTCTGTTCAGTGAACCCGCCACTGCATACCTGTTCTGTTCAGTGAACCCGCCACTGTATTCCTGTTCAGTGAACCCGCCACTGCATACTTGTTGTGTTCAGTGAACCCGCCACTGTATACCTGTTCTGTTCAGTGAACCTGCCACTGTATACCTGTTCTGTTCAGTAAACCCGCCACTGTATTCCTGTTCAGTGAACCCGCCACTGTATACCTGTTGTGTTCAGTGAACCCGCCACTGTATACCTGTTGTGTTCAGTGAACCCGCCACTGTATACCTGTTGTGTTCAGTGAACCCGCCACTGTATACCTGTTCTGTTCAGTGAACCTGCCACTGTATACCTGTTCTGTTCAGTGAACCCGCCACTGCATACCTGTTCTGTTCAGTGAACCCGCCACTGTATACCTGTTCAGTGAACCTGCCACTGCATACCTGTTGTGTTCAGTGAACCCGCCACTGTATACCTGTTCTGTTCAGTGAACCTGCCACTGTATACCTGTTCTGTTCAGTGAACCCGCCACTGCATACCTGTTCTGTTCAGTGAACCCGCCACTGTATTCCTGTTCAGTGAACCCGCCACTGCATACCTGTTGTGTTCAGTGAACCCGCCACTGTATACCTGTTCTGTTCAGTGAACCTGCCACTGTATACCCGTTCTGTTCAGTGAACCCGCCACTGCATACCTGTTCTGTTCAGTGAACCCGCCACTGTATACCTGTTCAGTGAACCCGCCACTGCATACCTGTTGTGTTCAGTGAACCCGCCATTGTATTCTTGTTCAGTGAACCCGCCACTGGATACCTGTTGTGTTCAGTGAACCCGCCACTGTATACCTGTTCTGTTCAGTGAACCTGCCACTGTATACCTGTTGTGTTCAGTGAACCCGCCACTGTATACCTGTTCAGTGAACCCACCACTGCATACCTGTTCAGTGAACCCACCACTGCATACCTGTTCAGTGAACCCACCACTGCATACCTGTTCAGTGAACCCTCCACTGCATACCTGTTCAGTGAACCTGCCACTGCATACCTGTTCAGTGAACCTGCCACTGCATACCTGTACTGTTCTGTGAACCCGCCACTGCATACCTGTTCTGTTCAGTGAACCCGCCACTGTATTCCTGTTCAGTGAACCTGCCACTGCATACCTGTTCTGTGAACCCGCCACTGTATACCTGTTCTGTTCAGTGAACCCGCCACTGTATACCTGTTCTGTTCAGTGAACCCGCCACTGTATACCTGTTCAGTGAACCTGCCACTGCATACCTGTTCTGTGAACCCACCACTGCATACCTGTTGTGTTCAGTGACCCCGCCACTGTATACCTGTTCTGTTCAGTGAACCTGCCACTGTATACCTGTTCAGTTAACCCGCCACTGCATACCTGTTGTGTTCAGTGAACCCGCCACTGTATACCTGTTCTGTTCAGTGAACCTGCCACTGTATACCTGTTCTGTTCAGTGAACCCGCCACTGCATACCTGTTCTGTTCAGTGAACCCGCCACTGTATACCTGTTCTGTTCAGTGAACCTGCCACTGTATACCTGTTCTGTTCAGTGAACCCGCCACTGCATACCTGTTCTGTTCAGTGAACCCGCCACCGTATTCCTGTTCAGTGAACCCGCCACTGCATACCTGTTGTGTTCAGTGAACCCGCCACTGTATACCTGTTCTGTTCAGTGAACCTGCCACTGTATACCTGTTCTGTTCAGTGAACCCGCCACTGCATACCTGTTCTGTTCAGTGAACCCGCCACTGTATTCCTGTTCAGTGAACCCGCCACTGCATACCTGTTGTGTTCAGTGAACCCGCCACTGTATACCTGTTGTGTTCAGTGAACCCGCCACTGTATACCTGTTCTGTTCAGTGAACCTGCCACTGTATACCTGTTCTGTTCAGTGAACCCACCACTGCATACCTGTTCTGTTCAGTGAATCCGCCACTGTATACCTGTTCAGTGAACCTGCCACTGCATACCTGTTGTGTTCAGTGAACCCGCCACTGTATACCTGTTCTGTTTAGTGAACCTGCCACTGTATACCTGTTCTGTTCAGTGAACCCGCCACTGCATACCTGTTCTGTTCAGTGAACCTGCCACTGTATTCCTGTTCAGTGAACCCGCCACTGCATACCTGTTGTGTTCAGTGAACCCGCCACTGTATACCTGTTGTGTTCAGTGAACCTGCCACTGTATACCTGTTCTGTTCAGTGAACCCGCCACTGTATACCTGTTCTGTTCAGTGAACCCGCCACTGTATACCTGTTCAGTGAACCCGCCACTGCATACCTGTTCAGTGAACCCTCCACTGCATACCTGTTCAGTGAACCTGCCACTGCATACCTGTTCAGTGAACCTGCCACTGCATACCTGTACTGTTCTGTGAACCCGCCACTGCATACCTGTTCTGTTCAGTGAACCCGCCACTGTATTCCTGTTCAGTGAACCTGCCACTGCATACCTGTTCTGTGAACCCGCCACTGTATACCTGTTCTGTTCAGTGAACCCGCCACTGTATACCTGTTCTGTTCAGTGAACCCGCCACTGTATACCTGTTCAGTGAACCTGCCACTGCATACCTGTTCTGTGAACCCACCACTGCATACCTGTTGTGTTCAGTGACCCCGCCACTGTATACCTGTTCTGTTCAGTGAACCTGCCACTGTATACCTGTTCAGTTAACCCGCCACTGCATACCTGTTGTGTTCAGTGAACCCGCCACTGTATACCTGTTCTGTTCAGTGAACCTGCCACTGTATACCTGTTCTGTTCAGTGAACCCGCCACTGCATACCTGTTCTGTTCAGTGAACCCGCCACTGTATACCTGTTCTGTTCAGTGAACCTGCCACTGTATACCTGTTCTGTTCAGTGAACCCGCCACTGCATACCTGTTCTGTTCAGTGAACCCGCCACCGTATTCCTGTTCAGTGAACCCGCCACTGCATACCTGTTGTGTTCAGTGAACCCGCCACTGTATACCTGTTCTGTTCAGTGAACCTGCCACTGTATACCTGTTCTGTTCAGTGAACCCGCCACTGCATACCTGTTCTGTTCAGTGAACCCGCCACTGTATTCCTGTTCAGTGAACCCGCCACTGCATACCTGTTGTGTTCAGTGAACCCGCCACTGTATACCTGTTGTGTTCAGTGAACCCGCCACTGTATACCTGTTCTGTTCAGTGAACCTGCCACTGTATACCTGTTCTGTTCAGTGAACCCGCCACTGCATACCTGTTCTGTTCAGTGAACCTGCCACTGTATTCCTGTTCAGTGAACCCGCCACTGCATACCTGTTGTGTTCAGTGAACCCGCCACTGTATACCTGTTCTGTTCAGTGAACCTGCCACTGTATACCTGTTCTGTTCAGTGAACCCGCCACTGTATACCTGTTCTGTTCAGTGAACCCGCCACTGTATACCTGTTCAGTGAACCCGCCACTGCATACCTGTTGTGTTCAGTGAACCCGCCACTGTATTCCTGTTCAGTGAACCCGCCACTGCATACCTGTTGTGTTCAGTGAACCCGCCACTGTATACCTGTTCTGTTCAGTGAACCTGCCACTGTATACCTGTTCTGTTCAGTGAACCTGCCACTGCATACCTGTTGTGTTCAGTGAACCCGCCACTGTATACCTGTTCAGTTAACCCGCCACTGCATACCTGTTGTGTTCAGTAAACCCGCCACTGTATACCTGTTCTGTTCAGTGAACCCGCCACTGTATACCTGTTCAGTGAACCCGCCACTGCATACCTGTTGTGTTCAGTGAACCCGCCACTGTATACCTGTTCTGTTCAGTGAACCCACCGCATCAGTGCGCATACCTGTGCAGTTAAGTGAACCCACCTACCTACGTGAGTGCACGCAGTGTGATATACCACTCCGTGCATACCCGATATGGACAAAACAGGTAGAGGAAGAGGTAGTGCCAGAGCCAGAGGAAGGCCACCCGGTAGGTCTGTGCGAGGTCGTGTAAATGTAATTTCGTGTGGACCTGGCCCACAGTACAGTGCTCGGAAGAAGGCACATCCCATCACCTCCCAAGATTGTCAGGACGTGGTTGAGTATTTAGCGACACAGAACACCTCATCTTGCTCAGCCACCAGCGCTACTACTAGCACCACTTCCGCTGCATTTGACACTTCGCAAGAATTATTTAGTGGTGAAATCACTGATGCACAGCCATTGTTGTTACAGCCAGATGAATTTTCACCAGCTCATATGTCTGAGTTACGCGGCAACACTATGGATGTAACGTGTAAGGAGGATGAAGGACCTACTGATGGTGCATGTTTGGATTTTTCTGAGGCAAGCGAAGCTGGGCAGGATGATTACGATGATGACGATGATACGGATCCTCTGTATGTTCCCAATAGAGAAGATGAAGAGGGGGACAGTTCAGAGGGGGAGTCAGAGAGTAGTAGGAGGAGAGAAGTTGCTGAAAGAAGCTGGGGCAGCTCTTCGTCAGAAACAGCTGGTGGCAGTGTCCGGCACCATGTATCGCCACCTATGTACAGCCAGCCAACTTGCCCTTCAGCATCAGCTGCTGAGGTCTACATAGTGCCCACATCCCAGGGTGGCTCAGCGGTGTGAAAATGTTTTAATGTGTGTGCCTCAGATCGGACCAAAGCCATCTGTTCGCTCTGCCAACAAAAATTGAGCCGTGGAAAGGCCAACACTCATGTAGGGACAAGTGCCTTCCGAAGGCACCTGGAGAAAAGGCACAAACAGCAATGGGATGGCCACCTGAGCAAAAGCAGCAGCAGCACACAAAAGAAAAGTCACCCTCCTTCTCCTCTTCCTCCTTCAGGTGCATCATCTGCTTCTGCCACTTTCTCCCTTGCACCTTCACAGGCACCCTCCTCCACTCCGCCTCTGCCCTTGAGCGCTTCCTGCTCCTCTGCCCACAGCAGCAGTCAGGTGTCCGTGAAGGAAATGTTTGAGCGGAAGAAGCCAATTTCGGCCAGTCACCCCCTTGCCCGGTGTCTGACAGCTGGCGTGGCGGAACTGTTAGCTCGCCAGCTGTTACCATACCGGCTGGTGGACTCTGAGGCCTTCCGTAAATTTGTGGCCATCGGAACACCGCAGTGGAAGATGCCAGGCCGCACTTATTTTTCTAGAAAGGCCATACCCCAACTGCACCGTGAAGTTGAGAGGCAAGTGGTGTCATCTCTTGCGAAGAGCGTTGGGTCAAGGGTACACCTGACAACGGATGCCTGGTCTGCCAAGCACGGGCAGGGCCGCTACATTACGTACACAGCCCATTGGGTCAACCTGGTGGTGAACGATGGCAAGCAGGGCGCAACGGACCAAATTGTGACACCTCCACGGCTTGCAGGCAGGCCTCCTGCCACCTCCTCTCCTCCTGCTACATGCTCTTCGCTGTCCTCCTCCTCCTTGGCTGAGTGGCAGTTCTCCTCTCCAGCTACACAACCCCAGCTCCGCAGGGCCTATGCTGCATGCCAGGTACGACGGTGTCACGCCATCTTAGACATGTCTTGTCTCAAAGCGGAGAGTCACACTGGAGCAGCTCTCCTGGCTGCTCTTAAGAAACAGGTGGATGAGTGGCTGACCCCGCACCACCTGGAGATAGGCAACGTGGTGTGCGACAATGGCAGCAATCTGCTTGCCGCTTTGCATATGGGGAAGCTGACACACATACCCTGCATGGCACATGTCATGAATCTAGTTGTTCAAAGATTTGTGTCAAAGTACCCTGGCTTAGCGGATGTCCTGAAGCAGGCCAGGAAGTTCTGTGGGCATTTGAGGCGGTCTTACACAGCCATGGCACGCTTTGCGGAAATTCAGCGGAAAAACAACTTGCTGGTGAGACGCCTGATTTGCGATAGCCCGACTCGCTGGAATTCGACCCTGCTCATGTTCTCCCGCCTGCTAGAGCAGAAGAAAGCCATCACCCAGTACCTCTACAACTACAGTAGAATGAAACAGTCTGGGAAGATGGGGATGTTCTGGCCCGACAACTGGACACTGATGAAAAATGCATGCAGGCTCATGCGGCCGTTTGAGGAGGTGACCAACCTGGTGAGCCGCAGTGAAGGCACCATCAGCGACTTAATTCCCTACGCTTACTTCTTGGAGCGTGCTGTGCGTAGAGTGGCGGATGAAGCTGCGAATGAGCGTGACCAGGAACCGTTACGGCAGGAACAGGCATGGGACCAATTTTCATCAGACCCAGCTGTTTCCTCAACACCTGCGGCAGCACAGAGGGGGGAGGAGGAGGAAGAAGAGAAGTCGTGTGCAGAAGACGAGTCAGACTCAGAGGATGATGAGCAAGGTGTTTCTTTGGGGGAGGAGGAGGAGGAGGAGGGGACGGCAGCAGGAGAACAACCGCCGCAGGCGTCGCAGGGGGCTTGTGCTGCTCAACCTTCCCGTGGTATTGTTCGCGGCTGGGGGGAGGAGGTTGACTTACGTGACGTCACTGAGGAAGAGCAAGAGGAGATGGATGGTACATCTGCATCCGACTTTGTGCAGATGTCATCTTTTATGCTGTCCTGCCTGTTGAGGGACCCCCGTATAAAAAACCTCAAGGGGAATGAGCTGTACTGGGTGGCCACACTACTAGACCCTCGGTACAGGCACAAAGTGGCGGACCTGTTACCAACTCACCTGAAGGTGGAAAGGATGCAGCACATGCAGAACAAGCTGTCAACTATGCTTTACAATGCCTTTAAGGGTGATGTGACAGCACAACGCCAGCAAGGTACCACTGCCACTAATCCTCCTCCCGTGTCCACGCAGTCAAAGACAGGACGCTCCAGCGATCTCATGGTGATGTCGGACATGCGGACGTTCTTTAGTCCAACGCCTCGCCGTAGCCCTTCCGGATCCACCCTCCACCAACGCCTGGAACGGCAGGTAGCCGACTACCTGGCCTTAAGTGTGGATGTAGACACTGCTGTGAACAGCGATGAGGAACCCTTGAACTACTGGGTGCGCAGGCTTGACCTGTGGCCAGAGCTGTCCCAATTTGCCATCCAACTTCTCTTCTGCCCTGCCGCAAGCGTCCTGTCAGAAAGGACCTTCAGCGCAGCTGGAGGCATTGTCACTGAGAAGAGAAGTCGCCTAAGTCACAAAAGTGTTAAGTACCTCACCTTTATCAAAATGAATGAGGCATGGATCCCGGAGGGCTGCTGCCTGCCCCAAGACTAAGTCAGTCCCCGCACACACAGCATCTCTGCCTGCACGCCGTGTGACTGGCTGCCTGGCCTGCCCCAAGAAGACTAAGTCGCTCCCAGTCCCGCCACACAGCATGTCTGCCTGCAGGCCGCTTGACTACCTTCTCCGCCACCACCAACAGGGTCCGGGACTCCAGGCGGATTGCTGAATTTTTTAGGCCGCTGCTAGCAGCAGCCGCTGTAATAATTTTTCTGGTGCGTGTACATGACTGCCTAATTTTTCTGGCTGCACTGCGGGCAGCTGCAACAACAAAAGAAAAGGCATGTACATGCGCCCATTCCCCTTCGTGATCATTACCTTTCCGTGGTGAAGGGGCTTGCGTATCACAATGAAGCAATGACCGGCGCCTAGATGAGCGTCTCGGGGGGCACACAAAAGATAATAAGGTCGTTGCTTCATTGTGGTCAGACCAAATTTGATCAGCTGGACAGTCACTGTTCTGTCATTCAGCTACATCAGCCAGGCGACCATATGGGCTGTAAAGCCACCAAAACCTGCACTCTCGCCATGGTGCGCACCAGTCCAGCACGGCCGTCACTACACAAACAGCTGTTTGCGGTGCGTTACACGGTGAGTTTGGTGTGTCAGTGTGAAGCAGTACCTTAATTACAGTACCTGATTGATGTATACACATGCAAGATGTTTTAAAGCACTTTAGGCCTTTCATTTAGCATTCAGTGTGATTTCTGTCCTTAAAACGCTGCTTTGCGTCAAATCCAGATTTTTCCCGGGGACTTTTGGCGTGTATCCCACTCCGCCATGCCCCCCTCCAGGTGTTAGACCCCTTGAAACATCTTTTCCATCACTTTTGTGGCCAGCATAATTTTTTTTTTTTTCAAAGTTCGCATCCCCATTGAAGTCTATTGCGGTTCGCGAACTTTAACGCGAACCGAACCTTCCGCGGAAGTTCGCGAACCATGGTTCGCGAACCTAAAATCAGAGGTTCGGCCCAACTCTAGTGTCATGCAGGGCACATGTGTAAACTTGCCCAACCTCAACGCCGCCAACAGATTGCTTCCATTGTCACGCACAACTTTGCCGATCTCCATTTGGTGTGGGGTCAGCCAAAGATCCACATACTTGTTCAGAGAGGCCAGGATAGCTGGTCCAGACTCTCGGCTTGCAGGCAAGTCATGGCCAGGATGGCATACAATACAATACAATACAATACAATAACATTTCTATAGCACTTGTCTCCCATAGGACACAAAGCGCTTAGGCTCTCTCAGATTCAGTAGATGGTAGTAGGATGAAGTATTCACACAACAAAGGTTATATTTCTGCAAATGTCAAACTGAACAGGTGGGTTTTCAGTCTGGATTTAAACACGTCCAGGGATGGAGCTGTCCTGATATGCTGAGGTAAGGAGTTCCAAAACATAGGAGCAGCATGACAGAAGGCTTTTGGACCACAAGTTTCCAAGTGGACTTAGGGTATGACTAGATTATTAGAACCTGTGGATCTGAGATTGCAGGGATTGCTACGCAGCTGTAGCATTTCTTTCATGTATCCAGGGCCCAGGTTATTTAGTGATTTAAATGTCAGGAGGCCGATCTTGAATAGGACCCTCCTTTTTATAGGTAGCCAATGAAGGGAGTGCAGGACTGGCGTTATGTGGCAGTGACGGGGTTGGTTGGTTAGCAGTCTGGCAGCAGTATTCTGTATCAGCTCTAGGCGGTACAAGTACTTTTTTGGAAGGCCAGTGTAAAGAACATTGCAGTAGTCCAGTCGGGATGTAATGAAGGCATGAACTAAAGTTGGTAGATCTTCTGGGGGGATGAGGTGCTTGATTTTTGTGATGTTCTTCAGGCGAAAATAGGATGATTCCACCACAGCAGAGATGTGAGTTCTGAAGTTTAAATCCCCATCAATTAGAACTCCCAGGCTACGCACATGATTAGAGCTGCGTAGATCCGTGCCTCCTATTCCCAGTGGTAATGACTGCAAGTTAAGCTGTTTTGTTGTCATGTGATGCCCTCCGATCAGAAGGACTTCAGTTTTGTCTGCATTCAGTTTCAGCCAGTTACTCATCCATTGCTGTAATTCGCCAAAGAAGGCGTTTATAGTTGGAGTTGGGTCTGTCACACCAAGCTTGAAGTAAAAATATAGTTGGGTGTCATCAGCAGAGCAGTGGTATGTCAGGCCATAGTTTTTGGATTAGTTTTCCAAGCGGCCGGTAACATGTAAATTTTGAAAAGCAGGGGAGAGAGGATTGAGCCCTGGGGCACCCCATACTTAAGTGGTACAGAGGTGGACAGGAAGGGCCCCATAGACACTTTTTGGGTTCTACCACCCAAGAAGGATTGGAACCACTGAAGAACAATGCCATCAATGCCGCAGTATTCCTGTAGCCTGCTGTATCAAAGGCTGCAGAAAGGTCTAGCAGTATCAGGATGGAGCACTCTCCTCTGTCTCTTGCCATGAGCAGGTGGTTGCATATTTGGATGAGGGCAGTTTCAGTGCTGTGACTAGAGTTGAGCTGAAATTTTCGAAATTTCGCATTACTATAATTACGCATGCGAAATTTGCGATTACGATGCGAAATTACGGTAGCGTAATTGCCATTAAAATCGTAATTGAAAATACCGTAAGCGTAATTTTCAACGCGTAATTTCGCATTTCGGGCATGCCGTAATTTCGCATTAAACGCTACCGTAATTTCGCGTTACACCGTAACGCTCCTGTATAATACAAAAAAGCCGCCGACTTTAACGGTTAATAGCAAAGCCCCCTTAAATGCTAAGAGCCTCAAATTTGGAGAATATATTAAGGAGATCAGAAGGAATAAGAGGAAAATTTTTTTTTTCAAAAAGACCTTATAGTTTTTGAGAAAATCGATGTTAAAGTTTCAAAGTAAAAATGTATACATTTAAAAACCCGCCGACTTTAACGGTTAATAGCAAAGCCTGCTTAAAGTTTTAACTCTTAAAGGAAATGGGTAAGGGGTACAAGTACCTCTATACTCATTTCTCCTGGGAGGGGGGGTGGGCATCTGGGGGACCCCTTTTTAAAGGGGACTCCCAGATTCCACCATGAACCCCCCCCCCCAGGAAATCGCGGCCTCCACCTCCACCGCCCATCGGAGGTGGAGAAGAGCCCCTTGTCCTTGGATTGGACAAGGGCTCGGAGGGGGAGGGGAAAGCTTGGCTGCCCCTCCCCTTCCGAGACCCCCCAATCCATGGACCATGCGGGCTGGTATAGTCAGGGTGCGGAGCCCCACGCGGCCGGTGCTCCGCATTCTGGCTATCCCAGCCTGCATGGGGGACAAGGGGTTAAAGAGGTCTGGGAGGGGGGACCCCACATCGTTTTTTTTTTATATTTCCCACACTCAGAACGAAGTAAGTAAAACTCTTCCCACTTGGGGGAATCTATGAAAATAATACACTATTGTTACCTGTGCAAAAAAACCTGACATTTTCCGCATTTAAAAGACATTTTTGCCCTTGAAACTTAAAAATCGATTTTCTCAAAAACTATAAGGTCTTTTTGAAAAAAAATTTTTTTCCTCTTATTCCCACTGATCCCCTTAATATACCCTGGGAATTTGGTGTTCCTAAACTTTAAGCAGGCTTTGCTATTAACCGTTAAAGTCGGCGGGTTTTTAAATGTTTACATTTTTCCTTTGAAACTTTAACCACTTGATGACCCACCCTTTACCCCCCCTTAAGGACCAGCGCTGGTTTGATTGATCTGTGCTGGGTGGGCTCTGCAGCCCCCAGCACAGATCAGGGTGCAGGCAGGGAGATCAGATTGCCCCCCTTTTTTTCCCCCTATGGGGATGATGTGCTGGGGGGGTCTGATCTCTCCTGCCTGCTGTGGGTGGCGGGGGGGGGCACCTCAAAGCCCCCCTCCGCGCGAAATTCCCCCCTCCCTCTCCTACCTGCTGCCTCCCCCGGTGATCGGGGCTGCACAGGACGGCTATCCGTCCTGTGCAGCCAGTGACAGGACGTCCCCTGTCACATGGCGGCGATCCCCGGCCGCTGATTGGCCGGGGATCGCCGATCTGCCTTACGGCGCTGCTGCGCAGCAGCGCCGTACAATGTAAACAAAGCGGATTATTTCCGCTTGTGTTTACATCTAGCCTGTGAGCCGCCATCGGCGGCCCGCAGGCTATTCACGGAGCCCCCCGCCGTGATTTGACAGGCAGCAGCCGCTCTCACGAGCGGCTGCTGCCTGATTAATTAAGCTGCAGCTGGCGACGCAATACTGCGTCGCTGGTCCTGCAGCTGCCACTTTGCCGACGCACGGTATAAGCGTGCGGTCGGCAAGTGGTTAACATCGATTTTCTCAAAAACTATAAGGTCTTTTTGAAAAAAAAAAATTTTCCTCTTATTCCTCCTGATCTCCTTAATATATGCTCCAAATTTGAGGCTCTTTTACCCGCTGTAATGCGAAAATTACGCGAAAATTACGCTTATGCGAAATTTCGCGAAATCCTTCTTCATTACGATTGTGTACTTACGGCCATAATCGTAATTACACTAATTACGCGAAATTTCGCGAAATCGTAATTACGTCACTACGCTCATCTCTAGCTGTGACGTTTCCTGAAGCAACACTGGAATGGGTCAGAACTGTTGTTTTGTAGGATTTAGGCTTCTAGCTGTAGATATACAGATTTTTCAATTAGCTTACCCAGAAAGAGGAGGTTAGAGACAGGTCTGTAGCTGGTCATTGCATCTGGGTCCAGGGAGGGTTTTTTGAGGAGAGGCCTGATGATTGCTTCCTTCAGTGAAGCAGGAAATATTGCTGATTGTAAGGAACAGTCAACAATTTTGAGGAATACCGGTACAAACAGGTCAGTGCAGTTCAACATGAACTGTGTTGGGCCAGGATTCAGGTCACAGGTAGTTTGGCGGAGGTGAAGGAGGATGCTTGATGTGACTTCTTCATTAATTTCTTTGAAGTTTGACCAAGGTGTTACGTTGTCTCCGCTAATGATTTTTGGCGCTATATTAGGCTCAGATGCTTTAAGTTGGATGGCGGACCTTATAGCAGAGACTTTGTCCGAGAAGAAATGGGCAAATTGGTCACAGAGGTCATTTGAAGACTGGATATAAAAATTTTGACATGTCGGGTTGCAGGGTTTTTCCACTGTGCGAAACAGTTGAGCTGGTTTGTTAACAGCATTTGCAATGTCATGTGATAGAAAGGGTGACTTTTTCTCGGGGACCTGGGGGGGGGGGGGGGGGGGGGGGCAGTTGTTGCAGAGAAAGCCACAGCAGCAAAAGAGGACTCAGGTGGGGAAGATAGCAAAGAGGATGGAGGAGGAGTAGAAGGATAAGAGGCGGTGGCAGCAGGCCTGCCTTCAAGTCGTGGTGGTGTCACCAACTCTGCCGCACAGCCACGTATTTCATGCTTGGCAGCCGTGAACAGGTTGACCCAATGTGCAGTGTACGTGATATATCTGCCCTGACCGTGTTTTTCAGACCAGATATCAGTGGTCAGGACCCTTGCCCCAACACTGTGTGCCAGAGATGCCACAACTTGTCTTTCCACATGATGGTACAGATTGGGGATTGCCTTTTTGGAAAATAAATTTCTGCCGGTACCTTCCACTGAGGTGTCCCAATCGTGACAAATTTCTTGAAGGCCTCAGACTCCACCAGCTTGTAGGAAAAAGATGGCGGGCTAGCAGTTCCAACAAGCCAGCTGTCAGGGGTAACAGGGTTATTCAGAGACATTGGCTCCGTCGTTCCAAAACTTCCTTCACAGAAAGCTGACTGCTGTGGGCAGATGAGCAGGAACTGCTCAAGGTGAGAGGCGGCGGAGTGCAGGGTGCTTGAGAGGGGGCAAGGACAGCAGAGGTTGACGTGGCTGAAGATGCTGCTGGACCAGAAGGAGGAGGGTGGCTTTGTGTTTGTGTGCTGATTTTATTCATGTGTGCATCCCATTGGTGTTTGTGTTTTACGATCAGGTGCCTTCGCAAAACAGTTGTCCCTAGGTGGGAGTTGGACTTCACACAACTCAGTTTCTTTTGACAGAGGTTACAGATGGCATTGCTGGTATCAGAGGCACACAAACAAAAAAAATGTCACATTGATGAGCTTTGGAATGTCGGAATTCTGTTGGTGACAACAGCAGGCGTTGAAGGGCGTGTTTGGCTGGCTGACCCCAGGTGCCGATACATGCCGTCTGACAGTGCCACTAGCTCCTTGTGACAAGTTCCCCTGCTACATACAACAACTCATCTCCTCCTCGGGCACCCACGTGACATTCATGGACACATCACCATCATCATCAACTGCTTCACTTAGTAGGTGGGACTTCAGAAAGGTGGGTGGAGCATACAAAAGCCAATCAAAATCCACCTATTGATTTTTAAAGGAATTTTTGAATTACTGCCATTCTTGCACTGTTAATGGCACAAGCCTCTTGCACTGTTAATCACCTGTACCTGGTACACTTGGCCATTGGGTGATTTGGGTTCAAATTCAGAAAAGGGGTGGAGCCACAGCCAATCAGATTTATTTTATTTCAATGCAAATTATTGATGCCAAAGACCGCAAAGCTCACAAACTTGGTCATTAAGTAATTAAGTAATTGTGTGTTAGGGTTAGGAAAAGTGGACGGGGCCAACACTAGCCAAATACATACCCGGGCAATGCCGGGCCACCAGCTAGTGTCAAAATAAACAAGCCTAGCTCATGCTTTCCCTATCTCCAGCAAGCTCTGTCCCTTCCTCTAACCATTCCAGCAGAAGACAGACTGGAACATGGCGGGGGCTGCAGCGTTTTTATAGGGATCCGAAGGGGGGTGTCTGTAAGGGAGTGCAGGCTGATTGGCTGCCATGTGCCTGCTGACTGTGATGTAAGGGGTCAAAGTTTAGCCCAATGATGATGTATAGTAGTGTTGGGCGAACAGTGTTCGCCACTGTTTGGGTTCTGCAGAACATCACCCTGTTCGGGTGATGTTTGAGTTCGGCCGAACACCCGATGGTGTTCGGCCAAACCGTTCGGCCATATGGACGAACTAAGAGCGCATAGCCGAACGTTCCCCGAACATTCGGCTAGCGCTGTGATTGGCCGAACGGGTCACGTGGTTCGGACCCGAACGCGCTCTGATTGGCCGAACGGGTCACGTGGTTCGGGTAAATAAATACCCGAACCACGTCATTTCTCCGCCATTTGTCTGTGGGTTTAGCTTTGGGTAGGCAGGCAGGGTAGTTCTTTCTCCAGCCAGGCTAGCCAGGGTCCCCCCAGTCATTGTGTCGCTGCTGGGAACAGTAGTACACCGCTCACCCACACTATATAGCATTGTGTTTACTGCCACTCTGTGTACACCGCTCACCCACCACTGTATAGCATTGTGTTTGCCACTCTGTGTCTCTGCTGGGAACAGTAGTACACCGCTCACCCGCCACTGTATAGCATTGTGCTCTGTGTCTCTGCTGGGAACAGTAGTACACCGCTCACCCGCCACTGTATAGCATTGTGCTCTGTGTCTCTGCTGGGAACAGTAGTACACCGCTCACCCGCCACTGTATAGCATTGTGCTCTGTGTCTCTGCTGGGAACAGTAGTACACCGCTCACCCACCACTGTATAGCATTGTGTTTACTGCCACTCTGTGTCTCTGCTGGGAACAGTAGTACACCGCTCACCCGCCACTGTATAGCATTGTGCTCTGTGTCGCTGCTGGGAACAGTAGTACACCGCTCACCCGCCACTGTATAGCATTGTGCTCTGTGTCGCTGCTGGGAACAGTAGTACACCGCTCACCCGCCACTGTATAGCATTGTGCTCTGTGTCGCTGCTGGGAACAGTAGTACACCGCTCACCCGCCACTGTATAGCATTGTGCTCTGTGTCGCTGCTGGGAACAGTAGTACACCGCTCACCCGCCACTGTATAGCATTGTGCTCTGTGTCACTGCTGGGAACAGTAGTACACCGCTCACCCGCCACTGTATAGCATTGTGCTCTGTGTCGCTGCTGGGAACAGTAGTACACCGCTCACCCGCCACTGTATAGCATTGTGCTCTGTGTCGCTGCTGGGAACAGTAGTACACCGCTCACCCGCCACTGTATAGCATTGTGCTCTGTGTCGCTGCTGGGAACAGTAGTACACCGCTCACCCGCCACTGTATAGCATTGTGCTCTGTGTCGCTGCTAGGAACAGTAGCACACCGCTCACCCGCCACTGTATAGCATTGTGCTCTGTGTCGCTGCTGGGAACAGTAGTACACCGCTCACCCGCCACTGTATAGCATTGTGCTCTGTGTCGCTGCTGGGAACAGTAGTACACCGCTCACCCGCCACTGTATAGCATTGTGCTCTGTGTCGCTGCTGGGAACAGTAGTACACCGCTCACCCGCCACTGTATAGCATTGTGCTCTGTGTCGCTGCTGGGAACAGTAGTACACCGCTCACCCACCACTGTATAGCATTGTGCTCTGTGTCGCTGCTGGGAACAGTAGTACACCGCTCACCCACCACTGTATAGCATTGTGCTCTGTGTCGCTGCTGGGAATAGTAGTACACCCCTCACCCACCACTATATAGCATTTCTGTACTGCCACTGTACTGCTGCCAGTCAGCGTGTACTTTAAGGATAAGTGAAATGAAGAAGAAATCCTGTGAAAGAGGGAGGGGCAAGGGAAGAGGTGTTTCCCCTGACGGTTCACGTACAGGCCACAGTGGAGCACCGAAGAAAACCCACTCAATACCGCCCATGTTGTCCAGGAAATCAACCCTCACAAATCCAAAAGAACAGGACCAGATAGTTAATTGGATGACCTCTCAAGCGTCCAGCAGTGGGTTAAGCAGCACCAGCACATCACGCACGAGGTCCGAGTCCTCAGCCAGTTACAAGGAGCCAGTGGGCACAAAGCTGACACAACCGGCAGCGACACCACGCACACAACTGCCAAATAACCAGTCCGAAGAATTTCCTCAGGACACAATGGGGTATTCGCAGGAGCTATTCCCAGCCCAACATGTATATATAGCATTGTGCTCTGTGTCGCTGCTGGGAACAGTAGTACACCGCTCACCCGCCACTGTATAGCATTGTGCTCTGTGTCGCTGCTGGGAACAGTAGTACACAGCTCACCTGCCACTGTATAGCATTGTGCTCTGTGTCTCTGCTGGGAACAGTAGTACACCGCTCACCCGCCACTGTATAGCATTGTGCTCTGTGTCGCTGCTGGGAACAGTAGTACACCACTCACCCGCCACTGTATAGCATTGTGCTCTGTGTCGCTGCTGGGAACAGTAGTACACCGCTCACCCGCCACTGTATAGCATTGTGCTCTGTGTCGCTGCTGGGAACAGTAGTACACCGCTCACCCGCCACTGTATAGCATTGTGCTCTGTGTCGCTGCTGGGAACAGTAGTACACCGCTCACCCGCCACTGTATAGCATTGTGCTCTGTGTCGCTGCTGGGAACAGTAGTACACCGCTCTCCCACCACTGTATAGCATTGTGCTCTGTGTCACTGCTGGGAACAGTAGTACACCGCTCACCCACCACTGTATAGCATTGTGCTCTGTGTCGCTGCTGGGAATAGTAGTACACAGCTCACCCACCACTATATAGCATTTCTGTACTGCCACTGTACTGCTGCCAGTCAGCGTGTACTTTAAGGATAAGTGAAATGAAGAAGAAATCCTGTGAAAGAGGGAGGGGCAAGGGAAGAGGTGTTTCCCCTGACGGTTCACGTACAGGCCACAGTGGAGCACCGAAGAAAACCCACTCAATACCGCCCATGTTGTCCAGGAAATCAACCCTCACAAATCCAAAAGAACAGGACCAGATAGTTAATTGGATGACCTCTCAAGCGTCCAGCAGTGGGTTAAGCAGCACCAGCACATCACGCACGAGGTCCGAGTCCTCAGCCAGTTACAAGGAGCCAGTGGGCACAAAGCTGACACAACCGGCAGCGACACCACGCACACAACTGCCAAATAACCAGTCCGAAGAATTTCCTCAGGACACAATGGGGTATTCGCAGGAGCTATTCCCAGCCCAACAAACTTCCACCTTTCAAAGGTCAATGGAACAGCCAGAAATGTTGTGCCCGGATTCACAACCATTTACTGTGGTAAATGCACCACGCACTGAAATGCAAGGCGAGTCCGAGGACTGTGAAACCCAAATCCCAGAGCAAGTTGGGCAGGAGGTCGGCCAAGAAAATCTGGAAGACGACGTTGGAGTGAGCTGCGCAGAGGTTGTTCTGGAGAGCTCTACTCCACGGCGGCGGCCCACAATCACATATGACGAGTTTGAGGAGATGGAACAGGAGGTTTTTGACAATGTGGACACAGACCCAGATTTTGAATGTGAAGGAGAACATCGCCGTCGTAGCAGCACAGATGAGTCTGTTGAAGAACCCACTGCTGCACGAGTTCGCCTTGTGCCACAAGGTAGACGGCGCGAAATTTCAGGCACCACAGGCGTGGAAGTTCCTTTGAGACGCAAAAGAGGCGCAAACAGAAATCCCCAGCAAGGCAGGTGCTCCAAAGTCTGGCCTTTCTTTGAAGACTGCAGTGAGGATGGTACTATGGTGATTTGCAAGGTGTGCAAGACCCGCCTGAGCACGGGGAAACATATGAACAACCTCTCCACCACCAGCATGACCCGCCACATGGTATCCAAACATCCCACTCTGTGGGCAAACGCGGCAGGACAGGGTACCAGCAACACTGCCTCCCTTGGGGTCACCAGACTCACCACCAGACCCTCCTCAGCAGCAGCAGTAGCCCAGCCATTGCGTGGTTCACAACAACATTCACAAACATCAGACGACGCTGACACTGTCACTTTCCGGAATAGTGCTCTTGAGGTCTCCCAGTCTTCATCAAACACAACAACCAACAGCCCTTCAGTGTGCAGCCCTACGGTTCAGTTGTCTGTCTCGGAGATGTTTGAGCGCAAGAGGAAATTGCCAGCAAATGACCCCCGGGCCGTGGCACTAACAGCCAGCATAGCCAAGCTTCTGGCCTGCGAAATGCTGCCATATCGAGTGGTGGAGACAAACAGCTTCAAGGGCATGATGTCAGTGGCCATCCCACGATACGTGGTTCCCAGTCGCTACCACTTTGCGCGCTCTGCAGTGCCTGAGTTGCATGAGCATGGGGTCAGCAAAATAACCCGAAGCTTGAAAAATGCCGTTGCCTGCAAGGTTCACCTCACCACTGACACCTGGACGAGTGCGTTCGGCCAGGGTCGATACATCTCCCTTACCGCGCACTGGGTGAACCTTGTGGAGCCTGGCAGCGATTCCTCACCTGCTACGGCGCGGGTGTTGCCCACGCCGCAAACAGCTGCACTGCCGTCCCTCCCACTGGATAACAACAGCAGCACCTACCTCTCTGACTCCTTCTCCTCCAACGCATCTCAAAGCTGTACCTCATCCGGAAACGCTAACCCAGCACCAGCAGCAGTAGGATCGTGGAAGCAGTGCAGCACAGCTGTTGGCATGCGTCAGCAAGCGTTGCTGAAGCTGATCTGCCTTGGGGATAAGCAGCACACAGGGGAGGAAATTTGGAGGGGAATAAAGGAACAGACGGATTTGTGGCTGGCACCGCTGGACCTGAAACCGGGCATGGTTGTGTGTGATAATGGGAGTAATCTCATTCGCGCTTTAAAGTTGGCTAAGCTGACACACATCCCTTGCCTGGCGCACGTGATGAACCTAGTAGTTCAGCGGTTCCTGAGGACATACCCAGGCGTGGCCGATCTTCTGTTGAAGGTGCGATGAGTAACCAAACATTGTAGAAATTCCAGTACTGCTTCGGGGGCACTCGCCAAGATGCAGGAGCGCTTCAATCTCCCCCACCATTGCTTGCTGTGTGCTGGAATTCTACGCTGCACATGCTAGCCCGCTTTTGCGAGCAGAAGAGTGCAGTGGTCCAGTACATGACGGCGCAGTACCGAGGCGCATCCGGACAGCTGCCAAGCTTCTGTGGATCCGATTGGGCCAACATGTTGGACCTCTGCCAAGTCCTCCAAAATTTTGAGCAATCCACGTTGCTTGTGAGCAGTGACAACTCTTCAGTCAGCATTACCATACCACTGCTGTGTTTACTGAAGAGGTCAATGTTGAAAATCAAGGAAACAGCTGTCATGATGCAACTGGGGGAATCTGAAGGAGAAAACGATCAGCGTGATGGTACCAACATCTAGAGATGAGCCGAAATTTTCGAAATTTCGAACTGCTTTTATTACGCATGCGAAATTTAACATTACGACCCAAATTCGTAATTTCGTAATTAATTTTCAAATCGTAATTTACAATTTCGTAATCGAAATTTCACTCCCGTAATGACGAATTTCGTGTCTCCAACCGAAATTTTAATTTTTCAAGTTTGTAAGGGTTTCTATCCCTCTAGAGACCTAAAATGAATAGCACAGCCAGCCAGCCACTCCTCCTCTCTCTCTCTCTCTCTCTCTCTCTCTCTCTCTCTCTCTCTCTCTCTCTCTCTCTCTCTCTCTCTCCTCTCTCTCTCTCTCTCTCTCTCTCTCTCTCTCTCTCTCCAGTGATCTGTAGTATTTCAAAACCATACTCACATTCATGACATGTCCAGGGATCAAACCCAGGCCAACCACATGGAAGACAGCTATGCTCACCACCATACTACCAAACACACACTAAATAGACTGCTAACCTAAATCTTACTTGTAGACAGTCATATGAGACACATGCTGGGTGCAGGGCTTTGTGATTGGACCATGGACCATGCGATAGAGTGAGGTGCAAAAATGAAATCATGCCTAGCAGAGGATGGTTTCACAATGCTAAATGCTAGGCTGGCTGTGGTGCAATTGGTTAGTGCGTCTGGCTGGTAACAGCAAGGTTACAGGTTCGATTCCATCCAGGCATGTCTTTTCCTTTTGCGTTCAACAGTTGTCCAAACAGAGCCAACAGAGCCCCAGATAGCCATGTAGAGTTAGGTCACAGCTAGCCTGGCTGTGGTGCAATCGGTTAGTGTGTCTGGCTGGTAACAGCAAGGTTACAGGTTCGATTCCATCCGGGCATGTCTTTTCCTTTTGAGTTCAACAGTTGTCCAAACACCGAGCACAAAGTTTTGCATGCGTAAAGTTTTACGCACGCAAAATACCCCATGGGGTTCAATGGCGCAGCGCGCGCACGCAAAAGGAAAAGACATGCCTGGATGGAATCAAACCTGTAACCTTGCTGTTACCAGCCAGACACACTAACCAATTGCACCACAGCCAGGCTAGCTGTGACCTAACTCTACATGGCTATCTGGGGCTCTGTTGGCTCTGTTTGGACAACTGTTGAACGCAAAAGGAAAAGACATGCCTGGATGGAATCGAACCTGTAACCTTGCTGTTACCAGCCAGACACACTAACCAATTGCACCACAGCCAGGCTAGCTGTGACCTAACTCTACATGGCTATCTGGGGCTCTGTTGGCTCTGTTTGGACAACTGTTGAACGCAAAAGGAAAAGACATGCCTGGATGGAATTGAACCTGTAACCTTGCTGTTACCAGCCAGACACACTAACCAATTGCACCACAGCCAGCCTAGCATTTAGCACTGTGAAACCATCCTCTGCTAGGCATGATTTCATTTTTGCACCTCACTCTATCGCATGGTCCAATCACAAAGCCCTGCACCCAGCATGTGTCTCATATGACTGTCTACAAGTAAGATTTAGGTTAGCAGTCTATTTAGTGTGTGTTTGGTGGTATGGTGGTGAGCATAGCTGTCTTCCATGTGGTTGGCCTGGGTTTGATCCCTGGACATGTCATGAATGTGAGTATGGTTTTGAAATACTACAAATCTCTGGAGAGAGAGAGAGAGAGAGAGAGAGAGAGAGAGAGAGAGAGAGAGAGAGAGAGAGAGAGAGAAGGAGGAGGGTTGGTTATTCATTTTAGGCATCTAGAGGGATAGAAACCTTTGCAAACTTTAAAATACTAAATTTCGTAATCGTAATTACGAAAATTTGCGTAATTTGCGAAAATTACGAAATTTCGATTACTGCTAAAATCGTAATTGTAGAAATTTCGGAAATTCGTAATTAGGTCATTACGCTCATCCCTACCAACATCAGGCCATCCGCCTCAGGAAACGATGGCCCCAGCAGCTATGACGAAGAAGAGGAGGAGGAACAGCTGGAGTTGGAGCAGGAATTTCCTGCCACCACTGACGAGGGCCAGAGCGGTGCACGTTGGACTTCCACAATTCAGCGCGAATGGTCAGCAGAAGCAGACCAGGAAGAAGGTGACGACTATGATGTATCACAACAACTATCACAACGCTCACAAGAGGATGATGAGGATTCTGGTAGGACTCTGGCACACATGGCTCAATTCATGCTAGACTGCATTGAACGCGACCCACGCATTGTGCGCATTCTGGACAACACCAATTACTGGGTTTATACCCTTCTGGATCCATGGTACAAACACAATGTTCCAAAACTGCTTGAAGAAAGAGTCAGACAGGTCAAAATGGAAGAATACCAGCAGGCCCTTGTGGAGACTTTAGAGAGGAGATTGACATCCTCCCCCTCCTCTAGCCAGTTGTACGCCGACAGACTGACTTCCGCAAACCCAGTACGACCAGGAGGGCAGCAAACAACACAAGCCGCAGCTAGTGCCCAAAAGGGAATGGTATCGGCAGTGTCCTTGGAGTGGGAAAATTTTCTGACACCCATGCAGCAGCAGCCCACTGAACAGCAAGCGTGCAGATCCACCTCCAACACCGATCGCCTGGAGAAGATGGTCAAGGACTACATGTCAGATGGCGTAGCTGTGTCGAACAATCCATCTGCACCCTTCAACTATTGGGTATCGAAGCTAGACACCTGGCATGAACTGGCAATGTACGCAATAGAGGTGCTGGCTTGCCCGGCAGCCAGCGTTATGTCGGAACGCTGTTTCAGTGCTGCCGGAGGCATCGTCACAGATCGGCGTATCCGCCTCTCCACAGAAAATGCAGACCGTCTGACTCAAATTAAAATGAATCAATCCTGGATTGGAAACGACTACGCAACACTCCAGGACCCCAACCAAGTAACATGACCAATGAACATCTGGGATGGTTTAGCATTTCCGATCCCTGTTTATTGAACCTCTCATCTGTATTACATTTATGACTGCATGGCGGCAAAAAGCATTGCTGCTATATCCGCACACTTTTTGTCCTCATGCAAGGCCTGGGTTGTTGTGTCTCAAAAAGCATGGCCTTCTCCTCCTGCGCCTGCTCCTGTTCCATCACGTGTGCTGCTGCTGCTGGGTTAGCGTTGCCGGTCCCTGTTTATGGAACCTCTCATCTTTATTACATTTATGACTGCATGGCGGTACAAAGCATGCTATCCGCACGCTTCTTGTCCTCCTGCAAGGCCTGGGTTGTTGTGTCTCACAAAGCGTGGCCTTCTCCTCCTGCGCCTCCTTCTGTTCCATCACGTCTGCTGCTGCTGGGTTAGCGTTGCCGCCAGGTCCCTGTTTATTGAACCTCTTATCTTTATTACATTTATGACTGCATGGCGGTACAAAGCATGCTATCTGCACGCTTCTTGTCCTCATGCAAGGCCTGGGTTGTTGTGTCTCAAAGCGTGGCCTTCTCCTCCTGCGCCTCCTCCTGTTCCATCACGTCTGCTGCTGCTGGGTTAGCGTTGCCGCGTGGTCCCTGTTTATTGAACCTCTTATCTTTATTACATTTATGACTGCATGGCGGTACAAAGCATGCTATCCGCACGCTTCTTGTCCTCATGCAAGGCCTGGGTTGTTGTGTCTCACAAAGCGTGGCCATCTCCTCCTGCGCCTCCTCCTGTTCCATCACGTGTGCTGCTGCTGCTGCTGCTGCTAGGTTAGCGTTGCCGGTCCATGTTTATGGAACCTCTCATCTTTATTACATTTATGACTGCATGGCGGTAAAAAGCATGCTATCCGCACGCTTCTTGTCCTAATGCAAGGCCTGGGTTGTTGTGTCTCAAAGCGTGGCCTTCTCCTCCTGCGCCTCCTCCTGTTCCATCACGTCTGCTGCTGCTGGGTTAGCATTGCCGCGTGGTCCCTGTTTATTGAACCTCTTATCTTTATTACATTTATGACTGCATGGCGGTACAAAGCATGCTATCCGCACGCTTCTTGTCCTCATGCAAGGCCTGGGTTGTTGTGTCTCAAAGCGTGGCCTTCTCCTCCTGCGCCTCCTCCTGTTCCATCACGTCTGCTGCTGCTGGGTTAGCGTTGCCGCATGGTCCCTGTTTATTGAACCTCTTATCTTTATTACATTTATGACTGCATGGCGGTACAAAGCATGCTATCCGCACGCTTCTTGTCCTCATGCAAGGCCTGGGTTGTTGTGTCTCAAAGCGTGGCCTTCTCCTCCTGCGCCTCCTCCTGTTCCATCACGTCTGCTGCTGCTAGAGTTGAGCTGAAATTTTCGTAATTTCGCATTACTATAATTACGCATGCGAAATTTGCGATTACGATGCGAAATTAGCGTAGCGAAATTGCCATTAAAATCGTAATTGAAAATACCGTAAGCGTAATTTTCAACGCGAAATTTCGCGTTTCGTTCATGCCGTACTTTCGCGTTAAACCATGCCGTAATTTCGCGTTTAACCATGCCGTAATTTCGCGTTTACCCATAACGTAATTTCGCGTTACAACATACCGTAATTTCGCGTTAAACCATAACGTAATTTCGCATTTCATCGTAATTTCGCGAATTTTGTAATTACTTGTTAGCTTTAAACAGAAATACGTTTTAATTTTGAAAATGAAAGTAATTTCGCTTATAATAGTAATTACTAGACACCGGAAAGTGTCTGGGTATTAGAGATTGTCCAATCATATTACAGGCTTCTTTTGAGATACATCCTAAACAACCAATTGTAGTTTGACCCACCCTCCTAGCATATAATCTGGCAGCCATGTTAGTTTCACTTTGTGGGTTGTTGTTTCTGTAGGAGAAGGAGTGAGAGAGAGCACATTGCAGAACTCATATACACCATTTCTTTGCCTTTTCTAGCATTTTGTTTTATTGTAGTCATTGCTATAGACTGTGAGGAAGTTTATTTGTTTATTTAACTAGTAGGGCATTATTCAGACTGGGATTTCTTTGTTTCAGTGTTTATCAGCTATTTCAGACAGATAGAGACCCAGTGGTAGAGGCTCTGTCTGTGTTCAACAGCCAGTGATATGTTTCAGTGTTTATCAGCTATTTCAGACAGATAGAGACCCAGTGGTAGAGGCTCTGTCTGTGTTCATCAACAGCCAGTGATATATATATATATCTGTTTTTTTCTTCAAGTACTTGTTTTAAGTGTCAGTAACAGGCAGACACATATAACCCCTGTATGAAAGTTTAGTTTTTTCCACTGAGCCAGTGAAAGTTATTTAGATTTATTTTCCTTTTTTTTTTCTCATTTTCGTTTTTTGTACTTTTCAAATTGTTTTATTTAATTTAATTTTGCTAGTTTTATTTTTTTCCAACAATTTCTATTGTACTGTTGCCCATCCCCTACAATAAAGTTCTATCTGTGTTACTACTCCCCAAAACTTTAGTAACATGTCTGGAAGACGTGGTGATCGTGGCATAAGCAGGGGAAGTACTGCTAAAAGATCTCTGTTCGGTGATTTGTCAGGCAGGGATCAGCCAGCCTCAGGCAGGGGACACTCCACATCAAATGTGGGACAATCAGTGACAGGCAGGGGAGGGTCTGATACAGGCAAGGTACAATCTGCACGAGCCAGGGGACAGTCCACAGCAGGCAGGGCTACATCATCAGCAGGTAGAGTCGGCTCAGCTGCAGCAGGTGCTGGCCACTCAGCATCAGGCAGTTGTGATGAATCACCAAAAAGAGGCTTCAACCTAATGCGGTCCTTTATATCTTCAAAGGCACCACAGCGCATTGGTGAAAGACAGGCTGATGAAATTGTGGCCTGGGTGACAAGGGACACTAGTAGCCAGTCCCCTGATGTCGATTTACCTAGCAGCTGCAGTACCATGAGTAGCACACCCATGCCTGCTCAAAAAGCTGGCCCCAAAACTCCTGAACCTGTGGAGTCTCCAATGTTATATGATGACGATTTTCACAACCTTGAGGATGAAGCTCTTCAGCAGGCACACATAAATCTGCCTGATGGCCAGAGTTTACTGGAGGTTGATGTTGAGGAGAATGCTAACCTTGACATCACGCATGCAGTCGTGGCAGGTGATAATGAGAGCATAGCGTGCAAACCCAATAATCCATTGCAGCTGTCAAGGGAGCAAAATTTCAACCCGCCGTGTGAAGTCTCCCCACAACAACAAGTTCCTGCCTTTGGTGTTCATGATGAGGGGGTGGGTTCTGAAGAGATAGACATTGATGATGAGGTCTTGGATCCAAATTATTCTCCTGACTGTGATGCCAGTTCTGATGAATCCAATCGGCAGAGGGTGCATCAGCGTATTATGGCGTCTCAGCCTAGTGCCCACACGGTCTCCTCTGGTAGTGTAGGTGCAGCAAACAGTAGGCAGCAGCCGCAGACAGAGCCTTCATCTGAAGGCACCCTCTCCCATACTGGAGGGCCTGGGACTGTAACCTCATTAAATAAACCTTCAAAGAAGAAATCACCAATTTGGAAATATTTTACCGTCTCAACCGTTGATCCTCTGATTGTCATTTGTACTATTCCAGGGTGCGGTCTCAGGATGCGCAGAGGGAAAAAATTGTCAAACGTGGGAACAGGTGCACAACACTCCCACCTAAAAAACTACCACAAGAGGCAGTATAACCTTATCCAAGAAGTTCTAGAGGGCAGACAAAGCAAAGAGAGTAATACTGTACAGTCCCATTCGCCTTCCCTTTCTTCTCCAGCGTCTGACATTGTCCCGCCTCTTCCAGCTAGGTTTCCCTCTGCAACACAGTCAGGTAACAGAGGCCAGACCTCATCCTCCTCCATTGCACGATCCTCATCAGCTCGCAGCACCCAGCCCTTGATCAGCGAGGTAATGCGACCGACAAGGCCACCACTTCCCTCCAATCGTAGAATCCGTAGGCTAAATGGCCTATTGGCACAGGCTATGGCCCAGCAGCTGCTGCCCTACTCTATTGTGGAGGAGGGGTCCGCTATTCGCCAATTACTTGAGTATGGAATACCAGAATGGCGGATCCCAAGTCGCCATTATTTTTCTAAGACCGGGGTCCCTGCTCTGTATCAACACACGCTGGAGAATGTTACTCTGTCACTTGATCATTCAATAGGTGACAGGGTACATTTCACCATGGATGGATGGAGCAGCAGCCACGGGCAGGGACATTACCTCTCATTCACTGCGCATTGGGTCACCCTCCATAATCAGGAGGAGGGTTCCGGTCCTGGGCCTGTCAGTGATCTGGTTTCACCACCTCGTGGTGTCAAGGGGAACAGTTGTGCATTTCCCTGTGCCAATGTCTCTACTGGTACTGTAACCCCCACCCCCGCTAAGCGAGCACGCTGTTACACCAATGTGTCTCACCGACGCTGTCAGGCGGTGCTCCAGCTTGTGAGTGTTGGGGAACACAGACTTACTGCAGTCAACATCCTTTCCATGCTACAGCAACAGGTGCAGAAGTGGCTAACCCCACGAAGACTGCAGATTGGTCACGTCGTTTGTGACAATGCTGCAAACATGCAGGCTGCCCTTAGAAATGGCAATATCACTCATGTGCCTTGTTTTGCACATGTACTTAACCTAGTGGTTCAGCGATTTTTGCGATCCTACCCAGGCCTGAGTGATTTGGTAAAGACTGCAAGGAGTATCGCTCTTCATTTCAAAAATTCCTCAGTTGCCAACACATTGTTCACTCAATTGCAGCGGCGCCATGGCCTGCCCCCCCACAGGCTAATGGTAGATAGTCCAACAAGGTGGAACTCCACCCTCCACATGCTGGAGAGGTTATGGGAGCAGAAAAAAGTAGTAACTGAGTATATCCTGGAGCAAAGCACCCAGAGATCAGGTGCAAGTGCAACACTCAGATACATCACTGGGGAAGAGTGGCATATGATCCATCAGTTCTGCTATATTTTGGCTCCATTCCATCAGGCTACTCTGATAGTGAGCAGTGACCAAGTCAGTATTAGTGATGTGCTCCCTCTTGTGTTCATTCTGGATGAGTCACTCAATAGCCTGTTGACAGCTGGACAGGATGCCCTTGCTGCGATGGAGCAACAACAGTCACTCCAAAGCAGCCAGTCTCAGCCACAGGTGGAGGATGAGGATGTAGATGTTGTGGAGGATTTCCTGGAGGTGCCTGAGCATGATGAGGAGGGAGAGCAGAGTAGTGCGCCATCTCTGGTTCATGGTTGGGGTGAAACTGTAATGCAAGATGAACATCAGGATGATTTAACAGTTTTAAGTGCACGTGGGGAGGAAGATGTGGAGGAGCAGGCTCTGGTCTTCCCAATGGCTGTTCACATGATAAGATGCTTCCAAAGGGACCCCCGGATACGCTATATTAAGGATAGGGAAGAGTATTGGTTGGCCACCCTCTTAGACCCGCGCTGCAAGGGTAAGCTTGTTCAATTCATTCCTTCCAGCCGGCAGGAGGAGAAGATGGGTGAGCTACAGCAGGCCCTCGTCCAGCGTCTGGTAGCGGCTTTTCCAGTGCCTCAAAGCACAGATATCCTCACTCATCCCACGCAGCAGGTGTCTGTGCCAAGCAGAGCCAGTAGACCAGGAGACCTGTTTGGTGCCATGAGGCAATTTTATGGTTCAGATCAGCCTGCTGCAGCAGCAGCAGTACCAGGAAGTCAGGAGCAGCGGCTTCATCGTATGGTTGCTGACTATATGGGGTCACTCAGTGCACCAGACAGCATGCGCACAGAGGACCCCATGGAGTATTGGGCCGCCAGACTTGATACATCTCGTGAGCTGGCTCAGTATGCCCTTGAACTCCTTTCATGCCCACCTTCCAGTGTCATATCAGAGCGGACATTCAGTGCGGCAGGCGGTGTGGTCACGAATAAGCGATCCCGTTTGTCCACGGATTCGGTGAACAGACTAACATTTCTAAAAATGAACCAGTCCTGGATTGCCAATGACTACTTGGGTCCTCCTGTCATATCAAGGGACAGAATGGGTGCACATTAAATTCCCTCTCCATCGCTAGTCCTGTTTTTATTCTTAGCAGTGTTCCCACCATTAGGAAGCTCTGGCAAAAAAAAAATTCTGCCAAAAAACTGTTGATCTTAATAATGGTGTTGTCATCACCATATACATATACCAAAAAGCAGCGTTGGTTCGTCACAGCGGTGTTCCCACCATCAGGATTCACTGCCCCCCCACCACCACCACCACATAAACCATAACTATAGCCTGTTGCTGTCATTCATCTCAGTGTTACCACCATCAGGGTGCTCTGCTGAATACAATTTTATACAAAAACCTGCTGCTGTCTTTCATAGTAGTGTTTTGTTGCTACTCCCCTCTCATGGCTAAGATTAATTTTTTTTTTCATACTTTTGACAGAAATGTCCTGGGAATGAGGGTGATGGTCTATGTCTAGGCTGAGCCGCTGCTCCCCTCTTTGTGTCACAGATTAATAGTCTGTTAACTTACACTATAAGTGTCCTGGGAATGAGGGTGATGGTCTATGTCTAGGCTGAGCCGCTGCTCCCCTCTTTGTGTCACAGATTAATAGTCTGTTAACTTACACTATAAGTGTCCTGGGAATGAGGGTGATGGTCTATGTCTAGGCTGAGCCGCTGCTCCCCTTTTTTGCTAAGATAATTAGTTTGTTAAATGAGTCCAGAAATGTCATTAGAATGAGGGTGATGGTGTAGGCTGAGCCGCTGCATCCCACTGTTGTTTCTGACTGTTTTTTTTCCCCCATATATCCGGTTTGAAGTTGTTTATTAAGCACATAGAATCCAAAAAAAAAAGTTATTAAAAAAAAAAAAAAAAAAATTATAAAAAAAAGATATAAATAAATTAAAAAAAAAAAAAAAAAAACTGGGCATAGCTGCTACCTCCACGTGGTGCCTGGTGGAAACGGCGAAAGCTGGCAAAATGCAGTCTCAAAATACAGCAAAATTTACCAATTGTGTCCAGAGAAAAATGTGTCTATACAATGTCTGTAACGTATGTAGTCATTTATCATGTATAACATACCATATCGCCGTAGACGGCTGAAGGGGACAACAAATATTTCTCTGCCCAGGTCAACCTCCACGACCCTAGAGCCGCCCACGCTGTACATTTTGTACTCCGATATTTCTTCACATCGATTTCACCACCATCAGTGTGCTGTGTTTTAAAGAATGTTATCCAAAAAACTGCTGCTTATTGGTTGAGATGATGTGTGGCCAGCCATGGTTTTTGTAATACTAGCCGACCCGCGGCGTAGCATACGCCGCATAAGGGGGTAGAGGGCAGGAAGGGGGTATTGGGCACAGCGGCGGGGAAGGGGGTTGGACCCCCCCTCAACTGGGTCCCTCATGTGTGCTCCCCCTCCAGCTTAAGCTCAGTAGGAACCCCCCCTTCCCTCACCTGGGACCCCCATGGGCACTCCCCCTCCTGCTTAAGCACAGTAGCAGCCGCCACTATTAGTAAGAGGCAGTGGGCGGGGATGCCTCACCTCTTCCGTGTTCCAGCGTGCATTCCACTGTCGTAACTTCCTGCAATGCTGCACACTGTATTGGTGTAATTTGCCTTTCTAAAAAAAAAGGAAATCTGCAATAATTCAGCTATAAGTGAACATTTGTGGTTACCCACAATGCAATACGCCAGTTATTCTTTTTCATCCTTAGTAACCCAAGCAAGCATCCAGATCCACTGGTGTATAGCAAGCTTACAGCTTTAAATTTTGCACAGCCATATCAAAACAACATGTGACAGCCTGTTTCCGACTTTTGGTCCTCATCTGTACATGGCAAGGATTGCTATGGCTGTATGAGATAAGGCTTGGACCAGTACAACAGAGTAACCAAGCAGCTTAGGGTGACCCAAACCACTCGGAATGTATATAGGAGGATAAAAGAGACCAAAAAAACCTCATACTAAAAAAAGAAAAGCTTGGTGTAATTTTCCTTCTTAAAACAGAAGCAAATCTGCAATAATTGAGCTATAAGTCAACATTTGTGGTTACCCACAATGCACGGCTACTGAATATGCATGCACATTATCCCTCTTTGCCCTTGGTTTGATATGGCACTACTTCTTCTTGCTTGGACCAGCCCCTTCTTCTTGCTTGGACCGGCCCTGGGGGCAGGACGCTACTTCTTCTTCTTGTTTGAAGGTTGAGGCATTTACTCTATTATATATATAGATTGTATTTAAACATGGTCATTCAGTGATTCAGTGCCTGTTATAGTATGTAGCTGGTGCTGTGCTGCTGGGTGTGGTCTCATTATCTTTTCTTGTTGCTGAACCTTAGCTGTACTTTTACTACCTTTGAGGCTTCATGTATTGATCTCAGAATTTCCTTTACCTATCCTGTGAATGACCCCTTGTGTACTGCAATACCTCACCTGTGTATGACCCTGAATTCTTATTGGTTTGGCCCAGTCTTACGATTCTGTACCTAAATTACCTGATGTACTGTGTATGCCCCTGGCCATGTTTGTGACCTTTCCTGACAATTTATCCCCGGATTCTGTGGTTTTCCTTGTCCTTCAACCTATCAGCCTTTGCACATTACACAGTAATATATATTTGAAACCTTGAAATTATCATAAAAATATCTTGTGTTATCCACAGAGGGTTAAAGGACAACGGTAGTGAGAGGTATATGGAGGCTGCCATATTTATTTCCTTTTAATCAATACCAGTTGCCTGGCAACCCTGTTGATCCTCTGCCTCTAATACTTTTATCCATAGCCCCTGAAAAAGCATGCAGCAGATCAGGGGTTTCTGATATTCGTGTCAGATTTTTTTTACAAGATTAGCTGCATGCTTGATTCAGTTTTGATTCTGATACTACTGCAGCCAAATAGACCAGCAGGGCTGCCAGGCGACAGGTTTTGTTTTCCTATCAATATGGGCCGACATTTCTAAAGAATGCTTTCAGCACCTTGTTGAATCAATGCCACGTAGAATGAAATCAGTTTTGAAGGCGAAAGGGGGTCAAACACTGTATTACTATGGTGCTCCTAATAATCCTTTAGTTAAATGTATAGTGAGAAGTGAGATCGTCCTATTGTGCTCTAAAAGATACACAAGAGTATAGTAACCTTTAAACAAAAAAGATTTATTTTTTTGTGGGAGGGGTATCACCACAATATCAGCCATACAGCACCCCCTGATGCTCTTTTTTTTTTTTTTTTTTTTTTTTTGTAAAAGGGGTTACCAACTACTAATTGGGATGAAGTTCAATTCTTCTGAAACAAAAAAAAACTATTTACAATAAAAATAAAAAAAAAGTAAATAAAAATTATGCATCGGGTCTCCCCCCGACACCCATCAGCCGCGCAATTAGCTCTTCATGCCGAGCGTAGCCTTCCCGCAGCTCCAGGACCTGCTGTTGGAGGATGGGGATCACCCGGACTTTCCTCCTGAGCCTCCTCACCTCTGCGGTCACCTTATGGTAGGTGGCAAGAGAAACTGTAGAAAAAAATGGGGAAAATAGTGTAACCAGTTGGTATACAATGATTATACTTTTTATATGAAACAATGCCACCATTACACTAATAAATGTAGTTAATCATGTGATTGATATTATGTGTTTGGTTTGTTTTCTTTGGGGAATAAAAAAGAACCTATAATGCCCAGCTTACACAATAACATTTAGTGCCCATTGCCACTATCGTAGTGATGCTGATGCAGCTACCTCGTCTTATGAAATCACTTCTGCTTGCCTTGGCATCACTTCTGCATCTCCTGATAGAGGAGAGGGGACACGTGTACAGGTGGATGCAGTTGTGTGAGAATCTGTAGCATGCTGCACATTCTTGGATCAATGCGCCGCTCGGCATAAACCCACATGCAATGGAAACTGTTCCATTAACGTGCATTGGTTTACGGACAGCCGCGGTGGTATGCGGCTATGTAGCCGCATCGCACGTAATGGAAACATGACCTGACTTCAGTTAACCTAATATGGGATATTAATTATAAAGTTTAAGATTTTTACCATAACGGCCTGATGTCCGTCTAACCCGCCGCTCGCTGTGGTGCGAAGGCCCAGGAGAGGAACCCCGGGAGGAGCTGGGCCTGGCCACTCTTCTGCGCTGCTGGCGCTGGGGCTGTGCAGGGGGGCCAGCATGTCCAGCTGTAATTGAAAATAATACATAATATATTGTGAAACATATACAGTATGTCATAAAATGGATACAAAGGATTAACTTTTTAGTCTAAATACAAATATTTTTTATTAGTATTTTAAAAAATGATTAGAAAAGACTCTACTTCATTTAAAGTGAACATTAAACAGAGTGTGAAGCAAGAAAAAATATCTCAGTTTTTGTCTTATAAATAGCAGGGGCATGTGTGCCCTTGCTAAACCGCCGCTATCCCGCCGCTGAACAGGGGTCGCTTACCTCCCAAATCCCCTCCGTTCTGCCCGGGGATCACTTCCTGGTGAGGCAGGGCTAACGGCTATAGCCCTGCCTCTCAGTGCATCTATCAGCGCTGACCACCGCCTCTGCCCACCCCTCTCACTGTGCCTTCACTGAGAGGGGCGGGGAGAGGCGGAGATCAGCCGCCTTGTAGACGCGCTGAAAGGCAGGTCTGCGGCCATTAGCCCTGCCTCCAGCAGCAGCAAAATCCACGACCAATAAAGTAGTGGGTTTTGCAGGGGGGGGGGGGGGGGTTGGGGGATAAGGGACCCCCGTTCAGCGGCGGTTTAGCAGGGGCACACATGCCCCTGCTATATATGAGAAAAAGTGAATTTTTTTCCTCCCTTCAGAGTCTCTTCAAATGTGAACCCCCCCCCCCCCTCAAAAAAAGAGTCACATACCTGGGGCTTTTACCAGCCTCCTTAAAACATCCTGTGCCTGTGCAGGACAGAAACGGGAGCAAGGATGCACGGTGGCTCGAAAAACAAAACTCAGCCATAGCAGTGGACCAAATGATCATTAAGTGCCGGACGTCTTCAAGAGATTGGTAGAAGCACCAGTTAAGTGACTTTTTTTTGGGGGGGGGAGGGGGGTTTAGAGTTTAAGAGGAACTCCATCCTAAACAAACATAGTCTCATTGCCTATACAACTCCGCTCTGTAAAGCAATACAGTGTACACTGGCTCCACATCAGCTTTAGGATCAATTTCAAAATCCTGTGGTTGGCCTGTAAATCAGTGCATAAGACCTGCCCGACTTACATCTCTAATCTGGTCCACAGGCACATACCGGCCCGCCCCCTCCGATCCTCCAATGACCTGCGCGTATCTCAGTCCCAATGGCATTTTGTATAGGATCAATAGATACAGTGCATAACACCCAAAATAGACCTACATATAGTAATACTATGATGACTTACATCGGATTTCTGCGGTCATCCTGGCCACCAGATCCCTGTTCCTCCGTTTAATGTCGGACCAGAGGATCTGGATCTTTAGGGGGCTGAGGACACGGTTGTATTGTGTCCTCAGCACCCCCTGGAGCCTCTCAATCAGGACATGCTGGTCCCTCCTGCATACCTGGTCATATCGACCTCGGATGAAGGTCTGTAAAATAAATTAAAAAAAAGTATTAATACAAAATATATGTATTACACAATAGTTAATTAGTGTTTTTCTTACATACAACTAGATGAAATACACATGTAGAATATGATATTATTAATAATTACCGTGTTTAAAAATTGTGGTAGCCAACTATAACTGCTGCTAGTAATTTGAGATTAACAATGAGTATTAGAAGATATAAGGGAACACGATGTTGGGGCCTACCTTTGGATAGGGACAGATTTTAAGAACCACCAATGGCTATAACAGAAACCGATTATTGCTTTCTATAAATAGAGTTGATGGCTATTGGGAGAGATTATGCACAAGATATGAGTGACTATAAAAACCATCTGCACCCCTACACTGGGTGGCATAAACATACACTGCTCTCATCAGTAGATGCCAGTATGGGGTCCACTGTATCACAGGGCAAGCCAAATCCATCTCCAATTGCTACTGCCTTTCTCATGCCTAAATGAACCAAAAAATTGTTAAAAAATAAAAAATTGACGCAATATTAAACGCCAGGGTGGTTAACAAAACTGTATATCAATCAAGGTAACCAGTGGCTTAGCTAAGCCTAAGGAGCTATGGGCTCCGGGGCAAATTTTATACGGGGGCCCCCCCAAGCACTATATACATAACAAAGATAACCGCAGTGTCAGAGGAGCAAGTAGGGGATGGTTTGTTAATAATTACTACTATAAAGGATCTATAGAAGTGATAATTAACAGCACAGGACCAAAAAAGAGCTAATATTATGCTTGATGGAGGGCCGCTCGCAGGGGCGGCGCTACACTGGGGCTTGCCGGGGCTGAAGCCCCAGCTGAAAAACTGTAAGCCCCCATGAAAGCCCCCCCCCAGTCGCTGCTGCCCCTGCCGCTTTGCTTGGCTCGCCTGTGGCCTCAACCCCTGCAGGGTGCTCGGGTTGGGCTGCCGCCTGGCCCCCATGTTCCCCTCCCTCTCATCAGACCTGCAGATCAGCACGGCGAGCGGAACAAGCAGAACTACAGACAGCGTGGGACCCGACTACGTCATATGCGGAAGTGACGTCACTCGTCACCTCCTGCATATGAACTGACTCGCGCGGCTGCTCACTGTGTGCCGCTCTGTCAGCCGGGTCCCACGCTGATCTGAGGTCTCTGCCCCTGCTCGCCGCGCTGATCTGCAGGTCTGATGGGAGGAGGAGGGGGGAGAGAGAAACACTACCTACCTACATAACCACTTACTGCTACCTACCTATCCTCTCTACCTACCAGAAACCACCCACTGCTGCCTGCCTGCCTACCTACCTACCTACCTAAACCTTACCAACCTACCTAACCACCCACTGCTACCTAAACTTTAGCTAGCTACCCAAATAACCACCCACCCAAACACTGCTACCTACCTACCTACCTATCCGCACACTTACCTACCTGCCTACCTAAAACCCCACAAGCTCCTACTTATCTACTTTAACCCACACATTGCTATCTACCTACCTAAAAAAAAAACCACTGCTACCTACCTACCCGCACAGTGCTATCTACCTACCTAATACACTGCTACACACCTACCTAAACCCCACACACTGCTACCTACCTACCCACCCAACCACCACCTGGGGACACCCTACTACCTGTACTGGGGGGGGGGGGGGGGGGGGGGGGCACCTTACCACCTACTGGGGGCAGAGTCACTGACTTCTAGTCAGTAACACTCAGTCACATCCAGTGGCAGTGAGTGACCCAGGCACCCACGGACAGCGCACAGGACTGAAGGCTGAACTCTGGAGCCGAGCCAGTCAGTCAGCTAGACAGCCAGCAGGACTCAGGAGTCGGAACTCCGACAAGGTGGGTGTGGTGGGTCAGGGTGTCCTGTCCTGTTTACTCCAGCCAACCAACTGCTAAATTGTTTTTTTGCAACTGTGCACCAGGCAGCCACCCAGGCCTAGGGCAGCTCAGCAGGCACCACCACCAACCACCAGGCCTGACTCTGAGCACCCCCCTGGGGGGCCTCAGAACACCCACCACCCAGGCCTGAGCTGTGCTGCGGCCCCCAGCCCACAACCAGCCATGCCTTAGCTGCCCTGGGGCCCCCACCCTACCACCACCACCACCAAGGCCTGAGGCCTTCAGCCCACCACCAGCTAGGCCTGAGCTGCCCTGGGGGTCCCAGCCCACCACCACCAGCCAGACCTGAGGCCTCCAGCCCACCACTAGCCAGGCCTGAGGTGCCCTGGGGCCCCCAGTCCACCATCACTAGCCTGACTACATATACTGGGGACATCTATACACCTGGGGACACTGGCTGTCTGTCATTATGTGCATTAACTGGTGAAATGCTGTCTCTCATTACATGCATTTAATGGGGAAATGCTGTCTGTCATGTGCATTTACTGGTGAAAAGCTGTATCTTATGTGCATTAACTGGAGAAACGGTGTGTTTCATTACGAGCATTTACTGGTGAAAAGCTGTCTCTTATGTGCATTTACTGGTGAAAAGCTGTCTCTTACGTGCATTTACTGGTGAAACGCTGTCTCTTATGTGCATTTACTGGTGAAACGCTGTCTGTCATGTGTATTTACTGGTGAACCGCTGTCTGTCGTCATGTGCATTTATGTAACTACATTAGCTGGTACAACTTCATTACAGTTATCCCCGCCCACATGATGTCATGACCACACCCATTTTATCGCCGCGGCACAGATTCCCCCTGTAAACCCCACCTTCCAGCCCTTGTGCCCCCTTTGAGCCCCCCCAAAAATCTGAAGCTGGAGCCGCCACTGGCCGCTCGGGGCTCATATGGACCAAGGGCCGCGATGCGATCGGACAGTCGCAACCTCTGCACCCCTATTGATACACCACTGAGGCCGCGTCACATGGCAAAAAACGCTTGCAGGGAAAAATGCATGTAAACAACGCTTATGCGTTTAAAAAAAAAAAAAAAAAAAAAACATAAATAGTTACCCAAGGGTCTGAACTTTTTAATTATGCATGTCAAGAGAATATGTTATTATATTATTTAAAGTTATAAGCTTATAAATAGTGATGGACACAAATTGAAAAAATGCACCTTTATTTCTAAATGAAATATCGGCACCATAAATTGTGATAGGGACATCGTTTAAATGGTGTAATAACCGGGACAGATGGGCAAATAAAATACATGCGTTTTAATTACGGTAGCGTATATTAATTTCAAACTATAATGGCCAAAAAATGAGAAACAATGAATTTTTTCCGTTTTTCTATTATTCTTCCTGTTAAAATGCATTTACAGTAAAGTGGCTCTTAGCATAATGTACCCCCCAAAGAAAGCCTAATTGGTGGCGGAAAAAACAAGATATAGATCAATTCATTGTGATAAGTAGCAATAAAGTTATAGGCGAATGAATAGGAGGTGAACGTTGCTCGAATGCATGAGATTTTCGGCACTGCGGTGCTGAACCGGTTAAAGATCTATGATGTTTTTCCACTTTCTGCTGTTTACCCAACCATTTTTCATATACTAAAAAAAAAATGCAAACAGATACGCGAACCGCAAATGCAGACAAACACACGCAGTAAGCATGAAAAAGGCACCTGGATATAAAAAAACGCAACACCCAAACACACCAAAAAAAACAGTAAAAACAAATTACCCTAACACAAACGCACCTGCAGAAAGCGCTATGTTATATTTTATGTGAAGCTAGCCTGAAGGTAACAATGCTACAATACAAACCCTCTGTAAAACCTGTCAGCCTTTTAGATGGTAAAGACATTCACAAAAACAGTTTAAAAAATGATATACAATGTGTTTGATTCATTACCGTAATCACCATCTCCTTCATTCCTCGAGGCATTCTGGGAGGCATCTTGCAGACAGTCTGTGACACACCCTGCTCAGCTCACTCTCCTGTCCTCGATTCTGCTGTAGAACGTGCAGGCAGCCTCTTCCCCTATGAGATTGCTCAACTTCCTGTTATTGTTCGCATCAGCCAATCAGAAGCGAATCAACAGTAGTCAGACGAACGCTAACATATTTTCGCATACGAACGCTTACATTACACTGTGATCAATGAGAGTAAAAAGAACTATCGCGAAATTACGTTATGTTACTAAGCTTAAAAACGGTTGCATGCAAGGCAAACGTAATTTCGCGATACCCACCGTAACGCGAAAACTAAGCGAAAATTAACGCTTACAGTAATATGAAGTATCGCGAAATTACGTTATGTTACTAAGCTTAAAAACGGTTGCATGCAAGGCAAACGTAATTTCGCGATACCCACCGTAACGCGAAAACTAAGCGAAAATTAACGCTTACAGTAATATGAAGTATCGCGAAATTACGTCATGTAACTACGCTTACAAACGGTTGCATGCAACGCAAACGTAATTTCGCGACACCCACTGTAATGCGAAAAATACGCGAAAATTACGGTTACGCGAAATTTCCCGAAATACTTCTTCATTACGATTATGTACTTACGGCCATAATCGTTATTGCAGTAATTACGCGAAATTTCGCGTAAGCGAAATTAGGTCATTACGCTCAACTCTAGCTGCTGCTGGGTTAGCGTTGCCGCCCGGTCCCTGTTTATTGAACCTCTTATCTTTATTACATTTATGACTGCATGGCGGTACAAAGCATGCTATCCGCACGCTTCTTGTCCTCATGCAAGGCCTGGGTTGTTGTGTCTCAAAAAGCGTGGCCTTCTCCTCCTGCGCCTCCTCATGTTCCATCACGTGTGCTGCTGCTGGTGCTGGGTTAGCATTACCGGTCCCTTTTCCTGGAACCTCTTCTCTGTATTACACTTATGACTGCATGGCGACAAAAAGCATGTCACCTGTGCAAATAAACATGACATTTTCCACATTTAAAAGACAGTTTTTCTTATGAAACTTTACAATCAATTTTCTCAAAAACTATATGCTCTTTTTCAAATATTTTTTTTCCTCTTGTACTCACTCCCAAGGTGCACATACCCTGCAAATTTGGGGTATGTAGCATGTAAGGAAGCTTTACAAAGCACGAAAGTTCGGGTCCCCATTGACTTCCATTATGTTCGGAGTTCGGCGCGAACACCCGAACATCGCGGCCATGTTCGGCGAACGTTCGCGAACCCGAACATCTAGGTGTTCGCCCAACACTAACCTGCTCTAGGCATTCCACTCACCAGATCTCCCTTCAGCCGTGGGCACCCCTAGCTACCTATTACTTGAGGGCACCTCTAGCTACTTATTATTGAGGCGCTTATCGTGACCTTGAGACTGCACTGCGTGTACTCCTATTTGTTATTGCCCGAGGAAGCAGGAATATACCTGTGAAATGTGTTGCATGGTTGTCTGAAGTGTCAACCAGGTTGAACTCCAATATATAAATAAACCTGTTGTTGTTAAAAAGCTGACAGTATCTTGTCTACTTCAAGGAGGCGAGTCCACCACTACCTCTTGAGGAATTTTAAACTTTTTAGTACTTTTTATCCTGCTGGCGCCTCTGTTCACTCTTATATTATCTCTGATAAAGCGTGTTATCTCTGATAAGGTGTGTTAACTTGGATAAGGCATGCTATTTGTCTTAGTGAATCAAGCCCTTAAGTCCCATACACACACTCAACAGCGGTCTGTTAGGCTCTCACAACTTTTCTTGTGAAACACCTAAAAAAAACTCTTGCTATTGTTCAAGCAACTGATAAGACTGATAAGAAGTCAATTCAACAGGTGGATTGACTTCTTATCAGTCTTATCAGCCATGTGAACAATAGCAAGAGATTTTTTTTTAGGTGTTTCACAAGAAAAGTTGTGAGAGCCTAAAAGACCACTGTTGAGTGTGTGTATGGGACTTAAGTGACCACGGGTCTTGACTAGTGTTGGGCGAACAGTGTTCGCCATTGTTCGGGTTCTGCAGAACATCACCCTGTTCGGGTGATGTTCGAGTTCGGCCGAACACCTGGTGGTGTTCGGCCAAACTGTTCGGGTTCGCCCGAACTGCTCAATGCCCTGCCGAACAGGGCCCCTGTTCGGCCGAACGGGGCCCTGTTCGGCCGAATACGGCCCCCCTATGGGGTCACAGGCATAAGGGGGGAGCATGCCCCGATCGCGGGGGGGTCGGAAATTCCCCCCACCCCCTCCGCTAGCGCTCCCCCCTCTGCCCGCTTCCCCATACAAAAGTTTAAGCAAAGTACCTGTAATAGTGGATGGCCTGGCAGTGGCACTGTGGAGTGAGGAGGAGGAGTCCGGAGAGTGATGCGTTGAGGGAGGCCGGGCAGCGGGCGGTTCAGCGGTAGTACCCTTGTGGTACTTCCGCCCTTTCTCTGACCTCACGCCCGCTGCCCGGCCTCCCTCAACTCGTCACTCTCCGGACTCCTCCTCCTCACTCCACAGTGCCACTGCCAGGCCATCCACTATACAGGTACTTTGCTTAAACTTTTGTATGGGGAAGCGGGCAGAGGGGGGAGCGCTAGCGGAGTGGGTGGGGGGAATTTCCGACCCCCCCCGCGATCGGGGCATGCTCCCCCCTTATGCCTGCGACCCCATAGGGCCCCCAAAATAGGGATGTTCGGGAAGTTCGGGGTTCGGCCCGAACATGCCGAACATCTCGGCCATGTTCGGCGAACTTTCCCGAACCCGAACATCCAGGTGTTCGCCCATCACTAGTCTTGACCAGAACGCCCCGCAAGGGACGCTGGACTTCGCTGCCTAGTGCCAACCAGGTTGAACTCCAAAGTTCCCTAACAGTGGGCAGGAGATTAGGTGACACCCCAATGTGGAGGCAGGTTAGTAGGTGTGGAGTCCGGAGGAGAGTTGATGATAAGGTTTTAGTTAGGAAGATTAGCCGGGATCAATGCAAGCAGCTTATGGTTCAGATACGGTAAACAAGCCACGGTCGGTGCAGGCAGCAATGGTTCAGATACAGTAGACAAGCCAAGGTCGGTGCAGGCAGCAATGGTTCAGATACAGTAGACAAGCCAAGGTCAGTGCAGGCAGCAATGGTTCAGATACAGTAGACAAGCCAAGGTCGGTGCAGGCAGCAATGGTTCAGATACAGTAGACAAGCCAAGGTTGGTGCAGCCAGCAATCAGGGAAATCAGGAGACAAACCAGGGGTCAAAAACAGTGAGACAGATCGAGAGTAGTCAGAATTCAAGCTGGATCAGTAACGAGGATCAAATAGAACAGCAGAGCTTCAGGCGTGCTCACACACTATCTGACAGAGGAATCAGCGCAGAGTGCTGTGAGCAGACGCCTTATATAGTGGAGGGGGGCTGGCTCCTCGTTTGAATTGTGCACCACACATGTGTACTTGTGTACCACAAAAGCCGCGCATGCGTACAACGCATTCCACGTCACTATAGTCACTTCTGCAACTGCCCATAGCAGTGAGCTTCAAAACATCCTCAGTGACGTGTGCACATGCAGTGGTGTAGCAATAGGGGGTGCAAAGGTTGCGACCACATCGGGGCTCTTGGGCCAGTGGGGCCCCGAGGGGCCCTCTCTCAGCTGCAGTATTAGCTCTCTATTGGTCCTGTGCTCATAATAATCACTTCTATAGATACTTTGAATAGTGGTAATCATTAACAAACTGCTACCCATGCCCTGCTTGCACCTCTGATACTGTAGCTGCCATTGGCAGGTTTTGGTGCACCGTATCAATTGTTGTGTGTAGAGTGCTTGGGGAGCCCCAATGTAAAACTTGCATCAGGCCCCACAGCTCCTTAGCTATGCCACTGCACACATGCATAAGCATTGCTGCTAGAGGACCAATCCGGAAGTGCGGGCTCATGATGAAACACTGAAGCCCGCACCCCCCATGATAAATTATTTCATCTGTGCTGCGGACCACCTGAGACCCCAGGACATAGCAAGGTCGCCAGATGACCCTGACACCTGGACTGCGGTAAGACCACCATATAATCCTGACACCGGCTATTGGGAGAAATAATCATTTGTACTGGGGGCACACCAGACTACTTTGGAGGGGGGTATACATAGAGGGGTTTATACGCAAATCAATGATTTTTTACTGGTTTCTGAGGGAAAAGCGTGTACTTCAGCTTATACATGGGTCGGCTTATGTGCGAGTATATACATTATTAGTTTCATGTAACGATTGGTGTAGCAACACAGACGTCTGATTATTGTGTGATCTGCAGTATCACCAATAATGCAGACACTATACCTGATTATGTGGTGATCTGCAGAATCACCAATAATGCAAGTATAGCTAACAGATATACTGAGTGTATAGTGCTTGGTGCAACAGTACTGAATAGTTTTACAAGACCTCACCAGAGGAGCTGGTGGGTACTATCAGAAGCACCTCACCAGTGACAAGGGCTCACTGGTGAGTAGAGTGGTCAGACAGGCTAGGATCGGTAACAGACAGGCAGAGACAGTACAAAATCGGCAGGCAAGAGGGTAGTGATATTCAGGCAGAGTCAGCAACAGAATCAGATGGGCAGAAGTACAGAATCGATAAGCAAGAGCAAAGTCAGAAGTGAGCCAGAGTCATACACAGATAAATACAGGTCTTCAATGAATTATAATTATAGCTATTAAAGGTCTGAGCGCTAACACAAAGTATTCACGTCAGCAGACAGTTCGCAAGTGAACACCGAAGGCTTAAGAAGCAGAGGAGACCCTGCAGCCGCGCCCACTCCCATCAACCGATCAGAAGCGCCGCGGGTCTCCCCTGATGTCAGCCGACCGGCAGGTCAGCTGACGCGCCTCCTCCCAGCATAAAGGTTCTGTCTGTGCGCGCGCGCGTGACACAGCAACCCTATGAGCCACTGACAAGCCCGTCCTCGGTGTGCTACATGCCGTAGGAACGGGCGAACTGCCCGACAAGGCAACCGAAGCAGCTGCGGAGGCACTCTGACTGCCCGCAGCTGCATCTCCTGAGAACCTTACAGCCGTCTTCCATTCGTCACCCTCCCTTATGCGTACCAGGTTGTATGCTCCCCGTAAGTCGAGTTTGGAGAAGATACATGCATCAGTAACCTGGGAGAACAAGTCATCTATTAAAGGGAGTGGATAACGATTCTTTATAGTAATTTTGTTTAGCCCTCTGTAATCAATACATGGCCGGAGGCCACCGTCCTTCTTTACAAAAAAGAATCCTGCTCCGGCCGGAGACTTTGAAGGACGGATGAACCTCTTGGCCAAGTTTTCTTTAATATAATCCTGCATAGCAAGCTTTTCAGGACCGGAAAGGTTATATAAATGACCTCTAGGGGGCATACAACCTGGTCTCAACTCAATGGGACAGTCTAAACTTCTATGTGGAGGAGGTTTGTCTGCCGCTTTGGGACAAAATGCATCAGTAAACTCAGTATAAGGTGCGGGCAATCCTTCCATTTGAACCTTAATAACGCAAATGGTCACTTTCTCCAAACAATGATGATGACAGTAGGAGGACTAGCTTAAGAGCTGCCCGGAACTCCAGTCAATCTGAGGAGAATGCTTTTGCAACCATGGCATACCAAGGATCACTGTGGAAGTGGCCATCTTGAGCACATAAAATTGTATTTGCTCCCTATGCAGCACCCCCACCTGACATAACAATACAGAAGTTTGAGACAGAGGTTGTTTCCCCTGAAGTGGAGAGTCATCCACTGCCGTAACAAAAATCTGTCTGTCCAAAGAAACAAAGGGAACTCCCAACTTCATAGCAAAATCATAATCTATGAAATTGGCTGCTGAGCCCGAATCTATGAATGCCTGGGTGGACAAAACTCGATCCTCCCAGGTAATAGAACACGGTAGAAGTAAATGATTCCCGTTTAGAGGTAACACAGGCTCGCCTAGGGTAGTACCTCTAGCTACACCTAGGCGGCAGAGTTTTCTGCCTTCTTGGGACAATTATGTACCACATGGCCCTTCTCTGCACAGTATAAGCAGAGCCTCTCTGTTCTTCTCTGATTTTTCTCTACCTCAGACAGCTTGGATTGTCCGATCTGCATCGGCTCGTCTGGAGGAAGAGAAGGAGATGGAGAAGATGAAGTGATAGGACCGGGTCTCCCCGCGAATTTACCTCGGGTTTGTCTTTGGTACCGAACCCAGCGATCTATTTTACCGGCTAATGAGATCGCATCATCAATAGTCTTGGGTTCCGGATGGCTTAACATAAGATCGGCCACTGCATTGGATAATCCCGTTAAAAAACAATCCAATAAAGCAAATGGTCCCCATCTAGCCGACACAGCCCACCTTCTAAATTCTGCAGTGTATGTTTCAACGGTGTTATGCCCCTGCCTGAGAGTTTTGAGTTTCCTCTCAGCCGTAACTGCCAAATCGGGATCATCATATATAATTGCCATAGTTTTAAAAAATTCCTGAACAGACGTTAAAGCTTCATGACCAGTAGGAAGACTGTAAGCCCACGTCTGTGAATCCCCAGATAATAGAGTTTTAATGAAAGTCACCCTCTGACCCTCAGACCCTGATGACGTAGGTCGTAACTCAAAATACGAAAGGCAACGGTTTCTGAAATTCTGAAAGTCAACTTTTCAGGGAGAGGTATCCTGGGCTCCATTACAATAGAAAAAAAAAAGGGATAAAGAGGCGCCCAAGGTGAATAAAATACACTAAAAGCAACTAAAATATAAATAAATGAGGTGGCTTACCTCAATGATGACACACCCATATAGGAATGGATATTTATTAGTAAAAAAAGCACAGGCAACGCGTTTCGTGGGAGCTCGCCCACTTCCTCAGGCCAAATAAAGTGCCACTAAATGCCGGTAGCCGGATTCAAGGCGCCTTAATCCGGCTACCGGCATTTAGTGGCACTTTATTTGGCCTGATGAAGTGGGCGAGTTCCCACGAAACGCGTTGCCTGTGCGAGGTCGCCAGATGACCCTGACACCTGGACTGTGGTAAGACCACCATATAATCCTGACACCGGCTATTGGGAGAAATAATCATTTGTACTGGGGGCACACCAGACTACTTTGGAGGGGGGTATACATAGAGGGGTTTATATGCAAATCAATGTTTTTTACTGGTTTCTGAGGGAAAAGCGTGTACTTCAGCTTATACATGGGTTGGCTTATGTGCGAGTATATACATTATTAGCTTCATGTAACGATTGGTGTAGCAACACAGACGTCTGATTATTGTGTGATCTGCAGTATCACGAATAATGCAGACACTATACCTGCGGCGGTTAACTGCTCAACAGCTACAGTTAACGCCTGGACCAGCGCCTCCATATTTTTTTCCAGTCTGCTGTTATGTAACAATAGTGTCAGCACTATAACAGACTTCTGATTAAGTGGTGATCTGCAGTATCACCAATAATACAGATACTATATCTGATTATATGATGATCTGCAGAATCACCAACAATACAGATATACGGCTTGATTCACAAAGCGGTGCTAACCTAATTAGCACGTCTAAAGTCTTTAGACGCACTAACCAGGGTGCTAAGTAGGTTAGCATCGGTTTTCTCAATCAGATCGCGCGTTAACTTTGCGCGTGCAAAGTTTTATGCGCGCAAAGTTTTACGCGCGCTAAGTCCCATAGGCTTTAATGGGCACTTCGCGCGGAGTGCCCTGCGCTCTGTGCAGTGCGCTCGTAAAGTTTTGCGCGCATAAAGTTTTATGCGCGAAAAGCTTGTTTAGACGTGCTAAGGGGGTTTTCACAGGCGTGCTAACAGTTAGCACCGCTTTGTGAATCAAGCCCATAGTAGGCAAATGGCGTGTAAGACGTGACAAAGTCACTAGCTTTATTGCACAAAGTATAGTGATTGGTGCAAACAGTAAGTTTCTGATAGAATCTCAGCGGTAACCTCACCAGTGGCGATGGAGGTTACAGATAGAACCACAGCGGTAATCTCACCAGTGGCGAGGGCCCACTGGTGAGAGAGAATAGTCAGACAGATCAGGTAGGCAACAGACGGGCAGATAGAGGTACAGAATCGACAAGCAGAATCAGAGTGAAGATCAAGCAAAAGTCGGCAACAAGATCAGAAGAGCAGAGGTACAGAATCAGAGGACAAAATCAGAGTCAAGGTCGGGCAGGGGTCGGCAACAATCAGACAGGCAAAGTACAGAATCGATAGGCAGAGAGTAGAGTCGAGAATTCAGGCAAAGAGTCAAACACAATAAATACAATGGTATTGAAAGCTACTGTTTACAGCTATCAAAGGTCTGAGCGCTAACACGAAGTATTCGCATCAGCAGACAAGGACCAAATGACAGGCAGCTCCTAAAGTACTGAGGAGCACTCACCAGCGCCGCCCAGAAGCCCAGCCAATCAGGAAGCAGAAAACTGTCATCTGACCACCGGGTCAGCTGACACGCTTCCTCAATGAATAAGTGCGGCGGCAGTCCGCGCGCACACGAGCCCGATGCTCGCTCACACCACCACTCAGACCGGACCTCCCAGATGCCGGTGGGAGGCCCGGAGACGCCACGGTGAGAGACTCCGTGATGCCTGATGCGGAAGCGGCGGCTGTGCCGCCATCCGCATCCTTTGCCGGCATAACATACGGTTGTTGTAATTGTTACTAATAGTATTGCTAACATTATTACCAGCTATTTTGTCAACTAAGAAAACAGAAAGGAAAAAAAGAAGAAGAAATAGTATAAAGTTAAACTGAAAATTTTAGAGAATGAGTTGTGCAAGTTTTAGAATCTTGGAAATATCTCAGGCAGCTTCAAGTCTAAAATTTCCCCCAGCTAAGCTTTATAATGTGATGGCAAATGCTCCGATCAGCCGCCTGACTCTGGAAACAGAAGATACACATGGCTGTCTGAGGACGGGAGATGATAGTGACAGCAATGCACATTGTCTCCTCTCTGATCTCTGTCATATTCTATCTGCTCATCCTGTGTGCCTCATCCTGTGCCAGAATCTACAATCCAGCATCGCAGTGCCGACTTTACTCCTCCAGGCCGCCCTTTCAATACGAGTATTACGAACATGGGGATATGGTCATCGGGGGCCTGTTTGCAGTGAGCTGGCCATCACGTATAAATCCTCAGTATACATTCTTTCAGCATAGTACTGTCTGTTTAGTGTAAGTGTTTTTCTTTCTGCTTAATCATCTCTTTATAAAGAGGACCTGTAGTCAAAATAACGTAATGAATATTTTTTGTTTTGTTTTACAATATTGCTTTATTAAGGATTTAGAAACCAGGTGGACAAGCACCCAAATGGGGACATACATGTGCTTGAGTGGAAAGACTCAATAGCCCTTAGTGAGTCAAACGAAGTCCAGCATGAAGAATCCACAGCACCACGTCAGATGTATAGCACTTCTATTGTTAAAATAACAACGAGATACCCATAACAGCGACAGATACTGTTTCGGACAAGGTCCTTCCTCGAGCTGTGTCAGGCTTGACACAGCTTGAGGAAGGACCTTGTCCGAAAAAGCACCTGTCGCTGTTATGGCTATCTCGTTGTTTTTTTAACAATAAAAGAGCTATAGATCATTGACATGGTGCTGTGGATTCTTCGTGCTGGACTTTATTAAGGATTTAGTCAGTTTTTGCACATTGTAATATTTTTTTCTGGTGATGACATCATTTCCTGCTGTTTTCAAAATAATTGGGGGTAAATGTTTCAACAAGAAAATTAGATCCTCATTCGAGTACGCCACCACACTTGACAAAAACTACATATGGTATGTATTTAGGAGGATCAATTCATTTCATCAGACCATGCCAAAAGTAGTTCAAAATTCAGTATCAAACTTTATTGTATCAAAAATTACAAAAAGCTTATATGGACATCATTTCCTGCTTGCACGTGCATCATTGCAATATGTTAGTTTACTGTGTGTTCTGAAGCCAACAGGAATAACACCTGGGCCCATATGCAATTCACTGTTTGGTGTTTGGCAAGACCTGCACGCTTCTTCAGGCCTACAGTACAGCGTCTTTCACAGTTCACGCCCGGTCTTGGCGCACCTATTATATCAATGCCTGCAGCTGCAAAAGACACGGTACATAGATCTGAAGAGTTACAGACTAACCAGCAAGCTCATGGTGACCCAGAACTCATTGGAGTGTGTAAGGGACTACAATGGTCCTAAAAGCCCCCTTACTAAGATGTTAAGAAAAACAAAAATTTGCTTTCCTAAAACAGAAAGAATTTGCGATAATTCAGGTTGGAGTGAGCTCGAGATGTCTCCCAGAGCACCACTGCTGAATATATGCAAATTAACCATTGTACCCTTAGAAGCTAAACACACCTCCAGAACCGCTGGAATGCAATGATGTGTCAGCTTGTTAAATTGTACAGAGCCATAATAATCCAACATGCATACAGACTGTTTCGGATTGTTTGATCCTCATCAGTGCATGGCATGGATTAATTTGGCTCTATGGAGTAGGGCTTGTAAACCGAGAGGTACAGACTAACCAGCAAACTCATGGTGACCCAGAACTCATTGGAGTGTGTAAGGGACTACAATGGTCCTAAAAGCCCCCTTACTAAGATGTTAAGAAAAACAAAAATTTGCTTTCCTAAAACAGAAAGAATTTGCGATAATTCAGGTTGGAGTGAGCTTGAGATGTCTCCCAGTGCACCACTGCTGAATATATGCAAATTAACCATTGTACCCTTAGAAGCTAAACACACCTCCAGAACCGCTGGAATGCAATGATGTGTCAGCTTGTTAAATTGTACAGAGCCATAATAATCCAACATGCATACAGACTGTTTCGGATTGTTTGATCCTCATCAGTGCATGGCATGGATTCATTTGGCTCTATGGAGTAGGGCTTGTAAACCGAGAGGTACAGACTAACCAGCAAGCTCATGGTGACCCAGAACTCATTGGAGAGTGTAAGGGACTACAATGGTCCTAAAAGCCCCCTTACTAAGATGTTAAGAAAAACAAAAATTTGCTTTCCTAAAACAGAAAGAATTTGCGATAATCTCTGGGAGACATCTCGAGCTCACTCCAACCTGAATTATCGCAAATTCTTTCTGTTTTAGGAAAGCAAATTTTTGTTTTTCTTAACATCTTAGTAAGGGGGCTTTTAGGACCATTGTAGTCCCTTACACACTCCAATGAGTTCTGGGTCACCATGAGCTTGCTGGTTAGTCTGTACCTCTCGGTTTACAAGCCCTACTCCATAGAGCCAAATTAATCCATGCCATGCACTGATGAGGATCAAACAATCCGAAACAGTCTGTATGCATGTTGGATTATTATGGCTCTGTACAATTTAACAAGCTGACACATCATTGCATTCCAGCGGTTCTGGAGGTGTGTTTAGCTTCTAAGGGTACAATGGTTAATTTGCATATATTCAGCAGTGGTGCTCTGGGAGACATCTCGAGCTCACTCCAACCTGAATTATCGCAAATTAGATCTGAAGAAGCGGGCATGTCTCGCAAAATGTGGCAACCTTTCTGATGTCAATAAATAAACAAAATATTTCAATCTCCAATCTTTTACACATATCCAACTGAGAGCATACAATCCTTTGGGGAACCTCCTCCCAATTTGTGTTAAGTATTCCGCTTCCCCCATGGGTGACATCTGTGATAGTTATTCAGCGGTTTCTTCGTTTTTCTGGAGTGCCACCCAAACTTTTCAGAAGAAACAACAATCCACTTGGAGACGGATTTCTCTAACTGCCTGATAAAGTGGTTGCATGTCAGCATCAGCAACCGAGTTTTATAAGTATTTAGTTTATGAATTATCCCATTGCTTGAAAATACTACATTATTTGGTGCTCCGGGTGTTTTCTGTTTCCTTTTCTTCTCTGGTCCCAAAATCTGCTGGCCCTCATACTACAAGGAGATGGAAACATTTACCAGACATTGGTCAATCGTAGTGGTGGGCAGAAATTACAGGTATGCATAATTACACATCGTAATTCTCATTTACGCATCGTAAGCGTAATGCAACATTTTATAGCATATAAGTATAGCCAGGTATAGGTGCCCACAGTATAGTTAGGTTTAGGTGTACCCAGTATTGCCAGGTATAGGTGCCCCCAGTATTGCCAGGCATGGGTGCCCCCAGTATAGCCAGGTATAGATGCCCACTATATAGCCAAGCATGGGTGCCCTCAGTATAGCCAGGTATAGGTTCCCCCAGTATAGCCAGGTATAGATGCCCACTATATAGCCAGACATGTGTGCCCTCAGTATAGCCAGGTATAGGTGCCCTTAATGTAGCCAGGTATAGGTACCCCCTTTATAGTCAGGCATAGATTAGAGGTCATAGCGTATGAGGGAAGAGCATTGGCCACCCACATCAGCGAGGAGGGAGAGCACTCTACCCCTCACCTAGGGCTCTCCCCTCAGCGCTCCCCCTACAGCATTAATTAGTGGCAGCAGTGGGGCAGGAACACGGACATGCTTCCATGCGTTCCACCGCAGAGATGAGGTCTCTGTAAGTGCCGCATCTTACTAATATTGTAAATGCGGAGGTTTGGATGTTTGTTACTCGATCACGCAAAAATGGCTGAACAGAATTGAATGAAATTTGGCACACACATAGAACATTATATATGGATCTGTCTTTTAATGTAGACATGGCTGAAGCATGAATTAAAGCACCTCAGGACCACAGGCTTTACACCCCCCCCCCCCCCCCCCCCAAGACCAGGCCATTTTTAGTAAAATAGGCCACTGCAGCTTTAAGGCCAACTAAGCTGCAGGGCCGCACAACACAGCACACAAGTGATTTTGCCCCCTCCCCCGCCACCTTTTCACCCCACCAACAGAGCTCTCTGTTGGTGGGGTCTGATCGCTTCCCCAGTGTTTGTTGTTTTGTTTTGGTTATAAATATTTTTTGTATTTATTTTTAAATATATTTCCTTATTATTATTTTTTTTTAACACTCAATCACTGTGATCAGCTGTCATAGGCTTCAGCCTATGACAGAGGATCACTGCCGAGACTCTGGAGGGGACAGCCATGTCACACGGCTGTCACCAGTACAGCGCTGCTGTAGATCGCAACGCTGTACATGCTAATTAGGCGCCGTCTAACAGTCTCCGAGCGGCGAACAAAGCTCCGCCTACCAAGAAGGAGATGCACGCGCAGCGTTATGCCAGCGTTAGGCAGACCTGGGGCTGCTGCCACTGCCACTCCCATCGGCGTGACATGGTCGGCAGGGAGTTAAAGGGAAAGTGCCTGGACTACCTTTTTGTACAAAAAAAACCACACACACATAGAACATTACCTAGAATAACATATATGATACTTTCAGGGGCGTAGCTAGAAATGACTGGGCCCCATAGCAATTTTTTTATGGGCCCCCCTCCCAAACCTTCCACCCCACATACATCTCTTGAATTCCCACCCCTTCCAGACCTCTCACCAGAAACACCCCTTCCAGGGCCTTCCAGCCCACCATGCCCACACCCCTACTAGACCTACCACCCCTGCACCCATCCCAAACCTCCCACCCCAATGACATTAGAAAATAGTCGTATTGCGGCAGCATTTGACCATAAAATAATCGTAATGCGGCAATCTTTCACCATAAAATAATCGTAATGCGGCAATCTTTCACCATAAAATAATCGTAATGCGGCAATCTTTCACCATAAAATAATCGTAATGCGGCAATCTTTCACCATAAAATAATCGTAATGCGGCAATCTATCACCATAAAATAATCATAATGCGGCAATCTTTCACCATAAAATAACGTAATGCGGCAATCTTTCACCAGAAAATAATCGTAATGCGGCATTCTTTCACCATAAAATAACATAATGCGGCAATCTTTCACCAGAAAATAATTATAATGCGGCAATCTTTCACCATAAAATAACGTAATGCGGCAATCTTTCACCAGAAAATAATCATAATGCGGCAATCTTTCACCATAAAATAACGTAATGCGGCAATCTTTCACCATAAAATAATCGGAGCGCGGCAATCTTTCACCATAAAATAACGTAATGTGGCAAGGGTTCACCATAAAATAATCGTAATGCGTCAATCTTTCACCATGAAATAATCATAATGCGGCAATCTTTCACCATAAAATAATCGGAGCGCGGCAATCTTTCACCATAAAATAATCGTAATGCGTCAATCTTTCACCATGAAATAATCATAATGCGGCAATCTTTCACCATAAAATAATCGGAGCACGGCAATCTTTCACCATAAAATAATCGGGATGTGGCAGTGGTTCACCAGGCTCCTCTCTCCTCCCCCCTCCCCTCCCCATTAGTTCTCCTAATAGTCCTTGGTGGCTGCTGCACCTGTAAAAAAAAATGCATTTACTCACCTGTAGGAGACTCCTCTTCCGGTGCGCAGCTCCTCTCTCCCTTCATGCTGCGCTGTGTGCCCCACTGCCTGCTCTTCTGATTCAGTGACCGGGAAGACAGGCAGGAAGGGGGGGAGCTATGCGTGGGAGGGGCGGAGCCTTAAACAGTGCTGCTCTTTTTGTGTTCCGGCTTCTGGGCCAGGCCGGAACTATAGAGTAAGTGTCGGGGAAATGGGCAGAGAGGCAGCGGATGGAAAAATAGTCCCATTCCACCTGCCAGCCTCTCTGCAATGGAGGGGGGCTTGGGGGTGGAAGTGACTGAAAATTCACCCTGGGCTCATGATTTAAAGAGGAACTGTAAGCTCAAAATAATTTATTGCCAGCAGGTAGCCTATACCCAATTTATAGATGAAAACCCAGTATTTTCTGCTAGAAATCCAGCATTTTGCTGGAATCACACCTTTAAGTAGGAAGCCACGCCCCCTCATGAGGCTGCTCCGCAGCTGTATATTCATTAAGCTTGTGCGCACTGCCTTCTGGGTAGTGACATCATGGGTTGCTAAGGGGGGAAAAAAAACAGCAGTCCTTACTGTTATCAAGGTGGGACATGTGCACGAGGCAGAAGAAGTTTATCTTGCAGCCTCCGATGGGATGATTGATCATCCCTCTCTGCCCTGTGAAGCTGCCGCTGCCACTATCAGGTCAGCGACAACTCTCCTCATCCCAGCTGGAATCCCTCTCCTCAGCTCTGCCTACAGCCTCCGATGATCTTATAGCTCTGCCTGCATGTCGGGTGAATGCACATGACATGCAGGCAGAGCTATAAGATCATCGGAGGCTGTAGGCAGAGCTGAGGAGAGGGATTTCAGCTGGGATGAGGAGAGTTGTCGCTGACCTGATAGTGGCAGCGGCAGCTTCACAGGGCAGAGAGGGATGATCAATCATCCCATCGGAGGCTGCAAGATAAACTTCTTCTGCCTCGTGCACATGTCCCACCTTGATAACAGTGAGGACTGCTGTTTTTTTCCCCCCTCAGCAACCCATGATGTCACTACCCAGAAGGCAGTGCGCACAAGCTTAATGAATATACAGCCGCGGAGCAGCCTCATGAGGGGGCGTGGCTTCCTACTTAAAGGTGTGATTCCAGCAAAATGCTGGATTTCTAGCAGAAAATACTGGGTTTTCATCTATAAATTGGGTATAGGCTACCTGCTGGCAATAAATTATTTTGAGCTTACAGTTCCTCTTTAAAAAAAACACACACAAAACGAGAATAGGCGGCAGGACAGGCGCCTCCCCCCCCCCCCCCCCAGTTGTGGAGAAGGGATCTGGGCCCCAAAGCTATTGCTATGGTTGCTATGGTGATCCCTACGCCAGTGGATACTTTTTATTCCCATAACCAAAAAGTGGGCAGAGACAAATACACATTTAACTTGGGAAATGTAAACTGCAGTCATTCTTACACTGTTAATGGTAGGGTTCTCAAACTTTGCACAGTTGGTCACTGGGTGACTGGGATCAATATTCAGAAAAGTGGGTGGGGCCTACAAAAGCCAATCAAAATTCACCTATTGATTTTCAAGGGGAATATTTCAATTCTTGCAGTTAATGGCACAAGCCTCAAACCTGGTACTGTAGTTAGTCTGGTGAATCGGGTTTAAATTTAGAAAACTGGGTGAAGCCAAAAACAGCCAATCAGATTTGTCTCATTTCAATGCAAATTATTGATGCCAAAGACCGCAAAGCTCACAAACTTGGTCATTGAGTAATTGTGTGTTAGGGTTAGAAAAAGTGGGCACAGCCAACACCAGCCAAATAAATACCTGGGAAAAACCGGGTCATGAGCTAGTATATACAGTGGTGTGAAAAACTATTTGCCCCCTTCCTGATTTCTTATTCTTTGCATGTTTGTCACACTTTAATGTTTCTGCTCATCAAAAACCGTTAACTATGAGTCAAAGATAACATAATTGAACACAAAATGTAGTTTTAAATGATGGTTTTTATTATTTAGTGAGGAAAAAAAACCTCAAAACCTACATGGCCCTGTGTGAAAAAGAAATTGCCCCCTGAACCTAATAACTGGTTGGGCCACCCTTAGCAGCAATAACTGCAATGAAGCGTTTACGATAACTTGCAACAAGTCTTTTACAGCGCTCTGGAGGAATTTTAGCCCACTCATCTTTGCAGAATTGTTGTAATTCAGCTTTATTTGAGGGTTTTCTAGCATGAACCACATTTTTAAGGTCATGCCACAACATCTCAATAGGATTTAGGTCAGGACTTTGACTAGGCCACTCCAAAGTCTTCATTTTGTTTTTCTTCAGCCATTCAGAGGTGGATTTGCTGGTGTTTTTTGGGTCATTGTCCTGCTGCAGCACCCAAGATCGCTTCAGCTTGAGTTGACAAACAGATGGGCGGACATTCACCTTCAGGATTTTTTGGTGGACAGTAGAATTCATGGTTCCATCTATCACAGCAAGCCTTCCAGCCAGGTCCTGAAGCAGCAAAACAACCCCAGACCATCACACTACCACCACCATATTTTACTGTTGGTATGATGTTCTTTTGCCGAAATGCTGTGTTACTTCTACGCCAGATGTAACGGGACACGCACCTTCCAAAAAGTTCAACTTTTGTCTCGTCGGTCCACAAGGTATTTTCTCAAAAGTCTTGGCAATCATTGAGATGTTTTTTTAGCAAAATTGAGACGAGCCTTAATGTTTTTTTTGCTTAAAAGTGGTTTGCGCCTTGGATATCTGCCATGCAGGTCGTTTTTGCCCAGTCTCTTTCTTATTGTGGAGTCGTGAACACTGACCTTAATTGAGGCAAGTGAGGCCTGCAGTTCTTTAGATGTTGTCCTGGGGTCTTTTGTGGCCTCTCGGATGAGTTTTCTCTGCGCTCTTAGGGTAATTTTGGTCGGCCGGCCACTCCTGGGAAGGTTCATCACTGTTCCATGTTTTTGCCATTTGTGGATAATGGCTCTCACTGTGGTTCACTGGAGTCCTAAAGCTTTAGAAATGGCTTTATACCCTTTACCAGACTGATAGATCTCAATTACAGTACTTTTGTTCTCATTTGTTCCTGAATTTCTTTGGATCTTGTCTAGCTTTTGAGGTGCGTTTGGTCTACTTCTCTGTGTCAGATAGCTCCTATTTAAGTGATTTCTTGATTGAAACAGGTGTGGCAGTAATCAGGCCTGGGGGTGACTACAGAAATTGAACTCAGGTGTGATAAACCACAGTTAAGTTATTTTTTAACAAGGGAGGCAATCACTTTTTCACACAGGGCCATGTAGATTTGGAGTTTATTTTCTCACTAAATAATAAAAACCATCATTTAAAACTGCATTTTGTGTTCAATTATGTTATTTTTGACTAATAGTTAACGGTTTTTTATGAGCAGAAACCTTTAAGTGTGACAAACATGCAAAAGAATAAGAAAGCAGGAAGGGGGCAAATAGTTTTTCACACCACGGTATCCTACTAATCCTACTAATATAATAAATGGGAAAGTTCGGATGTTTGGATGTTTGTTACTTGATCACGCAAAAATGGCTGAACGGATTTGAATGAAATTTGGCACACACATAGTACATTACCTGGAATAAAGTATAGGATACTTTTTATTCCTATAACCAAAAAGGGGGTGGAGACAAATACAAATTTCACTAAAAAATGTAAACTGCAGCCATTCTTACACTGTTAATGGTAGGGTTCTCAAACTTTGCACAGTTGGTCGCTGGGTGACTAGGATTAATATTCAGAAATGTGGGTGGAGCCTACAAAAGCCAATCATAATTCACCTATTGATTTTTAAGGGGAGTATTTACATTGCTGCCATTCTTGCACTGTTAATGGCACAAGCCCCAAACCTGGTACAGTTGATCATTGGGTGACTGGGGTTCAATTTGAGAAAGGGGGGTGGAGCCACAAACAGCCAATTAGATTTGTTTCATTCCAATGTAAATTATTGATGACAAACACCGCAAAGCTCACAAACTTGGTAATTGATTAATTGTGTGTGTGGGTTAGAAAAGTGGGCACAGCCAACACCAGCCAAATACATAAGCGGGCAACACGGGGTCATAAGTGGGCGGAGACAAATACAAATTTTACTGGGAAAATGTTAACTGCAGCCATCCTTGCACTATTAATTGTAGGGTTCTCAAACTTTACACAGTTAATTACTGGGTGACTGGGATTCATATTCAGAAAAGTGGGTGGAGCCTACAAAAGCCAATCAAAAATGTCCTATTGATTTTTCAGAGGAATATTTCATTGCTGCCATTCTTGCACTGTTAATGGCACAAGCCTCAAACCTGGTACAGTTGATCATTGGGTGACTGGGGTTTAAATTGATAAAAGGGGGTGGAGCCACCAATAGACAATCTTATTTTTTTCATTTTAATGCAGGTTATTGATGCCAAAAAACCGCAAAACTCACAAACTTGGACATTGAGTAATTGAGTAATTGTGTGTTAGGGTTAGGAAAAGTGGGCGCAGCCAACACCAGCCAAATACATAATTGGGCAATACCGGGTCATCAGTGGGCGGAGACAAATACACATTTCACTGAGAAAATGTAAACTGCAGCCATTCTTACACTGTTAATGGTAGGGTTCTCAAACGTTGCCCAATTGGTCACAGGGTGACTGGGATTTATATTCAGAAACGTGGGTGGAGCCTAAAAAAGACAATCAAAGTTCACCTATTTATTTTCAAGGGAAATATGTAATTGCTGCCATTCTTGCACTGTTAATGGCACAAGCCTAAAACCTGGTACAGTTGGTCATTTAGTGACTGGGGTTCAAATTTAGACAAAGGGGTGGAGCCAAAAACAGCCAATCAGATTTGTTTAATCTCAATGCAATTTATTGATGCCAAAGACCACAAAGCGCACAAACCTGGTAATTGAGTAATTGTGTGTTAGGGTTAGAAAAAGTAGGCAGAACCAACACCAGCCAAATACATACCCGGGCAATGCCAGGAAATCAGTGGGTGGAGAAAAATACAAATTTCATTGGGAAAATGTAAACTGCAGCCATTCTTACACTGTGTAAAGTTTAGAGGGGTCGCAGCCAGCACACAGTACACAGAAGTATAGAACAAAGGCCGTTTATTTGGCAGCAGAACATAAACAGCTTTACTTCAGCAGAAATGAAGAAAACAAACAGTAGCTTACGTCAGCTTTGGTAATGAAAAGTCCAGTTTGTTCACAGTAAGGATAATCTCCCATAGGCCAAAGCCACACTCTCAGCAGTCCACCGTGTGGTTTGGCTTCCAGTAAGTCCAGTATTCCTCCTTCACAGGATATCCAGTAGCCAGCATGCTACCACATCAACACTCTCCTCTCAGACTGCCTGTGAGGCTGCTCATATACATCATTAACATAACATTTGCATATTATTCATGAGGCTCTCAGCCCTACTGGCAAACCAGGTGTGTGCCTAGGTGGGATGGGAAGGCCCGCCCTTCCTTCCCTCCCATCCCAGGAGTCCGGCCCTGACAAGAGAAAAATAACAGACAAACGGCAATTGCTTGCTGCTTCAAATTCTGGACTCCCTTCCTAGGACCACACAGGGTTTTAAAGGGACCACAACCCAAATATCGGGGAAACATACCTCCCATCCAGCACCCATCCCCGATGACCTCTACAACTGTTAATGTTAGGGTTCTCAAACTTTGCACAGTTGGTCACTGGGTGACTGGGATTAATATTCAGAAAGGTGGGTGGAGCATACAAAAGCCAATCAAAATCCACCTATTAATTTTTAAGGGGAATATTAATTGCTGCCATTCTTGCACTGCTAATGGCACAAGCCTCTTGCACTGTTAATCACCTGTGCCTGGCACACTTGGCCATTTGGTGATTTGGGTTCAAATTCAGAAAAGGGGTGGAGCCACAGCCAATCAGATTTATTTTATTTTAATGCAAATTATTGATGCCAAAGACCGCAAAGCTCACAAACTTGGTCATTAAGTAATTAAGTAATTGTGTGTTAGGGCTAGGAAAAGGGGGTGGGGCCAACACCAGCCAAATACATACTCGGGCAACGCCGGGCATCCAGCTAGTATTATTAATGGGAAAGTTTGGCTGTTTGTTACTAGATCACTCAAAAATGGCTGAACTGATTTGAATGAAATTTGGCACACACATAATTCATTGCCTGGAATAAAATATAGGATACTTTTTATTCCTATAACCAAAAAGTGGGCGGAGACAAATTCAAATTTCACTGGGAAAAATGTAAACTGCAGCCATTCTTACACTGTTAATGGCAGAGTACTTAAACTTTGCACAGTTGGTCACTGGGTGACTGGGATTAATATTCAGAAAAGTGGGTGGAGCCTATAAAAGCCAATCAAAATGTACCTATTGTTTTTCAAATGGAATATTTGATTGCTGCCATTCTTGCACTGTTAAAGGCACAAGCCTCAAACCTGGTACAGTTGATCATTGTGTGACTGGGGTTCAAATTCAAAAAAGGGGGTGGAGCCACAAACAGCCAATCAGATTTGTTTCACTCCAATGCAAATTATTGATGTCAAAGACCGCAAAGCTCACAAACTTGGTCATTGGGTGGCTGGGGTTTAAACTCAGAAAATGTAGTGGAGCCACAAACAGCCAATCAGATTTGTTTCATTTCAATGCAAATTATTGATGCCAAAGACCGCAAAGCTCACAAACTTGGTCATTAAGTAATTGAGTAATTGTGTGTTAGGGTTAGAAAGAGGGTGGAGCTAGAACCAGCCAAATGCATACTCGGACAACGCCAGCTAGTACTATATACACACATGAGATAAAAGTCTTTGGAAAAGGCAAGATCACAGACCAATTTTACCACCTTCCATGTAGTATGAGAGCCATACCTACACAGTCTATTCTATGGAGCTGAACTCCCCATCAGACAGAAATCTTTGCAAGATGCACACAAAGACGCTGTACAAATTCAACAGATCAGTATCTGCAAAAGATCTGTTCCTGCAAAAGATCCATTCCTGCAAAATGCAGTCATAGTCTATGAGATCTGCAGATCCTCATACACACCTTGATTAACAGACATTTATCTGCAGATCAGATCCACCAGGTTGGATCTTCAGATCTGCAGATGATTGTCTGATCTGCAGATGAATGTCTGTTAAACAAGGTGTGTATGATGATCTGCTGATATCAGAGCCGGGACAAGGTCCGCCAGCACCCAAGGCTGAGACTCCAAAGTGCGCCCCTCCATCCCTCCCACCCCAGCCGTCACCCACTGATTGCTATTAGACTAAGAGGCCCCCATGGGCCCACAACCTCCCCAACACCTTAATATCTAGTTATCTGACTTGCAGTCACTGCCATGTATCCCCTTTTCTTATTTCTTTCTGCTTCAAACACAATAAGGAATGACATCTGAATGAATTTTGCGCCCCCTCCTACACTGCGCCCTGAGGCTGGAGCCTCTCCAGCCTATGCCTCGGCCCGGCCCTGGCTGATATCATAGACTATGAATGCATTTTGCAGGAACGTATCTTTGGCAGGAACAGATCTTTGGCAGATACTGATCTGTTGCATGTGTACAGCATCTTTGTGTGCAGCATCTTGCAAAGATTTCTGTCTGATGGGGAGTTCAGCTCCATAGCATAGACTGTGTAGGTATGGCTCTCATACTACATGGAAGTGTGGAAAATTGGTCTGTGATCTTGCCTTTTCCAAAGACTTTTATCTCAAGTGTGTAGCCTTAGACAAAAAGGGGGCAGAGCCCCAAGCAGCCAATCAGATAGCTTTGATTGATAAATTGCTTCCATTCTCACATTATTGATTCCAAGGACCCCAAAGCTCACAAACTTGGACACTGAGTGACTGCGGTGTCAAGGTTACAAAAAGGACGGTGCCAGCAACAACCAATTTTTTAAATGGGAACATTTTTACTGCATCTATACTTACACTGTTAATGGTAGGGTTCTGAAACTTCACACAGTTGGTCACTGGGTGACTGGGATTAATATTCAGTAAAGTGGGTGGAGCCTACAACAGCCAATCAAAATTCACCTATTGATTTTCAAGGGGAATATTTACTTTGCTGCTATTCTTACGCTGTTAATGACTTGGGATTCAAACCTGCTACAGTTGGTGGCTGGGGTTCAAATTCAGAAAAGGGGGCAGAGCTACAAACAGCCAATTTGATTTCTTTGATTGATAAAATGCTTCCATTCTCACATTATTGATGCCAAGGACCCCAAGCCTCACAATACAGAATGCTCTCAGCCAGTGAGATGGAGGGGCACGCACTGCGCATGTGCCGATTGGCCCCAACTGGCCAAACTTACGGGGCTTCTACCAAGAGAATGAGGAGGCAGAGGAAGAAGGTGTGGGAGCAATTGCTGCAGAGAGGGCTGGAGGAAGCCCCAGGTATGTATAAAACTTTTAAATCTATGTGTCTCAGATACAATGTAACCACTTCCCCGCAACAGGCTAGTTCCCTTTAAAACCAGAGCAATTTTCAGCCGTTTTTGCGTGACCGAGTAACGAACATCCAAACATCCAAACATCCGAACTTTCCCATTTATTATATTAGTAGGATGTACAAGCCGTACGACATTAGTAGGGCATGTATGAGATATCTCAAATATTCCTGAATTATAAATGCAAAACAATTATTTGTATGAATTATTTAGTATTTATACAGCACCAACATCTTATTCAGTGCTGTTCAGAGTGTATATAGTCTTGTCAATTAACTGTCCCTCAGAGGGGCACACAGTCTAATTCCCACCATAGTCATATCGTAGTGTACCTATCATAGTCTAGGGCCAGTTTAAGGGGAAGCCAGTTAACTAGACATCTGTATGTTTTTTGTTTTGTTTTTTGTTGTTTGTATTTTGTTCTTTTTTTTTTTTTTGAGGGGATAAAGGGTTAAATAGAAGGATATGCTTATCTTTGCATGATTGTTTAAACACATTAAGCCATAATCAAAAACATGATCCTTTGTATAGTCAAGTATTATGGTAAAAAAAAAAAGTAAAAGAAGGTAAGGGCTTAGAGCAGTGGTCCTCTAACTAAGGCCCGCCGTGGGCCAAATGCGGCCCCCCAAGGCTTTTTCACTGGCCCCTAAACACAATGGGCTTGATTCACAAAAGAGTGCTAACTGTTAGCACGGCCGTTTTCGGGCGAATTTTCGCATCGCGCGATTGCGAATTTCCGCGCGAAATGATAACGGTTTTGCGCGCAAATGCAAATTTCCGCGCGAAATCGATATCATTTTCGCACAAAAATTCGCCGTTGCACGTGAAACAGTTATCGTTTCGCGCGAAAATTCGCGATCGCGCACAATGCGAAAATTCACGCGAAAACGGCCGTGCTAACAGTTAGCACTCTTTTGTGAATCAAGCCCAATGTATAACTTATAGATGATGCCCACTGCACCTTTAAATATTGGTGGCCCGCCCGCATATAGAATAGCAGTGCTGGCACCACCCATCCACATACTGTAGAAGCCAGCAAGCAGTAATTCGCTGGCTTCCAATCCAATTCTGCATCAGGTGACACTGCTGTCCAACTGGATGGCAGGTTGTCACCTGGGTATGCTTCACTGCCTGGTGCAGAAAGATGTTCTTTGGGTGCTGCATGACTGAATGGCTGCTGCTGGGAGTTCTCCTCCGGGCATGATTGGGGGAATCAATACCGAAATTCACCGAAATTCAATGTAATGTTTTTCAACATCATTTTATGTATATTCTGGCCCCCCAGCAGTCTGAAGTATGTTGACCTGGCCCTTTACCGAAAAAGGTTGGGGACCCCTGGCTTAGAGCATAGAGGGAGAGGATCACCCATTAATGGTAAGGACAACTTGTGGATCACCCAACAGCAAACTCTCTTGGAACCATTGACTAAGGCAAAACAATTCAATAATCCAATCTTTAGTGGTTAAAGAGAACCTGAGATGAGGATAATGGCAGTGTTTCTGCATACTTTGGGCTTCCTCCAATCACATGATGTTCATGGGCTCGCCGTCTTCTCTGGCGGCTCTGTTCATTTGTAATAGCTCCAAGTATTCTGGCCAACAATGCTCTTCTGCTCATGTACGGCCCACCCACGCACGCACCTCCCATCGCCCTCCCAGGCAGGGGAGCACAGTGGGGCGCACATGTGGCCTGGCCATGCATGCACAGAAGGCCATGACTGGCCAGATTACCAGGAGCTATTACAATTGAACGGAGCAACCAGAGCGGACACTGAGGAATCCCACAGACCTCATGGGGCCGAAGGAAGCCCCAGGGACGTATAAATACCGGCATTATCCCCATCTCAAGTACCATTTAAAGTATCAATAAAGCTTTCCTAGACATCAAAGATTCACTTTGTGTGAACATCTTTTTTTGTAGAGATGTCTCGGCGCAATCCATGAAACAAACATGGTATAACTTTAAACAAGATTGTTGTAAGGAAGGTGAGGTGGGAGAAATTTACCCCTGTAGAATACCTTTTTCGGCAGCTACAGCCCTACTACAATAGTAGTTGCCAGTTGTCTTCTACCGTTTGTTGCCAAAATAAAGTGAATACTAAAGTGAACTTTAATTTAAATTCCACAGTGTATTGTCATGGTGCTTTTAAGATTGATTTCACATCGTTTGCCTGTTCATCCCTAATTCTGAGTAATACTGCTAGATACTGCTATCCATGAATTCTCATTCAAAAATATCAGTTATAAAGAAGGGTATTAACTTTTTGAATTGTTTACAATTTCCACAGTCCAAATGTGAAGAAATATGCAGAACTTCTGGTGCTGGTCTTTGCTATTAAAGAAATTAACAATGACCACAACCTTCTACCAAACACATCTCTGGGCTATTACATAAGCAATACTTGTGGAGAGTTGAGGCACTCTATCTACTCCACATTAAGAATTCAGTCTGGACCTCGCTTGGAAGCTCCAAACTACACTCTCAAGAGTTATGGCAACCTCGTTGGTTTTATTGGAGATAATGATGTCATGGCAGAATTACTTGGGTTGTATGGCTACACAAAGGTAAGAGTTAGAAAAAAAAAGACCATGGAAGGAGACACTTACAGGCCGATTTACTGGAATTTGACTACAGAAGAGCGGTAATGACTGAGCAAAATGTCTGAGTTCTTTCTTTCAGCGAATTGGCCCCAAATCTGCTTGTGAACCTGGCACTTAAGTTCAAAATGTGACTAACTTAGGCAAGCATGAGAATCAACTTGATAGTAACCATCAATATCTGATCATTTGATAGTGATGGACCGAACATCAAATTTTTTGTTCCGTGGGTGCAAAAGCAAATTTACCATGAATGTTCATGGGGCGACCTCCATAGACTTTAATGGCAGGTGAATGTCTAAAATTGGCTTCCAACTTTAGCGGTTAATAGCCCCCGTGCTAGAAACACCAAATTTTAGGGTATGTTTAACCACTTGCCGACCGCACACTGCCAAAGTGTGGCGGCAAAGTGGCATGCCCAGGACCACGTAACGCCAGTTGGCAACGGGTCCTGGGACTTCCGCTGGCCAGGGATCATGCGCTGTGATGCGCGCGCATCCACTGGCAATAGGCTCCGCCCACCCACGATGTCAACTCGTCGGCCGATCGGAAGCGATGGTGGGTTGTTAGCCCCTCGATTGCCACTATAGAAGCGTATAATACACTTTGTAATGTATACAATATACAAAGCGTATTATACAGGCTGCCTCCTGCCCTAGTGGTCCCTGCCCTGGTGGTCCCAGTGATCGAGGGACCACCAGGGCAGGCTGCAGCCCTCCCTGTCTGCACCCAAGCACACTGATCTGCCCCCTCCACCCCCTGATTGCCCACAGCACCCCTCAGACCCCCCCTGCCCACCCCCCAGATCCCTGTTTGCACCCAATCACCCCCCTAATCACCCATCAATCACTCCCTGTCACTATCTGTCAACGCTATTTTTTAGATTAGGTCCTAAGCTGCCCCCTCGGGGCTCCTGATCACCCCCCCCCACCCCCTCAGATCCTCCCCAGACCCCCCCCCCCATACCCCCCCACCCGTGTACTGTATACATCTATTCTCCCCTGTAATCACCTGTCAATCACCTGTCAATCACAAATCAATCACCCCCTGTCACTGCCACCCATCAGCTCAGACCCTAACCTGCCCCTTGTGGGCACCTGATCACTCGCCCACACCCTCAGATTGCCCACAGACCCACCCTCAGATCACCTCTGAAAGTGCGTTGTTTACATCTGCTCTCCCCTCTAATCACCCAGTGATCACCCATCAATCACCCATCAAACACTCCGTCACCACCTGCCACTGCTACCCATCAGATCAGACCCTAATCTGCCCCTTGCGGGCACCCAATCACCCACCACACCCTCAAATAGCCCCCCAGACCCCCTCTGATAAACTCGCCAGTGCATTGCTTGCATATATTCTCCCCTGTAATCACCTACTGATCACCTATCAATCACCCCGTCACCCCCTGTCACTGCTACCCATCAGATTAGACCCTAATCTGCCCCTTGCGGGCACCCAATCACCCGCCCACACCCTCAGATAGCCCCACAGACCACCTCTGATCAACTTGCTAGTGCACTGCTTGCATATATGCTCACCTGTAATCACCTACTGATCACCTATCAATCACCTCGTCACCCCCTGTCACCACCTGTTACTGCTACCCATCAGATTAGACCCTAATCTTCCCCTTGTGGGCACCCAATCATCCGCCCACACCCTCAGATAGCCCGCCAGACCCTCTCTGATCAACTCGCCGGTGCATTGCTTGCATATATTCTCCCCTGTAATCACCTACTGATCACCTATCAATCACCCCGTCACCCCCTGTCACCACCTGTCACTGCTACCCATCAGATCAGACCCTATTCTGCCCCTTTGCGGGCACCCAATCACCCGCCCACACCCTTAGATAGCCCCCAGACCCCCTCTGATCACCTCCCCAGTGCATTATTTACACCTGTTCTCCCCTCTAATCACCCACTGATCATCCATCAATCACCCATCAATCACCCCCTGTCACCACCTGTCACTGCTACCCATCATATCCATCAGATCAGACCCTCATCTGCCCCTTGCGGGCACCCAATGACCGGCCCACACCCTCAGATCACACTCAGATACCCCCGATCACCTCCCCAGTGCATTGCTTGCATCTATTCCCCCCTCTATTCACACCCTAAAACACCCATCAATTGCCTCCTGTCACCCCCTAGCACACCTACCCATCAAATCAGGCCCTAATTTGCCCTGTGTGGGCTCCTGATCACTCGGCCTAACTCTCAGATCCCCCTCAGACCCCCTTCCGATCACCTCCCCAGTGTATTGATTGCATCTATTCTCCCCTCTAATCACCCCCTGAGACACCCATTAATCACCTCCTGTCACACCCCTAGCACTCCTATTGTTATAATTGAAGCTTTTATGAATATTTCCAGTGGATGTCTTTGTTCTCCAGATTAATAGGCGTTTGAGCGGAAATAATTTTTAAGTGAGGTTTATTGTATCCGATTATAAAAATACAAAGTCCATAGTACAAATCTTCTAAGTAAAATGAAAAGAGTTATTAAAGATCTTAAATAAAATAAGAATTAAATAAAGTTCCTTTGTCTTGAAATGTCTGTGAGAATAGTAGGACTTAAATATGTATGCATCAGTCCAAAGTCCATCTGAGAATGACCAGCGTGTGTGTGACCAGACTCAACTTCCCTCCTCCTTATTTAAATAACAACTAAGCTTATGACGTCTCAGGCTCCCGGCTGCCTTCTGATTGGTTGATTCAAATGATACGAACTCCTATCTGCTAACATATATAAATTTATATACTAAACAAATGTACTCATTAATATTAAAATCTATCTACTCATTAATAACTATGTATATGTTCTTACATATAACTCACTATTCTAAAGATGCTATAATTATTATACAAATACAGTCTTGTTAGAATTCTTGGGTAACTCCTATTCAAGGTTTGAAAGAGAGTTAAACAGGCTGTTTTGTCCAGTGCTGGCAAAGGAATTTCCCATCCTCCAACCCTCAATAATAGAAGCCAGATGGCTAGCTACCTTGTGGGGGAGAAAGTATCTCATGTTACTGAGGGGGTTGGGGTGGCATATACTTCTCCTTCAAGCTACTTTTAGGACAGAAAAATGATGACAAAGACTCTTGTACTATAATAGAAGCCAAACCTCATCTCCATAAACCCCTAGTTCACCTTCCAATATTTCCAAATGGGAGATTACTTCCACTAATTAAATAACCTCAGATATAAGTCTAATCAACAGGATCCTTGTCAATTAAACTTTATCCAAATATAATATTTCACCTATCCATCAGATCAGGCCCTAATTTGCCCCCTGCGGGCTTCTGATCACCCGGCCAAACCCTCACCTGCCCCACCACAGTGACAGAATTTTTTTTTTTTCTGATCACTGCTGGTACGACTTCATTGTGGCTGAGACCAACCGTTATGCCACACAATACGCAACCGCCAATCCAAGAAGCTACTATGCCCACCCTTTTCCGTGGAAGCCACTCCAAGTTTCCGAATGTAACATTTTTGGGGGCCTTCTCTTTAACATGGGTCTAGTCAAAAAGAATGTATTGCGGTTTTATTGGTCTACGCACCCAATACATCACATGCCCATGTTCTCTGCTGCCATGTCCAGGTCACGATTTGAGAACATCCTGTGCTTCCTGCACTTCAGTGCCAATACAACCTGTCATCCAAGAGGCCACCCTGCTTCTGACCGGTTCCACAAAATTTGGCCCCTCATAGACCACCTGTCATCAAAATTTGTAGATGCTTATACCCCTGAACAGTCATTTTGAGGCATTTGGTTTCTAGAGTACTTCTCACGGTTTTGGGCCCCTAAAATGCCAGGGCCGTATAGGAACCCCACAAGTGACCCCATTTTAGAAAGAAGACTCCCCAAGGTATTCCATTAGGTGTATGATGAGTTCATAGAAGATTTTATTTTTTGTCAAAAGTTAGTGGAAATTGATTTTCATTGTTTTTTTTTTTCACAAAGTGTCATTTTCCACTAACTTTTGACAAAAAATAAAATCTTCTACAAACTCACCATACACCTAACGGAATACCTTTGGGTGTCTTCTTTCTAAAATGGAGTCACTTGTGGGGTTCCTATACTGCCCTGGCATTTTAGGGGCCCTAAACCGCGAGGAGTAGTCTTGAAACCAAATGTCTCAAAATGACCTGTGAATAGGACGTTGGGCCCCTTAGCGCACCTAGGCTGCAAAAAAGTGCCACACATGTGGTATTGCCGTACTCAGGAGAAGTAGTATAATGTGTTTTGTGGTGTATTTTTACACATACACATGCATTATACTACTTCTCTTGAGTACGGCAATACCACATGCGTGACACTTTTTGCACCCTAACTGCGCTAAGGGGCTCAAAGTCCAGTGAGTACCTTTAGGATTTCACAGGTCATTTTGAGACATTTGGTTTCAAGACTACTCCTCACGGTTTAGGGCCCCTAAAATGCCAGGGCAGTATAGGAACCCCACAAATGACCCCATTTTAGAAAGAAGACACCCCAAGGTATTCTGTTAGAAGTATGGTGAGTTCATAGAAGATTTTATTTTTTGTCACAAGTTAGCGGAAAATGACACCTTGTGAAAAAAAACTCGTAACGGAATACCTTGGGGTATCTTCTTTCTAAAATGGGGTCATTTGTGGGGTTCCTATACTGACCTGGCATTTCAGGGGCCCTAAACCGTGAGGAGTAGTCTTGAAACCAAATGTCTCAAAATGACCTGTGAAATCATAAAGGTACTTATTGAACTTTGGGCCCCTTAGCGCAGTTAGGGTGCAAAAAAGTGCCACACATGTGGTATCGCTGTACTCAGGAGAAGTAGTATAATGTGTTTTGGGGTGTATTTTTACATATACCCATGCTGGGTGGGAGAAATATATCTGTAAATGACAATTTTTTGATTTGTTTACACACAATTGTCCATTTACAGAGATATTTCTCCCACCCAGCATGAGTATGTGTAAAAATACACTGCAAAAAACATTATACTACTTCTCCTGAGCACGGCGATACCACATGTGTGGCACTTTTTTGCACCCTAACTGCGCTAAGGGGCCCAAAGTCCAATGAGTACCTTTATGATTGCACAGGTCATTTTGAGACATTTGGTTTCAAGACTACTCCTCACGGTTTAGGGCCCCTAAAATGCCTGGGCAGTGTAGGAACACCACAAATGACCCCATTATAGAAAGAAGACACCCCAAGATATTCAGTTAGGAGTATGGTGAGTTCATAGAATATTTTATAGAGGAAACTAGCTGATGACCCGGCGCTGCCCGGGTATGTATTTGGCTGGTGTTGACTCCACCCACTTCTTCTAACCCTAACACACAAACACTCAATGACCAAGTGTGTGAACTTTGGTGTCTTTGACATCAATAATGAGTACTTTCCCAGTGAAATGAAACAAATTGGATTGGCTGTGGCTTCACCCCCTTTTCTAAATTTGAACCCCAGTGACCCAATAACCAACTGTACTAGGTTTGAGGCTTGTGCCATTAACAGTGCAAAAATGGCAGCAATTTTAATATTCCCCTTGAAAATCAACAGGTGAATTTTGATTGGATTGTTAGGCTCCACCCACTTTTCTGAATATTAATCCCAGTCACCCAGTAACCAACTGTGCAAAGTTTGAGAACCCTGCCATTAACAGTTAAGTGGGGCTGCAGTTTTTCCCCAGGGAAATCTGTTTTTGACTCAACCCTCTTTTTGTAACCTTGTAACCTTGACACACAGCCACTCACTCAAGAAATCTGATTGGCTGTTTGTGTCTCCACCCCTTTAGTGAATTTGAACCCCAGTCACTTAATGACTAACTGTAGCAGGTTTGAGGCCTCTGCCATTAACAGTGTAAGAATGGCAGCAGTTTCAATATTCCTCTTGAAAATCAATAGGTGAATTTTGATTGGGTGTTGTAGGCTGCACCCACTTTTCTGAATATTAATCTCAGTCACCCAGTGACCAACTGTGTCAAGTTTGAGAAGCCTACCATTAACAGTGTAAGAATAGGGGGGCCTGTCCGCTGCGCAGCCACGCTGGACGTGTAGTGCCTGAGCTCCACAAGATACCCTATAAAGCGGCAGTAATAAGCACACCAGAGTGGGTGAAAGTGCTCCAAATTGAGACCCAGCATGTCGGAAGCCCCAATGGACCTGGAGACCTCCATGAAGAGGAAAAAAAAACACACAGAAACCACACAAGATCCCGGAACTGTTCGCGGGCATGCAGGCTCGCGCAAACACCAAAGATGGTGGAGGGGGGAGGAACACGGCATCGGCCTCAACTCTGAACACATCCACCGAGGGTAACCTGGCGAACTCACCCCCTACGGATCCTTTGGGTGACTCCTCACCAGAGACTGGGTCCCCGACTTCCAGGAGTCCGGTGAAATCTAGGATGAAGCTCTAGGAGCCCGACGAGCAGGTAGGCCCGGCAGCCATTTTAACTCCTACCCTCACAGAACAGTGTACGCAGCTGGAACACTTCCCTGCATCCGAGCAAGCCATAACCCAATCCTACCTCAAAGACATGCTAGTCACACTTAAATCTTCCCTATCGGCAGAGTTTCTACAAATTACAAACAACTTGCAGATGTCAGTAAGCTGCCTTGGGGACAGAGTAGCATCCATTGAACAAAGCGTAGCCATGCTCACTACAGAACACAACAAGTCGGTGGATTGCTGGGAGGAAAATAACCAAGAGATTGCCTGGCTTAAACAAAAGGCTTCTGACTTGGAAGATCGGAATAGAAGAAGTAATTTGAAGTTTAGAGGGGTTGAAGAAACTGTCCAACAAGCACAACTAAAAGATTTTATTGGATCTTTAGTCCAAAAAGTTCTGCCGCACCTATCTGATATCGAAAGATCGATTGAAAGAATCCACAGACTCCCCAAACCAAAACACCTGCCAGACAGTGTCCCAAGGGACATAATCTGCAACTTCCAGTTCTATCATACTAAAGAGAGCCTCCTACATCATATTAAACAAAACGGGTCCCTTCCTGACCCTTACAAAATGATCACACTATATTCAGACCTTTCACAGGCCACACTGGCAAAAAGACGATCCCTGAACCCAATCACTAAAATTTTGAGAGACAACAAAATCCTATATCACTGGAGCTTCCCTACCAAACTACTAGTCACCAGAGGGGGGAAAACAATCTCTATTCAAGCAACTGAGGATGGCTACAAACTCCTATCCTCCTGGGGTCTGCAATTTGACAAAGACATCCCTAAACTTCAGAGATCCCCCCCAGCTAATAAAGTCACCCAAAACTGGCAACTAGTATCGTGAGGGTATCACAGAACTCAGATGATTCCACCTGATTGTATGACCATAATGACCTTATTCTTCCTAGGGATACTGAGTCATTACTTCCCCCATCATGGAGGATCCCCTGTTAACCTACATACTTATGATGGTTCTATTCAGGACTCTCCAATTTCTGTTTGGCGGTTTAACCCAATGTGCTTACAGGTTTCCATAGAGAAGATAACACAAAGAAAGTCATCTACCTCCCCCCCTCCCACTACCCTGATACGTTTCTGGACTACGCTAATCTTAAGATCCTTGCTACAAATTTGGTTCTCTTTTCATGCTACCTCCCTCCAATATGGTGAATCTGATGTCCATTAATGCCAAGGGACTTAATACGCCAGTCAAGAGACACTCCTTATGGAGAAAAGCTTCTCAACTTAAAACAGACATCCTGTTTGTCCAGGAAACCCACTTAATGGACAGTAAAACGCCTTCCTGCTCTAATCCTAACTACCCGCAAATCATCTACAACAATTTCCATAAGAAAAAAAGGGGCCTATTAGTAGCCTTCCACAAAGACTTAGAAGTGAACATCATTTCCACGGAGAAAGACACACAGGGATGTTTTCTTCTGATCGAGTGCACCATCAATAAAACACCCTGCACACTAATCAATATATACGCCCCGAACTCTGGTCAACTCAAATTTTTAAAGAACATTTTTTTCAAAAACCCGAGATTTAAAACATCAGGGCTTACTTATTGGAGGGGACTTTAATTCAATTTGGGACTCTAAGATGGACACTTCGAACCATCGGGTTAAGAACTCTACAAGCTTTGCCTCTCTTACCAGCAAATGGAGAATCTTACATGGGGGAGAAAAAGACTTCACATTTTTCTCTCATGGTCACCATTCCTATTCCAGGATAGACTACTTCTGGGTTAACATATGGCTTCTTCAAAAAATTATAGATTCCACAATACAACCCATAACTTGGTACAACCACTCCCCCATTACCTTAAAAATAGACCTATCTGCACCTCCACCCTCTAGCCCCCCATGGAGACTAAACAATGCCCTGTTACTCTCGGAAACAAATAAGAAAGAAATTTTATATAATATTACAGAATACTTTCAAATTAATGAAGGGAAGGAAGTTGGAGTCTCCACAGTCTGGTCAGCGTTTAAAGCGGTCATTAGAGGTCACTTGATAAAAATAGGGGCCCGCACAAAAAAAACCAAAGAGGCAGAATTTACTAAACTACTTTCCCTTATCAAAGAGGCTGAGAAATCCCATAAAAAGGATCCATCTCTAGCAAAGGAGAGAATCATCTTCACGCTAAGGCAGAACCTTAAAAATTACTTAATTGCAGAGCATGAATCTCGGCTAGCTAGGTTGAAACTCTCCTACTACCACCAACACAATAAAGGAAACTCTACTCTAGCTAAACATATACAACATAAACAGGCTAAAGCTAAAATACCTAAGCTAGTTCACCCTTTCTCTAAGGCTACACTAAGCAACCCCCAAGAGATAGCAGACGTGTTTAGTGATTTTTACAAAGCACTATATAACCTAAAAGATGATGCAAATACTCCTCAACCAACCAACCAGACCATCACAAAATTCCTGTCCGCAATTAAGTTACCCCATATTTCGGAACAACAATTAAATTCTCTTAACTCCCAGTTCTCAGTCTCTGAAGTACTCAACACCATACTAAAAACCAAATCAAACAAAGCTCCAGGCCCAGACGGCTTCACTAATGAGTTTTATAAAATCTTTGCCCCATTCCTTGCCCCGAAATTGGCAAAACTATTCTCTGGATCAATCCCCCCGGAATTCACCAAAGCCATCATAACAGTAATTCCCAAACCAGGGAAAGACCAGACAAACATCTCCAACTTTCGTCCCATATCATTACTAAATAGCGACTTGAAACTGTACTCTAAACTGCTCGCAAACAGGTTATTTGATTTACTCCCCAATCTCTTAGCACTGGATCAGGTGGGTTTCACAAAGAGCAGACAAGCAGCTGATGGAACTAGAAGGATTATCAATGTACTTCACTCGGTGGGCCAGGGTCGGAGGCCTTCTCTGCTTCTGGCTTTGGATGCGGAGAAGGCCTTTGACAGGGTCCACTGGGGGTTCCTGAGTGAGGTCCTAATAAAATTTGGGTTTAACCACTTGCCGACCGCACGCTTATACCGTGCGTCGGCAAAGTGGCAGCTGCAGGACCAGCGACGCAGTTCTGCGTCGTCAGCTGCAGGCTGATTAATCAGGAAGCAGCCGCTCGCGCGAGCGGCTGCTTCCTGTCAATTCACGGCGGGGGGCTCCGTGAATAGCCTGCGGGCCGCCGATGGCGGCTCGCAGGCTAAATGTAAACACAAGCGGAAATAATCCGCTTTGTTTACATTTGTACGGCGCTGCTACGCAGCAGCGCCGTAAGGCAGATCGGCAATCCCCGGCCAATCAGCGGCCGGGGATCACCGCCATGTGACAGGGGACGTCCTGTCACTGGCTGCACAGGACGGATAGCGTCCTGTGCAGCCCCGATCACCAGGGGGGGAGCAGGTAGGAGAGGGAGGGGGGAATTTCGCTGCGGAGGGGGGCTTTGAGGTGCCCCCCCCGCAACACCCAGCAGGCAGAAGAGATCAGACCCCCCCAGCACATCATCCCCATAGGGGGGAAAAAAGGGGGGCAATCTGATCTCTCTGCCTGCTACCTGATCTGTGCTGGGGGCTGCAGAGCCCACCCAGCACAGATCAGTAAAAACAGCGCTGGTCCTTAAGGGGGGGTAAAGGGTGGGTCATCAAGTGGTTAAAGGGAAAATCCATCAAGCCATTATGGCTCTTTATGAAACCCCCTCAGCGAATGTCAACGTTTCTGGGTTTCTGTCAAAGTCATTTGAAATATCTAACGGAACCAGGCAGGGGTGCCCCCTATCCCCTCTTATTTTTGTCCTGGTGATGGAAACTCTTGCAGAAACAATTAGAGCCGATACGGAAATCAAAGGTATCCTCTCAGGGAAGATAGCCCCAAAAATCAGTCTATTTGCAGACGATGTGCTTCTATCCCTTACTGACCCCTTTAACTCCCTCAAGCATGTCTGTCATACCCTTCAGGAGTTTTCTAAAGCATCCTTATATAAAGTAAATTAATCTAAATCCTCCATGCTAAGCATACATGTCCCTCCAATCATGAAGAAACAAATCTCCAAAGAGTACCCCTTCCCTTGGGCTCCCAAGCAAATATCCTACTTAGGAGTAGCGATCCCAGCTACCACAAAAAAAAATCTATACGACCAACTTTCCTACCCTCCTGGCAAATGTTAAAGCAGACCTTACACTACTTTACAAATTTGAATTTTTAATAATGGGCAAAATAGCTGCTTATAAAATGGTAGTTCTACCGAAAATTTTATATTATTTTAGAACCCTCCCCATCTATATCCCCTCAGTATTCTTTAAAGATGTAAACAGAATAATTTCCACATATCTATGGAAGGGAGGCAAACATATACTCTCTCTCCCTACTCTCATGACCCCTGTACAAAAAGGAGGCTTCGGCCTACCAAACCTCCAACTTTACTACTACGCATCCATAGAGATGAGCGTAGTGACGTAATTACGATTTTGCGAAATTTCGCGTAATTAGTGTAATTACGATTATGGACGTAAGTACCAAATCGTAATGAAGAAGGATTTCGCGAAATTTCGCGTAAGCGTAATTTTCGCGTAATTTTTGCATTACATCGGGTATTACGAAATTAATGCGTATGGCCATGCTCCCAAGCGGAGAAGTTGACGCATGGATCAATGTTAGGTAGCCGCCGACTTTAACGGTTAATAGCAAAGCCCCCTTAAATGCTAAGAGCCTCAAATTTGGAGAATATATTAAGGAGATCAGGAGGAATAAGAGGAAAAAAATTTTTTTCAAAAAGACCTTATAGTTTTTGAGAAAATCGCTGTTAAAGTTTCAAAGTTAAAATGTATACATTTAAAAACCCGCCGACTTTAACGGTTAATAGCAAAGCCTGCTTAAAGTTTAGGAACACCAAATTCCCAGGGTATATTAAGGGGATCAGTGGGAATAAGAGGAAAAAATTTTTTTCAAAAAGACCTTATAGTTTTTGAGAAAATCGATTTTTAAGTTTCAAGGGCGAAAATGTCTTTTAAATGCGGAAAATGTCCGGTTTTTTTGCACAGGTAACAATAGTGTATTATTTTCATAGATTCCCCCAAGTGGGAAGAGTTTTACTTACTTCGTTCTGAGTGTGGGAAATATAAAAAAAAAACGACGTGGGGTCCCCCCCTCCCAGACCTCTTTAACCCCTTGTCCCCCATGCAGGCTGGGATAGCCAGAATGCGGAGCACCGGCCGCGTGGGGCTCCGCACCCTGACTATACCAGCCCACATGGTCCATGGATTGGGGGGTCTCGGAAGGGGAGGGGCAGCCAAGCTTTCCCCTCCCCCTCCGAGCCCTTGTCCAATCCAAGGACAAGGGGCTCTTCTCCACCTCCGATGGGCGGTGGAGGTGGAGGCCGCGATTTCCTGTGGGGGAGGTTCATGGTGGAATCTGGGAGTCCCCTTTAAAAAGGGGTCCCCCAGATGCCCACCCCCCCTCCCAGGAGAAATGAGTATAGAGGTACTTGTACCCCTTACCCATTTCCTTTAAGAGTTAAAAGTAAATAAACACACAGACACTTAGAAAAAGTATTTTAATTGAACAAAAAACATAACCACGAAAAAAGTCCTTTAATATTCTTAATTAACCATTAATACTTACCTGTCCCTTTAAAAGCCAGTTCCCACGCAATATCCTCAGAAATATACTAATCAGTTACAATGTAACAAAGTTATTACAATGTAACAACTTTGTTACATTGTAACTACGCCGCACCCGACGTCACTCGCCGCCACCGCCGCGTCTGCGCTGACCCGACAGAGCTCTGAGCTATATAGCTCAGAGCTCCCTAAGCATCTTTGTATTTGGGCTCCAAGGAGCCCCATTGGTCCTTAGCAGACCAATGGGGTTCCTTTAAATCAGAAGGAACCCCATTGGTCTGCTAAGGACCAATGGGGCTCCTTGGAGCCCAAATACAAAGATGCTAAGAGAGCTCTGAGCTATATAGCTCAGAGCTCTGTCGGGTCCGTGCAGGGACGCTAAGTCCCCGCCGCCTCCCGCTGTCCTCCCCGCCTCTTCACATGTCACCCACATGTCACCCACATGTGGGTGACATGTGGGTGACAGATGTGGGCGGGGTGGACAGCGGGAGAGGGCGGGGACTTAGCGTCCCGCACGCACCCGACAGAGCTCTGAGCTATATAGCTCAGAGCTTTCTTAGCATCTTTGTATTTGGGCTCCAAGGAGCCCCATTGGTCCTTAGCAGACCAATGGGGTTCCTTCTGATTTAAAGGAACCCCATTGGTCTGCTAAGGACCAATGGGGCTCCTTGGAGCCCAAATACAAAGATGCTTAGGGAGCTCTGAGCTATATAGCTCAGAGCTCTGTCGGGTCAGCGCAGACGCGGCGGTGGCGGCGAGTGACGTCGGGTGCGGCGTAGTTACAATGTAACAAAGTTGTTACATTGTAATAACTTTGTTACATTGTAACTGATTAGTATATTTCCGAGGATATTGCGTGGGAACTGGCTTTTAAAGGGACAGGTAAGTATTAATGGTTAATTAAAGGGGCACTATGGCGAAAAATTGTAAAATTTAAAATGTGTGCTAACATATACAAATAAGAAGTACATTTCCTCCAGAGTAAAATGAGCCATAAATTACTTTTCTCCTATGTTGCTGTCACCTACAGTAAATAGTTGAAATCTGAAATTACCGACAGATTTTGGGCTAGCCCATCTTCTCATAGGGGGGTTCTCAGGGTTTTCTTTATTTTTAAAAGCACTTAGTGAATGGCAGTTGCTCTGTCCAACTGCCAACATAGTGTGCAGTGAGCAGGGAGGCTGGCCAGTATCTTTGCATAAAGATTTTTCAGGGAATGTCTTAATAAAGAATAAAGGCCATGCTGAGAATCCCCTAAAGAGAGATGGACTAGCCCAAAATCTGTCGGTAATATCAGATTTCTACTACCTACTGTAAGTGACAGCAACATAGGAGAAAAGTAATTTATGGCTCATTTTACTCAGGAAGAAATGTACTTCTTATTTGTCTATGTTTGCACATATTTTAATTTTTACAATTTTTCGCCATAGTGCCCCTTTAAGAATATTAAAGGACTTTTTTCGTGGTTATGTTTTTTGTTCAATTAAAATACTTTTTCTAAGTGTCTGTGTGTTTATTTACTTTTAACTCTTAAAGGAAATGGGTAAGGGGTACAAGTACCTCTATACTCATTTCTCCTGGGAGGGGGGGTGGGCATCTGGGGGACCCCTTTTTAAAGGGGACTCCCAGATTCCACCATGAACCCCCCCCCCCCCCCCAGGAAATCGCGGCCTCCACCTCCACCGCCCATCGGAGGTGGAGAAGAGCCCCTTGTCCTTGGATTGGACAAGGGCTCGGAGGGGGAGGGGAAAGCTTGGCTGCCCCTCCCCTTCCGAGACCCCCCAATCCATGGACCATGCGGGCTGGTATAGTCAGGGTGTGGAGCCCCACGCGGCCGGTGCTCCGCATTCTGGCTATCCCAGCCTGCATGGGGGACAAGGGGTTAAAGAGGTCTGGGAGGGGGGGACCCCACGTCGTTTTTTTTTTATATTTCCCACACTCAGAACGAAGTAAGTAAAACTCTTCCCACTTGGGGGAATCTATGAAAATAATACACTATTGTTACCTGTGCAAAAAAAACTGACATTTTCCGCATTTAAAAGACATTTTCGCCCTTGAAACTTAAAAATCGATTTTCTCAAAAACTATAAGGTCTTTTTGAAAAAAAAATTTTTCCTCTTATTCCCACTGATCCCCTTAATATACCATGGGAATTTGGTGTTCCTAAACTTTAAGCAGGCTTTGCTATTAACCGTTAAAGTCGGCGGGTTTTTAAATGTATACATTTTAACTTTGAAACTTTAACAGCGATTTTCTCAAAAACTAAGGTCTTTTTGAAAAAAAAATGTTTCCTCTTATTCCTCCTGATCTCCTTAATATATTCTCCAAATTTGAGGCTCTTAGCATTTAAGGGGGCTTTGCTATTAACCCTTAAAGTCGGCAGCTTTTTTATATTATACGGAGCGTTACGGTTTAACGCGAAATTACGGTAGCGTTTAATGCAAAATTACGGCATGAACGAAACGCGAAATTACGCGTTGAAAATTACGCTTACGGTATTTTCAATTACGATTTTAATGGCAATTACGCTACCGCAATTTCGCATCGTAATCGCGAATTTCGCATGCGTAATTATAGTAATGCGAAATTACTAAAATTTCGGCTCAACTCTACGCATCCATACTAGATATGTCTCAGTACTAATCCCCTTCCGCTCCTGAAAAATATTGGGTTTCCCAGGAAGCACCCTATAGCAAATCCCCACTCCCAAATTTAATCTCCCTGCCATGGAATAACCTCCCATCAATCCCACTAGCCCATCCTGTGATTAACCCCACGCTAGCGGCCTGGGAATTTGTGGAAAATAATATTCCCCAAACACAACATGACAAACACATCACTACCCCTATTCAGACCCTCCAAGCAGCCAATCCATACCAGATTTAAAATTGACCAGCTGGATAGAAGCGGGAATATTACATGTAGAGGATATCCATGAGGATAAAATAAAGCCTTTCTCATATCTGAAGTGGAAATAGCACACCTATTTATGGCAAATAAACCTAAAAAAGTTACTCTCCACCCTGACATATGGAACGTCCTCTTCACAGATAAATATAGAAAGGGGGGCATATCATTCTGGTATAACCTGCTCACTTCCCTTATCACCTCCCCCATACAGAAATATTTAAGAATATGGGAATATGACCTGCGAACTTCTTTTCCAATACAAACACTTTACTTTGCCCTAGCTTCAATTAAAAAATACTCCAAATGCCAGTCCCACTCAGAGACTGCCAGGAAGATAATCTTTAAATGGTACTTGTCTCCACATCTACTCTCTAAAATGTCGGTAAAATACACGTCGAACTGCTGGAGGAACTGCCAGCAACTCGGCACAATCTCACACATATTATGGTCGTGCCCAAAACTAACTTCCTTCTGGAACCAAACCTCCAAGCTTTTAACAGCTATAACAGGCATTAACACCTCCATGACACCCCAACTAGCCCTATTTTTGATAGGGGTGAACCAATACCCATCCGAACTCAGGCTGGTAATCACACACATCTTATGCGCTGCTAGGCACCTGATACTGAGTAACTGGAAACAAACCACCATCCCTACTCTACCTCAACTCCTAAACCTAGTATACCAGAATCTCAAAATGGAACATCTCCTTAGACTAGCATTTAGCATGCCAGCATTTGGCGAGACACATGGTCCTTTGACTGGGGTAACTTCCTAACAATAAACTAAATACCATCGGGTCCTTGGCAAGTCTGTAACCATCCATAGACATTACACCTGTCTAAGAAGAACCAACATCTCACTATAATAATCATAAACGTATCACCCCCCCCCCCCTCCCTTTCCCTCCCTGGTCCTCCCCCTCTGAGAGACTTTCTTCCCTAACTGTATGCCTCAGTCATTGTAGAAGTAGACTGAGGCCTAGGCAGTTTGGATTCTACTATATAAAGGCTCCTATAGGCACTTCACTTTAATGAGCGTTATATAGCTGTTAAGGTACAATGCTAGATTCAAATCTAGGAACAGTTAACTTTGTTAATAAACATAGGAATTATAGTTTTTAGTTTTTATTGTTCTCTTTTTCTGTAGCTATAAGCTTTGTTAACCTAACATGTATTCTAAGATATTCACCTACAGTAATGTATGTTTATGTAACCACTGTGCCACGAAGCATTGTTAATGTTTCTGGTCGGTTAGACCAATGACTTGTTTATAAAACTTCAATAAAAATCTATTTACAAAAAAAACAGTGTAAGAATAGCTGCAGTTTATATTTTCCCATGTAAAAAAAATGTAGTTGTTGTTGGGGCCGCCCACTTTTTCTAACCTTGACATACAGTCACTCAATTACCAAGTTTATGAGCTTTGGGGTCCTTGGTATCAATAATTTGCATATTCCCATTGAAATTAAACAAATCTGATTGGCTGTTTGTGGCTCTGCTCGTTTCTGAATTTGAACCCCGGTCACCCAGTGACCAACTGTACCAGGTTTGAGGCATCTGCTATTAACAGTGTAAGAATAGCAGCAATTTAAATATTCCCCTTGAAAATCAACAGATGAATTTTGATTGGCTGTTGTAGACTCCATTCATGTTCCTGAATATTAATCCCAGTCACCCAGTGACCAACTGTGCAAAGTTTGAGAACCCTACCATTAACAGTGTAAGAAGGGCTGCAGTATATGTTTGGATATTTGTTTTTGGCTCCACCCACTTTTCGTAACCTTGACACACAGTCACTCAATGACCAAGTTTGTGAGCTTTCAGGTTCCTGGCATCAAAAATGTGCTAATGGAAGCAGTTTATCCAGCAAAATACCTTTGGGTGTCTTCTTTCTAAAATGGAGTCACTTGTGGGGTTCCTATACTGCCCTGGCATTTTAGGGGCCCTAAACCGTGAGGAGTAGTCTTGAAACCAAATGTCTCAAAATGACCTGTGAATAGGACGTTGGGCCCCTTAGCGCACCTAGGCTGCAAAAAAGTGCCACACATGTGGTATTGCCGTACTCAGGAGAAGTAGTATAATGTGTTTTGGGGTGTATTTTTACACATACACATGCTGTCCATTTATATTTCTCCCACCCAGCATGGGTATGTGTAAAAATACACCCCAAAACACATTATACTACTTCTCCTGAGTACGGCAATACCACATGCGTGACACTTTTTGCACCCTAACTGCGCTAAGGGGCTCAAAGTCCAGTGAGTACCTTTAGGATTTCACAGGTCATTTTGAGACATTTGGTTTCAAGACTACTCCTCACGGTTTAGGGCCCCTAAAATGCCAGGGCAGTATAGGAACCCCACAAATTATCCCATTTTAGAAAGAAGACACCCCAAGGTATTCTGTTAGAAGTATGGTGAGTTCATAGAAGATTTTATTTTTTGTCACAAGTTAGCGGAAATTGAGTTTTATTGTTTTTTTTTCACAAGGTGTCATTTTTCGCTAACTTGTGACAAAAAATAAAATCTTCTATGAACTCACCATACTCGTAATGGAATAGCTTGGGGTGTCTTCTTTCTAAAATGGAGTCATTTGTGGGGTTCCTATACTGACCTGGCATTTTAGGGGCCCTAAACCGTGAGGAGTAGTCTTGAAACCAAATGTCTCAAAATGACCTGTGAAATCATAAAGGTACTTATTGGACTTTGGTCCCCTTAGCGCAGTTAGGGTGCAAAAAAGTGCCACACATGTGGTATCGCTGTACTCAGGAGAAGTAGTATAATGTGTTTTTGGGTGTATTTTTACATATACCCATGCTGGGTGGGAGAAATATATCTGTAAATGACAATTTTTTGATTTGTTTACACACAATTGTCCATTTACAGAGATATTTCTCCCACCCAGCATGAGTATGTGTAAAAATACACTGCAAAAAAACATTATACTACTTCTCCTGAGCACGGCGATACCACATGTGTGGCACTTTTTTTGCACCCTAACTGCGTTAAGGGGCCCAAAGTCCAATGAGCAACCTTTATGATTGCACAGGTCATTTTGAGACATTTGGTTTCAAGACTACTCCTCACGGTTTAGGGCCCCTAAAATGCCTGGGCAGTGTAGGAAGACCACAAATGACCCCATTATAGAAAGAAGACACCCCAAGGTATTCAGTTAGGAGTATGGTGAGTTCATAGAATATTTTATAGAGGAAACTAGCTGATGACCCGCCGTTGCCCAGGTATGTATTTGGCTGGTGTTGACTCCACCCACTTCTTCTAACCCTAACACACAAACACTCAATGACCAAGTTTGCGAACTTTGGCGTCCTTGACATCAATAATGAGTACTTTCCCAGTGAAATGAAACAAATCGGATTGGCTGTGGCTTCACCCCCTTTTCTAAATTTGAACCCCAGTGACCCAATAACCAACTGTACTAGGTTTGAGGCTTGTGCCATTAACAGTGCAAGAATGGCAGCAATTTTAATATTCCCCTTGAAAATCAACAGGTGAATTTTGATTGGATTTTTAGGCTCCACCCACTTTTCTGAATATTAATCCCAGTCACCCAGTAACCAACTGTGCAAAGTTTGAGAACCCTGCCATTAACAGTGAAGTGGGGCTGCAGTTTTTTCCCAGGGAAATCTGTTTTTTACTCAACCCACTATTTGTAACCTTGTAACCTTGACACACAGCCACTCACTCAAGAAATCTGATTGGCTGTTTGTGTCTCCACCCCTTTAGTGAATTTGAACCCCAGTCACTTAATGACTAACTGTAGCATGTTTGAGGCCTCTGCCATTAACAGTGTAAGAATGGCAACAGTTTCAATATTCCTCTTGAAAATCAATAGGTGAATTTTGATTGGGTGTTGTAGGCTGCACCCACTTTTCTGAATATTAATCTCAGTCACCCAGTAACCAACTGTGTCAAGTTTGAGAACCCTACCATTAACAGTGTAAGAATAGGGGGGCCTGTCCGCTGCGCAGCCACGCTGGACGTGTAGTGCCTGAGCTCCACAAGATACCCTATAAAGCGGCAGTAATAAGCACACCAGAGTGGGTGAAAGTGCTCCAAATTGAGACCCAGCATGTCGGAAGCCCCAATGGACCTGGAGACCTCCATGAAGAGGAAAAAAAAACACACAGAAACCCCACAAGATCCCGGAACTGTTCGCGGGCATGCAGGCTCGCGCGAACACCAAAGATGGCGGAGGGGGGAGGAACACGGCATCGGCCTCAACTCAGAACACATCCACCGAGGGTAACCTGGCGAACTCACCCCCTACGGATCCTTTGGGTGACTCCTCACCAGAGACTGGGTCCCCGACTTCCAGGAGTCCGGTGAAATCTAGGATGAAGCTCTCGGAGCCCGACGAGCAGGTAGGCCCGGCTGCCATTTTAACTCCTACCCTCACAGAACAGTGTACGCAGCTGGAACACTTCCCTGCATCCGAGCAAGCCATAACCCAATCCTACCTCAAAGACATGCTAGTCACACTTAAATCTTCCCTATCGGCAGAGTTTCTACAAATTACAAACAACTTGCAGATGTCAGTAAGCTGCCTTGGTGACAGAGTAGCATCCATTGAACAAAGCGTAGTCATGCTCACTACAGAACACAACAAGTCGGTGGATTGCTGGGAGGAAAATAACCAAGAGATTGCCTGGCTTAAACAAAAGGCTTCTGACTTGGAAGATCGGAATAGAAGAAGTAATTTGAAGTTTAGAGGGGTTGAAGAAACTGTCCAACAAGCACAACTAAAAGATTTTATTGGATCTTTAGTCCAAAAAGTTCTGCCGCACCTATCTGATATCGAAAGATCGATTGAAAGAATCCACAGACTCCCCAAACCAAAACACCTACCAGACAGTGTCCCAAGGGACATAATCTGCAACTTCCAGTTCTATCATACTAAAGAGAGCCTCCTACATCATATTAAACAAAACGGGTCCCTTCCTGACCCTTACAAAACGATCACACTATATTCAGACCTTTCACAGGCCACACTGGCAAAAAGACGATCCCTGAACCCAATCACTAAAATTTTGAGAGACAACAAAATACTATATCACTGGGGCTTCCCTACCAAACTACTAGTCACCAGAGGGGGGAAAACAATCTCTATTCAAGCAACTGAGGATGGCTACAAACTCCTATCCTCCTGGGGTCTGCAATTCGACAAAGACACCCCTAAACTTCAGAGATCCCCCCCAGCTAACAAAGTCACCCAAAACTGGCAACTAGTATCGTGAGGGTATCACAGAACTCAGATTATTCCACCTGATTGTATGACCATAATGACCTTATTCCTCCTAGGGATACTGAGTCATTACTTCCCCCATCATGGAGGATCCCCTGTTAACCTACATACTTATGATGGTTCTATTCAGGACTCTCCAATTTCTGTTTGGCGGTTTAATCCAATGTGCTTACAGGTTGCCATAGAGAAGATAACACAAAGAAAGTCGTCTACCTCCCCCCCTCCTACTACCCTGATACGTTTCTGGACTACACGAATCTTAAGATCCTTGCTACAAATGTGGTTCTCTTTTCATGCTACCACCCTCCAATATGGTGAATCTGATGTCCATTAATGCCAAGGGACTTAATACGCCAGTCGAGAGACACTCCTTATGGAGAGAAGCTTCTCAACTTAAAACAGACATCCTGTTTGTCCAGGAAACCCACTTAATGGACAGTAAAACGCCTTCCTGCTCTAATCCTAACTACCCGCAAATCATCTACAACAATTTCCATAAGAAAAAAAAGGGGCCTATTAGTAGCCTTCCACAAAGACTTAGAAGTGAACATCATTTCCACGGAGAAAGACACACAGGGATGTTTTCTTCTGATCGAGTGCACCATCAATAAAACACCCTGCACACTAATCAATATATACGCCCCGAACTCTGGTCAGCTCAAATTTTTAAAGAACATTTTTTTCAAAAACCCGAGATTTAAAACATCAAGGCTTACTTATTGGAGGGGACTTTAATTCAATTTGGGACTCTAAGATGGACACTTCGAACCATCGGGTTAAAAACTCTACAAGCTTTGCCTCTCTTACCAGCAAATGGAGAATCTTACATGGGGGAGAAAAAGACTTCACATTTTTCTCTCATGTTCACCATTCCTATTCCAGGATAGACTACTTCTGGGTTAACATATGGCTTCTTCAAAAAATTATAGATTCCACAATACAACCCATAACTTGGTCCGACCACTCCCCCATTACCTTAAAAATAGACCTATCTGCACCTCCACCCTCTAGCCCCCCATGGAGACTAAACAATGCCCTGTTACTCTCCGAAACAAATAAGAAAGAAATTGTATCTAATATTACAGAATACTTTCAAATTAATGAAGGGAAGGAAGTTGGAGTCTCCACAGTCTGGTCAGCGTTTAAAGCGGTCATTAGAGGTCACTTGATAAAAATAGGGGCCCGCACAAAAAAAACAAAGAGGCAGAATTTACTAAACTACTTTCCCTTATCAAAGAGGCTGAGAAATCCCATAAAAAGGATCCATCTCTAGCAAAGGAGAGAATCATCTTCACGCTAAGACAGAACCTTAAAAATTACTTAATTGCAGAGCATGAATCTCGGCTAGCTAGGTTGAAACTCTCCTACTATACCACCAACACAATAAAGCAAACTCTACTCTAGCTAAACGTATACAACATAAACAGGCTAAAGCTAAAATACCTAAGCTAGTTCACCCTTTCTCTAAGGCTATACTAAGCAACCCCCAAGAGATAGCAGACGCGTTTAGTGATTTTTACAAAGCACTATATAACCTAAAAGATGATGCGAATACTCCTCAACCAACCAACCAGACCATCACAAAATTCCTGTCCGCAATTAAGTTACCCCATATTTCGGAACAACAATTAAATTCTCTTAACTCCCAGTTCTCAGTCTCTGAAGTACTCAACACCATACTAAAAACCAAATCAAACAAAGCTCCAGGCCCAGATGGCTTCACTAATGAGTTTTATAAAATCTTTGCCCCATTCCTTGCCCCGAAATTGGCAAAACTATTCAATACCTTTGCGGAATCTGGAACAATCCCCCCGGAATTCACCAAAGCCATCATAACAGTAATTCCCAAACCAGGGAAAGACCAGACAAACACCTCCAACTTTCGTCCCATATCATTACTAAATAGCGACTTGAAACTGTACTCTAAACTGCTCGCAAACAGGTTATTTGATTTACTCCCCAATCTCTTAGCACTGGATCAGGTGGGTTTCACAAAGAGCAGACAAGCAGCTGATGGAACTAGAAGGATTATCAATGTACTTCACTCGGTGGGCCAGGGTTGGAGGCCTTCTCTGCTTCTGGCTTTGGATGCGGAGAAGGCCTTTGACAGGGTCCACTGGGGGTTCCTGAGTGAGGTCCTAATAAAATTTGGGTTTAAAGGGAAAATCCATCAAGCCATTATGGCTCTTTATGAAACCCCCTCAGCGAATGTCAACGTTTCTGGGTTTCTGTCAAAGTCATTTGAAATATCTAACGGAACCAGGCAGGGGTGCCCCCTAGCCCCTCTTATTTTTGTCCTGGTGATGGAAACTCTTGCAGAAACAATTAGAGCCGATACGGAAATCAAAGGTATCCTCTCAGGGAAGATAGCCCCAAAAATCAGTCTATTTGCAGACGATGTGCTTCTATCCCTTACTGACCCCTTTAACTCCCTCAAGCATGTCTGTCATACCCTTCAAGAGTTTTCTAAAGCATCCTTATATAAAGTAAATTAATCTAAATCCTCCATGCTAAGCATACATGTCCCTCCAATCATGAAGAAACAAATCTCCAAAGAGTACCCCTTCCCTTGGGCTCCCAAGCAAATATCCTACTTAGGAGTAGCGATCCCAGCTACCACAAAAAAAATCTACACGACCAACTTTCCTACCCTCCTGGCAAATGTTAAAGCAGACCTTACACTACTTTACAAATTTGAATTTTTAATAATGGGCAAAATAGCTGCTTATAAAATGGTAGTTCTACCGAAAATGTTATATTATTTTAGAACCCTCCCCATCTATATCCCCTCAGTATTCTTTAAAGATTTAAACAGAATAATTTCCACATATCTATGGAAGGGAGGCAAACATAGACTCTCTCTCCCTACTCTCATGACCCCTGTACAAAAAGGAGGCTTCGGCCTACCAAACCTCCAACTTTACTACTACGCATCCATACTAGATATGTCTCAGTACTAATCCCCTTCCGCTCCTGAAAAATATTGGGTTTCCCAGGAAGCACCCTATAGCAAATCCCCACTCCCAAATTTAATCTCCCTGCCATGGAATAACCTCCCATCAATCCCACTAGCCCATCCTGTGATTAACCCCACGCTAGCGGCCTGGGAATTTGTGGAAAAGAATATTCCCCAAACACAACATGACAAACACATCACTACCCCTATTCAGACCCTCCAAGCAGCCAATCCATACCAGATTTAAAATTGACCAGCTGGATAGAAGCGGGAATATTACATGTAGAGGATATCCATGAGGATAAAATAAAGCCTTTCTCATATCTGAAGTGGAAATAGCACACCTATTTATGGCAAATAAACCTAAAAAAGTTACTCTCCACCCTGACATATGGAACTTCCTCTTCACAGATAAATATAGAAAGGGGGGCATATCATTCTGGTATAACCTGCTCACTTCCCTTATCACCTCCCCCATACAGAAATATTTAAGAATATGGGAATATGACCTGCGAACTTCTTTCCCAATACAAACACTTTACTCTGCCCTAGCTTCAATTAAAAAATACTCCAAATGCCAGTCCCACTCAGAGACTGCCAGGAAGATAATCTTTAAATGGTACTTGTCTCCACATCTACTCTCTAAAATGTCGGTAAAATACACGTCGAACTGCTGGAGGAACTGCCAGCAACTCGGCACAATCTCACACATATTATGGTCGTGCCCAAAACTAACTTCCTTCTGGAACCAAATCTCCAAGCTTTTAACAGCTATATCAGGCATTAACACCTCCATGACACCCCAACTAGCCCTATTTTCGATAGGGGTGAACCAATACCCATCTGAACTCAGGCTGGTAATCACACACATCTTATGCGCTGCTAGGCACCTGATACTGAGTAACTGGAAACAAACCACCATCCCTACTCTACCTCAACTCCTAAACCTAGTAGACCAGAATCTCGAAATGGAACATCTCCTTAGACTAAGGCAAGGGCATGCCAGCATTTGGCGAGACACATGGTCCTTTGACTGGGGTAACTTCCTAACAATAAACTAAATACCATCGGGTCCTTGGCAAGTCCGTAACCATCCATAGACATTACACCCGTCTAAGAAGAACCAACATCTCACTATAATAATCAGAAACGTATCACCCCCCCCCCCCCTCCCTTTCCCTCCCTGGTCCTCCCCCTCTGAGAGACTTTCTTCCCTAACTGTATGCCTCAGTCATTGTAGAAGTAGACTGAGGCCTAGGCAGTTTGGATTCTACTATATAAAGGCTCCTATAGGCACTTCACTTTAATGAGCGTTATATAGCTGTTAAGGTACAATGCTAGATTCAAATCTAGGAACAGTTAACTTTGTTAATAAACATAGGAATTATAGTTTTTAGTTTTCTCTTTTTCTGTAGCTATAAGCTTTGTTAACCCAACATGTATTCTAAGATATTCACCTACAGTAATGTATGTTTATGTAACCACTGTGCCTCGAAGCATTGTTAATGTTTCTGGTCGGTTAGACCAATGACTTGTTTATAAAACTTCAATAAAAATCTATTTACAAAAAAAACAGTGTAAGAATAGCTGCAGTTTATATTTTCCCATGTAAAAAAAATGTAGTTGTTGTTGGGGCCGCCCACTTTTTCTAACCTTGACATACAGTCACTCAATTACCAAGTTTGTGAGCTTTGGGGTCCTTGGTATCAATAATTTGCATATTCCCATTGAAATTAAACAAATCTGATTGGCTGTTTGTGGCTCTGCTCGTTTCTGAATTTGAACCCCGGTCACCCAGTGACCAACTGTACCAGGTTTGAGGCATCTGCTATTAACAGTGTAAGAATAGCAGCAATTTAAATATTCCCCTTGAAAATCAACAGATGAATTTTGATTGGCTGTTGTAGACTCCACCCATTTTCCTGAATATTAATCCCAGTCACCCAGTGACCAACTGTGCAAAGTTTGAGAACCCTACCATTAACAGTGTAAGAATGGCTGCAGTTTATGTTTGGAAATTTGTTTTTGGCTCCACCCACTTTTCGTAACCTTGACACACAGTCACTCAATGACCAAGTTTGTGAGCTTTCAGGTTCCTGGCATCAAAAATGTGCTAATGGAAGCAGTTTATCCAGCAAAAAAATCTGATTGGCTGTTCGTGTCTCCGCCCCTTTAGTGACTTTGAACCCCAGTCACCCAATGACCGACTTTAGCAAGTTTGAAGCCTTTGCCATTAACAGTGTAAGAATGGCAACAGTTTAAATATTCCCCTTGAAAATCAATAGGTGCATTTTGATTGGCTGTTGTAGGCTCCACCCACTTTCATGAACATTAATCCCAGTCACCCAGTGATTGTGTCAAGTTTGAAAACCTTACCATTAACAGAATAAGAATGGCTGCAGTTCACATTTTCCCATTTAAAATGAATGGCTGAAATTTGATTTGCTGTTTTATGCTCCACCCACTTTTCCTGGATTTGTAACCTCGGTCACCAAGTGCCCAACTGTGCCAAGTGTGGTGACTCTGGCTTGAGTTCTCTGAGAATGGTGGCCTTTTCCATTTTTTCCATTGACATGAATGAGTGAAATCTGATTTGCTGGTTGTAGCTCCGCCCAGGTGTACAGGGGGGACGCGAGACCCCCAGAACATATCATCCCAGGTAGTAAGGGATCTGTATACACGCATACATACATCCGATGTTATATATATGCAGTGAATAGGAGCTGGAATCAAAGTGAATACTATTCACTTTCATTAAAATCGCTGTAAAAAAATTGCATAAAAATCACCATGATTTTTCTTGTACGCGATTACGCAATGGTGCCAATTTTTACCGAGATTTTAATTGAAGTGAATGGGAGAGATTTTTTAAAAGTGCTCAGAAAGCGCTAATCAATCACAAAGGGCTCAGAAAAGCTCTTATAGTGTGGCTGAGCCCTAACAGTTTAATGTGTGCTCATTTTTACCTGTACCTCCTTGTAGCTAAGATAAGCCCCAGCTTTCCATAGATTGCAGTAACACGTTATATTTCAGGAGAAATACTGAACATTTTTTGTATTCTTCCTAGATAAGTTATGAAGCCAGTGATCCTCTCTCAAGCAATGCTGATCTTTATAAATCATTTTTCAACACTGCTCAAAATGACCGCCTGCGACTGCAAGCCATCACTTTCTGCCTGAAAACTTTTCACTGGAATTGGGTGGGAATCATCACGCCGTACGATGATAGTGCGGAATGGGAAGTGCGGGAACTGACAAAGGAGATGACCAGGAATGGGATCTGTGTTGAATATGTCTTAAAACTGTCCAGTGAGACAAGAAACACTGAAAAGCGACATGTCATAGAGAAATCCACAGCCAAGGTGATAATAATCTGCGGGAAGTTTTTGCTTCATCATACATTTTTATTGGGATTGGAAGTTGTCCTGCAGAACATCACGCTAATCCTACATGAATCATGGCTGTACAGCTTTCATCTGGGAGAGGAGTTTTTCCCAGTTATCAACGGCAGCTTGATTGTCATGCCAGCCGAGAAAATCATTCCTGGTCTGAGGAGAAACCTTTTTAGTTTGAGCAAACACTCTGAGTCTGAAAATTCTTTACTGGAAGACATTTATTACTTTTACTTTCAGTGTACTAATATAAAACGCAAGAGGAAAGAATATTTTCAGTCAGAGTTTCACTTAAATGAGAAATATTGCCCTGATAACTTTGATCCTTTTCCTTCTCAACTGGTTGATTTTAATTACCCAAGTTTCTACTCTGTGTACACGGCAGTGTATACTCTGGCCTATGCCCTACATGCCATGCAGAAACTGGACAGATCAAGACCAGATCGATATAAAACAAAGGTAACACATAAATAAGTAAATACATACATAAAGTAATAATAATATAATCATAATCCCGTATATGTACTGTATATAACTATGCTAACGTGCATTTTGTATACATTTTTTGAGGGTTTGACCAAAAACGTAAATGTCCCTTAAAATGAAAGCACAGCCAACATGCCTGATAAGACACTAGTGCCCATATTGAATTAACTTTTTCCCCTGAGTTTTCTCCGAGTTCTCTGATGTTTTTAGAAATTGTCAATAAAATGCCTTTTAAAGAGTAACTGTCAGGCTGCAAAAGCTAATTTAAACCTCTATTCTCCTGTGTTAAACAATTTAGGAGGAAGCCAAAAAGGCAATACTGAAGTTAAAAATCTCTCTTACTTTGATGTTTGCTGAATAGCAATCCTCTTTATTCCCAAGCTCCTAAGGAGGCCGACAGGCCGCATAACAGATACTGCAGAGCATGCTGGGGCTGCTTCTTCTCCCTACTGCACTCCCTTGGTCATCCCCTTCATTTCCCTATCCCACCCTAAGGCTGCTTTCACAGTGAGAAGTTACAGGCTCATGTTACAGCAGCTTATAACTTGCAGCCCAACTCACAGCACTGAAAAATCAATGTGCTGTTCACAGTGCACATGTTCCGTTAGAGTATACTGCAGGAGTAAGCTATTGTTCCTAGCCACATGGCTAATTAATATTCACTGCACAGTAGTGTTGTCTGGATCATGAACCATTAGGATCTTTGATCTGGATCTTTTTTGTGAGTCAAATCATCCAAGATTCGGTTCACAGTGGATGTCTGGAAGAAACAGGAACTGCAGCTTCTGTGCACAAGCACAATCTTCTTGCTGCATCTCTCCCTTCTCCATTAGCACCCTAAATGTGCCCTCATTCTCCTGCACCTCTCACTCTGCTGCAAATGATTCAAAGATTCGGTTCAAAGATCCAGATCTTTTCAATGATCCGATTTGAATCAGAGTGACAGACAATATGCCCAGAGACTGGTGAGAGTGTCTGAGGGCTGGAACTTGGGAGGGCTAAAGAATCATCAATCAGGAAGCAGGGTAAGGGAGGATATTACATCACAATTGGCTTCATACAAGACAGTCAAACATGGAACCTGCCATGAGCTGTCAGGAGCATCAATCTCTGCAAATACTGTATAAAAATTCTGTGAAATCCAAACGTACAGCCAATATTTAGCTACTACTGATATATGTGTTTTTTTTCTCTGAGACCCTATACCTAACAGCTCCTTTTTAAAGAGACTCTGTAACAAAATGTTCAGCCTTATTTCTTCTATCCTATAAGTTCCTATACCTGTTCTAATGTGGTCTGTCTTAAGGCAGACTTTCCTAGTTGCACAGTGGCTGTATTATCTCTGTTATATAATCTAATCTTCTTTCCTCTCATGGCTTTGTCGGGCTCAGGCACTCAGGCTGGAATGTGCAGCTCTGTTGTGATAGGATAGAAGCTATACACACCCTCTCCACGTCCCCTGCAGGCTCTGTGTAACAGCCATGTCTTTTGTTTGTAAACACTGCCTAAAACTGGCAATTACAAGCCAGGAATACAGCAGGGAGAGGCAGAAACAGCACAGCAGGGCCCAGGAGAACATAATGAATAGAATGGTATGCTTTTTATTGTAAGAATTTTAGAGTACAGATTCTCTTTAAAGAGAGTCTGAAGCGAGAATAAAACTCACTTTTTCCCTTATATTCAGCAGGGGCATGTTTGCCCCTGCTAGAACGCCGCCATCCCGTGGCAGAATGGGGGTCCTTTACCCCCCAAATCCCCTCCATGCTGTGCGGGGAGCGCTTCCTGCTTGAGGCACGTCTATAAGCGCTGATTGCCGCCTCTCCCCCGCCCCTCTCAGTCTTCCTTTACTGAGAGGGGCGGGGAGGAGGTGGAGATCCGCCGCTGATAGACACACATGGGGCAGAGCTACAGCTCATAGCTCTGGCTCCATGAGCAGCAAAATCTACGACCAAGTTGGTCGTGGATTTTGCAGGGGGGGATTTGGGGGGAAAAGGACCCCCGTTCTGCCGCGGGATAGTGGTGTTTTAGCAAACATGCCCCTGCTGAATATAAGGGGGAAAGCGAGTTTTATCCTCACTTCAGAGTCTTTTTAAACCACCAGCAAGCAAGACAATACTCAAAATAATGTTGATAGAACTTTTGCATCCATTTCTTTGGTACTTTTTTAATTGCAAAGTGCTACAAAAATGTTTTAAAAACAAGGCGAAAAAGGACAAAAACTCAGTAAAATAAAAAAGTTAATTGCATGTGGGCCCTTGTTCAATTCACTGTTTCTTCTAAGTTTTCTCTTAGGAGAGGATTTTTCATCTTCTGTTTAAAATTTCAGTTGAGCACTCAACTAAAAAAGTATCAAAAAGTAGGTGAAACCCCCGTTCGCGGCAAGCTCTATAGACTTTAATACTCTGTATACTGTGCGAATGAACAGTCCACCACCATCCAAGAGATGGCGCCGTCATTCGCAAAAGCCAATATTTACACGTCCAAGCATTACTTCCTCTTTGCATAGTAATACTAGAGAAGTTATGCGCGAGGCCATCTTGTGGCCAAATAGTAAAATTACACCTACACACATTTTTTTAAATAAAAAGACCAATTAATTAAACCTCTTACCTCCCACACGCCCCAACAGTTACCAGCATTTTTTTATTTTTTTTGTTAAATCCTACTAATATAATAAATGGGAAAGTTCGGATGTTTGGATGTTTGGATATTTGGATGTTTGTTACTCAATCACGCAAAAACGGATTTGAATGAAATTTGGCACACATATAGTACACTACCTGGAATAAAGTATAGGATACTTTTTATTCCCATAACCAAAAAAGGGGGCGGAGACAAATACAAATTTCACTGGAAAATGTAAACTGCAGCCATTCTTACACTGTTAATGGTAGGGTTCTCAAACTTTGCACAGTTGGTCACTGGGTGACTGGGATTAATATTCAGAAAGGTGGGAGGAGCCTACAAAAGTCAATCATAATTCACCTATTGATTTTCAAGGGGAATATTTACATTGCTGCCATTCTTGCACTGTTAATGGCACAAGCCTCAAACTTGGTACAGTTGATCATTGGGCGACTGGGGTTCAATTTGAGAAAGGGGGGGTGGAGCCACAAACAGCCAATTAGATTTGTTTCATTCCAATGCAAATTATTGATGCCAAACACCGCAAAGCTCACAAACTTGGCAATTGAGTAATTGATTAATTGTGTGTGAGGGTTAGAAAAGTGGGCACAGCTAACACCAGCCAAAAACAAAAGTGGGCAACACGGGGTCATAAGTGGGCGGACACAAATACAAATTTTACTGGGAAAATGTAAACTGCAGCCATTCTTACACTATTAATTGTAGGGGTCTCAAACTTTGCACAGTTAATTACTAGGTGACTGGGATTAATATTCAGAAAAGTGGGCAGAGCCTACAAAAGCCAATCAAAAATTACCTATTGATTTTTCAGGGGAATATTTCATTGCTGCCATTCTTGCACTGTTAATGGCAAAAGCCCCAAACCTGGTACAGTTGATCATTGGGTGACTGGGGTTTAAATTGATAAAAGGGGTGGAGCCACAAACAGACAATCTTATTTGTTTCATTTTAATGCAGTTTATGAATGCCAAAAACCGCAAAGCTCACAAACTTGGTCATTGAGTAATTGTGTGTTAAGATTAGGAAAAGTGGGTGCAGCCAACACCAGCCAAATACATTATCCGGCAATACCGGGTCATCAGTGGGCGGAGACAAATACACATTTCACTGAGAAAATGTAAACTGCAGCCATTCTTACACTGTTAATGGTAGGGTTCTCAAACTTTGCACAATTGGTCACTGGGTGACTGGGATTAATATTCAGAAAAGTGGGTGGAGCCTACAAAAGAAAATCAAAATTCACCCATTGATTTTCAAGGGGAATATGTAATTGTTGCCATTCTTGCACTGTTAATGGCACAAGCCTTAAACCTGGTACAGTTGGTCATTGGGTGACTGGGGTTCAAATTTAGACAAAGGGTTGGAGCCACAAACAGCCAATAAGATTTGTTTAATCTCAATGCAAATTATTAATGCCAAAGACCGCAAAGCACACAAACTTGGTCATTGAGTAATTGTGTGTTAGGGTTAGAAAAAATAGGCAGAGCCAAAACCAGCCTAATACATACCCGAACAATGCCAGGAAATCAGTGGGTGGAGAAAAATACAAATTTCATTGGGAAAATGTAAACTGCAGCCATTCTTACACTGTTAATGGTAGGGTTCTCAAACTTTGCACAGTTGGTCACTGGGTGACTGGGATTAATATTCAGAAAGGTGGGAGGAGCCTACAAAAGCCAATCATAATTCACCTATTGATTTTCAAGGGGAATATTTACATTGCTGCCATTCTTGCACTGTTAATGGCACAAGCCTCAAACTTGGTACAGTTGATCATTGGGCGACTGGGGTTCAATTTGAGAAAGGGGGGGTGGAGCCACAAACAGCCAATTAGATTTGTTTCATTCCAATGCAAATTATTGATGCCAAACACCGCAAAGCTCACAAACTTGGCAATTGAGTAATTGATTAATTGTGTGTGAGGGTTAGAAAAGTGGGCACAGCTAACACCAGCCAAAAACAAAAGTGGGCAACACGGGGTCATAAGTGGGCGGACACAAATACAAATTTTACTGGGAAAATGTAAACTGCAGCCATTCTTACACTATTAATTGTAGGGGTCTCAAACTTTGCACAGTTAATTACTAGGTGACTGGGATTAATATTCAGAAAAGTGGGCAGAGCCTACAAAAGCCAATCAAAAATTACCTATTGATTTTTCAGGGGAATATTTCATTGCTGCCATTCTTGCACTGTTAATGGCAAAAGCCCCAAACCTGGTACAGTTGATCATTGGGTGACTGGGGTTTAAATTGATAAAAGGGGTGGAGCCACAAACAGACAATCTTATTTGTTTCATTTTAATGCAGTTTATGAATGCCAAAAACCGCAAAGCTCACAAACTTGGTCATTGAGTAATTGTGTGTTAAGATTAGGAAAAGTGGGTGCAGCCAACACCAGCCAAATACATTATCCGGCAATACCGGGTCATCAGTGGGCGGAGACAAATACACATTTCACTGAGAAAATGTAAACTGCAGCCATTCTTACACTGTTAATGGTAGGGTTCTCAAACTTTGCACAATTGGTCACTGGGTGACTGGGATTAATATTCAGAAAAGTGGGTGGAGCCTACAAAAGAAAATCAAAATTCACCCATTGATTTTCAAGGGGAATATGTAATTGTTGCCATTCTTGCACTGTTAATGGCACAAGCCTTAAACCTGGTACAGTTGGTCATTGGGTGACTGGGGTTCAAATTTAGACAAAGGGTTGGAGCCACAAACAGCCAATAAGATTTGTTTAATCTCAATGCAAATTATTAATGCCAAAGACCGCAAAGCACACAAACTTGGTCATTGAGTAATTGTGTGTTAGGGTTAGAAAAAATAGGCAGAGCCAAAACCAGCCTAATACATACCCGAACAATGCCAGGAAATCAGTGGGTGGAGAAAAATACAAATTTCATTGGGAAAATGTAAACTGCAGCCATTCTTACACTGTTAATGGTAGGGTTCTCAAACTTTGCACAGTTGGTCACTGGGTGACTGGGATTAATATTCAGAAAGGTGGGTGGAGTGTACAAAAGCCAATCAAAATTCACCTATTGATTTTTAAGGGGAATATTTAATTGCTGCCATTCTTGCACTGTTAATGGCACAAGCCTCTTGCACTGTTAATCACCTGTACCTGGTACACTTGGCCATTGGGTGATTTGGGTTCAAATTTAGAAAAGAGGTGGAGCCACAGCCAATCAGATTTATTTTATTTCAATGCAAATTATTGATTCCAAAAACTGCAAAGCTCACAAACTTGGTCATTAAGTAATTAAGTAATTGTGTGTTAGGGTTAGGAAAAGGGGGCAGAGCCAACACCAGCCAAATACATACCCGGGCAACGCCGGGCATCCAGCTAGTATTTCAATAACCGGGACAAAAGGGCAACTACAATTTGTGGGTTTAATTATGGTAGCATATATTATTTTAAAACTATAATGGCTGAAAACTGAGAAATAGTCATTTTTGTTTCCATTTTTTTCTTATTTTTCCTGTTTAAACACTTAATAATTCTTAGCATAAAGTACCCCCAAAGAAAGCCTAATTAGTGGCAAAAAACAATATATAGATTAATATGTTGTGATAAGTAGTAATAATGTTATAGGCGAATGAATGGCAGGAGCGCTGACAGGTGAAAATTGCTCTGTTTTTTTAAGGGCAAAAACCCTTGGAGGTGAAGTAGTTAATGCACCCCAACATCATAAGTGCTATTCTTCTTTTTGTTATTGAATTGTATTGTATATCGCAGACCTCTGCATCCAGTCGCGGTCTAGCTGCAGTGTCTATCGAGGTGCACGTCACAGTCACACTCCATGTACAGAGTGGCTCCTTGTACAGATTAATACACCCCAACATCATAAGTGCTATTATTTTTGTTTTTTGATTGTGTTATATTGCAGACTTCTGCAAAGTGATCCAGTTCCTCCTCACTGGCTGGGTTTTTTCTTAGTATTTTTTAATACTGTGAAAAAAAGAGGCAGGCCACACCGCAGGGGTCGTAGGGGTCATATGTGATTTCCTGTGGTCCTGGAATGATGCCCAGTGTTCTAGGGCCATGTACCCTGAACTTTTGCACAGAAAAACCCCATCTTCTGCAGCTTCCTCTTGGAACCTTGACACTCCATCCTCCTCTTGCTCTGATTTGGGCACCCCAAGACTTACCACTCACCCCACCACCACCACTAGCACCACAGTCGCTTCACTTGATGTATCAGAGTAGTAATTCACACATCAACTTGAGGAAATTAGTGATGCACAAGCATGATTGCAAGAAGATGCAGGGGATAAGTATGTTACACCTGATATGTCTCAGTCAGGCATCATTACACACATGGACATAAGGTGTGATGATGATGATGACGTATTTGCTGCTGGTGCCTATTTTAAGTTGTCAGAAACAAGTGAAGGAGCTGATGATGATGTGTTAATGGATGTCACGTGGGTGCCTGCAAGAAGAGATGAAGAAGAGGGGGAGAGTTCAGATGGGGAGACAGGGAGGAGATAAGTTGTTGAAACTTAGCTTGTCCTATCCAGGCCACCGTAGACAAGAGACCGAGGGAGAATTGCAACTTCCCAAGTCACAGGCCTGGGAGAAGGTACCCCCCCCATGTGCACTGGGGGAGCGGTCCAAGTAAGTGAGCCTGGATCAGCATGTGAGTTTATCTTTTCGCCCAGAGGATTGTGTGAGTAACCACATGGTACAGTGACCAGAATTTTCTGGGTACAACCTGGGACGGGGGAGGGGCGTTCGCCGGGCCGTAAAATGGGCATGGCCATGACATTGTATGGGCAGAGCGTAACCGTAACCCCAAAGCAGCAAATATAGCCAACTATGACCATTAAATAAATGCAGCAACAGTTACCCCAGACACCAGAAAACAAACACAATTTGGGCAACATTTCAGCAGAAAACAAACGCAATTTGGGCAACATTTTAGCAGAAAATAAATGTAATGTGGGCAACATTTCAGCAGAAAACAAACGCAATTTGGGCAACATTTCAGCAGAAAATAAACGCAATTTGGGCAACATTTCAGCAGAAAATAAACGCAATTTGGGCAACATTTCAGCAGAAAACAAACACAATTTGGGCAACATTATAGCAGAAAATAAACGTAATGTGGGCAACATTTCAGCAGAAAACAAATGCAATTTGGGCAATATTTCAGCAGAAAACAAACACAATTTGGGCAACATTTCAGCAGAAAATAAACGCAATTTGGGCAACATTTCAGCAGAAAACAAATGCAATTTGGGCAACATTTTAGCAGAAAAGAAACGTAATGTGGGCAACATTTCAGCAGAAAATAACGCAATTTAGGCAACGCAGCTCCCCCGGAGATCTTGCTCCTCCAATCTCCCGTGCTGGAATGGAATAGCAGGGCTACGGGAAGATGGCACCCGAAGCCCTGTACTGGAGACACAAATAGTCTACAGTACAGGGCTTCGGACGCCATCTCCCCGTAGCCCTGCTCTGCCTGCCGGAAGACTATGCAGGCTGGAGCGGGGCTGCGGGCTATGAACTGGCGCAGTGTCTATTAGACGCCACGGCTAGTTCATGCAATAGTACGGTGGCCAGAGTCCCGAGGCCGGGACGTCCCGCGGCTAAAAGCAGGACGTTTCCCGGGACCTCATGAAGCCTGGGACAGGGGACCCCGAATCCGGGACCCGTCCAGGGTAAAGTGGGACGTATGGTCACCGTACACATGGCCATTCAACTAATCATGCATGATGTTTGATACAAGCAGAGGTATTTAAAATGAGACTGTATTTACAATCCCAGCTGCTATATAATTTTTTATGAAGAATTGGTATTTGGGAAGCAATTTATAGTGACCATATGGAGATAGGTCGCCTGCATTGGCAAAATTCCCTATGGACTATTCCAACATAGATAGTCTGAATGACTCATTTATGCAGGTGTGCTAACATGCAGGGTGAGTCAGTTCATAAGTATAGTGGTCAGTCAATTCTCTGGTTTCAAAGGGATGGTGCAATACTGGGAGATTTATTGTTTTTTGTATGTGGAAAATTGTTTGTGAACAATAACACAGTATTTGAAACAAGGTTGATCTCCAAGTCATCTATATATATAAAATCGGATGTGGGTGTGTGTGTATGTATGTGCCGCGATCACGCGAAAACGGCTTGACGGTATACAGATCCCTTACTACCTGGGATGATAGGTTCTGGGGGTCTCGCGTCCCCCCTGCACATGTAGGCGGAGCTACACAGCCAATCAGATTTCACCCATTCAAGTCAATGGAAAAAATGGAAAAGGCTGCCATTCTCACAGTAAACAAGCCAGAGTCCCCATGCTTGGCACAGTTGGTCACTTGGTGACCGAGGTTCAAATCCAGGAAAAGTGGGCGGAGCATAAAACAGCCAATCAAATTTCAGCAGTTCTTTTTAAATGGGAAAATGTAAACTGCAGCCATTCTTAGACTGTTGATCGCAGGGGTCTCAACCTTGGCACACTTGGTCACTGGGTGAATGCGATTAAGATTCAAGAAAGTGGGTGGAGCCTACAACAGCCAATCAAAATTCACCTATTCATTTTCAAGGGGAATATTTAAACTGCTGCTATTCTTACACTATTAATGGCAGAGGCTTCAAACTTGCTACAGTCGGTCATTGGGTGACTGGGGTTCAAATTCACTAAAGGGGCGGGGCCACAAACAGCCAATCAGATTTCCTTGGTGGATAAACTGCTTCCATTCACACATTTTTGATGCCAGGAACCTGAAAGCTCACAAACTTGGTCATTGAGTGACTGTGTGTCAAGGTTACAAAAGGTGGGCGGAGCCAAAAACAACTTTTACTGGGAAAATATAAACTGCAGCCATTCTTACACCGCTAATGGCAGGGTTCTCAAACTTTGCACAGTTGGTCACTGGGTGAAAATAGATTAAGATTATGGAAGGTGGGTGGAGCCTACAACAGCCAATGAAAATTCACCTTTTGATTTTCAAAGGGAATATTTAAGCTGCTACCATTCACTTATACTGTTAATAGTAGATGCCTCAAACCTGGTACAATTGGTCACTGGGTGACTGGGGTTCAAATTCAGAAAGGGGGCGGAGCCACAAACAGCCAAATTTGTTTATTTTTCAATGGGAATATACAAAGTATTGATACCAAGGACTCCAAAGCTGATACACTTGATAATTGAGTGACTGTATGTCAAGGTTAGAAAAAGTGGGTGGTGCCAACAACTAAATTTTTAACATGGCAGGGTTCCCAAACTTTACACATTTGGCCACTGGGTGACTGGGATGAATATTCAGAAATATGGGTGGAGCCTACAACAGCCAATCAAAATTTACCTATTGATTTTCAAGTGGAATATTCACATTGCTACCATTCTTACACTGTTAATGGCAGAGGCCTCAAACCTGACACAGTCAGTCATTGGGTGACTGGGGTCCAAATTCACTAAAGGGGTGGCGCCACAAACAGCCAATCAAATTTGTTAGATTGATTTCAGCCATTCTGTTATTGGCAGGGTTCTCAAACTGGGTGGGTGGGTGACACAGTTGGTCACTGGATGACTGGGACTAATATTCAGGAATGTGGGTGGAGCCTACAGCAGCCAATCAAAATTCACCTTTTGATTTTCAAGGGGAATATTTACATTGCTGCCATTCTTACTCTCTTAATGGAAGAGGCCTAAAATCTGCTACAGTCAGTCACTGGAGAACTGGGGTTTAAATTCTGAAGGGAGCAGGCCAAAAGCAGCCAATCACATTTGTTTAATTTCAATTGTAAAATGCAACTTATTGATGCCAAGGACCTCAAATCTCATAAAATTGGTCATTGAGTGACTGTATGTCAAGATTACAAATAGTGGGCGGAATCAAAAACAACTAACTTTTTTCATGGGAAAATGTAAACTGCATCTTTTCTTACACTGTTATTCGCAGGGTTCTCAAACTTTGCACAGTTGGTCACTCGGTGACTAGGATTAATATTCGGAAAAGTAGATGGAGTCTACAAGAGCCAATCAAAATTCACCTATTGATTTTCAAGGGGAATATTGAAATTGCAGTCATTCTTACACTGTTAATGGCAGAGGCCTCAAACCTGCTACAGTCGGTCGTTAAGTGTCTGGGGTTCAAATTCAGTAAAGAGGTGGAGCCACAAACAGCCAGATTTCTTTGCTGGATAAACTGCTTCCAGTCACACAATTTTGATGCCAGGAATCCAAAAGCTCACAAACTTGGTCATTGAGTGACTGTGCGTCAAGGTTACAAAAAGTGGGTGGAGTTAAAAACAGATTTTTCTGGGAAATTGTAAACTGCAGCCTTTCTTCACAGCTGGTTACTGGGTGACTGGGATTAATATTCAGAAAAGTGGGTGGAGCCTAAAAATGCCAATCAAAAATCACATGTCGCTTTTCAAGGAGAATATGAAAATTGCTGCCATTCTTGCACTGTTAATGGCACAAGCCTCAAACCTGGTACAGTTGGTAATTGGGTCACTGGGGTTAAAATTCAGAAAAGGGGACAGAGCCACAAACAGTGAATCAGATTTTTTTCATTTCATGGGAAAATATAAATTATTCATGCCAAGGACCCGAAAGCTCACAAACTTGGTCACTGAGTGACTGTGTGTCCAGGTTACAAACAGTGGGCAGAGCCAAAAACAAATTTCACTGGGAAAATTGAAACTGCAGCCATTCTTGCACTGTTTATGGCAGGGTTCCCAAACTTTGCCCAGATTAATATTCAGGGAAGTGGGTGGAGCCTATAATAGCCTATCAAAATTCACCTGTTCATTTTCAAGTGGAATATTTAAATTTCTGCCATTTTTACACTGTTAATAGCAGAGGCCTCAAACCTGCTACAGTTGGTCATTGGGTGAACAGCCAATCTGATTTGTTTAATTTCTGTGGGAATATACAAATTATTGATGCCAAGGACCCCAAAGTTTACAAACTTGATCATTGAGTGTTTGTGCGTTAGGGTTAGAAAGTGGGCGGAGCTAACGCCAGTCAAATACATACACAGGCAACGCCGGGTCATCAGTGGGTGGAGACAAATACAAATTTCACTGGGAAAATGTAAACTGCAGCCATTCTTACACTGTTAGTGGTAGGGTTCTTAAACTTTGCACAGTTGATCACTGGGTGACTGGGATTAATATTCAGAAAAGTGGGTGGAGTCTACAAAAGTGAATCAAAATTAACCTATTGCTTTTCAAGGGGAATATTTAATTGCTGCCATTCTTGCACTGTTAAAGGCCTCAAACCTGGTACAGTTGGTTATTGGGTGACTGGGGTTCAAATTCAGAAAAGGGGGTGGAGCCACAAACAGCCAATCAGATTTTTTTCATTTCAATGCAAATTATTGATACCAAAGACCACAAAGCTCACAAACCTGGTCATTGAGTAATTGTGTGTTAGGGTTAGAAAAATTATGCGGAGCCAACACCAGCCAAATACATACCCGGGCAACGCCGGGCAATCAGCTAGTATGTTTATATAGGTTAATCTGCATGGTACATTTTTTTAAATCTTATTGTACAGTGCTTTGTGTGAAAGTATCCAGACTTACAGTAGGTCCTCAAGCAGTCCAAGAAGGTGTGTGGACAATTCAAGCGTTCCTACACGGCCATGGTGCGCTTTTCAGATGTTTAGTAGCGAAAGAACCTGCCAGTGAGGCGCTTGATGTGCGACAGCTTTATTTGCTGGAATTCAACATTCCTCATGTTCGAACGCCTGAAAAAGCCATCAGCCATATGTACAACCACGGTGCTAGGGCAGGCTCTGCGGAGATGGGTATTTTTTTGCTGCGTTGCTGGACACTCATGTGCAATGCCTGCAGGCTCATGCGCCCTTTTGAGGAGGTAACAAACCTAGTAAGCCACACTGAAGACACCATCAGCAACTTCATCCCATACACTTTCTTCCTAGAGTGTGCACTGGGAAGAGTGCTGGATCAGGCCGTAGATGAGAGTGACCAGGAAGAGGAAGAGTTGTGGTCGCCATCATCACCAGAACCAGCCTTGTCATCGTCACCTGCTGTACCTGCGGCAATGCAGAGAGAGGAGTCAGAGAAGAGAGAAGTCTGAGGAAGAGGAGTCAGAGGAGGAAGGTGGCTTTGAGGAGTTGGAAGACCAAACGCAGCAGGTTTCCCAGGGTGGTTGTAGGCACCTTTTGCGGATCTTTGGTGTTGTACGTCCCTGATGGAGGAGGAGACCTTCCATGACATCAGTGAGGACGAGGAACGGGATATGGCTTACTCAGCATTCACCCTTATGCAATTGGGGTCTTTCATGCTGTCCTGCCTACTGAAAGACCCCAGTATCGAAAGGCTCAAGGAGAACCACCTATACTGGTTGGCAACACTACAAGATGTATTGGTGATGTCGGCCATGCACAGTTTTTTTAGTCCATATATACATATACTGTATACTGTTTGTCCTTGAATGTTGTTTGTGTCTGTTAAAGAAAACCTGTACTAAAAAAAATCCCATGGGGAGTACTTACCTCGGGAGGGGGAAGCCTCAGGGTCCCAATAAGGCTTCCCCTATCCTATTGCTGCAGGCAATCCAGCGCTGACTTCCCTGAAGCATCCCACAATCCTCCCCCAACAAGCCTGACAAGGCTTGATATATTTACCTCTCCGGGATCCAGCTCAGGTGCAGTAGCGGCTCTTCCTTCGGGTAAGACGGAAATAGCTTGGATCCACTCTACTGTGCAGGCGCAAAAGGACTCACACCTACTCAGTAGAGCGGCTCAATCAGGTTTGGCTATTTCTGCCTTACCCGAACAAAAAGCCACTAGTGCCCCTGCGCTGGATCCTGGCAAGGTAAATAGTTACATCGCCCCACTTCGTGGGACCTGGGCAGGCTAACAAAGGCACACAGGAAGATGGGGGAAGCCTCATTAGGATCCAGAGGCTTCCCCCTCCCGAGGTAAGTACCCCTCAGGGGCGTTTTTATTTTATACAGGGTTTCTTTAAGCAACTGTCAAGTCAAATTCCTTATAAGTGCAAACTTACTTTGGCAAATATATTTATTCTGATTCTGATCAATTCTGACCCTCCACTACCCTTCCTTCCTCCATTCTAATTCTCTTCCCTTGTCCCACTTACACTACCAACACACTGATATTTAAAATATTATTAATGAATGAAGAAGACGGACTCCGGCTCTCCAAAGCAAGAGGTAGTTTATTTAAGCACGGTTACATAAGCAACGAGTACAAGCCGCCTGTGTCAACAGCTGTTTCGCGTGTAGTCACGCCTCCTCAGGACACCAAGGCTCACCCCTTCCTCCCTCTAGCCCACCTATATACCTGGCCCAGAGGGCGGGCACATTCCACAACGAATACACGGAACATTAACCCATTAATGGAGGGGTGTCCAATACACATACAATTCTATACAGATAAAACCCATACAATTATATTAAAATATTATTGATTGATAGTACTTTTTTGGCTTCTTTTTGGTACTTTTTCAGTTGAAAAGTGCTGAAAAATCATTTTCAATAAAAGATGAAAAATGATCTCCTAGGAGAAATCTCAGGAGAAAAAGTGAATTGCATATGGGTCACTGTGTTTATTTTCAGAATGGGTTATGAATCTCTAAACCATTGTACCATCTCACTATGCCAGCCCTTCAATGTCATGATATATCCACTTACTTCCTATCCTAACAGGCGGTACCATATTTGCATATCCCATAATGTTTGTGAAAAGTATTCCGAAATGAAGACTGTCTTGCTTGATAATCTGTTCTCACAGTGGGAAGGTCATCATGATGCCTAAAAATTGTTCTGTGGGGACATGATGCTGGAACTTGTAATGTGGGCAATCTTATATCTCCTGCTTTATTTGAGGTGCATGGTAGTATATGGCATGTGGTTTGTATCATATTGGATGTGTTCTATAGTGTATGTGGTTTTTTTTTTAGGGGGAAGGCTCATAGGATTTCTTGGCTGGAGAGACAAAATTGCTTGAAACAGCCCTGTTAAGCTGAATGCCTTTAACCTATAACGAAAAAAAAACCTTGCCTGTGGGGTGCTCACCTCGGGTGGGGGAAGCCTCCGGATCCTATTGAGGCCCCACGGCGGTGGCGCTAAAGCTCCCCGAACAGCGGGGTAGGGCGGACCCGACAGAGATCGGCTATTTTCGCCTATCTCCGTGCCGAGAGCCGCAACAGCGCTTACAAATCAGCGCTTATCAGCGCTTGTCAGGCTTGTCGAGGGAGGATTGCCGGAGACTTCGGGGGAGCCAGCGCTGGACTGCCTGCAGCTACAGGGGAGGGGGAAGCCTCAATGGGACCCTGAGGTTTCCCCTCCCGAGGTGAGTACCCCCCAGGGGAACTTTTTTTTGTTACAGGTTTTCTTTAAATGTGGATGATATTTTGAACAGGAAAATACATCACGTGACAAAACAGAGTAATTTTTCTAAAGCTGCTGTTTTGCTATAAATAGTTGCAGAGATACTTGAGAAGAATTAGTTACACAGATCGCTTTGGAGAAAATATAACCTATAACAACAAAAGAGAATTGTCTTCGCCGCTCGTCTTAACAAACTGGGTATATCACGCATTTACATATGGTAATTCTCGTTTCAAACATATTGCTGGCAATTTTACCCAGTCTTCTACAGGAAAAAGACTATTTGATATTTACCCACAAAGTATAATTTGGAAAACGGGGAAGGTGAGTGTTTTTATTGGTCCATCTCTGTTCATGTGGGAAGATTTTTATTTTAATTTAATTTTAATGTAATTTTCTGGTGAAAAAACAAACAAACAAAAAACAGTAGAAAAATGAAGTTATTGCAGCACAGGGCTACACTTGTCAATACAGAACACGCTAGGTACACACCTTTAAATGCAGTCATGCTATGGTGACAGCCCTGTGTACCTTTTGCTGAGTTTTCTTACAGGAGATGTTTTAAAACTTTTTTTTTAAATTAAATACCCTTTAAGTGCCCTGGAAATCACATTTCTGCATCGGAATGCTGAACGCGGAAATTTGCATTCGGAATGAATCAAGAAAAGTGTGGGCCAGTGTTAGTCAAGCAACAGAGATGCAGACATCAAACCAGCAAGCGTTGATACCTTTAATGACTACCTGTACATGGTTTACTGCAAGCCTTCGAATCGTTAAGTTTTTTCTTCAGGCATTATACAGAGCTGGATCAGAACCGTACAATAGAAGGGCCAGGAGCCAATGAAAACGGCTCCTGACCGGCTCACAGTGCTCTGCCATCATAGAGACGGCAGGGTGACCGATTTGTGGTGGGGTCAGAGCGGCGAGATCGGCGGTAACGGCGGGGATGCGCGGTTAATGGGATGTTGAGTCTACGTCAAGTCAGGGCCGCAGCACCACCTGCTGGACATAGTTTCAACCTACCTTGGTCCGGATTCTGTTAATGAGATCATGCAATGATATTCTTTCTTGAATCCAATTGCTATAGGAGACATCAAACCACCACCATGGCACCCTTTGGGGAACAAACTCACCAGAGATGAGTGGCCAATGCGCTCTGTGCCAGGAAACCTCCGTATCAACAGGATCAGAGTCCCTTATGTCTCTCAGATGCAACAGGATATCATACCATATTAGTTAGAGATAGACCCCTCCCCATTTACCATAACCTGTCAATCTTGTTTCCCAATTTTATCTAGCATAGAGACATAAGGGACTGCGATCCTGATGATATGAAGGTTTCTCGGCACAGACCACATTTTGACTAGTCTAACAGTGGCCACTCATCTCTGGTGAGTTTGTTCCCCGAAGGGTGCCCTGGTGGTGGTTTGATGTCTCCTATAGCAACTGGATTCAAGAAAGAATGTCATTGTATGATCTCATTATAAAAAGACAAAAACTGGACTTGTTTAAATAGTGGTGATTTGTGCTAGGAAAGTTTTTGTATATTGATGTTGGGCAGCTAGCCAGGTTTTAGCGCACTTACCTGAAGTATCTATTCCAATTTAAGTTGTATGTGTATGGAGTGCAATGCAACTGCGACACTGGAGCACTTTTGTCAATTAATGTCATCATTATAAAATACCCCCTCAAAGACTCCCAGGTCTCAGTTTATAAAGAGGTCTGAAACCCTTAGTATTGATATCTTGTATTGTGAACTTGTGAAGATCTCTTCCAAGTCAATTAGTTCATAGCCTTGAAAAAAGGGACATTTTCAACAGGGTCGCCAACTGATTACAATTACTATTAACCACTTCATCCTAGGACCACTATAGTCCAGATAGACACCGCTCTAAGTCTAACTGGATGCATATTTGTGTCCAGTGTTTCTGCTCATAACTGGCGGCATTTCCATGTCAACAATTGGGAAATGGAACTAAGGGTTCCTCGAACCAATCACAGTGCCTGGAATGAATGGACGTGACCCAGATCAGGGGCCATGTCCATTCAAAATAACAAAGCAAAAGTAAAGTAAAAAAAGAAAAAAAAAGAAAACTTTCTGGTTAACCAGGATAGCATTTCTACAACACTTTTGTGGTGAAAAGTTACATTACATCCACAAAACACCTTTAATAAAGGAAATAATAAAATCAATCCCTTTCAAAGCCCCCCCCCCCCCCCACCCCAGTTACCAAGCAAACACATGTTAAAAAAAATGAAAAAAAATGAAAAAAATAATCGGTTAGTTGTAGAAGGGTGTTTATGATATTTCAATTGAAAGCTTACTGTTTATTCATGTCTAAGTGAGATAGCCAATAAATAGTATCATCCTGATTCAAAACGCCTTGCTTTTACTGATGGCTACTGAGTACTGCCAAATAGTAAGTATTTGATTTATTCATACGGGCCACAATTTGGTGGTAGCTCTCATCTTGTGGTGCTACTGCAGAGACTTGATAAATAAAAACTGTGACCAAGGATTGAACATTATCCTAATCAGTAACGGATACCCCCCAAAGAGAAATCTTTATCTTTTCTCAAATAGATCACCAGGGATGTATTAATAGCTGATAATGTGGTAAACCCCTCCCACAGTGTGATGTCAGAACCTAGGTACTGATATCACACCGTGAGAGTCTTGTTGCATTGTGGGAAATAAGGGCTGTTCCAACTGCCAGGCAACCAGCATCTCCCTCTGTGAATATGTATATTTACAAAAAAAAAGAAAGAAAAAAAAAACAACCTTTTAGCCTATAACATTGTTAGGGAGGGAGGTTATAGATAATGGCAATTGGTGCTGTCTGTTTCTTTTTTTTTTTTCATGTCTGCCAGCAGGGATGGGCTTCCGAGTAATTCTGAGTAGCAAGCTACTTGGAATTGAAATGGTAATGAGGCGCTGATTAAACAGCTGTGACCGCGGGTGATGGGGTTAAATTACCCAGATGTCTGTAGGACTTCTGGGTAATTTATAGGTGAACTGTGAGCCACGTTCCACGACGCACTTCCGTGCTTCCTCCTGCAAGCCGGAGAGAAGAATTGCGGTAGTGTGTCGTGAAACGTGTCTCACAGTTCGCCTATGATGCAGATTGGAGCACACACTATCCTACAGACTTCTGGGTAATTTAACTCCCATCACCCACGGTCACAGCTGTATAATCAACGCCTCAATTACCATTTCATATCTGAGTAGCTTCCTACTTGGAATTACTCGGAGGCCCATCCCTGTCTGCCAGTAATAAAGATGATGTTCTGCAGGCTGAATGTGGATCAAACAATATGAACAAATTACATGGCGAATATCAGTCATTTCTTGATCTCTCTTCTATTTTTAACCTCCCTGGTGGTTTGATTCCCGCGGCCGCACAGCAGGGTTTTTTTAACCTATTTTTTTTTTTTTATCATGTAGCTAGCCTAGCGCTAGCTACATGATTCCCCCCTACCTGCGGCGTCCCCCTACCTTCTTCAATTGCCGCTGGCGATCATGCCCATCAGGAAATCCTGGTCAGAATGGGATTTCCAGCAGGGCTTCCCCCGTCGCCATGGCGACGAACAGAATGACGTTGTGACGTCATCGCCGTCATGACGTCCCAGGCAGTCCCGATCCACCCCATAGCGCACGGGGTCTGCGGGGGGGGGGGGCTCTTTCGCGTCGGGTAGCGGCAGATCGGCGGCGAGCGGCGGCGATCTGAGAAACACGCAGCTAGCAAAGTGCTAGCTGTGTGTTAAAAAAAATATTCAAATCGGCGCACCAGGGCCTGAGCAATCCTCCTCGGTGTTACTGGATGAGCTGAGCTCGTCTGTAACGCTCAGGAGGTTAAACCTCTCACTTTGCAATGTATTGATTCATTTTTCCCCACTATTCGCTAAAGTTTCTCTTTAAGTAGGAGGTGTATACAGCTACTATGAATATTTTTTTTTTCTTAATTACATTTTTTTCCCTTAAGATGCCAAAGTCTCAGTGCTCGGAAAGCTGCCTTCCGGGGTTCAGAAAGGCTCCGGGGAATAATCATCTTGTCTGCTGCTACACCTGTATCCCGTGTTCTGAGGGAGAAACATCCAATACAACAGGTGGGAATGCCATACATATACCGTGTTTCCCCTAAAGTTAGACATCCCCTGAGAATAAGACCTAGCAGGAATCAAGAATGCTTGAAATGTAAGCCATCCCCCGAATTTAACCCCTAGCTAGCAGCCCATATGACACCAGCAAGTCACGCTGAATACAAAGCCTGGATACAGGAGAGCAGCAGTATAATGTGAGTTCTACACAGTCCTATATGTGTCAGGCTATTTGTGTTTTTGTTGGAGCCAGCCCTCCTGATCTGTCGTGATAAGCATCAGCAGCCCTCCCCCTATATAGAACAACCTACCTAAATAGAAAAAGTCCCAAGAAATTCAACAAAGTATGGGGAGTCTGGGAAAGTAGGATACTGGATCCAACCAATGAAATGTTTATACCAATTATTGACTGAGAGGCATGGAATTATGAGCGTGGGGCGGGGATGGGTGTGGGGCTGGAGACAGGCGTAGACATTTTTCTTTTCTGGGGTGGAACCACCCCTCTTTCCTTCTTCTCTACACTTTTCTGGTGCAGAACGGAACTGCTGTTGCTGTTACCCAATCGAATGAGACGTGACTTTACTTTAAATTGATAATGAACATGGTTATTACATTATCTTGTGTAAGAATACCGCTGTTGATGTGGATGTCTGCTACGGTTCTCATTTGTACAGCTATAACTGTCTATGCACTGTACTGTCGCTTTCTCTGTTCACTTGTAAAAAATAAATAAACTTTTACTGATAAGCATCAGCAGCACTTCACCTCTTCCCAGGACACACACAGCTTATCCTATGCTCTGGGGAGCCTGACAGAGTTCTCTGCCTGCAAGAAATAGACTCTTAAGCCCAGTAACGCAGTTGTATCCGCTTCTGTCCACTTTTCAGCATCTCTAACATTGATGTGTAACTGAAAAGCGGACACAACTGCATCAGTGGGCTCAGGCCCTTACTCACATGATCAGCAGAATCAATTTCTTGTAAGTGAGAGCCAATATCTGCCAACCACAAGCTCTGTGTATGCTGCTTGTGTTTCAGCATGGCATGCAGTATATACATTTTGTATAGGAAAACTACCAGTGTTTGCCCAAAAATAACACATCCTCTGAAAATAAGCCCTAGCACATCTTTTAGAGAAAAAATGTATATATAAGACAGTGTCTTATTTTTGGGGAAACACGGTAACAATATCAGTTATGCTTTATGACCATGACCAGGGGATATGTTATCTACAGTCCATAAACTGAATTACTACTGAAAATTGAAAACACCACCACATATATTTCACACTGCCAATAGTGTAGAAAATATGTAACAGTTGTAGCTTGCACACAACAGCCACTAATCCTTTTCATCTTAAATGCCATGTGATCTACCAGCCAGGGGCAGACCAAGGATCTTCTATGGGGGGGGGGGGGGGATTACAGAAAAGGTATCTCGGCCAAGCACAATATGCTTGCCTTGCACCGCATATAGTGATATCCACAGTGCGGCAGGTGGGTTGCAGTATAATAGCAATAACTACAAAATAACAATAATATTTTTATATCGCTTTTCTCCCTGGGGACTCAAAGCGCTGTGACCCTGCATTATGCAGTCTCAAAGGCTTGGGAAAAGAGGTGAGTTTTTAGCCTTTTTTTAAAGCTGTCCAGAGAAGGAGCCTCTCGTACTGATTGTGGAAGTGAGTTCCATAGTGTAGGGGCTGCATAGGAAAAGGCCCGAGCCCCAAATGTTAGGTGTATCCTGGGAATAACCAGCTTCATTTTGTTGGCAGAGCAGAGGGTGCATGGAGGGGCATAAAGAAGTCCCAATAAATCCGCTATGTATTTGGGTCCCATGTGGTTTAGAGCCTTGAATGTCAGCAGGCAGATCTTAAAATTGATTCTCCATTTTACTGGCAGCCAGTGAAGAGTTTGCAGTACTGGGGTGATGTGTGAGCTGCGGGGGGCATTGGCTAGGAGTCTGGCTGCAGCATTCTGTACTAGCTGTAAGGGGCGCAGAACCTTATCTGTAGATCCGATGAACAGGGCGTTGCAGTAGTCTAGGCGGGAGGATGCACTACATGCAGCAATCATGCATTGCCACAAAACCTGTGCATTAACTGGGATGGTTAGAGGGGAACTCAAGTGAAAATAATGTAATAAAAAAAGTGCTTAATTTTTACAATAATTATGTATAAATGATTTAGTCAGTGTTTGCTCATTGAAGAATATTTCCTCTCCCTGATTTACATTCAGACATTTATCACATGGTGACATTTATACTGCTGGCAGGTGATGTCACTGAAAGGAGATGCTACTTGCTTTTTTGGCAGTTGTAAACAGCTGTTATTTCCCACAATGCAACAAGGCTCCCACAGTGTGATGTCAGCACCATGGTCCTGACATCACACTGTGGAAGGAGTTTCACCACAAAATCAGCCATACAGCGCCCCCTGATGATCCGTTTGAGAAAAGGAATAGATTTCTCATGTAAAAGGGGGTATCAGCTACTGATTGGGATGAAGTTCAATTCTTGGTCACGGTTTCTCTTTAACTATTTAATGACAAACTGACTTATAAAGACGTCCTGCTAGAGCCTCTTAATGGCTCCAGGATGTTTTTATAAGTCAGACAGTGCTGCTGCCGCTGTGCACGTGCGCGCTCCCGCCCCCAAGCTTGCACGTGTGGGCTCCCAGGGGTGCAAGTGCATCCCTCTGCATGTGTACGTGAAAATAGTGAAAAAAAAATCAAAGAAACAATACACCTTTATTTCCAAATACTATATTGGGGATACAATTGGAGAAATAGTGTATTTTTTCTTTTTTTTTTTTTCTTGTTTTTCCCTTTAAAATGCATAGAAAATAAAGTAATTGCTGAAGACAAATATCAACCCCAAAAAGCCTAATTGGTGGTGAAAAAAACAAGATATAGATCATTTCATTGTGATTAGTAGTGATTAAGCTATTGGCAAATGAAAGGGATAACCACTGAAAGGTGAAAACCGCTCTTGTCTGTTAGGGTAAAAATGCCTTTGGGGTGAAGTGGTTAAGCATGCTTTTCATTGACTGTATGCATGTGTGTGAAAACGCGTTGATAATGTGTGGTGCGCTGCTTTACTGGTCCATTGCTGTCACAGGGAATGCAATGACTACTGTGAACCTAGTTTATTGCATGTTCTATACTGGCTTCACTGGCCATTTTGGGAAATGGGGAATTGAGAAATGTTATTGAATTATAGTATGTGTGGCCACCTTAACATCTTCAGGACTAGCTACTCTGGCCCCACCTAACGACCAGAGCCATCTCTAGTTGCCCTTTCTCACTCCTTATAATAGAATCCCTGGTGATCTAGTTGCCCCCTCCTCCCTAAACATTCCCCTGGTGGTCTAGTGCCCCCTCAAAGTGATCGGCATGAGGAAGTATCACTCGCCTTCCCCCTCTCTGCAGCGCCGAACAGCTGTGATCTGCATCACAGCAGCCAGGCCCATACTAACACAAGTACGCTACCCGGGGAGGGGGTACGTATAACGGTGGCGATCGGGGGCTATCAAAGAAGAGCGGAGGGACTTGGGGGACAATGGTAGCGAGCGAAATGCTAGCTACAAGCTGTACAACAAGTTTTATACAAAAAATCCTTCCCGGGGCAGAGAAATCATCTGCGGCGGCTACCCCGAGTGTAGGTCGGGGTTATCGCCAGGAGGGCTAGCCTAGATAGATGATAAATACTGCATATTCAGCCTTGAACTATTTTTTCAACTTACTGTAAATCCACATGACACTGACACTGATTGTCAAATCATCTTAAAGAGAACCCGAGGTGGCTTCAAGAAATGTAAAAAAAACCTAGGCTACCTGATCCGCGAGGCTGTGCGGATCAGGAGGCCGCAAAAAACGCCGCTCCCTGGTGTCCCCGCCACTTCCGTGGGCTGCGGTAGCCCTTTTCACTTTGGTGATCCCTGGGCATGTCGCTGCACTGAGAGACTGTGTTGTCTCTCATAGCGTGCAGGGAGGCGGGGGAGCTGCAGGAGGCACGGTCAGGGGAGAGAACTGCCCAATGGCAGCTCATGAAACCCTGTAAGAATGCCCCTGGCGGGTGTTTTAACCTCCTGGGCGATAATCCCGAGCTGAGCTCGGGGTATGTCGCGCAGGAGGAGTTCTCAGGTCCTGCTGGGCCGATTTGCATAATTTTTTTTTTGTTACACGCAGCTAGCACTTTGCTAGCTGCGTGTAACTTCCGATTGCCGCCGCTACCCGCCGCTACCCGCCGTGCCGCGCAGCCCCCCCTGCCCCGACCCCTTGCACAGCCTGGCCAATCAGTGCCAGGCAGCGCTGAGGGGTGGATCGGGACTCCCTCTGACGTCACGACGTCCATGACGTAGGTGACGTCATCCCGCCCCGTCGCCATGGCGACCGGGGAAGCCCAGCAGGAAATCCTGTTCTGAACGGGATTTCCTGCTTACTCTGATCGCCGAAGGCGATCGGAGTGGGTGGGGGGATGCTGCTGCGCAGCGGCTATCATGTAGCAAGCCCAGGGCTCGCTACATGATTTTAAAAAAAATAAAATTAAAAAAAAAGTGCTGCGCCCCCTGTAATTGTATCGCCCAGAGGGTTAAACAGGGAATTCCTCTCCCCTCTATTTACCTCCGAGTTAGCGACAAATCTTGTTGCTGAACTCGGGGGGCTATATCGCGGCGGTGGGGGGGGGGCAGAGAGCGGCGGTTGGGGGATACAGAGCCATGTCATTAGGCAGAGGACATGGCTCTGTGTACCATCTGCCCCCCGAAGATCCACCTCGGGTACTCTTTAACCAATCAGTCTCTGACCTCCTCATCTCTCTAGAGAGCTGTTTATCTATTGCACAAACAATAGAGTACGGTATTATACGGTATATGTATGAGTTTTCTGCAAATATTCAGGATATAGCCTAGGAGAAAACGTAAGAGAAAAAATGAATTGGATCAGACCCAGTAAATAATGTTGATTGTCAGCAGGTAAACAGCAGCTGAAAGCAGATACCAAACTGTAACGGGAACATTGCTCTGTGTTCAGACCTTCCAGCTCTCAAAATCATTTGCTACATTTAAACACAAAACAATTGAGCAACAAATCCTACATCAAGCCAGACATATTTACACAACATAACACATGGGGTTGTACATTGTTGGAGAGGCTGAAAGGTAATTTAACCACTTCACCTCCAAGGGATTTTCCCCTTAAAGAACAGAACAATTTTCAACTGTCAGAGTTCCTGTCATTCCTTCCCTTATAACTTTATTACTACTTATCACAACAAAACAATCTATACCTTTTTTTTGTTGTAGTTTTCGTCACCAATTAGCTTTCTTTGGGTCGGGTTGTTACTTTTTGCTAATAATTATTTTATTCTAACTGCATTTTACCATGAAAAATAAGAAAAAAATGAAAAAAAAAAAAACATTTCTCAGCTTTCGGCCATTATAGTTTTAAAATAATACAGTTAATACCATAATTATAACCCACACATTTTATTTGCCGATTTGTCCCGGTTATTGCAACATTTAAAATATTTCCCTAGTACAATGTATGATGCCAATATCTTTTTGAAAATAAAGGTGCATTTTTTTTCAGTTTTGCATCCGTCACTATTTAAGCCCATAGTTTCAAAATTAACAGTAATATACCCTCTTGGCAGACATATTAAAAAAAGTTCAGTCCCTAAGTATCTTTTTTTAATCGTAATTTGTTTATACAAAAAAAGGGGTAAATATGGGATAGTGTGTGAGGCATAGTGTTAATTTTAAATGTATTTGTCTAAATGTGTGTAGGTGCAATTTTACCATTTGGACACAAGATGTCCTTGTACATTACTTACTATTGTGTACCTATGGTACGCTAAATAGGAAGTAACGCGTGGATGCTCCGCGTCGGAAGTAAACAAATGATTCCAGCATCTCATAGATGTCTGCAGTCAGTCACCCAGGGACAGAGATTAAAAAATGGGAACTGCATTCCCATTCCTGCATCTCCCCTCTAATAGTCATCAGTGAGAACGAGCGTGGGAGCACACGGGGGAGCAAGTGGGAGTGCGCTGCAAGGGATGTAGTAGCTACGTCCCTGCGAGATAAAGAGGGAAATTGCAGGGACGTTGTTACTCGTCCCAGGGAATGGGAAGTGGTTAACCAGTTGCTGAGTTCCCAGTTCATTTCTTCTTTCTCTATCTCTACCTGGGCAAGGATGTGAGTCGGACTTGATGAATGTATTTTTTGAATTCATCTGGACATCAGATGAAGGCCTCCAATGTCACCTTTAGAAAAAGTAACCAACCAGTGCAATTCAAATAAGGGTCGTTTGTAAGGTTCTGACTTGTGTAGCTTTCCTGAATTTTTCCCAACATTGATTATAACTTTAAAAATGACAATAATTTGAACGAGGTTGTGATGAAACGCGGAAAAGCCACTGTGTGTATTGACAGCAAGGCGGCGGATTCCGCGTCCAGCGCGGCGGTTTGCACGCAGCAGCGTGCGTCTGGTGTGGCTGGGTCTGTTAGTTCACACAGATTGAGGAATACGCGCGTGAGTGCTGAGAGGCAGAACCTTTATGACAGTCGAGGAGGGATCAGCTGACCAGGTTGGTCAGCTGACCTCAGAGCAAGTGACTATTGGTCAATCACTAGTGGGTGGCGCTGGAGAGCTCTGCTCTATATATAGTCACTGCTGGTCAGTCTCAGGTTGTCTGCCGTTGTGATCACTACGTGGAAGCACTCAGACCTTAGTCAGATCTCACAGTGTGTTAGAACCAGGAGGACCTGGGAATTCACACTGAGCCAGATTACTTCTGTTATCATTGTGTTGTACTTCAGACTAGTTCCAGGGTGTCGAGACCACGGACCTCACACCCAAGACTAGGGACTTGTGTTATCATTCTGTTATACTTCAGACTAGTTCCAGGGTGTCGAGACCACGGACCTCACACCCAAATCTAGGGATACTGTGTACCATCATATTATATTCCAGACTAGTTCCAGGGTGTAGAGACCATGGACCTTACACCCAAGACTAGGAATTGTTGATATCTGTTATGACCTATTGCTTTCCTGACTATCCCTCTGCTTTCTGATTCAGTACCTACGCATATCTGATTATCTGTTGCCAACCCTGCCTGCCTTTGGATACCGAATCAGCCTTCTGTCTCTGTACCTTATCTGTTCGTGTGTTGCCGATCCTGGCTTGCCCGACCTTGAGAGCTATCTCTCTCCTTTAGAGATAGTCTCCAGACCTGCTAGTGACATCCACCTCCAGGTGTCACTCACTCACAGGTCCTTCCTACCTTCAGCCTGGGACTCCACCCCTTTGGGAGGTCTCAGGCTGCTGGAAGGCTTTTGCATCTCTCAGAAGGCAGTAGCGCCCATACTGCCAAAGACCACCTGCGCCTCGGGTGGTCTTACTCAAAGTCATTACTGTTGCACCAAACACTCACACTATATAGGTGTCCAGAGGTTAGTTATACTTGGATTATCGGTGATTCTGCAGATCACCAATAATCAGATTCTCTCTGTGTGTTGACACCGATCATTACAGAGGTATTGAGTTTGTCCCTAGGCATGCTCATCGCGGAAAAATCACGAGTAACCACGGCACGGAGGTTACTCGTGATTCAAATGAGCTTTAATTGCATCAGCTGAGCAGATAGATGCGGCGGGGTTAATTACCCCTAATGCCACTCTCCGCTCAGCGTTTCAATGAGCTTGCACACGTCTATTGGTATTGGACGAGTTGAAGCCTCGCTATGGAGGAGGAACACCTATAAATTACTAGTTTAATGTATATGACAACCTCAAACATATTTATGAATTCATTGTTTAGTTTTTTCCTAGACAGTGAAAACTGCCAGAGATGTCCCGATGAAGAGTGGCCAGATGAAAAGAAAGCAGTATGTATTCAAAAAACTCTTCATTATCTGACTTACGAACAAGATGTGCTGACTTTCGTATTTGTAACTTTCTCTATACTGTGCTTTATTATCACTGTAATTTTACTTATAGTGTTTATTTCCTTTTGGGACACTCCAGTAGTCAAAGCCAATAACCGGCTTCTGAGCATGGTTCTTATAGGCTCTATCATGCTGAGTTTACTCACTGTTTTCTTATTCCTCGGACGGCCTTTGGATATAACCTGCATGCTAAGACAGGTAGCATTTGGGATCTTCTTCTCCATCACTGTCTCCTGTGTTCTGGCCAAGACCATCACTGTCTGCATTGCCTTCAAAGCCACCAAACCTGGGAGTTCCTGGAGAAAGTTGGTTGGACAAAAACTGTCTAATTACATTGTACTAATGTGTTCTTTGTTCCAAGTTCTGATTTGTGCTATTTGGCTGTCAGTGTCTCCTCCTTATCAGGACTTTGATTTTCACACATATGCAGGAGTGATCATCATTCAGTGTAATGAGGGGTCAATGATTGGCTTCTACTCTGTGTTGGGTTATATGGGGTTTCTGGCAGCTGTGAGTTTCCTCCTGGCTTTCATGGTGAGGACATTACCGGACAGCTTTAACGAGGCCAAGTACATCACGTTCAGCATGCTGGTGTTCTGCAGTGTCTGGATTGCCATGATCCCGGCTTATCTCAGCACTAAAGGGAAATACATGGTGGCTGTGGAGATATTCGCCATACTGACCTCATGTGCTGGGATATTAGTCTGCATATTCTTCCCTAAATTGTATATTATTCTTTTGAGACCAGAGAAAAATAATAAGCCAATTATCTTTAAGCAGCCATAATTTTGAAAATTAATTAATATGGAGAGGAACATTAATAAAAAACTGCCTTAAGAATCAAGCATGTTTATGTGTTCTTTATTTCCTGTTTGAAGGGGCACTATGATGTAAAACTATTAAAAATGAAATATAAAGCACACACACACACACACACACACACACACACACACACACACACACACACACACACACACACACACACACACACACACACACACACACACACACACACACACACACACACACACACACACACACACACACACACACACACACACACACACACACACACACACACACACACACACACACACACACACACACACACACACACACACACACACACACACACACATTACATACATTTGTCCCAGAGTAAAATTCACTGAAAATAATTTTATTTCTGTGTAGATATGACTTACAAGAAGTGTTTTCATTCCACAGTGAAGATAGGAAACCAATAGCCTAATATAGTGTAGTATTTAAATCAATTGAGCAAATTGTAGATAAAAGCAACAAGAGTTATACTCACAAACATGAGTTACCACACAGGAAACCACTAGCAAGGCAGGTGGGGAGAATTAGAACCTGATCCCACTCAGGTTTTAAGAAGTTGCTCTCTGTAGATAGGAAAGGTATGGGATACACCCCTCCACCAAGGGTGGACTAGACTAAATGCAAAATATTTGAACAGAGGCGCCAACAAGAATAAAAACATCTAAAAAACATTTAAAAAGGGGGAAGTTAAAGTGGACTTACCTCCCTTGCAGACTAACAGACTGAAAGCTGTTATTTTCAAACAAAATAACATTTATTAGGTGCTTCAAAATGTAACATGTTTCGCAGGTCACAATCCTGCTTCATCAGGCAAATAATGGAGAAAACTGGGGGGGGAAGAATACCAGAGGAAACTAAGCTCAGGGCCCATAAAATCTGATTGTTACAATAGCATTTTAAAGAAACAATGACATACATGTTATTATCATGTGTACAAGTTGCCAATGAATGTGAAGGATATATATTGAGTGAAAGAAAGGGTTATTTGCTATAATATATATATTGCTTTCTAAGCGTTATTCTATAAGGGATATTCCTTTAAGGCAAGCTATTGGTGTTGAGTAAGCATTTTATTGTGATTAAAGTGCTCATTATCAGTATAGGGCATATAAATAGTGGTCTTCCTAATCACAGTGCTTGCTGTACATTAAACCCACATTTTTTGTGGTCTACAAAGGTAGAGCAATGGGATGTGCAGCCGTGGGGAGAGTATGGAAAACTGTCCCGTAGTCATTAGGAGGGGAATGTGCAGCGGTGGGGAGAAGTAAAGAGACCTGTTAAATAATGAATGAAGAGATCAGGGACATCACTTATCTAAGGGAGTCTGTGTAACAGCCAAGCTCCTTTGTAATATTAGTTGCCGCTTGGCCACATACTGTATATATAAATCTTGAAAGGCCAATAATCCAATTAGGGGCTAGCATCATGTCGCCTGCAAATGGGCGTGTGCACATGATGTCATGCACATGGGCAAAAGCACTGCAGGGTAGCGGGCGCCATTTTAGTTTGGAGCATTGAGAGGTGTAATTGAAGCGAGTGCGCATGAAATCAGGCGCATGTGCTTTGATCGCAGGGAGTCCTGCGGGAGCCATCTTTCTTGTGGGAACAACCTGAAAGGTGGCCCACGCTATTACAAAAGTTATACAGGGGAAAGAAGGGTATTTTAGTGGGGTTAAAGGGGAGGACCTAGGAAAGTAAATACAAAAATTAAAAAATAGACATTAGAGAATGCGTAAAATTCATAGGGAGAGGTATATCGAGACAGTTAGTGTCATTGATAGGGACAAAATGATGTTTTGCTGATATCTATTGGTAGAAATTAGAAATAGCATACTTCATTGTGAGCAATTTGTTTCATTGGAAGTATTGCAAAGTAGCGGCATGATATATAACGTACAATTAAAAATACATTAGCTCATAAAATAGGGAAAATTAAACAGGGTAGATAGACATAAAGAAAAGTGTGTGTATATAAAAAAGAAAGGCATTGCGTTGCTGGAGAACAGATATGCTAAAATTATATGGAGCATACAGTATACAATAAAAACGTACAGAGGTTGGACAAAATAATGGAAACACCTTGAAAATCAACAAAATATATTTTAATATGGTGTAGGCAGGGTTGCTCTCCAGGACATCAGAATGCGAATCTACCCGAAAAATTTGGGTAGATTTCATTGTTGCCGAAGTCGAAGCCGAACCCGAATATGCCGGACCCGAATGCGAAGTTTCCCGAATATGCGCACTCGAATTTGGCCAGATGACGCGGTGGGTTCGGCTTCAGGATTCGGGAGTGACGTTGGTGACCAGGTGGCCAATCATAAGTCCTCCAGCCGAGGCCCTGGCAACGCTAGCTCCCCTCCTCTATATAAGGCGGCGGCCATGTTGCGGAGCCACGTACTTGTGTGACTGTGCTGGTACTGAGAGTATCTCCAGTGCTGTGCTGCGTCTGAGCAAGTGCATTCTTGTGCTAAACCTAGCGTTTTGCTTCCTAAACACCTCCTAACACACTGATTGTACTCTTATATAGATAGATAGTAATTTTATTGTTTGTAGTCAGCTTAGTGTATAGTGTACTGTGCTAGGCTAGTGTTAGTCTGAGTGCAGGCTAGGCCTGCTAGCCTAGGGCAGCCTACTACTAGCTTAGGTAGGTTAGGGATTCTAGTTAGTTGTGTACTATAGTAGTTTAGTTAAATTGTACTGCTGTAGTGTAATGATCGGTGTAACACAGAGAGGATCTGATTACCGGTGATCTGCAGTATCACTGGGAATACAGATATATACCAGATTATAGATGATCTGCAGTATCACCGATAATCCGATTTACAAACTGTTAGATCCTGTTCTAAAACACCTTGCTTCGACACCATCAACTTCTTATAGTTGCGTCTCACAGACTGTGAGATAACTTGACTCTCAACACAGCAAGCAGGAGATAGACTTTTCTCAGGCTTCTTCAATGTTTACGGAGTTTATTCAGGAAACAGAAATACAGATAGATACAGTTCATCATATCCTAGCCACGCCAATCTTCATGTTGCGTTACAAGCTTCTTGATTAGACTTCCTGCTGAAGTCAATCAGGTACCTTCTTCCTAACTACGTTACACTAGACTACCTATGTACAGCATACATTATATCAGATTACATATAGAATGAAAATACTTAGAGGTTCCAGTCAGCCTTTAGATCGAGTGTGAAAGTAAGAAGCAGAGCGAGCTCTGATCGCCCACCTCGGTTTTAATAACGACTAGGAAAGAGTTAAATGTGACATCATATTCGCCCTCCCCTAGACCAGACTATTGGTTGGGCCTCCTCGTGGTGTCATAATACCCACCTACTCGATTAATATTCAATGTCACCTTTCCTTTACTTACTGGAATTTGGGTATTTAGTAAATATGGCTGATGTTTATTGTTCTAGTGGCGTACATGCCCAGGTCAGGGAGACCTGTGGCCTTGTCCATAGAACAGCTTCTTGGTATGTTCTAGTTCTGCTGACAGAACTGCAGATTTTCTCTCTAAGAGAAAATCCCCTTAAAGGGCAGGTCTGCTCCTCAAGCCTTTTTGACTAACTCAGTCCAAATAACTGAGGCCTACTTAAATTATAACACAAACTAACCTCTGGATACCTGAGTAGAGTAGGAGTGTTTGGTGCAACTGTAACACTTAGAGGACTAGGCCTCAGAGCAGTAAGGAGCACTGCACAAATTCCTTCCGAAGGCCTGAACTCTCCCGGGGGGAGGAGTCAGGCTGAGAGTAGGAAGAACAATCAGAGAGTGACACTCAGGAGGAAGTGTCACTACCAGGACTGGGAACCGCCTCTAACAGTAAGGTCGGTTCTCGAGGTCGGGCAAGCCAGGTTGTAACCACACAGACAGATACAGTACAGAATCAGAAGGCAGATGCGGGGTCAAATAAACAAGCAGGGTTCGGCAACAGGGTATCAGAAATATCGAAGTATAGAATCAGGAGGCAGATGCAGAGTCTTATAGCGAGCCGGGGTTCGGCAACAGAGTATCAGAATAGCAAGGTACAGGATTAGAGTTCAGAAGAATAGTCAGGCAAGCAAAAGGTCATAACAGATAATCACAATCAAAACTAGTACTTGTGAAGAAGCGTGGAGGAGCCGCCGCCATGAGTCAGCGGGAGGCGGCTCTTTCCGCGCATCGCGTGGCGGAGCACGGAGAGGCAGCCGCCTCCTCTCAGTGTGAGGCGGCTGTCTCCATGCAGGGCATGGCGGAGCGCGGAAAAACCGCTGCGTTGGACGCGGTGGTTAGCGCGCATGGCCCCATTGCGGAGACACCGCAGAGCGGTGCTGGTGTGGCTGGGACACGTAGTCCCTCTAGGTTTAGAGTGACGCACGCGCGCGCACTCAGGCAGGGATTATATGATAGCCAGAAGTGAGTCAGCTGACCAGGCTGGTCAGCTGACTCTGGCTCCACTCCTCATTGGTCCAGCACTTAGGGAGGTGCTGGAGAGATGCCTCTGTATATATACTGCCGGATGTTCAGTTGCTGGTTGTCTGGCATTGCGATCACAACGTGGGAGCACTCAGACCCTTAGTCAGAACCTTAAGTGTGTCGGGACCAGCTGGAGCTGTAATCCTACACTTAGCTAGATTCTGTTGATAGCTAAAGTACTAGTTTGATTGTGATTATCTGTTATGACCCTTTGCCTGCCTGACCATTCTTCTGAACTCTGATCTTGTACCTTGCCATTCTGATACTCTGTTGCCGAACCCCGGCTCGTCCTTAGACTCTGTTTCTGCCTCCTGATTTTGTACCTCGACATATCTGATACCCTGTTGCCGAACCCTGCCTGTACCTTAGACTCCACCTCTGCCTTCTGAATCTGTACTTTGTCTGTCCGTGTGGTTACGACCTGGCTTGTCCGACCTAGAGAACCGACCTTACTGTTAGAGGTGGTTCCCTGTCCTGTTAGTGACACTTCCTCCGGAGTGTCACTCTCAGATTGTCCTTCCTACTCTCAGCCTGACTCCTCCCGCCTTGGGGAGTTCAGGTCTTCGGAAGGAATCCGTGCAGTACTCCTTACTGCTCTGAGGCCTAGTCCTCTAAAGTGTTACAGTTACACCAAACACTACACTCTACTCAGGTGTACAGAGGTTAGCTGGTATATCGGATTATCGGTGATACTGCAGATCATCTATAATCTGGTATATATCTGTATTCCCAGTGATACTGCAGATCACCGGTAATCAGATCCTCTCTGTGCTTCACCGATCGTAACAGTACTATAAACTATCAACAGAATCTAGCTAAGTGTAGGATTACAGCTCCAGCTGGTCCCGGCACACTTTAGGATCTGACTCAGGTCTGAGTGCTACCACGTTGTGATCGCAACGCCAGACACCAGAGAAATGACCAGCCAGTAGTATATATACACAGACACTCTCCAGCACCTCCCTAAGTGCTGGACCAATGAGATGACACGGAATTGTCAGCTGACCAGCTTGGTCAGCTGACCCTTTTCTGGCTACCATATAAGTTCTGCCTCTCTGCGCGCGCGCACGTCATTCTGAACCTTGATGGACTATCAGTCCCAGCCACACCAGTACTGTCTTGCAATGTGCTCGCCGACCCGTGCGCGGGGTTGGTCGCACCGCCATCCCCACCGGCGGCGGCCTCCCTGCGCTGGGTCAGAATGTTCACAACAGGCCCATGCGCGCTAACCGCCGCGTCAGACGCGACGGTTTTTCCGCGTTCCACCACGCCATGCGCGGAAAGAGCCGCCTCCTGCTGACTTATCGCGGCGGCTCTTCCGCGTTTCTTCACAGTACCCCCCCCCCCCCCCCGAGGAGTGGACCCTGGACAGCTCCTTCCAGGCTTTTCTGGATGTAAAGTGTGGAACTCTTTCTTCAAATCATCAGCATGCATGCGGCCCTCAGGTACCCACATTCTTTCCTCAATACCATATCCCTTCCAGTGCACTAGATATTGTACTGCGTTCTGTACTATACGTGAGTCCAAAATTTTTTCTACCTCATACTCAGGTTGACTATCCACCATCACAGGAGGAGGAGGAGTGGGACCCACATGGACCGCTGGTTTGAGCCGGGACACGTGAAAGGACCTTACCCCACGCATGCTGGCGGGAAGATCAACGGTATAAGTAACGTTGTTGATCTTTTTGACTACCAAGAATGGACCCACAAACCTGGGACCAAGCTTGTCTGAGGGTTGTCTCAGGGTCAAGTGACGTGTGGACACCCAAACCAAGTCTCCTGGCTGGAACCTCCACTCTAACGAACGTCTCTTGTCAGCTTGACCCTTTTGACTCTGAAATGCCCTTTCCAAATTACTCTTCACCGTCCACCAAATGTCTTTAAATGCCCTCTGCCAGGCCTCCAGAGTTGGAAACGGAGTAGAGGCTACTGGCAAAGGGGAGAATTTGGGCGATCTCCCTGTCACTACCTGGAACGGAGAAAAACCAGAAGAAGAACTCTTCAAATTATTCTGTGCGAATTCTGCGAAGGGCAGAAATTTTACCCAGTCATTCTGTGCCTCCGCAACGTAACATCTTAAGAACTGCTCCAAAGACTGATTGATCCGTTCAGTCTGCCCATTGGTCTGTGGGTGGTAGCCTGACGAGAAAGACAGCTTCATGCCCATTTGGTGGCAAAATGCCCTCCAGAATCTAGAGATGAATTGGACTCCCCGATCTGACACTATGTTTTCCGGAATGCCATGCAGCCGGAAAATCTGGACGATGAATAAGTCGGCCAATTCCTGGGCCGAGGGGAGTCCTTTCAAGGGCACGAAATGGGCCATCTTGCTGAAGCAGTCGACTACCACCCAAATGACCGACATGCCTTCAGACCTGGGAAGCTCACCCACAAAATCCATGGACAAGTCGGTCCACGGTTCACTCGGGGCGGGCAAAGGCTGCAAGGTACCGACAGGTGCCAGCCGGGAGGGTTTACTTTTTGCACATATTGCACACTCCCTAACAAACTCCTTGCAATCTGCTGACAGGGAGGGCCACCAGGCACACCTGGCCACAAGATCTTGTGTTCTGGCTGCTCCGGGATGTCCAGCATTCTTGTGTGCATGGAACATCTCTAAGATCTGGAGACGGAAGGGCAGAGGAATGAACATAACCCCTTCAGGCTTCCCTTCCGGGATGTCCTGCTGAAAGGGACTTAAAACCTCCTTCCAGTCTTCCCAAGTATCAGTTGCAGCCAGCACCAATTTCTGCGGAACAATAGTCTCAGGGACGGAGGGCTGTGCTGTCTCTGGCTCAAAGCACCTGGACAAAGCATCTGCCTTAACATTCTTGCTACCTGGAGTATACGTAATAATAAACCTGAATCGAGAAAAAAATAAAGACCATCGAGCCTGACGGGGGCTCAACCTCTTAGCCCCCTCGATGTATTCGAGGTTCTTGTGATCAGTGTAAACCGTGATCATATGTTCTGCTCCCTCTAACCAATGTCTCCATTCCTCAAAAGCCAATTTAATGGCCAGAAGCTCCCTGTTGCCTATATCGTAGTTTCTCTCCGCTGGGGAGAACCTACGAGAGAAGTAGGCACACGGGTGCATTTGACCCTGCAAGCCCGACCGCTGAGACAGCACAGCCCCCACCCCGACCTCTGAGGCGTCTACCTCCACAACAAAGGGAAATGAAGTGTCCACGTGTCTAAGGATAGGTGCAGAGCAAAATAAATCCTTCAGGGTGGTAAATGCTTGTAGAGCCTCAGGAGGCCAATGAGTGGTATCTGCCCCTTTTTTGGTGAGACTGGTGAGGGGAGCAATGACTGTGGAGTACCCCTTAATGAACCTCCTATAGTAATTTGCGAAGCCTAAAAACCACTGGAGAGACTTCAACCCAACAGGCTGAGGCCATTCCAGAACCGCGGAAACTTTGGCAGGGTCCATGGACAGGCCTGAGGTGGAGATAATGTATCCCAGAAAGGTGACAGATGTTACTTCGAAGATACATTTCTCCAGTTTAGCGTAAAGTGAGTTCCGCCTCAGTTTGTCCAATACAAATTTTACATGAGTCCTATGCTCAGAGAGGTTGTTGGAGAAAATAAGTATATCATCGAGATATACTAGAACGAATCTCCCCAACACCTCTCTGAAGACCTCATTGTTGAGCTCCAGGAAAACGGCTGGGGCATTACATAACCCGAAGGGCATCACTAAGTATTCGTAATGCCCGTCGGGCGTATTAAAGGCCATTTTCCACTCATCGCCCTTTCTTATTCGTATCAGGTTGTACGCACCCCGTAAATCTAACTTTGAAAAGATTTTAGCGTTGGTGACCTGTGTGAATAAGTCGTCTATTAGGGGCAGCGGATAGTGATTTTTTATCATAATCTTATTCAGGCCCCGGTAATCAATGCAGGGCCGCAGGCCTCCGTCTTTTTTCTTAACAAAAAAGAAACCCGCCCCAGCAGGTGACCGTGACGGGCGAATGAAGCCTTTGGCCAAATTTTCAAGAATGTATTCTTGCATGGCCAATTTTTCGGGCCCAGATAAATTGTACAAATGGCCCCGGGGGGGCATACAACCTGAACTGAGATCGATGGGACAGTCGAAAGGGCGATGTGGGGGTAACTTGTCTGCTGCCTTGGGACAAAATACGTCAGAATATTCCAAATACTGCTCAGGAACCCCCTCCACCTGAATCCTGGTTTGGCCCAAAGTCACCTTCCCTAAACATTGCTGAAAACAATGATCTGACCAGGAAACTAATTGACTGGTGGCCCAATCAATGTGCGGAGAATGAAGGTGTAGCCATGGCATGCCTAGTATAATGGTGGACGTAGTCATATGCAATACAAAAAACCGCAATGTTTCCCAATGTAAAACCCCCACAGTGATCCCCACCTCTGGTGTCTGAGACAGCGGGTGATTCCTCTGCAGAGGAGAATCATCCACTGCCGTGACCTGGATGGGTGGCTCCACCGCAGTGAGCGGAATACCCAATCTTTCAGCGAACTCAAAATCCATAAAATTAGCCTCGGAGCCTGAATCAATAAAGGCTTCCGTGGCCTCGGTCTTATCCTCCCATGTAACAGTACAGGGAAAAAGCAACCGTTTTTCTTCTAGGGGTACGAGTTGGGCGCCTAGGGTGTTACTCCTTACAACTCCTAGGCGGTAGCATTTCCCGGCTTATTAGGACAGTTTCGTACTCTATGCCCCCCTTCCGCACAATACAGACACAGTTGTTCAGTCATTCTCCGTCTTCGCTCCACCTGGGTCAGTTTTGACCGACCAATCTGCATTGGCTCGGGTGGAGGCAAGAGCGGAGAGGATGAGACAGGAGGCGAGGGAGTCACTGGAGGTGCAGCGGGAGGTGCAGCGTAAGATGTCACCCTGACTCGATGGCTGCCCCGGTCTGTCTCTGATGGCGCAGCCTGCGATCGATACGAATGGCCGATGAAATGGCCTCATCGATTGTTCTGGGCTCGGGCTGACTCAGCATCAGATCGGAGACCTCATCAGATAGGCCTGACAAAAAGCAATCCAACAGGGCATAGGTGTCCCACCTGGCTGTAACTGACCACCTTCTAAATTCAGCCACATAATCTTCGACCGGAACTTTGCCTTGCCGCAAAAGCTTGAGCTTCCGTTCAGAGGTCGAGGCAAGGTCCGGGTTGTCGTAAATTACTGCCATGGCTTTAAAGAACTCCTCTACGGAGGTAAGGGCTGTGTCCCCGGTGGGCAAACTGTACACCCATGTCTGCGAATCGCCTGATAATAAGGTTTTGATAAATGTGACCCTCTGAGTCTCAGTTCCTGAAGACTGGGGTCTCAAGTCAAAATAGGACAACACTCTACTCCTAAAATTTCGGAAGTCAGATCTGTGGCCAGAAAACCTTTCAGGTACCGGCAAACGTATGTCAGAGCTAGAAGGGGATCGCACATGATCCACTGATGTCTGGAGGGTTTGAACTGACCCTGATAGGGCATCAATAAGGGTTTTGTGAGTGCCCAGTACTTGATTAATGTTTTCCACCGAAGCGGCAAGTACACCCAGACGATCAGTGTTTGCGTCCATTTGCATTTCTTGGTCTGGTGTTCTGTAATGATCGGTGTAACACAGAGAGGATCTGATTACCGGTGATCTGCAGTATCACTGGGAATACAGATATATACCAGATTATAGGTGATCTGCAGTATCACCGATAATCCGATATACAAACTAACCTCTGGATACCTGAGTAGAGAAGGAGTGTTTGGTGCAACTGTAACACTTAGAGGACTAGGCCTCAGAGCAGTAAGGAGCACTGCACAAATTCCTTCCGAAGGCCTGAACTCTCCCGGGGGAGGAGTCAGGCTGAGAGTAGGAAGAACAATCTGAGAGTGACACTCAGGAGGAAGTGTCACTACCAGGACTGGGAACCGCCTCTAACAGTAAGGTCGGTTCTCGAGGTCGGGCAAGCCAGGTCGTAACCACACAGACAGATACAGTACAGAATCAGAAGGCAGATGCGGGGTCAAATAAACAAGCAGGGTTCGGCAACAGGGTATCAGAAATATCGAAGTATAGAATCAGGAGGCAGATGCAAAGTTTTATAGCGAGCCGGGGTTCGGCAACAGAGTATCAGAATAGCAAGGTACAGGATCAGAGTTCAGAAGAATAGTCAGGCAAGCAAAAGGTCATAACAGATAATCACAATCAAAACTAGTACTATAAACTATCAACAGAATCTAGCTAAGTGTAGGATTACAGCTCCAGCTGGTCCCGGCACACTTTAGGATCTGACTCAGGTCTGAGTGCTACCACGTTGTGATCGCAACGCCAGACACCAGAGAAATGACCAGCCAGTAGTATATATAAACAGACACTCTCCAGCACCTCCCTAAGTGCTGGACCAATGAGATGACACGGAATTGTCAGCTGACCAGCTTGGTCAGCTGACCCTTTTCTGGCTACCATATAAGTTCTGCCTCTCTGCGCGCGCGAGCGTCATTCTGAACCTTGATGGACTATCAGTCCCAGCCACACCAGTACTGTCTTGCAATGTGCTCGCCGACCCGTGCGCGGGGTTGGTCGCACCGCCATCCGCACCGGCGGCGGCCTCCCCGCGCTGGGTCAGAATGTTCACAACAGGCCCATGCGCGCTAACCGCTGCGTTGGACGCGGCGGTTTTTCCGCGTTCCACCACGCCATGCCTGGAAAGAGCCGCCTCCTGCTGACTTATCGCGGCGGCTCTTCCGCGTTTCTTCACATGTAGTCTGTTAGTTTATAGCTTCAGTACTGTTAGTTAATAGTTAGTTACTGACTGACTGTGTACAGCCATAGTGTTGGGCGAACACCTGGATGTTCGGGTTCGCGAACGTTCGCTGAACATGGCCGCGATGTTCGGGTGTTCGCGCCGAACTCCGAACATAATGGAAGTCAATGGGGACCCGAACTTTCGTGCTTTGTAAAGCTTCCTTACATGCTACATACCCCAAATTTGCAGGGTATGTGCACCTTGGGAGTGGGTACAAGAGGAAAAAAAATATTTGAAAAAGAGCTTATAGTTTTTGAGAAAATTGATTGTAAAGTTTCAAAGGAAAAAATGTCTTTTAAATGCGGAAAATGTCATTTTTCTTTGCACAGGTAACATGCTTTTTGTCGCCATGCAGTTATAAATGTAATACAGATAAGAGGTTCCAGGAAAAGGGACCGGTAATGCTAACCCAGCAGCAGCACACGTGATGGAACAGGAGGAGGGCGGCGCAGGAGGAGAAGGCCACGCTTTGAGACATAACAACCCAGGCCTTGCATGAGGACAAGAAGCTTGCGGATAGCAATGCATTTTGTCGCCATGCAGTCATAAATGTAATACAGATAAGAGGTTCCGTAAAAAGGGACCGGAAATGCTAACCCAGCAGCAGCACACGTGATGGAACAGGAGGAGGCGCAGGAGGAGAAGGCCATGCTTTGAGGCGCAACCCCGGCCTTGCATGAGGACAAGAAGCATGCAGATAGCAATGCATTTTGTCGCCATGCAGTCATAAATGTAATACAGATAAGAGGTTCCAGGAAAAGGGACCGGTAACGCTAACCCAGCAGCAGCACATGTGATGGAACAGGAGGAGGGCAGCGCAGGAGGAGAAGGCCACGGTTTGAGACACAACAACCCAGGCCTTGCATGAGGACAAGAAGCGTGCGGATAGCAATGCATTTTGTCGCCATGCAGTAATAAATGTAATACAGATAAGAGGTTCCGTAAAAAGGGACCGGCAACTCTAACCCAGCAGCAGCACACATGATGGAACAGGAGGAGGCGCAGGAGGAGAAGGCCACGCTTTGAGGCGCAACCCAGGCCTTGCATGAGGACAAGAAGCGTGCGGATAGCAATGCATTTTGTCGCCATGCAGTCATAAATGTAATACAGATAAGAGGTTCCGTAAAAAGGGACCGGCAACGCTAACCCAGCAGCAGCACACGTGATGGAACAGGAGGAGGCGCAGGAGGAGAAGGCCACGCTTTCAGGCGCAACCCAGGCCTTGCATGAGGACAAGAAGCGTGCGGATAGCAATGAATTTTGTCGCCATGCAGTCATAAATGTAATACAGATAAGAGGTTCCGTAAAAAGGGACCGGCAACGCTAACCCAGCAGCAGCACACGTGATGGAACAGGAGGAGGCGCAGGAGGAGAAGGCCACGCTTTGAGGCGCAACCCAGGCCTTGCATGAGGACAAGAAGCGTGCGGATAGCAATGAATTTTGTCGCCATGCAGTCATAAATGTAATACAGATGAGAGGTTCAATAAAAAGGGACCGGAAACGCTAACCCATCACAGATGTTCATTGTTCATGTTACTTGGTTGGGGTCCGGGAGTGTTGCGTAGTCGTTTCCAATCCAGGATTGATTCATTTTAATTTGAGTCAGACGGTCTGCATTTTCTGTGGAGAGGCGGATACGCCGATCTGTGACGATGCCTCCGGCAGCACTGAAACAGCGTTCCGACATAACGCTGGCTGCCGGGCAAGCCAGCACCTCTATTGCGTACATTGCCAGTTCGTGCCAGGTGTCTAGCTTCGATACCTAATAGTTGAAGGGTGCAGATGGATTGTTCAACACAGCTACGCCATCTGACATGTAGTCCTTGACCATCTTCTCCAGGCGATCGGTGTTGGATCTGCACGCTTGCTGTTCTGTGGGCTGCTGCATGGGTGTCAGAAAATTTTCCCACTCCAAGGACACTGCCGATACCATTCCCTTTTGGGCACTAGCTGCGGCTTGTGTTGTTTGCTGCCCTCCTGGTCGTCCTGGGTTTGCGGAAGTCAGTCTGTCGGCGTACAACTGGCTAGAGGAGGGGGAGGATGTCAATCTCCTCTCTAAAGTCTCCACAAGGGCCTGCTGGTATTCTTCCATTTTGACCTGTCTGACTCTTTCTTCAAGCAGTTTTGGAACATTGTGTTTGTACCGTGGATCCATAAGGGTATAAACCCAGTAATTGGTGTTGTCCAGAATGCGCACAATGCGTGGGTCGCGTTCAATGCAGACTAGCATGAATTGAGCCATGTGTGCCAGAATCCTGCCAGAATCCTCTTGTGAGTGTTGTGATAGTTGTGATGCATCATAGTCGTCACCTTCTTCCTGGTCTGCTTCTGCTGACCATTCGCGCTGAATTGTGGAAGTCCAACGTGCACCGCTCTGGCCCTCGTCAGTGGTGGCATGAAATTCCTGCTCCAACTCCAGCTGTTCCTTCTCCTCTTCTTCGTCATAGCTGCTGGGGCCAGCGTTTCCTGAGGCAGATGGCCTGATGTTGGTATCATCACGCTGATCGTTTTCTCCTTCAGATTCCCCCAGTTGCATCATGACAGCTGTTTCCTTGATTTTCAACATTGACTTCTTCAGTAAACACAGCAGTGGTATGGTAATGCTGACTGAAGAGTTGTCACTGCTCACAAGCAACGTGGATTGCTCAAAATTTTGGAGGACTTGGCAGAGGTCCAACATGTTGGCCTAATCGGATCCACAGAAGCTTGGCAGCTGTCCGGATGCGCCTCGGTACTGCGCCGTCATGTACTGGACCACTGCACTCTTCTGCTCGCAAAAGCGGGCTAGCATGTGCAGCGTAGAATTCCAGCATGTAGGGACATCACACAGCAAGCGATGGTGGGGGAGATTGAAGCGCTCCTGCATCTTGGCGAGTGCCCCCAAAGCAGTACTGGAATTTCTACAATGTTTGGCCACTCGTCGCACCTTCAACAGAAGATCGGCCACGCCTGGGTATGTCCTCAGGAACCGCTGAACTACTAGGTTCATCACGTGCGCCAGGCAAGGGATGTGTGTCAGCTTAGCCAACCTTAAAGCGCGAATGAGATTACTCCCATTATTACACACAACCATGCCCGGTTTCAGGTCCAGCGGTGCCAGCCACAAATCCGTCTGTTCCTTTATTCCCCTCCAAATTTCCTCCCCTGTGTGCTGCTTATCCCCAAGGCAGATCAGCTTCAGCAACGCTTGCTGACGCATGCCAACAGCTGTGCTGCACTGCTTCCACGATCCTACTGCTGCTGGGTTAGCGTTTCCGGATGAGGTACAGCTTTGAAATGCGTTGGAGGAGAAGGAGTCAGAGAGGTAGGTGCTGCTGTTGTTATCCAGTGGGAGGGACGGCGGTGCAGCTGTTTGCGGCGTGGACAACACCCACGCCGTAGCAGGTGAGGAATCGCTGCCAGGCTCCACAAGGTTCACCCAGTGCGCGGTAAGGGAGATGTATCGACCCTGGCCGAACGCACTCGTCCAGGTGTCAGTGGTGAGGTGAACCTTGCAGGCAACGGCATTCTTCAAGCTTCGGGTTATTTTGCTGACCACGTGCTCATGCAACTCAGGCACTGCAGAGCGCGCAAAGTGGTAGCGGCTGGGAACCACGTAACGTGGGATGGCCACTGACATCATGCCCTTGAAGCTGTTTGTCTCCACCACTCGATATGGCAGCATTTCGCAGGCCAGAAGCTTGGCTATGCTGGCTGTTCGTGCCACGGCCCGGGGGTCATTTGCTGGCAATTTCCTCTTGCGCTCAAACATCTCCGAGACAGACAACTGAACCGTAGGGCTGCACACTGAAGGGCTGTTGGTTGTTGTGTTTGATGAAGACTGGGAGACCTCAAGAGTCCTATTCCGGAAAGTGACAGTGTCAGCGTCGTCTGATGTTTGTGAATGTTGTTGTGAACCACGCAATGGCTGGGCTACTGCTGCTGCTGAGGAGGGTCTGGTGGTGAGTCTGGTGACCCCAAGGGAGGCAGTGTTGCTGGTACCCTGTCCTGCCGCATTTGCCCACAGAGTGGGATGTTTGGATACCATGTGGCGGGTCATGCTGGTGGTGGAGAGGTTGTTAATATTTTTCCCCCTGCTCAGGCGGGTCTTGCACACCTTGCAAATCACCATGGTACCATCCTCACTGCAGTCTTCAAAGAAAGGCCAGACTTTGGAGCACCTGCCTTGCTGGCGATTTCTGTTTGCGCCTCTTTTGCGTCTCACTTGAACTTCAACGCTTGTGGTGCCTGAAATTTCGCGCCGCCTACCTTGTGGCACAAGGCGAACTCATGCAGCAGTGGGTTCTTCAACAGACTCATCTGTGCTGCTACGACGGCGATGTTCTCCTTCACATACAAAATCTGGGTCTGTGTCCTCATTGTCCAAACCCTCCTCTTCCATCTCCTCAAACTCGTCATATGTGATTGTGGGCCGCCGCCGTGGAGTAGAGCTCCCCAGAACAACCTCTGTGCAGCTCACTCCAACGTCGTCTTCCAGATCTTCTCGGCCGACCTCCTGCAATTGAAACCCCTCCTGCCCAACTTGCTCTGGGATTTGGGTTTCAAAGTCCTCGGACTCGCCTTGCATTTCAGTGCGCGGTGCATTTCCCACAGTAAATGGTTGTGAATCCGGGCACAACATTTCTGGCTGTTCCATTGACCTTTGAAAGGTGGAAGTTTGTTGGGCTGGGAATAGCTCCTGCGAATACCCCATTGTGTCCTGAGGAAATTCTTCGGACTGGTTATTTGGCAATTGTGTGCGTGGTGTCGCTGCCGGTTGTGTCTGCTTTGTGCCCACTGGCTCCTTGTAACTGGCTGAGGACTCGGACCTCGTGCGTGATGTGCTGGTGCTGCTTAACCCACTGCTGGACGCTTGAGAGGTCATCCAATTAATTATCTGGTCCTGTTCTTTTGGATTTGTGAGGGTTGATTTCCTGGACAACATGGGCGGTATTGAGTGGGTTTTCTTCGGTGCTCCACTGTGGCCTGTACGTGAACCGTCAGGGGAAACACCTCTTCCCTTGCCCCTCCCTCTTTCACAGGATTTCTTCTTTATTTCACTTATCCTTAAAGTACACGCTGACTGGCAGCAGTACAGTGGCAGTACAGAAATGCTATACAGTGGTGGGTGAGCGGTGTACTACTATTCCCAGCAGCGACACAGAGCACAATGCTATACAGTGGTGGGTGAGCGGTGTACTACTATTCCCAGCAGCGACACAGAGCACAATGCTATACAGTGGTGGGTGAGCGGTGTACTACTATTCCCAGCAGCAACACAGAGCACAATGCTATGCAGTGGTGGGTGAGCGGTGTACTACTATTCCCAGCAGCGACACAGAGCACAATGCTATACAGTGGTGGGTGAGCGGTGTACTACTATTCCCAGCAGCGACACAGAGCACAATGCTATACAGTGGTGGGTGAGCGGTGTACTACTATTCCCAGCAGCAACACAGAGCACAATGCTATGCAGTGGTGGGTGAGCGGTGTACTACTATTCCCAGCAGCGACACAGAGCACAATGCTATACAGTGGTGGGTGAGCGATGTACTACTATTCCCAGCAGCGACACAGAGCACAATGCTATACAGTGGTGGGTGAGCGGTGTACTACTATTCCCAGCAGCGACACAGAGCACAATGCTATACAGTGGTGGGTGAGCGGTGTACTACTATTCCCAGCAGCGACACAGAGCACAATGCTATACAGTGGTGGGTGAGCGGTGTACTACTATTCCCAGCAGCGACACAGAGCACAATGCTATACAGTGGTGGGTGAGCGGTGTACTACTATTCCCATCAGCGACACAGAGCACAATGCTATACAGTGGTGGGTGAGCGGTGTACTACTATTCCCAGCAGCGACACAGAGCACAATGCTATACAATGGTGGGTGAGCGGTGTACTACTATTCCCAGCAGCGACACAGAGCACAATGCTATACAGTGGTGGGTGAGCGGTGTACTACTATTCCCAGCAGCGACACAGAGCACAATGCTATACAGTGGTGGGTGAGCGGTGTACTACTGTTCCCAGCAGCGACACAGAGCACAATGCTATACAGTGGTGGGTGAGCGGTGTACTACTATCCCCAGCAGCGACACAGAGCACAATGCTATACAGTGGTGGGTGAGCGGTGTACTACTATTCCCAGCAGCGACACAGAGCACAATGCTATACAGTGGTGGGTGAGCGGTGTACTACTATTCCCAGCAGCGACACAGAGCACAATGCTATACAGTGGTGGGTGAGCGGTGTACTACTATTCCCAGCAGCGACACAGAGCACAATGCTATACAGTGGTGGGTGAGCGGTGTACTACTATTCCCAGCAGCGACACAGAGCACAATGCTATACAGTGGTGGGTGAGCGGTGTACTACTATTCCCAGCAGCGACACAGAGCACAATGCTATACAGTGGTGGGTGAGCGGTGTACTACTATTCCCAGCAGCGACACAGAGCACAATGCTATACAGTGGTGGGTGAGCGGTGTACTACTATTCCCAGCAGCGACACAGAGCACAATGCTATACAGTGGCGGGTGAGCGGTGTACTACTGTTCCCAGCAGAGACACAGAGTGGCAGTAAACACAATGCTATACAGTGGTGGGTGCGCGGTGTACACAGAGTGGCAGTAAACACAATGCTATATAGTGTGGGTGAGCGGTGTACTACTGTTCCCAGCAGCGACACAATGACTGGGGGGACCCTGGCTAGCCTGGCTGGAGAGAGAACTACCCTGCCTGCCTACCCAAAGCTAAACCCACAGACAAATGGCGGAGAAATGACGTGGATCGGGTATTTATTTACCCGAACCACGTGACCCGTTCGGCCAATCAGAGCGCGTTCGGGTCCGAACCACGTGACCCGTTCGGCCAATCACAGCGCTAGCGTTCGGGGAACGTTCGGCCATGCGCTCTTAGTTCGGCCATATGGCCGAACGGTTTGGCCGAACACCATTAGGTGTTCGGTCGAACTCGAACATCACCCGAACAGGGTGATGTTCTGCAGAACCCGAACAGTGGCGAACACTGTTCGACCAACACTATGTACAGGCCAGCATCCGTTGTGACCTGTGAGTCGCTGTCATTTGCCCGACCCTATTGATTGCGTCTGACCGTGTGTGACCGACTTTAATTCCCACCCACTGTCTGACACACCACTTACTTATTGTGTACTACACTAACTAGGGATTTATTATTTATTTTGAAAATCCTACTAATATAATAAATGGGAAAGTTCGGATGTTTGGATATTTGGATGTTTAGATGTTTGGATGTTTGGATGTTTGTTATTCGATCACGCAAAAACGGCTGAACGGATTTGAATGAAATTTGGCACACACACAGTACATTACCTGGAATAAAGAATAGGATACTTTTTATTCCCATAACCAAAAAGTGGGCGGAGACAAATACAAATTTCACTGGAAAATGTAAACTGCAGCCATTTTTACACTGTTAATGGTAGGGTTCTCAAACTTTGCACAGTTGGTCACTGGGTGACTGGGATTAATATTCAGAAAAGTGGGTGGAGTCTACATAAACCAATCAAAATTCACCTATTGATTTTCAAGGGAAATATTGAATTGCTGTCATTCTTGCACTGTTAATGGCACAAGCCTCAAAGCTGGTACAGTTGGTCATTGGGTGACTGGGGTTCAAATTCAGAAAAGGAGCTGGTCAGCTGGAGCCACAGCCAATTAGATTTATTTCATTTCAATGCAAATCATTGATGCCAAAGACCACAAAGCTCACAAACTAGGTCATTGAGTAATTGTGTGTTAGGATTAGAAAAAGTGGGCAGAGCCAACACTAGCCAAATACATACCCGGGCAACGCTGGGCGACCAGCTAGTATTATAAATGGGAAAGTTCGAATCTTTGGATGTTTGTTACTCGATCATGCAAAAATGGCAAAACGGATTTATATCAAAATTTGGCACACACATAGTACATTACCTGGAATCAAGTATAGGATACTTTTTATTCCCATAACCAAAAAGTGGGCGGAGACAAATACAAATTTCACTAGGAAAATGTAAACTGCAGCCATTCTTACACTGTTATTGGCAGGGTTCTCAAACTTTGCACAGTTGGTCGTTGGGTGACTGGGATTAATATTCAGAAAGGTGAGAGGAGCCTACAAAAGCCAATCAAAATTCACCTATTTATTTTCAAGGAGAATATTTACATTGCTGCCATTCTTGCACTGCTAAAGGCACAAGCCTTAAACCTGGTACAGTTGATCATCGGGTGACTGGTGTTCAATTTCAAAATTTCAAAAACAGCCAATCAGATTTGTTTCATTTAAGTGCAAATTATTGATGTCAAACACTGCAAAGTTCACAAACTTGGTAATTGAGTAATTGATTAATTGTGTGTTGGGGCTAGGAAAAGTGGGCACAGCCAACACCAGCCAAATACATAATCGAGCAACATGGGGTCATAAGTGGGCAGAGAAAAATACAAATTTTACTGGGAAAATGTAAACAGCAGCCATTCTTACACTATTAATGGTAGGGTTCTCAAACTTTGCACAGTTCGTTACTGGGTGACTGGAATTAATATTCAAAAAAGTGGGTGGAGCCTACAAAAGCCAATTAAAAATTACCTATTGATTTTCAAGGGGAATATTTACATTGCTACTATTCTTGCACTGTTAACGGTGCAAGCCTCAAACCTTGTACAGTTGATCATTGGGTGACTGGGGTTTAAATTTATAAAAGGGGGTGGAGCCACAAACAGCCAATATGATTTGTTTCATTTTAATGCAGGTTATTGATGCCAAAGACCGCAAAGCTCACAAACTTGGTCATAGAGTAGTTGATTAATTGTGTGTTAGGAAAAGTGGGCGCAGCTAACACCTGCCAAATACATAATCCGGCAATTCCGGGTCATCAGTAGACGGAGACAAATGCAAATTTCACTGAGAAAATGTAAACTGCAGCAATTCTTACACTGTTAATGGTAGGGTTCTCAAACTTTGCACAATTGGTCACTGGGTGACTGGGATTAATATTCAAAAAAGTGGGTGGAGCCTACAAAAGCCAATCAAAATTCACCTATTGATTTTCAAGGGAAATAATTAATTGCTGCCATTCTTGCACTGTTAATGGCACAAGCTACTTGCACTGTTAATCATCTGTACCTGGTACAGTTGGCTATTGGGTGATTGGGGTTCAAATTCAGAAAAGGGGTGGAGCCACATCCAATCAGATTTATTTTATTTCAATGCAAATTATTGATGCCAAAGACCGCAACGCTCACAAACTTGGTCATTAAGTAATTGACTAATTGTTTGTTAGGGTTAGGAAAAGTGGGCGGAGCCAACACCGACCACATACATACCCGGCCAACGCCGGGCCACCAGCTAGTATATATATAAATAGTTACCTTAGGGACTGAACTTTTTTTTTGTATGTTTGTCAAGAGGGTATATTACTTTTATTTTTTTAAATGATGGGCTTGTAATAAGTGATGGTTGCAAAACTGCAAAAATGCACCTTTAATTTCAAATACAATATTGGCGCCACACATTGTACTAGGGAATAGAGTTGGGCCGAACGGTTCGCCGGCGAACGTGGTTCGCGCGAACTTAGGTGGTTCGCGTGCGGGTGCCGCACGCGAACCTTTTGCGGAAAAAGTTCGGTTCGCCCCATAATGCACCTGAGGGTCAACTTTGACCCTCTACATCACAGTCAGCAGGCCCAGTGTAGCCAATTAGGCTACACTAGCCCCTGGAGCCCCACCCCCCCTTATATAAGGCAGGCAGCGGCGGCCGTTATGGCCACTCGTGTGCCTGCATTAGTAAGAGTAGGGCGAGCTGCTGCAGTCTCTCATAGGGAAAGATTAGTTAGGCTTAACTTCTTCCTGCCACTGCATACCTGTTCAGTGATCCTGCTACTGCATACCTGTTCAGTGATCCTGCCAGTGCATACCTGTTCATTGATCCTGCCACTGCATACCTGTTCAGTGATCCTGCCAGTGCATACCTGTTCAGTGATCCTGCCACTGCATACCTGTTCAGTGATCCTGCCACTGCATACCTGTTCAGTGATCCTGCCACTGCATACCTGTTCATTGATCCTGCCACTGCATACCTGTTCATTGATCCTGCCACTGCATACCTGTTCATTGATCCTGCCACTGCATACCTGTTCAGTGATCCTGCCACTGCATACCTGTTCAGTGATCCTGCCACTGCATACCTGTTCATTGATCCTGCCACTGCATACCTGTTCAGTGATCCTGCCACTGCATACCTGTTCAGTGATCCTGCCACTGCATACCTGTTCAGTGATCCTGCCACTGCATACCTGTTCAGTGATCCTGCCACTGCATACCTGTTCAGTGATCCTGCCACTGCATACCTGTTCAGTGATCCTGCCACTGCATACCTGTTCATTGATCCTGCCACTGCATACCTGTTCAGTGATCCTGCCACTGCATACCTGTTCAGTGATCCTGCCACTGCATACCTGTTCAGTGATCCTGCCACTGCATACCTGTTCAGTGATCCTGCCACTGCATACCTGTTCATTGATCCTGCCACTGCATACCTGTTCATTGATCCTGCCACTGCATACCTGTTCAGTGATCCTGCCACTGCATACCTGTTCAGTGATCCTGCCACTGCATACCTGTTCATTGATCCTGCCACTGCATACCTGTTCAGTGATCCTGCCACTGCATACCTGTTCAGTGATCCTGCCACTGCATACCTGTTCAGTGATCCTGCCACTGCATACCTGTTCAGTGATCCTGCCACTGCATACCTGTTCAGTGATCCTGCCACTGCATACCTGTTCAGTGATCCTGCCACTGCATACCTGTTCTGTGAACCCGCCACTGTATACCTGTTCTGTTCAGTGGACCCGCCACTGTATACCTGTTTAGTGATCACGCCACTGCATACCTGTTGTGTTCAGTGAACCTGCCACTGCATACCTGTTCTGTGAACCCGCCACTGCATACCTGTTCTGTTCAGTGAACAGTTTGGTGTGTCAGTGTGAAGCAGTACCTTAATTACACTACCTGATTGATGTATACACATGCAAGATGTTTTAAAGCACTTTAGGCCTGTCATTTAGCATTCAATGTGATTTCTGCCCTTAAAACGCTGCTTTGCGTCAAATCCAGATTTTTCCCGGGGACTTTTGGCATCTATCCCACTCCGCCATGCCCCCCTCCAGGTGTTAGACCCCTTGAAACATCTTTTCCATCACTTTTGTGGCCAGCATAATTATTTTTTTTTTCAAAGTTCGCATCCCCATTGAAGTCTATTGCGGTTCGCGAACTTTACCGCGAACCGAACCTTTCGCGAAAGTTCGCGAACCCGGTTCGCGAACCTAAAATCGGAGGTTCGGCCCAACTCTACTAGGGAAATATTTTCAACGTTGCAATAGCCGTGGCAAATTGGCAAATAAAATGTGTGGCTTTTATCCACAGAAGAATGTTTTATTTTTAAACTTGTGAGGAAACGCGGAAAAGCCGCCGTCTCTCGAGGTGAGGCGGCTGTTTCCGCGTCCAGCATGGCGTCACAACGCGGAAAAAACGCTGCATGCCGCATGGGCAGTGCGGCGGAATCCGCATTGGTAACGGCGGAATCCACATCAGAGGCGACCCCCGCATTAGATACATTGCAAAACAGTACTGGTGTGGCTGGGACTGATAGTCCACCAAGATTCAGACTTACACGCGCGCGAGCACAGAGGCAGAGTTTAAATAGCAGTTAGAAGGGTGTCGGCTGACCAGCTGGGTCAGCTGACAAATTCCACTGCTCCCATTGGACCAGCAATTAGGGAGGTCCTGGAAAGGTCCTAGAGTATATATACTGCTGGTTGTTCACTTGCTCCTTGTCTGGCATTGCGTTCACATATGTGGGAGCACCCAGATCCGTAGTTAGATCCGTTAGTGTGCCGGGACCAGCTGGAGCTGTAATCCTACACTAAGCTAGATTCTGTTGATAGCTAAAGTACTAGTTTGATTGTGATTATCTGTTATGACTTTTGCCTGCCTTGACTATCCTCCTGAACGCTGATCTTGCACCTCGATATTTCTGATACTCTGTTGCCGAACCCCGGCTCGTTCCTTGACTCTGCTTCTGCCTCCTGATTTTGTACCCCGATATTTCTGATACCCCGTTGCTGAACCTTGCCTGTACTTTGACTCTGCCTTTGCTTCCTGATCCTGTACTTTATCTGTCCGTGTGTGTACGACCTGGCTTGTCCGACCTTGAGAACCGACCTTACCGTTAGAGGCGGTTCCTCGCTCTGTTAGCGATCCTTCCTCCTGAGGGTCACTTTCAGATATCCCTTCCTACTGTCAGACTGACTCCTCCCATCTTGGAGAGCTCAGGTCTGCGGAAGGAATCTGTGCAGTACTCCTTACTGCATTGAGGCCTTGTCCTCTTAGTCTTACCGTTACACCAAACACTACTCTCTACTCGGGTGATCAGAGGTTAGTTTGTATATCGGATTATCGGTGAGACTGCAGTTCACTTATAATCTGGTATATATCTGTATTTCCGGTGATACTGCAGATCACCGGTAATCAGATACTCTCTGCGCCCACCGATCGTTACAGAACGCCAGACCAAAAAACAAAATGGACGCAAACACTGGTCGTCTGGGTATGCTTGCCACTTCGGTGGATAACCTCCATCAAGCACTGGGCCAGCACAAAGCTTTGATTGATGCCCTTTCAGGCTCTGTGCAAACCCTCCAGACGTCAGTTGATTCAGTGCGATCCCCTCCTAGTGATGACATACGTATGCCTGTACCTGATAAATTTTCCGGCCACAAGTCTGACTTCCGGAATTTCAAGAGTAGAGTGTTGTCATACTTCGAGTTAAGACCCCGATCCTCGGGGACTGAGACCCAACGGGTCATTTTCATTAAAACACTGTTAACTGGTGATTCCCAGTCCTGGGCATACAACCTGTCCCCCACTAATTTAGCTCTGACCTCAGTCGAGGAATTTTTTAAGGCTATGGCCGTAATATACGACGACCCTGACCTTGCGGCAACTTCAGAGCGGAAGCTCAAACTTTTGCGGCAAGGCAGAGGGTCAGTCGAGGATTACGCAGCAGAATTTCGTAGGTGGTCTGTTACCGCCAGATTCGACAATTTTGCTCTGATGGATTATTTTCTATCTGGGTTGTCGGAGGAGGTCTCTGATTTGATGCTAACCTTACCCGAGCCCGCAACAGTCGATGAGGCCATATCATCGGCCATCAGAGTCGATCGTCGACTACGCCATCAGAGGCAGACTAGGGGCAGTCACCGGGTCAGGGTGACTTCGTATGTGGCACCTTCTGGTACGCCCGCAGTAACGGCATCTCCACCGGTGTCACCCTCTCCAGCCTCACCACCACCCGAACCCATGCAAATTGGTCGATCAAGATTGACCCAGGTGGAACGTAGGCGGAGAATAACAGAACAACTGTGCCTGTATTGTGCAGAAGCAGGGCACAGGGTGCGAAACTGCCCTAACAAGTCGGGAAACGGGTCTGCCTAGGAGTAGTGGGGGGTGACACCCTAGGCACTTCATTCTCACCCCAAAAAGAGAAGAAGTTACTTCTCCCCTGTACTATTACGTGGGATGATAAGTCTGTGGACACTGAAGCTTTTATTGACTCAGCGGCCAATTTTATGAACCTTGAATTTGCTCAGGAGTTGGGTATTCCTCTCACTCCAGTAAGTCCCCCCATTCAGGTCACGGCAGTAGACGATTCCCCGCTGCAACGGGATTGTCCCCTGTCTCAGACTCCGCAGGTGAGGGTCACGATAGGGGTATTGCATGGGGAACAGCTACAGTTTTTCGTTTTGAACATGTCAACCTCCACTATTATCTTAGGCATGCCTTGGTTACAGGCCCACTCTCCACAAATCGACTGGGCCACGGGTCAGGTAACCAGATGGTCTGATCGTTGTCACCAACAGTGTCTAGGAAAGGTGACATTGGGTCAGACCAAGGTGTACGTGGAGGGTGTTCCCGAGGTGTATTCCGATTTTTCTGATGTCTTTTGTCCCAAGTCTGCTGATCAATTACCTCCTCATCGCCCGTTCGATTGCCCCATTGATCTCCGTGCTGGTTGTATGCCCCCTAGGGGTCACCTGTATAACTTGTCCGGTCCCGAGAAGTTGGCCATGCAGGAGTACATTCGTGACAACCTGGCCAAGGGGTTTATTCGGCCCTCTCGGTCACCTGCTGGGGCCGGTTTCTTTTTCGTTAAGAAAAAAGACGGGGGTCTTCGACCTTGTATCGACTACCGAGGTCTCAATAAAATCACGGTGAAGAATCGCTATCCGTTACCATTGATAGACGACTTATTCACGCAGGTCACTACTGCAAAGATCTTTTCTAAGTTAGATCTGAGGGGGGCATACAACCTAATCCGCATTAGAAGGGGCGATGAATGGAAGACGGCCTTTAACACACCCGACGGGCATTACGAATACTTAGTGATGCCCTTCGGGTTGTGCAATGCGCCCGCCGTCTTCCAGGAACTAATCAATGAGGTATTCCGGGAGGTATTGGGTAAATTCGTACTGGTATACCTCGATGATATATTAATTTATTCCAATAACCTCCCCGAACACAGGGTCCATGTGAAATTTGTCCTAAACAAATTAAGACAGAATAGACTCTACGCCAAGTTAGAAAAGTGTATCTTTGAGGTGACATCCGTCACGTTTCTGGGGTATGTGATTTCTACCTCAGGTCTGTCAATGGACCCTGCTAAAGTCACAGCTGTCCTAGAATGGCCGCAACCTGTGGGCCTGAAAGCCCTCCAGAGATTCCTGGGTTTTGCAAATTATTATAGGAGGTTTATAAAAGGGTACTCCACGATCATTGCACCCCTTACCAGTCTCACAAAAAAGGGGGCAGATACTACCCACTGGTCTCCGGAGGCTCAGAATGCATTTTCTAGTCTGAAAAAATTGTTTTGTTCCGCACCAATCCTGAGACATGTCGACACCGCTTATCCGTTCATTGTTGAGGTCGATGCCTCGGAGGTCGGGGTAGGGGCTGTGCTGTCTCAGCGATCAGGGTTACAGGGAAGACTACACCCCTGTGCGTACTTTTCCCGTAGGTTCTCTCCGGCGGAGAGAAACTACGATATAGGCAACAGAGAGCTCCTGGCCATTAAATTGGCATTTGAGGAGTGGCGCCACTGGTTGGAGGGGGCAGAGCACACGATCACTGTTTACACCGACCACAAGAACTTGGAGTACATCGAGGGGGCTAAGAGGCTTAGTCCCCGTCAGGCCCGGTGGTCCTTGTTTTTTACGAGATTCAGGTTTATAATCACATACACTCCAGGTAGCAAAAACATCAAGGCAGATGCCCTCTCCAGGTGTTTCGAACCTGAGACAGCACAGCCTTCCACTCCTGAATCCATCCTTCCGCAGAAACTAGTGTTAGCCGCCACGGAGTCTTGGGAAGAGTGGACAGAGATCTTGGGTCCCTTTCAGCAGGAGGTTCCTGAAGGGAAACCCGAAGGGGTCTTGTTCATACCACTACCATTCCGGTTACAGGTTCTGCAACTCTTTCATGCCCATAAGAATGCTGGTCATCCTGGAGCTGCCAGAACGCAGGATCTGATTGCCAGGTGTGCTTGGTGGCCTTCCTTGGCAACAGATTGCAAGGAGTATGTTAGGGAGTGTGCGGTGTGCGCCCAGAGTAAGCCCTCCCGGCTGGCACCTGTAGGAAGGTTGCAGCCTTTGCCCACCCCGAGTGAGCCATGGACCCACTTGTCCATGGATTTTGTGGGGGAATTGCCCAGGTCTGAAGGCATGTCGGTCATTTGGGTGGTAGTCGATCGGTTTAGCAAAATGGCCCATTTTGTGCCCCTGAAAGGACTCCCCTCGGCTCAAGAACTGGCTGAATTGTTTATCATTCACATCTTCCGGCTGCATGGCATTCCGGAAGACATCGTGTCTGATAGGGGAGTCCAGTTTGTGTCTGGATTCTGGAGGGCATTTTGCCACCAAATGGGCATGAAATTGTCTTTCTCATCAGGCTACCACCCACAGACCAATGGGCAGACAGAACGCATTAACCAATCCCTGGAGCAATTTCTGAGATGCTACGTTGCTGAGGCGCAGAGTGACTGGGTGAAATTTTTGCCCTTCGCGGAATTCGCTCAAAATAATTTAAAGAATTCCTCGTCGGGGTTTCCCCATTTCAGATTGTAACGGGGAGGTCACCCAAATTTTCCCCTTTTCCAGTTGTCTCGTCTCCATTTCCAGCACTGGAAGATTGGCAGAGATCACTCAGGGACAATTGGGGAATTGTTAAGGGGAATTTACAGAAGGCGTTCCAGAGTCAGAAGGGTCAAGCAGATAAGAGACGGTCCGTGGAATGGAAGTTTCGGCCAGGGGATCTAGTCTGGGTGTCCACACGTCACTTGACCCTGAAGCAGCCATCTGCCAAACTGGGTCCCAGGTTTGTGGACCCATTTTCCGTGACCAAGAAGATTAATAATGTTACTTATTCCATTGACCTTCCCACCAGCATGCGGGGGGTGAGGTCCTTCCACGTGTCCCTTCTTAAACCAGCAGTCCAGGTGGGTCCTACTCCTCCTCCTCCCGTGTTGGTGGATGCCCAACCCGAGTACGAAGTGGAGAAGATCATAGATTCACGTACTGTACAGAACTCGGTACAGTACCTCGTACATTGGAAGGGGTACGGGATTGAGGAGAGGCAATGGGTACCTAGGAACCGCATGCATGCATGCATGCAGACGAGTGAAGGAATTTCATGCTGTACATCCCGAGAAGCCTGGTGGGAGTTGTCCGGAGTCCACTCCTCGGGAGGGGGGTACTGTGAGGAAACGCGGAAAAGCCGCCGTCTCTCGAGGTGAGGCGGCTGTTTCCGCGTCCAGCATGGTGTCACAACGCGGAAAAAACGCTGCATGCCGCATGGGCAGTGCGGCGGAATCCGCATTGGTAACGGCGGAATCCACATCAGAGGCGACCCCCGCATTAGATACATTGCAAAACAGTACTGGTGTGGCTGGGACTGATAGACCACCAAGATTCAGACTTACACGCGCGCGAGCACAGAGGCAGAGTTTAAATAGCAGTTAGAAGGGTGTCGGCTGACCAGCTGGGTCAGCTGACAAATTCCACTGCTCCCATTGGACCAGCAATTAGGGAGGTCCTGGAAAGGTCCTAGAGTATATATACTGCTGGTTGTTCACTTGCTCCTTGTCTGGCGTTGCGTTCACATATGTGGGAGCACCCAGATCCGTAGTTAGATCCGTTAGTGTGCCGGGACCAGCTGGAGCTGTAATCCTACACTAAGCTAGATTCTGTTGATAGCTAAAGTACTAGTTTGATTGTGATTATCTGTTATGACTTTTGCCTGCCTTGACTATCCTCCTGAACTCTGATCTTGCACCTCGATATTTCTGATACTCTGTTGCCGAACCCCGGCTCGTTCCTTGACTCTGCTTCTGCCTCCTGATTTTGTACCCCGATATTTCTGATACCCCGTTGCTGAACCCTGCCTGTACTTTGACTCTGCCTTTGCCTCCTGATCCTGTACTTTATCTGTCCGTGTGTGTACGACCTGGCTTGTCCGACCTCGAGAACCGACCTTACCGTTAGAGGCGGTTCCTCGCTCTGTTAGCGATCCTTCCTCCTGAGGGTCACTTTCAGATATCCCTTCCTACTGTCAGACTGACTCCTCCCGTCTTGGAGAGCTCAGGTCTGCGGAAGGAATCTGTGCAGTACTCCTTACTGCATTGAGGCCTTGTCCTCTTAGTCTTACCGTTACACCAAACACTACTCTCTACTCGGGTGATCAGAGGTTAGTTTGTATATCGGATTATCGGTGAGACTGCAGTTCACTTATAATCTGGTATATATCTGTATTTCCGGTGATACTGCAGATCACCGGTAATCAGATACTCTCTGCGCCCACCGATCGTTACAAAACTATGATGGTTGAAAACTGAGAAATATATTTTTTTTTTTCATTTTTTATTATTCCCATTAAAATGCATTTAGAAACAGATAATTTTTAGCACAAAGTACCCCCCAAAAAAGCCTAATTGGTGGCAAAAAAAGTATATAGATTGTTTCATTGTGATAAGTAGTAATAAAAATATAGTTAAATGAATGGAAGGCACACTGACAGGTGAAAAAATTGCTCTGGTTTTTGAAGGGGAAAACCCCTTGGAGGTGATGTGGTTAATACACATTATAAAGATGCTCGGGTAGATTGCCATGTTGTCTTCATACGGTATAAAATCAGTCACAATCATGGTCTGGCAAAGTGAAAAAGAGCTGTGGTTCCGTATTCTAGCCTCTGTGACATTCACTGTGACTCTATTTTACAGGAGCAGATTTCTGGAAAGGCCATAAGGCCTGGGCCTTGAGCGGCTGCTGCTCAAGGAACAGATAAACATGGAAAAGGGGTTGCTGAATACGGAAGAGAATCCTACAAATGGTAAAAGAAGGTTGCAAATGGGAGCAACACATGGCAGTGGAAAGATGCTACAAAAAAAGCTGTACATGAAAGAGATACTGCTGTACATGGGTGCTACACACAGAAGAGGTGGCCACACATGGATTGGGAGGAACACTGCTGCTCACGGATAAGAAGCAACATGAAAGTTGGCCGTGCAATGCAAATAAAGTGTAAATGTGGCCTTGTTAAAATATGGTTATATTTGGCTCCAGCAGGTAGCTGAGATGACCCAGTTACCCGTGTAGCGGGGCTTCAAGCCTGCAACTCACAGCTGTGATTATTAGTGTTGTAGGTTTTCTCCTCCAGGAGTGTAACAATAGGGGATGTGCCCCCTGCCCTGGGTCGCAAAATAAGAGGAGAGCGTGGCAGATCAGCGGGGAGGGGGGACATCCCCCCCCCCTCACCTCGGGCTCCCCTCTCAGTGCTCCCCCTCCTGTAATCATTAGTGGCAGCGGGCGAGCGGCGGCAGGCTGAACACATACCTCCATCGCGCCGGAGGTCTCCGATCTCTGCTAACATGAAGCTCTTAGAGCTCGAAGACCTCCGACGCGATGGAGGCATGTGTCCAGCCTGCCACCGCCCGCTGCCACTTATGATTGCAGGAGGGGGAGCACCGAGAGGAGAGCCTGAGGTGAGGGGGGAATGTCCCCCCTCCCCGCTGATCTGTGCCACACTCTCCTCTTATGTTGTGACCCCTCCTGCCCCCCAAAAAGGCCCTGAGTGGGCGGGGGGTGGGATTTTCTTTTTTTTTGCAGGGGGGCCCGGGGATTTCTAGTTATGCCCCTGTTCTCTTCCTCTATAATTATTGCTATTATTGATATAATTATTAATGATATAAAACATCAAAATATTGTGTGGTGCTGTACAGATTTAGAATAAAAGACGGGGTACATAGTAATAAAGACAGTGGTGGTATACACCAAATATAGACACCGGTACATACTACAGAATTGATAGTAATAGTAATTACAGTTACAACGGTAACATGATCATCAAAATATATCACAAAGTCCAAGACACAATGGCCTCAATTATGGTACGCTTACCATGCGATTTACCGCATAAGTGGTATTTTACCGCATGCAGTGAAAAAATGTTATGGTAGATTTTAGTCATATGGTAAATTAGATCATGAAATGTACGTTATTTTAACAAAAATTGGAATTGTCATGAAACATAGGGGGCATGTTAGCACATAATTTATCAGTCAGTTTAAGACCTGTTTGTGATGATGATGATGATTATGTTATCCATTCAGTCGTATCCGACTCTTGATGATTCTATGAGTTAGCCCTCTCCACGTTTTCCCATCTTGTACCATTTCTGCAAGTTGCCGTAAAGAGAATCTGTACTGTAAAATTCTTACAATAAAAAGCATACCATTCTATTCATTATGTTCTCCTGGGCCCCTCTGTGCTGTTTCTGCCTCTCCCTGTTGCAATCCTGGCTTGTAATTGCCATTTTTATGCAGTGTTTACAAACAAAAGACATAGCAAGTGATACGCTGAGAGGAGCTCAGTGTGTGAGTTATACAGAGTGTGCAGGGGGCCTGGAGAGGGTGTGTATAGCTTCTATCCAATCACAAGCAGCACAGCACATTCCAGTCTGACTGCCTGAACCCGACAGAGCCGACAGAGGAAAGAAGATTAGATCATATAACAGAGATAATACAGCCAGGGGTGAGCCTGGGGTGCCTGGCACCTGGGTGCAAGATTTTCTCTGGTGCCTATGGGAGTGGTTAAATTAACCGCGCCCAACCACATAACCACACCCAGGTCCTCCCTAATCACACCCACACCTTCCACCTCTTTACGTATGCATGTGATACCCCATTCCTACCCCTCTTCCATGGGCTTGCTACTGGCTGGCTTTGGCTGCCTGCGAGTCTGCTAGTCTCTGGACTGACTCAGGCTGAGAGGCTCTGCGAGTGCGATGCAGTCACACACTGCGTATTTATGGCTGCCTGCGGCCGCCCTACTCTCGCTCGCTGTCGGCGGCTCCTCCCCCCCACCAAGCCCAAGCGTGAGGTGGGCTGCCTGTATCTTTCTCGTTGCGCCGCGCAGCCTGCCAGTGTTGCCAACCTTTCACGTTATTTTTTACTGACAAATACTTAAAAATTTACTGACAAAAGATTATTTTTACTGACAAAATTTCCCCGCTAAATGCACATAAGAGACAGCGTTTCAGCAGTAAATGCACGTAATGACAGACAGCTTTTCCCCAGTAAATGCACATAATAAGAGACAGCTTTTCACCAGTAAATGCACATAATAAGAGACCGCTTTTCACCAGTAAATGCACATAATAAGAGACCGCTTTTCACCAGTAAATGCACATAATAAGAAACCGCTTTTCGCCAGTAAATGCACATAATAAGAGACAGCTTTTCACCAGAAAATGCACATAATAAGAAACCGCTTTTCCCCAGTAAATGCACATAATAAGAGACAGCTTTTCACCAGTAAATGCACATAATGACAAACAGCCAGTGCCCCCAGTATATGTAGCCAGCCTGGACCCCCTTTAGGTAGTGAGTGACAGGGACCCCTTTAGGTAGTGAGTGACAGGGACCCCTTTAGGTAGTGAGTGACAGGAACCCCGTTTTGGTAGTGAGTGACAGGGACCCCATTTAGGTAGTGAGTGACAGGGACCCCATTTAGGTAGTGAGTGCCAGGGACCCCTTTAGGTAGTGAGTGACAGGGACCCCTTTAGGTAGTGAGTGACAGGGAGCCCTTTAGGTAGTGAGTGACAGGGACCCCGTTTAGGTTGTGAGTGACAGGGAACCCCTTTAGGCAGTGAGTGACAGGGACCCCTTTAGGCAGTGAGTGACAGGGACCCCTTTAGGCAGTGAGTGACAGGGACCCCTTTAGGTAGTGAGTGACAGGGAGCCCTTTAGGTAGTGAGTGACAGGGACCCCTTTAGGTAGTGAGTGACAGGGACCCCTTTAGGTAGTGAGTGACAGGGAGCCCTTTAGGCAGTAAGTGACAGGGACCCCTTTAGGTAGTGAGTGACAGGGACCCCTTTAGGCAGTGAGTGACAGGGACCCCTTTAGGTAGTGAGTGACAGGGACCCCTTTAGGTAGTGAGTGACAGGGACCCCTTTAGGTAGTGAGTGACAGGGACCCCTTTAGGTAGTGAGTGACAGGGACCCCTTTAGGCAGTGAGTGACAGGAATCCCTTTAGGCAGTGAGTGACAGGGAGCCCTTTAGGTAGTGAGTGACAGGGACCCTCCCCTCTAGCCACCGCCGCTCCCCCCTCACCTTGCAGTGTCAGACCTCAGGATCAGCGGGCGACCCGACCAGTATGAGCGGGCGCCGGACGCACCCGCTCTATATGCGGAAGTGATGTCACTTCCGCATATCAGTGCAGTGTGCTAGGTCCTAGCGCCCGCACTATTGGTCGCCGCCTGATCAGTGCACCCACAGCACCAGCCCAGGCGCGGCCCTGAATACAGCCACTGTGCAATCAGGAAAGGCTGCAGTAAGACAGAGCACATTAGAACAGCTATAGGAACATATAGGATAGAAGAAATAAGGCTCAACATTTTGTTACAGAGTCTCTTTAAGCTCTCAATCCTGTGTCGGCTTTGATGGTGTCAAGCCTAGACATTCTCTGGCGGCCTTGTCCCCTTTGGCCACTAACCAGTCCTACCATTAAGTCTTTCTCTAAGGAATTTGATCGCCTCACATGGCCAAAATATGTGAGTCTGAGTCTGGTGATCTTGCCTTCCAGTGATCTGTCTGGACCTATACGTTTCAATACTTCATTGTTCGTCATCCTTGCTTTCCATGGAATGCGGAGCAACTGTCGCCAGCACCACAACTCGAAGGAGTTGATTTTTAGAGATGGCCGAACATCAGATTTTGTGTTTGTAAAACGTGAACCCGAACTTCGCAAAAGTTCGAGTTTGCGTGAACCAGGCGAAGCACCATAGACTTCAATGGGCAGGTGAATTTTAAAACATGCAGGGACTATTTCTGGCCACAAAAGTTATGTTAAAGTTGTTTCAAGGGGTCTAACACCTGGAGGGGGCATGGTGGAGTGGGATACAAGCCAAAAGTCCCGGGGAAAAATCTGGATTTGACGCAGAGTAGGGTTATAATCCCTAAAGGGCAGAAATCACATTGCATTCCTAAATTGGAGTCATAAAGTGCTTTAAAACATCTTGCGTGTGTATACATCAATCAGGTAGTGTAATTAGGGTACTGCTTCACACTGACAGATCAAACTCACTGTGTAACGCACCACAAACAGCTGTTTGTGTAGTGATGGCCATACTGGTGCACACGTTGGCGAGAGTGCAGGTGATGGTGGTTTTCCAGCCCAGGGGTCGAGTCCTGCGTGGACGCGGGTGGACGGCGTCCACTTACTTTTTCCAGAGAGTGAACGCCGTCCACCCTGGCTTGTGTGGAGGGGAGCAGCGCAGAGAAGGCGAGCTATGGGGACAGCGGGGAAGGGCGGACGTCTCCCCCCCTTCCCTCACCTTCGTGCTCCCCTTCCTGCCTCTCCCCTCCGGTGTTTTCAAGTGTCGGGCCGGCAGCGAAAGTGGGCGGAGCCTTACCGCCTTCTTCCAGCCGCAAGGGACGCTCCGCTCTGTGTGCGGCTTGAAGACCAGACTAGCCGCACACAGAGCGGAGCGTCCCTTGCGACTGGAACGCGGTAAGTCTCCGCCCACTTTTGCCGCCGGCCCGACACTTGAAAACACCAGAGGGGAGAGGCAGGAAGGGGAGCACGAAGGTGAGGGAAGGGGGGGGGGAGACGTCCGCCCTTCCCCGCTGTCCCCATAGCTCGCCTTCTCTGCGCTACTCCCCTCCTGCTGGGGGCACACCTGGCTAGCTGGGGACATATACCCCTGCCTACATATACTGGGGACATATCCCACTGGCTACATATACTGGCACATATACCTCTGCCTATATATACTGGGCACATATCCCACTGGCTATATATACTGGGCACATATCCCACTGGCTATATATACTGGGCACATATCCCACTGGCTATATATACTGGGCACATATCCCACTGGCTATATATACTGGGCACATATCCCACTGGCTACATATACTAGGCAACTATACCTCTGGCTACATATACTGGGGACTACTATACTCATGACTACTTATACTGGGGACACCTATAGAACTGGCTACCTATGCTGGGGGTACCTATTTTGGGGGAACTGCTGCATTTTGTGGAACCGCTGTTATGTATTTTGGGTAACAACTGCCAGATTATGTGTATGTTAGGGGAACGGCTGCTGCCAGATTACGTGTATTTTGGGGAACTGCTGCCATATTGTGTATGTTTGGGGGACCACTGCTGCCAGATTATATGTATTTTGGGTGTTACGTGTATTTTGGGTGTTCCGCTGCCAGGTTTCGCGTATTTTGGGGAACTGCTTCCAAATTATGCGTATGTTGGGGGAACTGCTGCTGCCACATTGTCTATTTGGGGGGAACCACTGCCATATTATCTGTATTTTGGAGGAACTTCTACCAGATTATGTGTCTTTTGGTGAAATGCGGTCAGATTACATCTATTTTTGGGGGATACACTACGGCAGAGCTCAAACTTCCTCGGCAGACCTTTTACATCACTGCTACGGTCATGTATATTTGGCCCCACCCATGACAACGCCCACGGTATGCTTGACCACGCCCATTTTTTCCCAAGTAAGTCCACTCACTTCTTTTCCCAGGACTAGATCCCTGTTCCAGCCCATATGGTCGGGCTGAGGTAGCTCAATGACAGAACAGTGACTGTCCAGCTGATCGAATTTGGTCTGTCCACAATGAAGCAATGACCTTATTATCTTGGGTGGGCCCCCAACACACTCATATAGGTCATTGCTTCATTGTGATATGCAAGCCCCTTCACTGCGGCAAGGTAACGATTATGAAGGGGGATTGACACACGTACATGCCTTTTGTTTTGTTGTTGTTGCAGCCACAGTGCAGATCAAATATTCCATTCGGAAATCAATAGGAGAATTTTGATTGACTTTTGTAGGCTCCACCCACTTTTCTGAATATTAATCCCAGTCACTAAGTAACCAACAGTGCAAAGTTTGAGATCCCTACCATTAACAGTGTAAGAATGCCTGCTGTTTACATTTTCCCAGTGAAATTTGTATTTGTCTCTGCCCACTTTTTGGTTACGGGAATAAAAAGTATCCTATATGTTATTCCAGGTAATGATCGAGTAACAAACATACAAACATCCGAACTTTCCCATTTATAATATTAGTAGGATGTTTAGCACATTTTCTCCCACTTGCAATTCTACTGCTACTACCATTTATTATGCTTATTGTAATTATTATTAACTAGCTGGACGCCCGGCAATGCCCGGGTATGTATTTGGCTGGTTTTGGCCCCGCCCACTTTTCCTAACCCTAACACACAATTACTTAATTACTTAATGACCAAGTTTGTGAGATTTGCGGTCTTTGGCAACAATAATTTGCATTGAAATAAAATAAATCTGATTGGCTGTGGCTCCACCACTTTTCTGAATTTGAACCCCAATCACCCAATGGCCAAGTGTACCAGGTACAGGTGATTAACAGTGCAAGAGTCTTGTGCCATTAACAGTGCAAGAATGGCAGCAATTAAATATTCCCCTTAAAAATCAATAGGTGGATTTTAATTGGCTTTTGTAAGCTCCACCCACCTTTCTGAATATTAATCCCAGTCACCCAGTGACCAACTGTGCAAAGTGTGAGAACCCTACCACTAACAGTGTAAGAATGGCTGCAGTTTACATTTTCCCAATTAAATTTGTATTTTTCTCCACCCACTGATTTCCTAAAATTGTTCGGGTATGTATTTGGCTGGTGTTGGCTCTGCATACTTTTTCTAACCCTAACACACAATTACTCAATGACCAAGTTTGTGCGCTTTGCGGTCTTTGGCATCAATAATTTGCATTGAGATTAAACAAATCTGATTGGCTGTTTGTGGCTCCACCCCTTTGTCTAAATTTGAACCCCAGTCACCCAATGACCAACTGTACCAGGTTTAAGGCTTTTTGCCATTAACAGTGCAAGAATGGCAGCAATTACATATTCCCCTTGAAAATCAATAGGTGAATTTTGATTAGCTTTTGTATGCTCCACCCACTTTTCTGAATATTAATCCCAGTCACCCAGCGACCAATTGTGCAAAGTTTGAGAACCCTACCATTAACAGTGTAAAAATGGCTGCAGTTTACATTTTCTCAGTGAAATGTGTATATGTCTCCACCCACTGATGACCCGGTATTGCCCGATTATGTATTTGGCTGGTGTTGGCTGCGTCCACTTTTCCTAACCCTAACACACAATTACTCAATTACTCAATGACCAAGTTTGTTAGCTTTGCGGTTTGTGGCATCAATAACCTGCGTTAAAATGAAACAAATAAGATTGTCTGCTTGTGGCTCCACCCCCTTTTATCAATTCAAACCCTAGTCACCCAATGATCAACTGTACCAGGTTTGAGGCTTGTGCCATTAACAGTGCAAGAATGGCAGTAATGAAATATTCCCCTGAAAAATCAATAGGTAATTTTTGATTGGCTTTTGTAGGCTCCACCCACTTTTCTGAATATTAATCCCAGTCACCCAGTAATTAACTGTGCAAAGTTTGAGAACCCTACAATTAAAAGTGTAAGAATGGCTGCAGTTTACATTTTCCCAGTAACATTTATATTTGTCTCCGCCCACTTATGGTGTGTTGCCTGCTTATGTATTTGGCTGGTGTTGGCTGTGCCCACTTTTCTAATCCTCACACACAATTAATCAATTATTCAATTACCAAGTTCGTGAGCTTTGCAGTGTTTGGCATCAATAATTTGCATCGGAATGAAACAAATCTAATTGGATGTTTGTGGCTCCACCCCCTTTCTGAAATTGAACCCCAGTCACCCAATGATCAACTGTACCAGGTTTGAGGCTTGTGCCATTAACAGTGCAAGAATGGCAGCAATTACATATTCCCTTTGAAAATCAATAGGTGAATTTTGATTGGCTTTTATAGGCTCCACCCACTTTTCTGAATATTAATCCCAGTCACCCAACGACCAACTGTGCAAAGTTTGAGAACTCTACCATTAACAGTGTAAGAATGGCTGCAGTTTAAATTTTCCAGTGACATTTGTATTTGTCTCCGCCCCCTTTTCGGTTATGGGAATAAAAAGTATCCTATACTTTATTCCAGGTAATGTACTATGTATGTGCCAAATTTTATTCAAATCCGTTCAGCCATTTTTGCGTGATCGAGTAACAAACATCCAAACATCCAAACATCCAAATATCCAAACATCCAAACATCCAAACATCCAAACATCCGAACTTTCCCATTTATTATATTAGTAGGATATTATTGCTAACATCATCGCCAGCTCTACTGTCAACTAAGAAGCATGGCGGCGTAGTGGTTAGCACTCTCATCTTGCAATGCTGGACCCCTGTTTTAAATCCCAGCCAGGGCACTATCTGCACAGAGTTTGTGTGTTCTTCCCGTGTCTGTGTGGGTTTCCTCTGGGCAATCTGGTTTCCTCCCACAAACATACAGTTAATTGTCTTCCCCCTAAAACTGGCCCTAGACTACGATACATATACTACAGGATACATACACAGACATAGGACACTGGTAGGGATGAGATTGTGAGCCCTCTGAGGGACAGTTAAAGGGAACCAGAGACGCCAGGAAAAACATTTTATACATACCTGGGGCTTCCTCCGGCCCCATACGCACGGATCGCTCCTACGCCGCCGTCCTCCGCTTCCTGTATCAGCCAGTTCCCGGTCCCGTAGTTTCGGCCAGTCGGCCAGTCGGCGTCAGCACGCGGCCAATTGTCCGCATCACAGGGGCTCCCAGCATACCATTACGCGTGTGGCTGCATACTGCGCAGCCGCACGTGTAAGGGTATGCTGGTAGCCCATGTGATGCGGACAATTGGCCGCGTCTGCCCGGAAGTGAAGGGACCTGGTACCGGCGGATCCAGGAAGCGGAGAATGGCGGCGTGGTAGCGATCCAGGCTTATGGGGCTGGAAGAAGCCCCAGGTATGTATGAAATCTTTTTTTCTTTTTCTGTGTCCGGCGTCTCTGGTTCCCTTTAAGTGACAAGACAATATGCTCTATACAGCACTGCGGAAGATGTTGGCACTATATAAATACTAAATGATAATAATAATATGAAGAAGAAGAAGTAAAGGTAGAAAAAAAGAAGACATAATATAAAGTTCAACTGGAAATTTTAGCGAATGAGTTGTGCAAGTTTTAGAATCCTGGAAATAGCTTGAGGAGCTTCAGGTCTAAAATTTCCCCAGCTAAGCTTTATAATGTGATGGCAAATGCTCCGATCAGCCGACTGCCTCTGAAGAAGGAGATCACATGGCTGTCTTAGGACAAGATACGACAGTGACAGCAATGCACACTGACTCCTCCATGATGTACCTTATATTCTTGTATCTGCTCATCCTGTGTGCCTCATCCTGTGCAAGAATCTACAATCCAGCATCACAGTGCCGACTCTATTCCTCCAGGCCGCCCTTCCAATATGAGTATTATGAACATGGCGATATTCTCATCGGAGGACTGTTTGCAGTGAGCTGGCCATCACGTGTAAATCCTCACTATACATTCTTTCAGCCTAGTACTATCTGTTTAATGTAAGTCTTAATTTTTCTTTCTGCTTAATCATCTCTTATTAAAGAGGAACTGTAGTCAAAACACCATAATTGATATTTTTCTTAAAGGAGCACTATGGCAAAAAATGTAAAAATTTAAAATAAGTGCAAACATGTACAAATAAGAAGTATGTTTTTTCCCGAGTAAAATGAACCATAAATGACTTTTCTCCTATGTTGCTGTCGCTTCTAATAGGTAGTAGAAATCTGACAGCAGTGACAGGTTTTGGACTAGTCTATGTCTTTATAGGGGATTCTCAGGAATTTATTTATTTTCAAAAGCACTTAGTGTATGGCAGTTGTTCTGTCCAAGTGTCCAAAAAACTGTGTAGCGAGCAGGGAGGCTGGCCAGCATCATTGTTTACATCCTTTTTAGGGAATATTTTTATAAAGTATAAAAGCCTTGCTGAGAATCCCCTATGAAGAGATGAACTAGTCCAAAACCTGTCACTTCTGTCAGATTTCTACTGCCTACTGTAAGTGACAGCAACATAGGAGAAAAGTCATTTATGGCTCATTTTACTTTTAAATTTTTCAATTTTTCGCCATAGTGCTCCTTTAGATATTATTACAATATTCCTTTATAAATGAGTTAGTCGGTGTTTGCCCTATATAAAATCTTTATCTACCCTGATTTACTTTTTGAAGTTTATCACAGGTGTCTGCGTCTATAACACCCGGGGTTCTTCCCGCCACCTGCAGTCATCCTGGTCCCTCACTGTGTTTACACTCTTTTCTCTCTCTGAAAGCTGCGGACATGGCCTCAGGCCTCACACGCCTCCATCATGCTTCCGTCGCCAGGAAAACTGTGCATCTGCCAAACGCTGAAGGGAGCACAATCTAGGAGGTGCGCATTTGTGGGCTATGCATGCACAATATCCCACGACTGGCTGAGTTGGACAGATCGTGGAGGGGCACATTGGGTGAAGGGAGAAGAGCAGAATGGCAATGAAGAAGCAGGACTACAGGGTGCTGGAAGAAGCTCCAGGTAAGTTAATCTGGGGACCTAAGTATAATTTTAGGTTCCCGTGAAACTGAACCTCCAGACTAAAAATCTACTCAGCAGCACTGAAAAGGCTTTGTGGTTCTTTAACAGTATCACAGCATCAGAATTTAGTTTTTCTTACCCAAGTCTCATTTTTAGCTTCACAGAAGATAAGCTCCGCCCCATCAAATAAATCTGCCCGGGCATTTTTCCCCTGATGCTGTGCAAAGCATGATGGGATTTCTGATGTTGTTGTTCTCGTTCTACTGTTTAGGTGCAGATTATGATTATTTTTTATTTTGAGTTTGAGATTTGAATCCTAGCGTGTGCAGCTAGGAGGGGTGATCAGGACACAGGACAGTTGGAACTATGTCTCATGCTTCCTGTCACATCCCTTCATCCAAAAAGATGGCTGCCCCCATGACAAATATGTCTGCCCCCATGAAATCACAAACATTGGCCTGTTCTTTTAAAATGGGGTGGGTAAGAGATTATATTACCTATCTATTTTAATTAACATAACTAATGTAACTTAATGATTGTTTAGGCTGAAGTTCCTCTTTAAGGAAGATATATGCTATGCAGTTATTATTTAAACAGAATACATATTACATTTGATATAAATACCGTCTTTCCCCGAAAATAAGACAGTGTCTTATATTAATTTTTGCTCTAAAAGATATGCTAGGGCTTATTTTCAGGGGATGTCTTATATTTCTATTAGGAAGTGTCTCTCAGCAGAACATTTCCTGTTCCTTTGTATTGTGATGTTCATGGATTTGAAGGTATGCTACTGTACTGATCAGGCACCTGCCCTGTCTTCCCTGCACACAGCTGATAACCTTGCTGTGTGCTGGGATGACAGGATCAGTGCCCGTTTGGCACTGCACCACTGTGTCCCCACTTACTGGCTACCCCTTCCTTCTCCTTAACTTCCGCTAGGGCTTATTTTCAGGTTAGGGCTTATATTTCAAGCATGCTCAAAATTCCAGCTAGGGCTTATTTTCAGGGTAGGTCTTATTTTCAGGGAAAGAGGGTATCTAGCTAAAATCTATTAAAAACAGTGACATGTTAATAAAGGTTTGGCATTATTTGATCAAACATTGATCAAATATGTCCACTGATTTTGTCAGAAGCTTTGGCCAAATCCCAGGCAATCAACATTCTCTTTGTACAGCATTTGTACAGAGCTAGCAGCAGAGAAAGCACTATTTTTTTCTATCACAGATTGGGAAGAGGCACCATATTTTTTTTATATGCACTCACTTGGGCATGGGTATTGGAACAATCTTACCTCAGATTGGAATTATTGAGAAATTATTGGCACCAGAAAGGATGACGCATTTCGCAGGACCTACCTCTTCTTCAACCCTACAGTACAGTGTCTTTCACAGTTGCATGCACAGACTTGGAGCACCTATTATATCAATGCCTGCAGCTGCAAAAGACATTGTACATAGACCTGAAGAAGCAGGCATGTACCGCAAAATGCATCATCCTTTCTGGTGTCAATAAATAAAGAAATTATTTCAATCTCCAATCTGTGTTCTATTACCCACACCCAACTGAGCGCATATAATCCTTTGGGGCACCTCCTCCCAATTTGTGTATTCCCCATTCCCCATGGGTGGTCCCTGTGATAGGTATTTAGCGGTTTCTTAATTTTTCTGGAGTGCAGGGATGGTGGGAAGGAGGGAGGGGAGGTCCCTGCGGGCAGGTGGGCGATTGCTGGGGGAGGATCTCTGAAGGGAAGCCGTCGCAACTTCTCTGCTCCGCCTGGTCCACATGTGGGATTCCCTAAGATGAAAATTCAGTTCATACGAGGGTGCTTCCTGTAAATAGTCCACATATCAACACCAGTTGGAATCTTGTAAGTACTGCTGAAAAATCTTGCAACCCTCCCCACTCCGTCTCAGAGGCGCTATTCGTGTTACTGAAGAGCTACTGTTTTTGTCCCCTATCTTATTGCCTGATGAAGCTGGCTGTGCCTGCAAAACGCGTTGCATTCTTTGGGGTACTTGAAATAAATTAATTTGTTTGATACAGACAGTTTCTCATGTCTGCTTTCTGGAGGTAAGTCCACCACTGCCTCCCCAGCATTTTTAGTGTTTTTGTCCTTTTTTATCCTGCTGGCGCCTCTGTTCTCTAGTATATGTACTGTGTCCACCCCTGGTGGAGGGGTGACCTACGCCTACCTTTCCGATCTAAAGAGAACGCCTTCTTAATCCTGAATGAGGACAGGTCTAATCTCCTCACCTGCATATACAGTGGTTGCCTGAGTGGTAACCCGTGTTTGTAAGTATATCTATCTCACACGTTACAATTTCTACGCTATCCTTTACATACTACACTATATTGGGCTCTCGGTGTCTCTTTTTGACCGCTCCGTCACACGATCCAGAAAAGGGGGTCAGAATGACATGGAAAAACAAAGGCAGAAAGGGGGATCATAGCATAGTCTGTCTCTACTGTTTGGTCAGGGGCCACCACCTTAGGGTAGGGTTTACCATGAGGGAAAAGGGGACGCTTACAGGATCACCTCCATCACCAAGTGTTGCCATCTATTGGGTGGCATGCTCACCTTGCCCCGAGGCTGCCCTGGCCCACAGACCACTGGCGTAACAATAGGGGATGCGACCCCTGCCATCGTGGGGGGGGCGGGGCTCCCCTAGGGCCCACTCAGGGACTTTTGGGTTGCAGGAGGGGTCGCAGCATAAGAGGAGAGTGTGGCAGATCGGGCTCTCCTCTCAGCGCTCCCCCTCCTGCAATCATTGGTGGCAGCGGCAGCAGCGGTGGCGGCAGGCTGAGTAAATTACCTCCTTCTCGCCGGAGGTCTTCCGTTCTCCAAGAGCTTCATGCAACTTCCTGTGTAAACAGGAAGTTGCTCTTAGAGAACGGAAGACCTCCGGCGAGAAGGAGGAAATGTGTTATCCTGCCGCTGCTGCTGCTGCTGCCGCTGCCACCAATGATTGCAGGAGGGGAGCGCTGAGAGGAGAGCCCGAGGTGGGGGGGGATGTCCCCCCTCCCCACCGATCTGCCACACTCTCCTCTTATGCTGCGACCCCTCCTGCCCCCCAAAAGTCCCTGAGCGGGCCCTAGGGGGGGGGGGCGGACTTTTTTTTTTGAAGGGGGGCCCGGGGATTTCTAGGTACGCCTCTGCCACAGACAGCACGTCAAGCTCTATATCAGATCATTGATACTTCTCCATGTATAATCTCTCTCTTCATTGTGACAATACCTCAAAACATATGAGAGACTATCGTATTGCAGCCATCCACATTCCTAAAAAACACATATAAACAGTATCCCACACACTGATAGATCCAACTGTTTACCCTATGCAGCCGCTGCCCACCCTTTACAGACAGCTGTACACGTTTTTTACTGTGTGGACTTATATTCACAGTCTCCTTATAACTACAGATTCCATTTGGTGACTCTATGGGCCTGATTCACAAAGCGGTGCAAAGTGTTTGCACGCCAGTGAAAAGCCCTTTATCACGCCTAAACTCAGTTTAGGCATGATAAGAAGAAACTCGCGCGAATTTTCCGCGCAATCGCGCAGGCGCGCGTGCACTGCACCGCGGTTCGCGCGCAGCGCCCATTAAGCCCTATGGGACTTTGCGCGCGTGTGCGTTTGCGCGTGCAAAACTTTGCGCGCGGGACTTTACGCGCGATAATCAGCACAAAGCGGTGCTAACTCAGCGGTGCAAAGGTTATCATGCCTAAAGTCTTTTAGGCGTGATAACTGAGTTATCACCGCTTTGTGAATCAGGCCCTATGGACTAAAAAGCCTCAGATAGTGCAAAACCAAATACTTTTGTTAGTGTAAAATGGGTAAAATACTCAGAAACATCCAATAAAAAGTGCTTTGTATAATAAAACCACACATTTTAAGGGTATGTGGAGGAGGACAGTGGGTACACGAGGGAAAAAATGTAAAAAGACCTTATAGTTTTTGACATAATTGATTTTAAAGTTCTTATTGTAGGTGTGGAAAAAAATTAAATTAGGAGGATCCCCATTGGTCTGTTAAGAAACCAATGCAGAGTTTTGGAGGGAAATCAGGGGCGTAGCAGAAGCCATAGCAGCCATAGCAGGTGCTATGGGGTCCTGGAGTATAGGGGGTCCAGGTGGTACTTAATGTATTCACCATTAACTCTCTGGTGTTTCTCTACCCTCTGACTGTCTCAGTGCCCATGAACTATGTACAGTGTTGACTGCATGAGAATGTAAATTGCCCAATGAACTCATATCCATAGGGTAAGGGGCAGGTGGCATTGCTTAAGAGTGTCTACATTCAAGGACCCCATGAAAGTTTTGCTATGGGGCCCCATGATGTCTGGCTACACCACTGAGGGAAATATTAAGATGCTGCTCTCAGCTATACTTAGTTTAGCTGAGAGCTGCGCAGAGAGCAACGGTGTGTGGCAACGGGTGCGCCGAGATCTTCAATCAACTTAATGAAGCTTGCAAGATTAAAGGATATTGGCGTGGGACTTTGCGTAGGAACCTGGGAGAGATACAGGTAAGTATTTCTGGTTAATTAAGTATATTAAAGGACTTTTTTTGTTGTTGTGTTTTTATTTCACTTAACCCTATTTGGAAATGGGAAAGTACCCATATACCCATTTCTCCTGGGAGGGGGGCGGGCATCTGGGGGTCCCTTCTAAAAGGGGACTCCCAGATGCCACCATGAAACTCCCCAGGGCATCGTCGACCCCCACCTCCTCCTGAGGCACCAGAGGTGGGGAATAACCCCTTGCCCATGGATTGGACAAGGACTCTGGGTGGAGGGGGAGGCTTGCCCGTCCCTCCCACCCCAAAGCCCCCCATACAATGGACCTGTAATTTTTTAGGTCTGAGTGCTGCAGGTCTCTGGAAAAGAGACCTGTCTTCACTCTGCAAGTTTCAGAGTTACTCTGCTGGTGAGGAATTTGCATCCACTTGTCATGCAAATTGCTTTGCTGCTTCCTTTGATGGCTTGCAGTATAAATGCCATTTCCTCCCAGAATTCCCGGCTGGTCATAAAGGTTTGTTCCTGCTAAACTTACCTGGAGTTTCAGCCCTCTGATATTGTTTGCTAATATTGTCTTGACGTGCAAGCCAGAGCAGCGGTTGCTACTGGTTACTCCTTCTGTCTGTCTGTCTGTTTGGATCACATCCGCCCTAGCGGTAGTGGCGGTGGATCCTTCTGTACTCTGTCTTGGAGTTTAACCTTAGCTGCGGTTGCTACTGGTTACTCCTTCTGTCTGTCTGTTTGGATCGCAGCCGCCCTAGCGGTAGTGGCGGTGGATCCTTCTGTAGTCTGTATCTTGGAGTATAACCTCGGCTACAGTTGCTATTGGTTACTCCTTCTGTCTGTCTTGTTGTGCGGATCGCACTCGCTCTTGTGGAAGAGCGGTGGATCCCTTCAGTCCTGTTCTTGTGTACGGATCGCACTCGCTTTTGCGGAAGAGTAGTGGATCCTATCTGACCTGTTCCTGTTGTCTGTTTGTCTGTCTTGTCTGGAACTAACGCTTGCTGTAGGCTTGGTGGGGTAACTGTTTAGCAAGCTTTCGCGTTCTCTATTCATTTTCGTGTTACATTGGTTAGTTAGGGTTGGCGCGTTTTGTCTCTGTTGCGCTTCTTGTGCGGAGACCGCGCCATTAGCGTGTTTTGTCGCTGTTGCGCTTTTCGTGCAGCGCCCGCGCTTAGCGAGTGCGTTTGTTATTTTCCTTGGCGTTCTGATCATTGTTTGCCGTGTCTTTCTTTTTACACTTATGCTCTGTCTTTACTCGGTCTTGTGTCACTGTTGGCAATCGCCATTCTTGCGGTTGCGTTCCCGCTTGGTTTCCGCTGTTGTGTGTTCGCCGTCGCCGGGTAGCGACTAGATTGGTGGACACACATACATTCTGTCTCTGTGCTCACTTTCCCTCTACAGGTGCTTTGTGCCACAGCTGGGTTCTGTTATTTTATACGCTTGTGGAGGATTTCTCTTGTGCGCTGACCACGGAGATAATTCCACAATCGTTACAGGACCATGCGGGCTGGTATAGCTCAGGGTGTGAAGCCCCACGAGGCCAGGGCTCTACATTCTGGCTATCAAAGCCTGCATGGGGGAGAAGGGGTTAAAGAGGCACGGAAGGGGGGAACACACATCATTTTATTTTACATTTCCCACACTGAACATATAAAAAAAATACATTTGTATACATGTTAATACATTATCTGTCATTTTACCGCATTTAAATTGTGACATTTTCCTCAAATTTTAACATCTATTTTCTAAAAAAAACTATACGGTCTTATTGAGTTTTTTTCCCCTCTTGTTCCTACTGTCCTCCTTAACCTTTTCAGCCGTGCGGACGTGAGCTTCACGTCCGCAGCGGCAAGTGCTAGAGCCGCAGGGACGCGCTAGTCACGTCCCTGCAGTTTGGGTGGTCTGCAGGCGATCGTGCGGGCAGATGTCCGCGATCGCGCTGCTGCTGCTAGCAGAGGGGATTGGCTGCAGGGGACAAAAGTCCCCTGTGCCAATCCGAGCATGTCCGCCGAGAATAAACACTGTTTTTGTTAAAAAACAGTGTTTATTCTGTAAATGGAGCCGCCGCGCTATCTCCCGCCGCGATTTCCGCCGGTTTCCGCCGCCCGATCGTTAAATTTATGAATGGAAACAATGGGCCTGATTCACAAAGCGGTGCTAACAGTTAGCACCCTGGTGAAAAGCCCTTTATCATGCCTAAACTCAGTTTAGGCATGATAAGTTTAGGTGTGATAAGTTTAGGTGTGATAAGTTTAGGCATGATAAGTTTAGGTGTGATAAGTTTAGGCATGATAAGTTTAAGCACCAATTGGGTTAGCACCGCAGTGCACAGCTGATCAAAAGTTTTACGCTAGCAAAGACTGGTGCACTTCGTATAAAGTTTAATGGCGCTGCTTTGCGTGCGGGACTTTGCAAGCGATCTAAACTTATCTAAACTTATCATGCCTAAACTTATCACACCTAAACTTATCATGCCTAAACTTATCACACCTAAACTGGCTTTTCACCAGAGTGGTGCAATGGTTATCATGCCTAAAGTCTCTAACTGGGTTAGCACCGCTTTGTGAATCGAGCCCAATGTTTCCATTCATAACTTTCCCGCCGCCGCTGTGATCGGAGGCTTCCGATAGAAGCCTACGTCACTTCCCTGGTTACAATGTAGTGATACATTGTATCCCCATTAGCGTACTTTGTACGCTAATGGGATTTTTGCTCAGTAGGGACATCTTGTGGCCAAATAGTATAACACACCTACCGAGTTTAGGGAATAAAAATAAATGGTTATTTATGTCAAGAGGACATAAAATTAATAAATATTGGGCTAAAAATTTGTGATGCATGTGAACTGAAAAAGTGCACCTTTATTTCCAAATAAAATATTGTCACCATACATTACACTAGGGGTATAATTTTAACGTTTAAATAACGAAGGCAAATGGCCAAATACAATGTATGGATTTTAGTTATGGTAGCATTAATTATTTTAAAACTGTAATGGCTGAAAACTGAAAAATAATGCATTTTTTTAAATTTTTTTCTTATTATTCCCATTATAGTACAGTTAGATTAAAATAATTCTTAGCATCATTTACCACCCAAGGAAAGCCTAATTGCTGGCGGAAAAAACAAGGTAGAGATCATTTTGTTGTGATAAGTAGTGATAAAGTTATTGGGGAATGAAAGGGAGAAGCGCTGACAGGTGAAAATTCCTCTCGTCCATAAGGTGAAAAATCCCCGCGGGCTGAAATGGTTAACATACCCTGCAAATTTGGTGTTTCTAGCACCTAAGGGGGCTTTGCTATTAACCCCTAAAGTCGACGGCCGCTGAAACATTTCCCACACTCAGAATGAGAACATTAAAATTGATTTTCTCAAAAGAAAAAAAAAAGAAAAAGAAAAAAAATGTTCTCCTCTTGTACCCATTGTCCTCCTCCACATACCCTGAACATTTGGGGCCTGATTCACAAAGCGGTGCTAACAGTTAGCACGCTGGTGAAAAGCCCTTTATCATGCCTAAACTCAGTTTAGGCATGATAAGTTTAGGTGTGATAAGTTTAGGTGTGATAAGTTTAGGCATGATAAGTTTAGGTGTGATAAGTTTAGGCATGATAAGTTTAAGCACCAACTGCGTTAGCACCGCAATGCACAGCTGATCAAAAGTTTTGCGCTAGCAAAGTCTGGTGCACTTCGTATAAAGTTTAATGGCGCTGCTTTGCGTGCGGGACTTTGCAAGCGATCTAAACTTATCTAAACTTAGCATGCCTAAACTTATCACACCTAAACTTATCATGCCTAAACTTATCACACCTAAACTGGCTTTTCACCAGTGTGGTGCAATGGTTATCATGCCTAAAGTCTCTAACTGGGTTAGCACCGCTTTGTGAATCGAGCCCTTGGTGTTTCTAGCATGTAAGGGTATTTGTTTTAGGGTCTATACTGTTTACCACTAAAGTCAGCAGCCGTTCGCCTGCCATTTAAAGAGACACTGAAGCAAAAAAAAAATGAGATTATTAATTGGTTGTGTAGTACGGATAATTGTTAGAAGATTAGTAGCAAAGAAAATATTGTCATATTTTTTTTTTCAGTTATAAAGGGCTCGATTCACAAAGCGGTGCTAACCCAGTTAGAGACTTTAGGCATGATAACCATTGCACCACGCTGGTGAAAAGCCAGTTTAGGCGTGATAAGTTTAGGTGTGATAAGTTTAGGCGTGATAAGTTTAGGTGTGATAAGTTTAGGCGTGATAAGTTTAGGTGTGATAAGTTTAGGCGTGATAAGTTTAGGCATGATAAGTTTAGATAAGTTTAGATCGCGCACAAAGTCCCGCACGCAAAAGCAGCGCCATTAAACTCTATGCGAAGTGCACCAGACTTTGCTAGTGCAAAACTTTTGATCAGCTGTGCACTGCGGTGCTAACCCAGTTGGCGCTTAAACTTATCACGCCTAAACTTATCACACCTTGGGCTCGATTCACCAAGCGGTGCAAAGTGTTAGCACCGTGGTGAAAAGGCCCTTATCACGCCTAAAGTCACTTTAGGCATGATAAGAAGAAACTCGCGCGAAGTTGCCGCGCGCAAAGTTTTGCGCGCGCAACCGCGCGCGTGCGCGCGCAGCGTCCCCGCTTCGCGCGAAGCTCCCATTAAGCCCTATGGGACTTTGCGCGCGCTCTCACGCGCGAACGCGCGAACGCGCGTTCGCGCGGTAACTTCGCGCGAAGAGCAGGAAAAAGCGGTGATAACTCAGTGGTGAAAAGGTCATCACGCCTAAAGTCTTTTAGGCGTGATAACTGGGTTATCACCGCTTTGTGAATCGAGCCCCTAAACTTATCACGCCTAAACTTATCACACCTAAACTTATCACACCTAAACTGAGTTTAGGCATGATAAAGGGCTTTTCACCAGCATGCTAACTGTTAGCACCGCTTTGTGAATCAAGCCCATAGTGTTTTTTATAACATTGCATCATTCTTTAATATTTGCAGTTTACACACTACTCAGCATTCTAAATGTTTTTAAAGAGCAGTCTTGTGAACTATTGACCTGTCCTCTGGCAGAGAAAAAGAAAATCCTTGACTGACAGTTGAAGTAATAACCTTCAGAAGACAGACCTCTGTGCAACTTTGAAAGTCGTGGATACTAATGGCCATTTTGCATAGAGATAACAACTGGACTTTCTTAACTCTTCCTGTACTGGAAAGAATTAGACTTATGTCTCTGCTCCTAATGCTTTATTTCTTATCTGTACTACAAATATAAATCATTATATCATATTTTATTTTTTCGCTTCAGTGTCTCTTTAAGACTATGGAACATTTGCGCATTCGCAAACCAGAAATTTGATGTTCGCTACAACACTACCTGCCACAATCTTACTGATATACGCTCTGCCTTTAGCACAAAACACAATCAATATTGTGGGAAGTATTGGTGCCCATACTAACTGCAGCTATAAAGGAAACTCGAACATTGGACGTCCCCACTGCCCACTATTTTATCGAGTACCTTCAGCACACAAATTTCCCATTGTAACTGAAATTAGTATGAGCACCTATGTCGGTGTTCAATTTTCCCCGAAGCTTTCAGCACCCAAATTTCCCATTGTTACCATGACAGATATCCTTGTTCCGTTAAAATTCAGGAGGAGAAGTTGCGATAGCAACGAAATATTGGGCAGAGGCTGGCCTGTGACTATTTAGTTGTGAGCACACTGGAAGCAGCGTAGCTCAGTGTGTTCGGACTCTACTCTATTTTAAAAGTGTTTTTAACTTTTTTTCGGCAGCAACTAGGTGGGGGCTCTGAGTGGGTGAGGTGGCAGGGACAGCCAGCATTTTGCTAACATTCCGAGGCTGGTCCGGCAGCGCTGATACACCTCCCTTTCCATGCTGCTGTGCAATTTTTTTGATGTTTTAAAATGCCTGTGCACAATTTTTATTGTCATTTAAATTAAAGCCCTGAGGGTATTTTTACGCTATCCGGAGCAATGTTTTTTTCTATGAGATGTGCTGGTGAACTACCCAAGGGACAGAAGAAGGGCCAGTGGATGGACCTTGCCTGAGTGGCTGGGGGTGGCCATACACCCCACATGCGCAGACTGACTGTGAAGGTCTTAGGATCTGGTGAGTCGTTTACCGAATGGGGGGAGCACATTGTGTTATTTATTCCCTAGATGGCGGACCACTGCCCCTCTTAACCTTTTGGTGACCGACGTAGTTTGAATCTACGCCCAGCAGGTGGTGCTGCCGCTCTGACTGGATGTCCCACCGCATTCATGCGCACCAGAGAGGGGAGATTAAGCTGCCATATGACAGCTAACATCTCCCCTCAGTGATCAGCAGCCATCGCGTATGTTTAAGGGGAAGCCAGTTGTGTTTGTTTTTGGGTTTTTTTTGTATTTTGTTTTTGTTGTTTTGAGGGATGGGGGGGTTAAATAGAAGGATATGCTTATCTTTGCATGGTTGTTTAAACACAATAAAGGATACCCGAACTGACATGTGACATGATGAGATAGACATTTGTATGTACAGTGCCTAGCACACACATAACTATGCTGTGTTCCTTTTTTTCTTTCTCTGCCTGAAAGAGTTAAACATCAGGAATGTAAGTGGCTGACTCAGTCCTGACTGATACAGGAAGTGACTACAGTGTGACCCTCACTGATAAGAAATTCCCCTTTTTTAACCTCTTTCTTGCTCTCAGAAGCCATTTTCTGCTAGGAAAGTGTTTTATAGTTGGAATTTCTTATCAGTGAGGGTCACACTGTAGTCACTTCCTGTCTGAGTCAGGACTGAGTCAGCCACTTACATACTGGATATCTCTTTCAGGCTGAGAAAGAAAAAAAGGAACACAGCATAGTTATTTGTGTGCTGGGCACTGTACATACCCATGTCTATCTCATCATGTCACATGTCACCTCGGGTATCCTTTAAGCAATAATCAAAAACATCATCCTTTGTATAGTCAAGTATTATGTAAAAAAAAGTAAAATAAGGTAAGGGCTTTGAGCATAGAGGGAGAGGATCACCCATTAATGGTAAGGACAACTTGTGGATCACCCAGCAGCAACCTCTCTTTGAACCATTGACTAAGGCAAAACAATTCAATAATCCAATCTTTAGTGGTTAAAGAGAACCTGAGATGAGGATAATGGCAGTGTTTCTGCTTACCTTGGGCTTCCTCCAATCACATGATGTTCATGGGCTCGCCGTCTTCTCTGGCGGCTCTGTTCATTTGTAATAGCTCCAAGTATTCTGGCCAACAATGCTCTTCTGCTCATGTACGGCCCACCCACGCACGCACCTCCCATCGCCCTCCCAGGCAGGGGAGCACAGTGGGGCGCACATGTGGCCTGGCCATGCATGCACAGAAGGCCATGACTGGCCACGACTGGCCAGATTACCAGGAGCTATTACAATTGAACGGAGCAGCCAGCGAGGACGCCGAGGGAGCCCACAGACCTCATGGGGCTGGAGGAAGCCCCAGGGAAGTATAAATACCGGCATTATAACCATCTCAAGTACCATTTAAAGTATCAATAAAGCTTTCCTAGGCATCAAAGATTCACTTTGTGTGAACATCTTTTTTGTAGAGATGTCTCTGTGCAATCCATGAGACAAACGGGGGAATAACTTTAAACAAGATTGTTGTAAGGAAGGTGAGGTGGGAGAAATGTACCCCTGTAGAATACCTTTTTCGGCTGCTGCAGCCCTACTACAATAGTAGTTGCCAGTTGTCTTCTACCGTTAGTTGCCAAAATAAGGTGAATACTAAAGTGAATTTTAATCTAAATTCCACAGTGTATTGTCATGGTTCTTTAAAGATTGATTTCACATTGTTTGCCTGTTCATCCCTAATTCTTTCTGAGTAATACTGCTAGATACTGTTATCCATGAATTCTCATTCAAAAATATCAGCTATGAAGAAGATATTCACTTTTTGAATTGTTTACAATTTCCACAGTCCAAATGTGAAGAAATATGCAGATCTTCTGGTGCTGGTCTTTGCAATTAAAGAAATTAACAATGACCACAACCTTCTACCGAACACATCTCTGGGCTATTACATAAGCAATACTTGTGGAGAGTTGAGGCACTCTATCTACTCCACATTAAGAATTCAGTCTGGACCTCCCTTGGAAGCTCCAAATTACACTCTCAAGAGTTATGGCAACCTCGTTGGTTTTATTGGAGATAATGATGTCATGGCAGAATTACTCGGGTTGTATGGCTACACAAAGGTAAGAGTTAGAAAAAGACCATGGAAGGAGCCACTTACAGGCTGATTCACTGGAATTAGACAACAGAAGAGCGGTAATGACTGAGCAAAATGGCAGAGTTCGGTCTTTCAGTGAATTGGCCCCAATTTTGCTTGTGAACCTGGCACTTGAGTTCAAAATTTTACCAGCTTAGGCAAGCATGAGGATCAACTTGATAGTAACCATCAATGAGGGCCGGCCTTAGGTTTCACAGCGCCCTGAGCACAACCACATTTTGGTGCCCCCCCCCCATTCATCCTCTTCACACACACAGAGACACACACACACATGCAGATCACATAGATCACACACACACACATGCAGATCTCACACACACACACACACACACACACACGCAGATTACACACTCACACAGACACAGATCTCACTCACACACACACATGCAGATCACACACTCACACAGACACACACACGCGCAGATCAAATACACACACACATGCAGATCACACACTCACACAGACACACACACACACGCAGATCAAATACACATACACATGCAGATCACACACACACATGCAGATCACACACTCACACACACACACACACACACACACACACACACACACACACACACACATGCAGATCAAATACACACACATTTGCAGATCACTCACACATATGCAGATCACACACACATATGCAAATCACACACACATGCAGATCTCACACAGACACATACACGCACACACAGATCAAATACACACACACATGCAGGTCACACACACATGCAGATCAAATACACACACATGCAGATCTCTTACACACACACACACACACACACACACACACACACACACACACACCTTCCTTCCCTCCAATAAAAGTGTTTTTCCTTCCTTCCTTCCGATTACTGTCCCGCTCTGAGCTCCTCTCAGTTCCCTCCCTCTGATGTAGAGAATGGTGCAGGCAGTGGCTCTCACCATCCATCTTGCACACAGCAGCTTTGCTCAGCTCCCGGGGCATTTTTCTGAATTGTAGCTTTAAGGGTCCTCGCTTGATGAGGTCATCAAGCAAGGACCCTTAAAGCTACAATCCAGAAAAATGCCCCGGGAGCTGAGCAAAGCTGCTGTTGTGGGTTCAATTCACCCCATAATGCACTATGAGGGTCAACTTTGACCCTCTGCATCACAGTCAGCAGGCACATTGTAGCCATTCAGGCTACACTAAGCCCTGGAGCCCCACCCCCCCTTATATAAGGCAGGCTCCGGCGGCCATTAGCCTCACTCGTGTGCCTGCTAGAGACAGACTAGGGACAGCTGCTACAGACTTGTTCTTCTAGGGACAGATTAGTTAGGTTCTTGGCTGCTTAGCTTGCTCCTGGCTGATTATTATTGCTTTTATTGCACCCCTCTATAGCTCTTTTCAGAGCTCATCCTGTACTTTTTTTTTTTTCTGTGTGTCAAACTGACACTTTTGTTGCATGCACAGCCTTGCTAATTTATAGTGTGTGTGCCACTGCCAGCAGCCCAGCACATTCAGTGACTACCTGTGTGTGTGACAGGGAGCTGCACATTGTACTACCCAGTACTGCATATACCCAGTACCTGTTGTGTTTACTTAACCCACCTCATCACTGCATATACCCAGCTTTGTGTTGAGTGAACCCAGCTCACTGCATCTAACTACCTGTTGTGTTGAGTGAACCCACCTCACTGCATCTAACTATCTGTTGTGTTGAGTGAACCCACCTCACTGCATCTAAGTACCTTTACTGTTCAGTGAACCCACCTCACTGCATCTAACTACCTGTTGTGTTGAGTGAACCCACCTCACTGCATCTAAGTACCTTTACTGTTCAGTGAACCCACCTCACTGCATCTAACTACCGGTTGTGTTGAGTGAACCCACCTCACTGCATCTAAGTACCTTTACTGTTCAGTGAACCCAACTCACTGCATCTAACTACCTGTTGTGTTGAGTGAACCCACCTCACTGCATCTAACTACCTGTTGTGTTGAGTGAACCCACCTCACTGCATTTAACTACCTGTTGTGTTGAGTGAACCCACCTCACTGCATCTAAGTACCTTTACTGTTCAGTGAACCCACCTCACTGCATCGAACTACCTGTTGTGTTGAGTGAAACCACCTCACTGCATCTAAGTACCTTTACTGTTCAGTGAACCCACCTCACTGCATCTAACTACCTGTTGTGTTGAGTGAACCCACCTCACTGCATCTAAGTACCTTTACTGTTCAGTGAACCCACCTCACTGCATCTCACTACCTGTTGTGTTGACTGAACCCACCTCACTGCATCTAAGTAACTTTACTGTTCAGTGAACCCACCTCTCTGCATCTAACTACCTGTTGTGTTGAGTGAACCCACCTCACTGCATCTAAGTACCTTTACTGTTCAGTGAACCCACCTCACTGCATCTAACTACCTGTTGTGTTGAGTGAACCCACCTCACTGCATCTAAGTACCTTTACTGTTCAGTGAACCCACCTCACTGCATCTCACTATCTGTTGTGTTGAGTGAACCCAGCTCACTGCATATACCTAGCATCCCCCCGAGATGGACAAACTGGACAAACCAGGTAGAGGAAGAGGTAGAGGCAGACCCAGAGGAAGGCCACCAGGCACCGGCAGGTCTGTGCGAGGTGGTGTTGCTGTGATTTCATGCAGACCTGTCCCAAAATACAGTGCTCAGAAGAAGGCACGTGCCATCACTTCCCAAAATTGTGAGGACGTGGTTGAGTATTTAACACAGAAGACCTAATCTCCCGCAGCCAGTGCCACCAGCGCTAGTACAAGCACCACATCTGCTGCATTTGACACATCGCAGGAGTTATTTGGTGGTGGTGAAATCACTGATTCACAGCCACTACTGCAACAACAAGAAGAA